>NC_140592.1:1021079584-1021679584 GCF_964204655.1 Triturus cristatus
CCAGAGTTAGGAAAGCCAGTTGGGGAGGCAGGAGCTTCTCTCTAGGAGCAGCAAAGGCATGGAACGCGTTACCACTAAATCTCAGACAACTACCGGATCTCATGTCTTTTAGGAAAGCTCTGAAGACCTGGCTTTTCACACAGTAACCCCTGCCCATACACACTCACTCAACTAGCGCCAGGACACCTCCGGGTAACAGTGCGCTCTATAAATGTGAAAAATAAATAAATAAATAATTTTGTATGGTCCACAAGAGGTCTTTCGACAGCTGTCTGCGGGTGAGCCCTAACAATGATACCCACTTTAATTCTTCATGAAACTGTTTGTCTTGTGTTGTAGTTTAGCATTTATGAACTTGGACAGGGAGTGGAGTGGGAAACTGCCTTCTAGTAGTTTTAGACAGGAAGGGACACACCATGGCGTAGGTGCGGGAGGGGTAGGCCACCGGCATGTGGCAAGAGTGAAGGGAGGAGGAGAAAACATTTAACTTGCCTGTCCCATGCTCCATACTTGTTTGGCTAATTCTATTTTTGTATTGTTTTATTCAATGTAAACTGCATACGAAGCAAATTTTCAAAGCACTGGACCGAGTTTTAAAATGCCACCAAGTCTACAAAATAATATTAGCAGCAGAAAAGGTCCAGATGGAATAAAAGGCCTGCAGTATGCAAGCGTAGTCAGCTTAAATGATATAAGAGCAACAAGGCATACTATAGTGTAACACAATAGGAAGCAATTGCAGGGCTTCAGTGGAATTTCCAAAAAAAGACAAAATAACATGCATAAGTACAGATCGGAACACTGGCATAGCATGAGCTATTCATACAAGAGTGTGGCAGATGTACCAGGTCCTGGCCACACAGGGTGAATAGTGACCCATTGTTTGTCATTGTGACAGGTGAATATAAAAGAATGGGTGTTGGTCATAATGGGTAGCAAATTTAGCGCATGAGAATTTGTTTTTCAAACGAGCCAAAATATATAGGTTAAATTAATGGCATCATAACATTATATTTGAAAAGAATACAATAATTTCATAACTTGGGTAAGAAGAGGGATCAAACACGAACCGTATGCAAAGGGAGAAACAAAACACCAATGCCTGGGGTACATGGCCAAACACCACGGCAGGCCTGCTTGAAGGCTGGACACTTGGTGAGCAAGTTGTGGGCAAGTCACTTGGCATCGTGATGAGGGGTGAGGAGTAGCCAGTGTGTAGACATGAACCGGTGGTGGAGAATATGGACACAAGGGATAGAATACCATGAAGGGGTGACTAACAGCCTTGGCACAGGCGAGCAGCAGGGAGAATGCCAGTGAGCTAATAGCCATGACGTGGGCGATGGAGAAATGGTACACATTAGAACAAGAGACCAACTAACAATGCCTGAAAAGGATGGGGTATAGATTGGGGGAAGGCAGGGATGGATGGGATATGGGTACTTGGGGAGTGCCACGACCCAACAAACACCAGTTTTAGAGTTTTAGGCAAGAAGCATACGACTGGGCAGCATACAAAGATAGCATAGGTATGAGCGAAAAGGCCAAGATCTTATATCTGCAGGCTATGGAAGACTAGTCAGTAGCAGCTGGGACTGAGATAAAAGTGGAGGGTCTTCAAAGTCAGTGAGAAATTAAGGGCGAATTAGACAAAAATCTAATTAGTAGAGCCAGAATTATAAATTGTAAACATTTTAGTAAAAAACTAGTGCTTAAAAGATCATAATGCTAACCGCGAACATCTAGTCGCATAAGACCGGGTCAAGGGAGAAAAATATGGCCGACCGCAATAGTGTAGTTCTGATACAAGTAGTGGATTGGGCCCCCAGTCGGCGCTTACCTTCGGACTTGGAAGAACTTCCAAGAAAATTTTTCTGAGAAGGTGAAGTTTAGCAGGGCAAGGCTGTAGGTGGTGGCTGAGAAGGGAGCGTTGTCATTTAGGAGCCTTGGGTTGAAGCCACGGTGAAGATTTCTATGTACGGACTGAGCCTCTTTTTTGGAAAGTTGGAAATCTCGAGTGGGCCACAGCATGAGGCTGTAGCCGAAGACAGTTCCAGGGGCTCGGATACCCCTTTGGCAAAGGACCTCTGAATAGGATTTGCTGCTGCAGAGAACAATGAAGTGAGAACAGCCACAAAGTCTGGCCGACCGCTGATGCACCATGAGCGGATTGATGAACAGTTTGCTCCTGGGTTCCCCTCGGTTCTAGGAGCACTTTGTAGCCACAAATATTTGAAGTCACAAGTTTCAGATGTTAGCTATCTGGGCACCTTGAGAGCCACATCCGAGGATCCAGGACAGGTGGTACGCCACTTGATGGTTCAGAACTCACTGAGGCTGGGTCCAAGTGCGGGTTCAAGATGGTGGGAGACTTTTGTGACTCTGAACATTAAGCCAGCAAACCAGCCTTTGGAGTCACTCTGCTAGTCCCGGGTTCAGGAGAAGATGCAGTGCTCAAACAGCAGGGCTGCCTCTGAGGGTTCAAGGCATCGAAGCAGTCCTTCCAGGTGCAACAAAGCAGTCTTGCAGAGTGCACAGCAGCATGCAGTCCTCTAAGAGTCCTTCCGCAGCTCCAGAAACTGAACTGACAAGTAGGTCTTAGGGCCATACTTTTACACTTGGTACGCCCTTTGAAGATGGGAGAAGTTTCAAGAGGTCTCTTTTTGAAGTGCTTGGAATTTCCTGACTCTCCTGCCATGGCTTCAAGCCCTTTGTGTGAAAACAGAGCACAGCCTATCTACTTGCAAGTGGGGCTGTGCCCAGCTCTGCAGCCCCCTCCTGACAGCAGATGGCCCATTCAGGGCCACCCTCTACTGTGCGACTGTCTAAAAGGAATTCACAAACCCGGTCAGTTACACCCAGTCATGTGACTTAAGACAGACTGCATGCACCAAAAGGCTAAGGGCACGAAAAAGACCACTTTCTAAAAGTCATCAAAGACAAAGGGGGGGGGGGAGGTACCTGACTCCTTTGGTATTTTCAGCTTTATCTCTTTATTGCATCAATCAAACCAATACCTTTATGTCTGATTTAGGTTATTTATGAAACCATTTTGTTTAAGATTTTTTTCGTATATTTTTGGGTGAAATTCAAAAGTAAAAAAAGAAGATACACATAAATTTCAAATGACATAAACAAATAGTACATGAAACAATTCACAAAAATACATTCATGGACAAAACTTTGAACGGTGCAACAATTCAAAAAGGAAGCATTATGTTTTTTCACACCATTTCATTAAACACGGCAAACATTCGGGCTTTCAATTAGAAAATCAAGGCAAAGCCTAACAGAGGGAACTACTTTCTGCATATAGGAGGGAAATTAATTTTTCAGTCCGATTCCCTCAACCTCAAAAGTATAATTTTGACAGTTCCTGGGGGACGCATGAACGCTGCAATTGTACCTTCTTTCTCTACCACTACCTTACCTCACCAGATGACACTACCGTGAGGGGAACGGATTCCAGCAACAGGGTCTCTCGCTCCAGCCGTGCGGGAAACGGCACCGGGCACTGAAGGGACTACATCCCCCAGAGTTCCCAGTGAGGCGCCATCCATTTGCATCATCTAGGGGCGCCGGAGGTCTTTAAAACCAACAGGGACCTCACGCAGCGCGGGACGCATGAACGCTGCAATTGTACCTTCTTTCTCTACCACTACCTTACCTCACCAGATGACACTACCGTGAGGGGAACGGATTCCAGCAACAGGGTCTCTCGCTCCAGCCGTGCGGGAAACGGCACCGGGCACTGAAGGGACTACATCCCCCAGAGTTCCCAGTGAGGCGCCATCCATTTGCATCATCTAGGGGCGCCGGAGGTCTTTAAAACCAACAGGGACCTCACGCAGCGCGGGACGCATGAACGCTGCAATTGTACCTTCTTTCTCTACCACTACCTTACCTCACCAGATGACACTACCGTGAGGGGAACGGATTCCAGCAACAGGGTCTCTCGCTCCAGCCGTGCGGGAAACGGCACCGGGCACTGAAGGGACTACATCCCCCAGAGTTCCCAGTGAGGCGCCATCCATTTGCATCATCTAGGGGCGCCGGAGGTCTTTAAAACCAACAAGGACCTCACGCAGCGCGGGACGCGCGCGGGCAGCGCCCGGGCGAAGCCCGGGCCAAGGGCGGGCCCGTCCTTGCCCGTCACTGCCTGGACCTGACTGGACTGGACCATCCCTCTGACACTTCTAAGCGCTCACCACCAGGAAGGTAGATTTGCACTGTATTTCGTCATTTGTGATATGAGTTGTAGTTTGTATTGCATACGTATGATTTGGGGTTGCTGATCCCTTAGGCTGATAACGTGAAAAGCTGTATTGAGACGTAACACCTGGACTATCATCACACCATATCACCAACACTGCCCTGGGACTGTATCCTGTTATAGGGGTGAATACAGTGCCTGATGGCAGGCAAGGGGAAGCGTTTGGGAGGGGGCGGGTCTGTGTCTGGCACTATGGATCATTTTATCACGAGAGCGGTCTCGGTTCTAGAACAGGAACTAGCTATTACCGAGCGCCGGTTATCTGCCGAGCTAAGTCAAGCTAGACGTTCCTCTTTTAGGCTTACTTGCCCTAGCAAAATCCCCTAAGAACCCTGTATTGCAGGGTGCGGAAGTTATTGGGCAACAGCGGGACCTAGCAGTTAGCTCCATCACAATAGCCGATCAGAATGATACAAATGACACAAATGATCCCCCGAGAGAGGCTCCCCTTACAGTCACTAGTGCTCTGATTCACTCCCAATCTGCTTCTAGTCATCCACAGACAAGAGCCCAAAAAAAGGGTAGTAACAGTGCAGCATGTAAGAGGAAGAGAATAGGGCTATCACAGGGCGGGAGATTGGCAAAGCATACTAATATAACGACTGGCCCACCAGCGAAGTCTGGTTTGGTTCAGTCTGTCGATATCCCTATTGGTGATGAAACTGACAATAGACATCAGGATCAGCCCCAACATAATGACCTGATCCCCCAGATCGAACAAATAGTCCGTTCCCTGCTATCACCACTTTTGGATAGGGTAAAGGTGGTTTCGGACAAAGTAGATCGTCTTGAGCAAACTATTTTAGATAATTTTTGCTCATTAAAAAATGTTATTAAATTAGCCACCAAGGACTGTGTTAATCCCATTAAGGTGACCCATACCCTTCCTGCCCTGCCACTTTCTTCCCCCAACACTGTCATACCCCCTATAGTCGACTCTGGGACAGTTCCACCCAGAATCTCGATAGCAGACAACACTAGCACCCAGGGTAGTACTCAGGATAGGGATCGCTCCAAGGACTTACCCGGAACCAAATTGGATAGCAGGTCTTCACACAAAGGTTCAAACATAGTCTATGGAGACAGGATAACTAAACCCTCTAAATCCTCGATTGTCTGCATTCATTTACCTCCTACATCTATTCCCTATGTTGCTGTCTTATCCGGCGTTCCGGAATTGAAGAGCGACACAGAGGAATCTTATCAACAACTTAAAAATAAAGTCATCTTCTGGCTCAATCAAAAGAGACCTATCCCGAACTTTGTGGACGGGAAAATTCTCTTTGCCAGAAGAGTTAGTTGGGTTGGTCCCAGACCAAAAAATGTCCAAGGGGATTGTATTATCATTAATTTTAGGGATACCCGAGTGGTGCGCATCATCTGTGACCATCCACTTAGTTGGGACAGGTCAGAAATAAGGGTCCATGATTTAAGGCACTTCTATAATCCTTACTTTAATACCCCCGAAAGCCTTGTCCAATCCCAGGATAGGACCGGATCCAACCCAAACTTTGTAATGCTTCCCACTCAGAGTATCGATAATACATACCACCTGGAAGCATCAGCCTGACTGTGCCTGGAGGGGCCTTTCCTTAATCTGTCACCCTCTGTTGATAACCCACCAACTAGATCTGAGGGAAAGGGTGTAGATGTCTGTGTGTCGCACGATTTATCCGACAGAAAAAACACCTGTAAAATTTTAAGTTGGAATGTTGCCGGCACCAGACTTAAAAGCCAGGATGATTTATGGATTGGTTATGTTGTGTCCCATGATATTATCGCCCTACAGGAAACTTGGGACACATCAAATAATCTTTCTTTGGACGGGTTTGTTCATTTCTATATCCCAGCAACACCTAGCTTGGCGGGGAGGGCTAAGGGGGGCCTTGCCTTGCTCGTTTCTTTGAACCTGAAAGGATCCGCCAAACAGGTTGATTCTGGCTCCCAACATTGTTTAGTAGTAGAATTAGTGGTGGCAAACTCTCCTTCTCTACTCTTGATAAATTTTTATAATTCTAAAGACAGTGTCAGTCCAAATTACCATCTAGAATCTGTGGGGGAGGTTCTGGATAAATATAGAGCTCTACACAATAGTTTCGAGGTAATTTTAATGGGCGATTTTAATATCCATCCTTGCAGTCTAGGTTGCATTTTGGATGACGAGTAGGGTTCTCCCTATGCTTCACCCACACATTTCGAACATACTAAATCAGGTGAGGCTTTGGAGAGCCTATTGGCTACCTCAGATCTCTCAGAACCTGGTTACTGCACGGTGGGGCAGAGACCGTTTACCTTTAAAGGCCCGGATTCAGGGTCAGTCATCGATTACATTTTTGTTTCCTCTTTGCTTCTTGTTTTGATTTTAAACTACAGGGTGGAGGACTCCGCATTCAGTGACCACAATCCAGTGATAGTAGAGGCCGCCTCGGATGGGTTATTGGCATTTAAAGAGCCTAGTATCTTGGGACCTAGAGCCCTGATAGTAAAAGACCAGGGCAGGAGGGTAAAATGGGCTCAGGTGTCCCCGATCTCTTTTTGTCAAGATGTCCTGGCTAAAGTTGAACCGGAGATGGACATATGCCTAGACTATGCCAACTCCAACTCTAGCATTGTTGAGGCTTTTGCCATCATTTGTCAACACATAAATGCGGCCCTCCTGACCAAACCCAAGTCAGGATGTGCCATAGGGAAAAAATGGTTCAACACCAATTGTATTAAGGCCCATTCTGCTCTTTTGAAGGCAATAAAAGGCAAACCAAGAAACAGACCTCTAATTACTTCTTTGCGGAAACAGTATAAATTAGCCATCAAAGCACGTAAAAATGAGATCCAGGAAGAAGCCTGGAACAATTTGCTGTTACCGGACACCTTGCGGGATAGTTCCAAATTCTGGGGACTGATAAATCACCCCTTTTTTTCCGATAGTGGGAATCAGACCTTAGAATGTAGCATACCTGATGAACAGTGGTTAGCCCACTTCGGAAAAATTTATAGTTCTGCCTCGCATGGGAATTCAGAGGAGCTGTCAGCCTTAAATCGGGTTGGTTCTGTCTCGGCCTTCAGGGTGGAGGAGGTGGAAAAAGCCATCCAAGAGACATCGAAGAGTAAGGCACCAGGCCCTGACGGCGTCCCGGCTGACCTATATAGGTCCGCACCTAAACTATGGGCCAAATTATTAACTAATGTTTTTAATGTTGCAAGACACAAGTATATCCCTGAGTCCTGGGCGACATCCATTATTATACCAATTTTTAAAAAAGGCCAGAGGGATGATCCGGCATGTTATAGGCCGATCTCCCTAATTGACTCTGCTGTCAAAATTTTAGGCAGAGTCATCTTGGGCAGACTGAACACATGGTTGGCAGGTAATAGTATATTATGTGACGCCCAATATGGTTTTAGGGCTAACAGGAGCACGCAGGATCAATGCTTGAATCTCCACTTACTTATTTGCAAATACACTATCGCAAAGGAGGGGTCGTTGTACATGGCCTTTATGGACCTCTCCTCAGCTTTCGACCTAGTCAATAGGTCGAAACTGTGGAGTATTCTTTTGGACAATGGAGTTGATCCCCCTCTGGTTGGTTTTTTGGCGGATCTCCATCGTGATTTATCAGCCTCGGTGAGAGTCACCCAGGGGGGAAGGTGTACCAGCCGCTTCAAGTCAGAGCGAGGTGTAAGGCAGGGATGCATTTTGGCACCCCTCCTTTTCACGCTTTACATCAATGCCCTGGACCCCGCCCTGGCAAATGCTGCGGTGGATGTACCACGGGTAGGAGATACCAAGATCCCAGTTCTCCTTTACGCGGACGACGCCGTTCTTTTGGCGCGTACAGGAGTGGCCCTTGACAGACTATTGGCCTCTTTCGGAGACTTTATGACATCGTTAGACCTGAAAGTTAATACCCAAAAATCACAGGTCATGATCACGGGCCAGGCTAGTAGGAAAAAGAAATCTAAATCCTTCTTTTGTCTAAGCCACGAGGTCAAAAGGGTCCCAATTTTCACCTATTTAGGGGTCATTTTTGACGAGAAGGGAACGTGGGGTCCTCAACACAACCTTAAAGGCAACGCAATGGCAAGATCTGTGGCAGCTATACTTGGCTTTGCCAAACGGCTGGGTAGTCGCCCCCTGGAGGCCATCTTGAAAGTCTATAAAGCTAAAACCCTGGCATTGGCCACCTATGGCTCCGCCATATGGGGCTATTCCAGAAATGACACCATCCAGAGGGTGGAAAACAAGTTTTTAAGATCCTTGTTGTCCGTTCCTCAGTCCACACCTACTTTTACAATACATTCAGAATTGGGCTTGGGGTATGTTGTCGACCTAATTAAAATGGCACCTGTCATATGTTGGCTTAAAACCTGGCTTAATCAAGATATTCCTTTAACACATTTAATACTAAAGGATTGTCTAGCCTTGGAAAGAGCCCACACAATTCCATGGCTAGTATACGTCAAAAAGATGTTGAGTTCAGTGGGACGTTCAGTGCTCTTTAATTCCCCTGAAGGCATCAATAAGCAGGACATTAAGGGGATTAAGACCGCATTAATGACAAGATTAATGGTCGAGAGGGAGGACACTGAATTAAATAAGCCGGTAGTGAGAAGGAACTATGGGCTAATTACTGTTCCGGGCCTTGAACCCTACCTGGCTTTTGTCACAAGCCCACTTCACAGGTCTCTCTTGATTAAATTTCGTTTAAACTTGATACCGTATGTGCTAGGTTTTTATCCCACGTGGGCAACCCCGGATAATGCGCCCCCATGTGACTGCGATAATTTTTCTAGCCAAGACACATTACATTTCATTATGTTTTGTGAACATTTTGTACATATCAGGAGAAAATACCTGTTACCCTTACTTAAAGAGGCTGGCCATGTTCAGGTTCGGCCAGCGCTCTTGTCCCTGCAACTCCTGCCTAATATCACCATTGCCTTTTACGTAGTAAACTTTTTAGTCGCTGCTGTGCGCATTAGTAAGAAGCGTGCCAGAGAGCGGCACACTATCAACACAACGGTTGTGGCTGTGATGGGCGGCGGCCCATAATTATGGACTATTTCATCCCTGCTAGTCTTTTAGACAGAAACTGTATCCTCAAATTCTATTTATTCATTTTAACTTAAGAACTGAATCGATGTAATAGGTTCTCTTCGTATTTTTAAATTTTTAAATTTTGATTATGTTTCTTAAATACCAGATTTGTAATTGATGTACTTTTGCCCTGTATTTCTCGTACTGTGATTTTATGTGTGTTTTGCCTCTTTTTATGATCTTTTATTGATCGAATAAAAGCATTTGACTGACTGACTGACAGTTCCTCAGTGTTTTAAAATGCCAAGGTGTTTCAAAGCACAGGCTTAGAGTACTGTGCCTATCATCAGGGCTTCTTATTCATGGATATTTCACGAAAATCTGATAAAACTTGGTTGCAAATTTTAGTACGCTTTCTTCATGGCAACAAAGTTGAGAGTCTGTGTCTACTTTGAATTCGGACAAAGGGGCCTGGTGATTAAATTAAAATTGAACATCGTCGCATGTTTCTCTTTGCAAGAACGGAAGTGTCGAGCGCCTCGCGGATCTCAATTCAAACACGTCCCGAATTCTTCATACGACTTGATTGAATCATTCCACCATTATTCGACCGGCATGTTGGGGCCCCAAAATAATGTTTCCTTTTTGAATTGTTGCACTGTTCAAAGTTTTGTCCATGAATGCATTTTTGTGAATTGTTTCATGTACTATTTGTGTATGTCATTTGAAATTTATGTGTATCTTCTGGTATTACTTTTGAATTTCGCCAAAAAATATCCGAAAAAATCTTAAACAAAATGGTTTAATACATAACCTAAATCAAACATAGAGGTATTAGTTTGATTGATGCTATAAAGAGATAAAGCTGGAAATACCAAAGGAGTCAGGTACCCCCCCTTTGTCTTCGAAGAGTATTGCGGCCCTACCTGACTCTTGTCCAACGGGCCTAACCCCTTTAGCAGTTTCACTTTCTAAAAGTGGCATTTTCAAAATTGTAATGTAAAATCTAACTTTTACTTTAAAGAAGATTTTTCATTACAATTTCATAGATATCAAAACATGAAGTGCTTATCTATCTTCAATCAAAAGTTAGCACGTTAGTTTTTTAAGCAAACTCAAAGTTATCCTATGGGTACCTATTGGGGGGGCACAGTAAGTGCTGCAGGCCCACTAGTAGCATTTAACTTACAGGCCCTAGGTATTTTGTATACCACACTACAAGGGACTTATAATTAAATAAATATGACAATCAGGTGTCAGTCAATTGAACCGTGTTTAGGGTAGTGAGCACAAGCACTTTAACAGTGGGAAAGCGCACAAAGTCCTAAGGCCAACATAAAAGGAATTTCAGCATAAAATGGAGGGAAGCAAGCAAACGGTTTGGGAAAGACCACTCCAAGGCTGACGGGTCTAATACTCACCCTTCCGAAGTCCCCACCCCAGCAGGAGTCTAATCTGCTCCCCGAAAAAATAACCCAGGGAAAATTGGAGTTCTGGAAGAAAAAAAGTAGGAAGACAGGATTCTTTGGTCATTTTAACGTCTTAGCTGTCTCTCTCTTGTAGTTCAGTACTTTACTTCAGTAGGACGCAGGTCTTCTCGCTAAATAAAGTACAATAGATTAACATGATACTACAGGTTTTTAAAACATTCATAAAGAAATTGAAATAGCACTTACGGGTCTCTGATTAAAGTGCACAGCTGATGAATGTTGAAAATACAGAGAGCATTTCCAGCACACAAGGGGTTATGGAAGACCATCAACAACTGCAGATGGAAACGCACAGCAAAAGGAGCAACAGCTCTTGACAATACTGGTAAGGAAGGCAAGTACCAAGGAGAAAGGGATCTGAGGGAACTAACAGGGAGAAGCAAAATAAAGATGCTGGAAACGGAAGGCCAAGTGTGAACTGTAATAAGAGCCGAACACCAATGCAACTACGTAAGACATTGGCAGCCAAGAAACACCTGACCTTTTGTGCTGCAGCTACCAAAAGTGTCCCAGAAGCATATGCCACAATATAGAGGTGGGTTCTTATCATGTAGAGGTTAGTGGTCTGGTTTCTGACAGATTTTGTTATCTTACATCTCCCTGTCTTCCACAGCCTGTAGTGTAACCCAAACTATCCACTTAAGGGTATGTTGATACATGTCGGGCATTCCATGAGTTGGCTCAAGTGTGTGCGGCTTTCATTCCAGGATCCCTGACCCAACTCCTCACACTCTGCTCCACTGGGTATCTAGGACAACTGAGGACCTTGCGCTGATTTTCAACCATAACTACGATGTGCAACGCATGTTAAAGGTATGAACTAGCTTAAATATTCAGGTACTTAATTCCCCTGCGAAAAAATTTGCATTGTTAAATGGGTATAAACGAAACCAACAAATGTAGCAATGTTGAATCTCACCTGAAAAAAGGATGATGCTATAAGAATGCGCTCTAGCTGGTTCCTCATTCAATTCTATACACATGTGTCCGCTAAGTCTAAGGGGGCGTCTCTGTCTTCATATTAATATGGATGGGCATTCCCTTTTCTCTAGAAGTATTATTTAAGGATACTGAAGGGAGCTTTCTTGGTCTTAGAGTGGTCTTCAAGTATAGGCAGATTACACTGTTTTTGGAGGCATTTTACTCTGACATGTTCTAAATAACCTACAATTTACCAGGGGTGATTGCCATATTAGGAGGGGACTTTTACACTGCACTGAATCCCACCATAGACTGCTCAAACCCCAGGCTTTACTGGCAACCCATTCCTGTATCACTAATACAAGACATAGAAGATTTAAGCAGGATAGATATAGGATAAAACTAACATGTCTCTGAAAGGGACTACACACTTATTTTGAATGTGTACTAATCATACTCCAGAATGGATGTCTTCTATATCGCTCACCCACAAACCACCATCGGTATTAGATTTAATTAGCACAACAATCCAGTCCGACCACTCATCCATCACTCTAGTACGGGAAAACTGGAACAATTCTGGATTCAGAAGTCCATGTGACAAATTAGAGACACAAATGTAAATGCCTCTGTTGCCAACACTTTAAAGCATAACTTTGCAGACCATTTTAAAAATGAAGCATCCTTGGACATCGTTTGGGATGCCGCTAAGGCAGTCATAAGAGTGAACTGAGTTCACGCAGAGCGACATTCGTCTGGTTGGCGACACAGTGGAAAACCACCCTTGAATCCCAAATTAGAGAACTTGAAACTCAACACAAATCAAATTGCTCACAGAACACCTGAATCTTTCTTAGAAAGGCTAGAGGGAGACTTGAGAAACCCTTGAAGCTGTTAGAAAAATAGTGTTCCTCAACCACAAATACTATGAACGTGGGGACGAGGCAGATCCCCTGCTTACTCACAAATGTAAAATACTTCAGTCAAGAAATCACATGCATTGTTGACAGTAATGGCAAATGCCAGGAGCAGACCTTAGACATCACCACAGTTCTTTATGTCTACTACACTGCTTATACACAACTCAGGGAAGCGACCTCATATACAATGTGAGATATCTTGCCAATTTTGAATTCCCCCTGAATGATCCTCAGAATATTTCAGATGCGGTAGTCTGATTCGCCATCAAAAGCCTGCTTAGCAACAAGCATCTGGGCCCATATATTTCACAGGTTCATTCTTTAAAACACTCCAGGGCCTATTAGTGCTTCCAACTAAAGCCCTCAACCATTGTTTACATTCAGGCGTTGTTATGGACATGTTGAGAGAATCCTCCCTGATGGTATTGTTGAAATTCGACAGACGCAATACAATGTGGCTCATGCAAACCTATAGATTTATTGAGTCCAAATGCAAAAATTGACACTAAAATTCTAGTGTCCCAATGTAACTCCATATGGTCTGAGATAATATCAATCTCGGAATCAGGTATCATCAACAACCGGCACAAATGGGACAACCGCTGCTTAGAGGTGGATTCGATTGTTATAGTTGAACTCACTATCAATCGATTGACACTCATAACACTGGATCCTGAGAAAGCGTTCGATAGAGAGGAGTGAAAACTGCTGACCAAATTTGTAAACAACTACATGTTGGTAACTTTCAATGCCCAAGAACTAAAATAATGGTCAACTGTGAATATTCGGCTGTTATAACCCTCTTTAAAGGAACAAGGTAGGGCTGTCTCTTCTCAATTCATTTATTTGTGCTTTCAATGGAATCACAAGGCCCAAAGCAATCTAAATATTCTCGGTCTTACAGAAATCAAATGTTCATTACAAATTAGCCCTCTTTGCTGATGCTGTACAGTGATGCACTTGTAGCTGGCGGCTCTTTTATCTCATCACCCATTCGAGAAATCTCCAGAACTTCCAAGGGAACATTTCTGGTGGACAAAGGTGTGGTCACTTTTCGCAATGGAAAAGTTGATAGCCGTATACTATGATAGATTAGCAAAATTTGAAAAAACCAGGGTTTCCTGGATGTTGGAAGCCCCATGATGCAAGACCGGTTCAGAGCTATGGTCTTCTGCGCTTCTATAAAAAAAACATTTTATACGGCTAGGGGATGCCCCAAGAAATATGGCAAAGTATGGTGAGCATGGTGGGACAGACTCCACCGGGAGCTGCCCTAGTGCCAATATCTGAGAGTCCCACAGCCACGCAGGCTGATGGACAATATTTTTGAATGTATTTGAATTGTTGTACTTTGCCATGCTGTCTCGGGAGGGGATGCTTTGTTTGTTAAATAATGGTTTCTTTCTCCTAGATTTTATTAAAAATATAAGAAAGTAGAACAATGAAAGGGAACAGCATTGTATCAAAGCAAAATGTTATTAAAAGCTCAGGTTTATGCAGCCTGTCCCCACCTCCACCTGTAGGAGGTTAATTACCTGATGTATTGGTATACCGATAAGATGTCCTGATGTTTCATTACTTGATACATGTTATACCGCCGCGAAGTTCCTCAGAAGTTAATGGTGACTCTTGAACCCATCTCAGTACGTCACTATGTCAATTATTACTCTGCAGACCCTTCTATAAAGGGAATACTCTACTTGTTGGTGCCCTAGATTCATAGTGGACCCTTCCTTCATGCTGCTACCTGATGAATCAAGAAACGGATGTTGGTGGGCCAAAACTCACCCACCAGCAAAGAACTACAATAGATCCTGCCTCTCAGTCTCCATCACCTGCAAGTCCACAAACCTGAGCACCTGACCAGATCTAGCAAGCAAGATCAAGCTCTGGTGATGGACAAGCATCAGCAACATCATCTGCCTTCAGGCAACAACATTCAGGAAGGAGTGTACAAGGCTCCAGGCCCTCTCCTGCTATGCTCCAATGATGTGGAACTCTCTCCTCACCGGGCCCGGCAGGCTCCTTCACTTGTAGCACATATCACTCTCAGGATGATGGGCCTCAGCTGGTAATTGTCCTCTGTCCTACCTTCATCCCAGCCGGAACCCACTGTCCCCCTCCTCTGTACTCACACACCTCCACCCCTTTTGTACATCGCTTTGTAGCTAGGCTACCACTATATAAATCCACACACATACAGATGAGGTAGAGCCACGCGAGCATGGGATTGCACACCTTGACGATTCAGAAGAAGGATTGGACGAGCTCAGGGGATATAAGTATGTAGGACGAGCACTATGGGTCATATTTATGGGACCCAGACAAGAATCGTGGTGGGCCTACAGAGTCTCTTTACTGCTTATACCACAGCTGATGGGAAATGAGAGTTGACTGGAGAGAGAACTCCAAGTTATGAATGAGGGGGCCGTTAAAACTATGAGAATCAAGCGCCCATGGATGGGGCAGCGAAATACAAAGAGACACTAGTGACTGGGGAAAGCTATGAGGACTTGGGGGTACAGGAGGGGAAGGTACTGACAAACAAGGAAAGGGGGGGACTAGAAAGGTATTCAAACACGAGCAGCTGGGATTGAGGGATCTACTGGGGCATATGGTCTGGAAGGTGAGAGAGACAGACGGGCACATGTCACTGGGGAACAAAGGTAGAGTTGAGAAGACTGGCGACTGATGGAAACTGCACAAGCGCACATCATGCTACTTGTGCAGTATAATAGTAGGCTAGACAGGCCAGGCGTAAATCTCAATACAACCCAACTGGAACATTTCCATGTTAACGGCAGCAGGAGGTTGTCATGTGTTTTACTTTCAAGAAAAGAAAAACAGTGAAATCTGTAAAGCAGGTTAGTGTGCAAATGCAACATAATGGCCTCTTTGGCAGAGTAAAGAAATGTGCTGTACATGCAGGTAGGTCAAATGCAGTTCAGTGACAGTTGGGTGAGTGCCCACCACAGGAAGACCGCAGAATTCCATCAGCTCAAATTGAAAAGACAAGCACTAGAAAATTAATCCACTGTGGGGATTCTAAAGAGAAATTTTACAAGACACGTCATCTTCTGTGGCCATGACGATGGTCAGGTGCAATAGGTGCAGCTTCTCTAAACTACTTACTCCAAACATTTGATCAACTTTTTTCTAATTTACTCAAGTTCTTTACTTTACCCCTGTCAGCCTCAGTTCATTGATCAGAACCTATTTAACTGCATATGGTTTATAGAATTTCGAGGTATCCTCCCTATAAAGTCCCCAATCTTTCTCCAAACACAATCTCCCACAGACACTCTAGATCACTAGCACCCTTTTTATGGTTATGGAAAACTTTATTTGTCCTGGGAACTTATAGCATTTTCCTAATTTCTCCCTTTGACTATAGGGTCAATGTTACATTTTGGATGATGAAGTTATCATTATTTATGTTTGCCACCACCTTTCGCTGTCATGTTGCTGATCTATACACCATTGTGGATAGCAGGGTCAGCGCTCTAGTCTGCCGCTGGCTCTCACAGGAAATGAGATCCGGTGGCCAGGAAATTGGAAGAACGCAGGGGAACAAAGTAGATATGTAGGTAATAAAGTATTTTCTAGATATTTTCAATTCTGTTGAGAACATGGGGGCGAGGATTATGCTTCTCAATTTTACTGCAAAAAAAAAACACTGCAGTTAATAAAAATAGATATACTTCAAAAACTACATTCCCATCATTACTTTACAGTCATCACAGTTTCATTAACTAATCATCAACCCCTAAGACATCATCTTAGTCCCTCTTTCTTTGCTTACGTCTTGTCTTGTATATCACGGATTAATAAATGTCATGTTTTAAACAAAGGCATTCAACAGAAATAAACCAAAGTCAACAATCCAACACGCTTCAAGGAAAGAACATGACAATGTCCACAAGTTCCTTGTCTTCAAACGCAGCCAGGACATATGCCTTTGCAGATCATCCATCGGCCAAATCTGTCGATCAGTCCTGCTTCTGATCCCTTCCTGAAATGTAATAGTATAGCCATAACCAAAGTCTTTAAAACGCTAAGGGCCTCATTTATGAAAAGTGACGCATCGCAGCGAGAAAACAGTGATGCGTCACTCTTCATTGCGCCCTACTTGCCAATGTTGTGTCATATTTACAGTATGACGCATAATGTTACAAAGAGTTACAAATACGTCAGTATTTGTGACATATCTGTAGGACGCATTGTGTCCTAGAAGTGGCGCTGTGAAATCTTATAGATTTCACTGCGCCACTTCTACGACCCTTTCTTGCGCCGGAACGCCCCCCCCCGCATAAATTATACCTGGCGCAGGTATAATGTGGCGCAGGGGTTTGCAAAGTGAGGCATCTACCTAGATGCATCACTTTGTGAATATGGCAAAACATGGCGCATTTTTTACAGCGCTGGTGTGTCACAAAAAGTGAGGTACCGGCAGTGCAAATGTGACGCAAAGGCCCATAATAAAGCCCCCAAATAAGCAGTAGGGAGGGTTGTATGATTATCTTTGCTTCACACATAGCATACATGTAATTATCTAGACATATGCTGAAAGCACTTTTGGGTGGAATAATGATCATCTCAGTGTCTTGAAAATTCTTGACGTGATACCTAGACTTGTTTTTATTAAATGTCAGGACTGGAAGCTCATATTGTGGTTGTTTAAAGCTGTCCCACAACAACAGAAGCAACATTAACTATAGATTCACAATAAAAATGTTGGAAATGTTGACTCGGACGATAATGTCTTCCAATCTAAAAACCCATTGTGAAAGCTTTCGATGCCATTACCCCTCTCACTGAGTGGGCACCGAATGTGGCCACATTAGCGCTCGCTTCTGACCCCAACCATTTAATCCAGCAAGCCACAGGGGCTGCTGACACTGGTGTATGTGACTTTTGAAGAGCGATCAATAGTTGCCCTTTGGGATCCTGACGGAACACTCTGGTAAAATCCTTATATACCTTAAAGTAGTGCACCACACATAATCTATGAGTATTTGTAAAACTAGGATAAGAGACACATCATGAATTAGTCTTATTTCTCTAAGAAATGGTAAAGAACACCCCATCTGGGGAAAATACTCTACCTGCTAGGTCCGAGCTTACACATACGACACTCTCCGACAGGATATGAAGCATAACAGTTAATTTATCTTTGTTGCCAACTGTGTTCTTGAGAGATAGGAATTATCCAGCCATATTTCTAGGGATGCAATATTTGGGCTTAGGAGGGTTGGAAATACCTCTCATGTGTTTACTTAGCAACGGATGTTCTCTAACTCATCCTGCAAATGGTACGCTGACACAGCCAATCAGAAATTGTTCACCGATCTGTAAGCCATTCCAGCTGCTGCCAGTGTAAGAAGATATGTATTATCATATGCAACTCATCACCCAAGGGATCCACACTTCTGCTGGTTCACAAACAAACCCATCTCTTCCATGCAGAGGAGTCGTGTTTGAGTGTCTTAGTTGACCAAGCTTGTTGAATGAATTCAGCTTGTTGCAAAATTACAGGCATGCACCAGCATTGCCTGAAACTCTCCAAGACATGGGGGTGAGGTGACCTGAGAAGATTAGTGAATGTGGAAGATCTAACGCATCAGTACAAAGATCCAGACAAACAAGGAGTCTAATTGGTTGATTGCAGCTCATTTCCTCCAGAAATCATGGTTGGAATCTCCAAAGTGGTGTTATCAGAGCCAATTCTGCTAGCTGTGTCCCTGCTTGAGCCGCTACTCATCACAAATGGTCGAAATGCATTACGTAGGGCCCTGTGCCAATCCTGTCGGAATGCATCCATAGCTTCTGCCATTGGATCCGGCCTCCAGCTGAAGAGCTTGTCTAGCTGTTTGTGAAGCGACTCTGGTTTAACCACTGTAATGTTTTCAGAAGCAGCATCCAGTCACTGCTGTCCGTCAAGTGTCTAGAGTTCCATACTACTATATCATTCTGCTGACCCACAATGTATTCTTCTATCACGGATATCTGATGTTGGAGACAGAAGTGCCATAAATCTTTGACATTCTCCACTAGCATCTGGGCCCTCGTTGCTCCTAGTTTTTTTTTTTTTAGCAAACCCTTGAGATATTGTGCATCCAAATCCGAAACAGGATGGAACAGTTTACTTTCTGCAGGGACAGTGTCTTGATGGCAGAGGACCCCGCTAGGAGTCCCAGACAATTTATATGCAGAGATAATTCCACATATCCCTAAACTAGTGGTGTCAAGAACTTTGCCTAAAACTGAGATTTTATTTTTCAGCAAAACAGAAATAAGTGCCCTAAACCAACGTTTGCTGATCTAGCCTTTGCCCAAGTCTATATCTGTGTGTGCTGTACAGACAGTGCACCTGTAGTAAGTAAATACTACTTGACCGTGGTATCAGCTTGATGAATAGATAACAGACTATAATGCATTTCTTTAGGTTGTTGGAAAGTGCAAGTGACAGGCTTCGATTAATCATAAAACCTAATTTGGAAACTGATAAATATAAAGAGGTATAAGTAAAATAGGATTCTCATATTCATTCAGAGGTCAAATGGTTTAAAATAAAGTAGATTATATTTTGCAAACTGCCAGGAAATATGTAATTCCTAGCTGTTGATTTAACTTTTTTAGCCTGGCCCCGCCATGGATGAAGGAGCTGTATGAAAGAAAATTCCAATTTGTTTTGGCTTTTGTATATAGAAAATAGATACAGCAGTGCTAAATTCCCTCGAACACACAGACAGGTACCACATGGGCATCAGCAGTGCCAGCTTCTACCCCTCACAGAATAGGTACTACGTAGGCATCAGCAGTGTAAGTTTCCATTGCGCACACAGAACAGGTTCCAGAAGGGCATCGGCTGTGCAAGCTTCCCCAACACAAAGCACAGGTACAAGACACCTACACCTTACACCCCATCCTTCTCCTCTTCTCTCTCTAAATTAAGGAAGACAAAATGTAGAATACAAAACAAGTGATGGATGGAATGCTTCAATTAATCTCAGCCACTGGTAATTAATCGGGTCCTCGTCTTAATCCATCTTTTTTTTGCCCATCTTGATACCTCAGTTTAGAGCCAGCCATATGCAAATCAGACTTGGTCCTGCTGCAAAGCAGCCCTAACTGCCAAGCCAGGTCCTCTCTGAACCGCAACACAAGCAACCGAAGACCAGTTTCATCCTAGCTGGGTCAGTGCGTCTCTTGAGTCAGGTGCAGCCTGGGGTGTCACTTGCGTCGATGACACTTTTACTCTCGGTAGCGATACGAGCTGAAAAGACTTAGGGGGAGATTTACAAACCCCTTGCGCCACTTTTGCGTCATTTTTCCCATGTTAAAAATGACGTACAAGTGGCGCAAGGGCCTTGTAAATAAGCCCCTTACTTGCTGGTAATCACGAACTCTGGATGTAGTCAAGGAAACATTGCATCTTGTCGAAAAAACATGCTTCTCGTTCTCACCCTGCGTATTTCTAACCTCCAGCAACCTAGTGCAACCATTTGTAGCCATTGAAACATAAGGGTAGTCGGGCTACTACTACTGTTACAATAACGAAAGATAAGTGGCCTAACGAACATATATGTATGTAGAGGTATTTGAATGGAGCGAACCAAGCCAAAAAGGCAGCGAAGCGCTGCATTACTTTGTATTATTGGGCGATGCTCCCCTCTACTGGTCATAAAAGGTATCAAGTGTGAAAGGGTCAGTAAGTACACTAACCCAGGTAAACAGGAAGAAACGTGTACTAATTGTGGTGTTTCTATACTCTTCAGGGGGTGCTCAACCCAAGACAATCGTAGTAAAAAAAGAAATAATTTTGTTCGGCTGAGGCAGCCTAGAAAGTATTTTTCTCTGATATCGGTTAAATAGAGATAAAGCGAGGGTTATAGTCGCATAGCCCCCACGTTAGCCATGGTCAAGGTATATGCAGATCTTGGCCTCTTTTAGATTTGGAACATGTATTTTGTTTGGCCTTAGGGGTGAGTTGTACAAATGCTTGTTTTCCCATATTTCAGACAACAGTGCTCGTAACTTTACATTGGCACAGGGCTGTTGACTTGCTCATTTACTCACTATCTTACTGAGAGCCATCGAGAGAAACAAGCATTGGAAAAGTCAATAGCTCTTCCATCTTCGAGTAACATTTATTTTGCTTTAAGAGAAAATCTTTACCAGATAGCAGCCGTGTGTGTGCTCGAATATTTGATTATTTTTTTATACCAAATAAAAACATTCAAGGATGGTCCCCATGCATGTTTATGTATATGCGGCAGCCATTTTTAGGTCTCGCATAAACAGCGCGCATGAGCTGCTGCTGTGAGGGGGTATTGCTATACAGTAAAGGGCTTGGAGCCGGCACTTACCATTGGTTCGCTCAATCTTCATTCTTCTTTTTCAGCCTTTTAATTGGGCATCACTGGCCATTGAGTCAGTTCCGTTCCTTCAGTGGGGTAAGGATGAAGCACCAATGAATTAAACTTAATTAGTGCCTGTTCGCAGCTCGAGCTGTGATTCAGGCACTATTTCGTTCTTTGCCACCACCTGGATTCTTATTGCTTCCTTGTTGTTGACTACTTCCCCTTCCCCCTCCCACGTCATTGCTGCTACCAACTCCTGCGTCATTGCCCGTTTCCCACTGGGCTCCCAACATTCAATGCTTCAAGGTATAATGCCGACCATACATTGCACTATGACGCAGCCAGACACAGTCAGCGCCATAAATCTCTTTGGTTTTTTAAACTTATCTTTCTTCTCTCCTCACAGCCATCCATGTTTCTCCTCCACCCGTCCTGCCGTTTAAAAGGTTCAACAACTGGAGGGGGTACATGGGAAGCAACATGCTGTTGCTGCAGAGTACTGCTCGGGTCTCAGCAGCATTAAAAAAACGAAAGCATTAATGTATTGCATGTTGTTATGTGGCTAATAAATTTGTCATTTCTTGGGTATTATCACTTCATGTTGAAACTTCTCATTTGAATACATTTCATGCACCCGGCTTTGCATCCGGGCTTTTCATTAGCTGGTGAATGGTCATTGACATCTGAAATGCTAGACAACGGCTGTAGCTTATTGCATTCCTTTTGGCCCCATGTCTGATGCAGGTAAACATTCCTGCCTGTTGTCTCATAGGTCACTCAGGTGAGATGTGTCCATCGCTGGTGTTTGTTTTCTGAGAGCAAGTTCTTTCCGGTTACCTCTGAGTTCTTGCTCTAGTCCTCTGTAGTATGAGGAGCAGTTGTTGCATGCAGTGTCTTTCTGGCTTCATCTTTCGGCGGTGTGTGCAGTGCATCTCTGCTGGTTGAACCCCAAGTGGGTGCAAATTATTCTCGCAGGATCGAAGGACATAGAGAGCAATATGTTCTTTTATCTAATTTAGTGTAGCATAATTGTCTTGATGAATGACAAGCGTAAGCGTTACTTAAGGGTTAGGTGTACATTCATCTCCTATGCGCATCCAAGTCTACCTGCTTCTTTATCAAACTTGCTGGTCAGGGCCGGTCCTAGGATATGTGGGGCCCTGGGCAGAATAGAAACATGTGAGGCCCCTAAGCAGAGACGACGTGGGATCGGGCCAGCTAAGGAAAGTTTTTTTTGTAATAATTAAAATTAAACCAACCACCTGCGACCCCCACCCCCACACCCGTGAGTCATGCCGGCCGCGACTGGGTTTTGTCAATGGTTGTTAGCTGTTTAAGCTAAATGAGTAACAATAAATTGTTTTCCTTTCACCTTGTTGTTTTGACCAATAAGTAGCTCATTCACACACTTGCATAGAATCACAACTGGAATGCAGGACCATTGCTCTTTGTGCTCTGCAGAGAGGCCATATTTTGAATGGTCATGTAATCTGAACACCTTTTTGACCCACAGACAGGCACAGTGTGAAAGTTGTACTGTTTGCATCCTCAACTCCAAAGTGCTCACCTGTAGCCTGTTATGAACACCTGGAGGCAACTCAGTACAAAGGGTAGATCATCCAAGAGTAATATGCTGTGAAATGAAATAAAGAAACACACATGCTGAAAATAGCTAGCAGACATGGGGAATGCAAGATTAAGTAAAGCATGTGAAATAAAACAGTAACAAAATCACTGCCATGGATTACCCTAACATCAGGACTACTGGAATTATGCGGCAGGAGAGGGCTAAACTATGTGGCAGGGTGTGTAAATTATGTGGCAAGAAAAGGCAAATTATGCGGCATAATCCGGGCACATTTTGAAATGGTATTACTTCATTTTTTTGCCATTTTTAAACTTGATAACACTGTTTGGGCACTGGTTGCACCCCATTAGTACCAATTTAACACCCAAATTTAGCAGTGGGAAACAGAAAGTTGACTATTCCAGCTTTTCAAATGGCCTTCCCACATGCAGCAAGACGTGTCGCTACATTTTTAGTAACTTTTGAACCGTTTGAGATAGAAAGCAATTTTGTTGTCAAAATCTGTAGGTTATGCAGCAGATGATGGATTATGTGGCAAATGCGTCACATGCATAATTATGCAGAAATCGCCGCCGCCGCACAATCGCATAATTCCAGTGGCCCTGCCAAAAATGTATCATCAGACTTGGAAAGAAAATAGGCCCAGTACCAAAATAAAAGGGGCCCCCATTAGTGAGTTAGTTAGCTAGACAAGTGTCCCATGTTTGCAAACTAGGGAGGTTTGAACTTGAAAAGATATGCTGTGTAAGTTTTTTGTAAGGTATGGAAGACTGCACTGATTTGAGTTTGGTGCAGGCAATGTTTGCTTTAATATCATAAAAATCAATAGTAAAAACCGGCTCACCTGACCATAAAGCAGGTCAACAACTAGCCAAACTAGCATTGGCATAGCCAATAGGTCTCGCTTTTGGGACCTTATAAGTATTTAATTATGCAGCACAATATCCTTGGTGCAACAACATCAACTGTTGCATAGCTAAACACTTATAAGGTCCCAAAGGCGAGACCTATTGGCTATGCCAATGCTTGTTAATCTTTGCTATGCAGCAACCCAACATAAACTAGTCGCGTATTTACTCTTCCAACAAGCCTTTAAACTTGCAAGTAACACCCAACTTACACAAGGTTGTGACATAAGACTCAATGGATTCCTGTGCCCTTTGCATACGTCTACCGAAATGGTAGTGCTCCAAGATTGTAATCACTTTTGGTAGATAGTCCCTAAACCAATTTAGCCAATCATATCTCAAAATCATTAAGATTGTCAGTATCACTTCCACTTAGGTCAGGTAAATGTTCGAGGACCTCTTGACCTTCGGGTCCATAGCAGTGCAGGAACAAAGAAGTCTTTCTCCCAGCACTTAGTGAGACACTACACACAAATGCGTAATTCATAAAGACCATTTTACACATAGACCACCTAATGGGCGGTTTTCCTGGATTAGACAAAAAGAAGGGTGGGGGCATAACATTCTGCATCTTTAAGAGGAATACAGTAAATAGATACCAGAAGCAAAGCCCAGGACCTAAATATCAGAACGCCAATGTGTGACTTTCACACCTTAGACAATAAACATACCCATCACCCCGGAGTGCAGTTCACACCCAAAAATGACCTAAAAAATTTCAGCTTATTGTCCTAACACTAAGAGACAAAAGTACATGCTTATTAACTAGGTATTCTTGAAGCTAGGCAATTATGAAAAACTTAGCCACTCAAACATTAAGCGATTAAAAATATTTTAAAAGAAATGGTGCGCGCCTCACCATTGTAAATCCACCAGCAGACACGCAGTAAGAAAGATCACGTAATATCACCATTCAGCATAGTTCATAAAAAAACGACCAACATGATATGCAGTAATGCGCCTTGAAGACTCTGTTTACATTTTACCTGCATTCTGTCTGAGTACAGAGATGGCAGGGGGAAGAGGATAGACACCTAGCAAGATCGAAGGAAGAGAGAAAGTGGGAGGGGGAAGAGGAGGTGCCATGCAGAGAGAGGAAGAGGAGCAGCAAGAAGAGGCAACGATAGGCAGAGGTAGGCGCCGACGTCGAGAACATGGACTAAGTAGGCAAGAGATATGTAGGAAGAGGAAAGTAGTAGCAGAAGGGGAACAGTCAGGCGACAGAGGGATGCAGGGAGAGAGTTGTAGTGGATTTAAGGTGGGGACAGGGTGGTAGAGAGCAAGAAACGGGAATGAAGCACAGATGAGAACACAGAAGAGGGCAAAAAGAAGGCAGGTAAGTTAAGGCTCAGAAACGGAAGGGGGTGTCAGTGGATGAGCCAGGAGGAGGCTGCGAGATGGGAGAGAGGGGGAGACAAGACAGGGAGAGTGAAGGAGAGAGGCAGGGAGTGACTCGGTGCTCACAATGCTCAGAAAGATACTGATCCGCTCCTACCTGAACAAGACGCGCGGCCACCAGATGCGCTCTGTGGTGGGGGAGGGGAGAAACATTGAAGACGGGGAGGTGGAGCGCGGCATGCCCACTTGTGCGTGTATTCGCACGCTCTATGCCTCACTAAAAGCTGTGGTCGGGCTTTTTGAAGCCCACTAACTAAAAGTCTCGCCAGAGCAGCGCATGCGCTGTTGCATGGCTAAACCTTGTACCTTATATGTTTAGCCATGCAACAGTTGATGGTGTTGCACCAAGGAGATTGTGCTGCATAACTAAATACTTATTAGGTCCCAAAAGCGAGACCTATTGGCAATGCCAATGCTTGTTTATTAAAGTCTCAAAGCGCTTTGAGACTGCAGAAGCCTCCCTGGCTGGGACAAGCCCAGCTCTCTGCAGCCTTTGGTGAGCGATGTCTGTCAGGTTACAAGAAAAGGCTGAAAACATGTGCAGCTCAGCGTTGAAGCGCTTTATAGGTGAGTTATCAGCAATATATAGGTATATGGGTAATGAAAGCAGGTATAGATGATTAGATGAAGCCCACCTCTGACTCTGTTGACCCTGGCAGACCTTCTACAGGTTTCTACAGGATCCAGTTACTAGCACATATGTTCTTTGGAAGCTATTCATGTTGGTCCCAGTTGCACCTCGGATCTGATTATTGTTGCCAAGTTGGGTGTGATGGTTTCAGCTGATATTTTTATTTAACCAGTAGAATTTTTCTAGTTTTTTGTGTTGCACGTCCATGGCCTAGCACCCAAAAAGCCATATATCACAAGCAGGCGCAGCTGAAACAATTTGTATGTCCAGTTAGAGGGTGTCTTGGGTGAGAGTGTGCCAAAACCCAAAAGCCACCGGAGATGGTGAGCGGGTTGGTCAGAAGCGCAGGGGTGCCCGTCGCGATGGCGGTTGGTGATGTCATGGGAGAGATGAGCATGATGGGGGTGGAAGTAACCTCCAAACGCCAGGCAGGGTGGGACGCAAGACAAGGGTATGCGCTTTGAGAGCCATAGAGAGGTGAAGAAGGGAAGGCACTGTATTGGCTAGATGCAGAGAAGAGGGCGGGGAAAGGGAAGAGAGAAGGTCTCTTAAACAGAGACAAACAGGTGAGGGACAGGAAGTTCAGAGTCTGCGAGGCAGACCCTCCCATGTGAGGAAAGGCAAGGCATGAGGTCTGCGGAAAGAGGTGGCGGGAGTCAAGATGTGAGGTTCGCGAAGTAAAAAGAAACAGGTGATGGAGAGCAAGGTCTTTGGTCTGTTGGACAGAGACAGCAAGGTGGACAAAGAAAATACGTGAGGTATGTGAAACAGAACCTCCTGTTGGTGGGTGGTAGGTGTCTGCCAGGCTGTAGCCAGTACAATCCTTGGGTACAAGCGGTCACAGCGCAAGTCGGAGGAGTTTATTGGCATAGGAAACCCTGTTCTCAATCCCAGCGCACCATTCCCCACTTGACAGACTGGTGTGATCCTGTGCATGGATTTACCAGCACATCTGAGGGAGTTTAGGAGAATGCATCACCACTCTCTATTGTTATCGCTTTAAAAAGATTGTGCCTTCACACTCAGGGGGGAAAGACGTTCGGCTCCAGAATAGCAGGGCTCGTCAGGAAAGGAGGAGAGAATGTGACGTAAGGGCCAGAGCTGTCACACTGGAACTGAGGAACTAGGTTCGAGTATCGGCGTCAGCTCAACATCTCGTGATTCTGGGCATATCACTGGCATATCGCTTACGCTTCCTGTGTCTACAAAAATAAATGTAACTGGTGCTCGTAGAAAGCGCTCCAATAACTTCGCGCTACATAAAACTGCATTTTAAAAAAAGAGAAGGGAAAAAAAGATTGACCTTTGAACCCAGCATGCACCATGCATGCAGTGTTCCAGTGAGACGCGTCCTGTCCGTCCGGCGCCGTCCATCAAACACTTGGGGAAGAGAAGGTTGGAGTCTCTTGTTTCACAACAAGGACAGAAGCAAATGCACCCCCCACCCTCTTTCGGGATACCTTCGGGGTGTTGAGGTTTGTGATGACCCCAAGGCGAACCAAGGAGGAGGGCCGGGAGGGACGGCAAATCCCAGGGGCAAAAAGGGTGCAGCATTTCTCTGGAGTTTCTACTGCAAAGACTGGCATGCGCTGTTTGTTTTTTAAAAAAGTAGGCTGATCTAAGTAACAGAAAAATTAAGAATAGTTTGGTATTGGGGAGATAAGACATGTTAATGTTCATTGCTTGCACCTAGGTCAAATAGACCCTTCATATGTCTCATCTTTGGTGGGGAAGGGGGAGGAGGAAGAACGTTGAAGGCGAGGAAGACGGAGAGGCGGACGCGGAGTGAGGCGCACGTGCTTGTGCACGTAACCGCACGCTCTATGCCTCACTAAAAGCTGTGGTCGGGCTTTTTAAAGCCCACTAACTAAAAGTCTCACCAGAGCAGCTCATGAGCTGGCTCAGGAGAGACCTAAAAAACGGCCTACATACTGACCTGACAGCAGGGCTTTAAGTGGGATGAAAAATTGAGGGGGTCTTTCAAAGGGACGTGGCTAATGTAATTAAGGATGTGGCTTAAAAACATGTAAGCTATATAAATCTGTGCTTAGCATAGTGCGCCACCAGACTGGTATGTTGCTGCCTCTGTCATTGCCTCCAGATAAATATTAAAACAAGTAAAATTACACCTACAACAAGCCAGGACTATTGGCTTTGTCAGTGGTTATTAGTTGCATAAGATGAATAGGCAACGCCTACGGCTTCCTTGTATATAATATTGAAAATGCTCCAGATCTGACATGATGAGACTGGGAAAGAACTATATTGAGTCTCGTTGAAGTTACATTAAAGGCAGCAAAGAGTGGCACTGCTGCAGAGTTAAGATTTGTCTTTTTTACTTTGAGGGTGAGGGCAAAAATGGAGAGTGGCCCGTCTCATCGCCTGCTTTTCAGAACTTTCATTCTTTTTGAAGACACTGGATCAATGTTATTGCAGGCGAACTTAAGGACATGCATATAGGGCCCCTTTTCAATGACCATTTTAATTTACTACCGGGTCAATGTTTTTGAAGGCGAACTTAAGGATATGAATATATAGGGCCCCTTTTCATTGACCATTTTAATATACTACCGGGTAATGTTTTTGAAGGCGAACTTAAGGACATGCATATAGGGCCCCTTTTCAATGACCATTTTAATTTACTACCGGGTCAATGTTTTGCAGGCGAACTTGAGGACATGCATATAGGGCCCCTTTTCATTGACCATTTTAATTTACTACCGGGTCAATGTTTTTGAAGGCGAACTTAAGGACATGCATATAGGGTCCCTTTTCAATGAACATTTTAATTTACTACCCGGTCTAAGACTTGAGTGACCCAGCACACTTTAAACCCTGCTCCATCCACATTTACATGCTGATTCTGCTCCTCAGTGTGCACCTCTTGTCTCACGTACTCACACCTATCTGCTCCCCCCCACTTTATTCCGTTTGTCTTACCCATTTTTTCGCCTCTCTGCTCCCTTTCCACTTGTCCTAGGTGAGCAGTTCCATTGTGATGCGCCACCATAGCCACTCTAGTCTTTGCTCTGTGCCCAGCAGGATATTCTGCTTTTCATTGATACACGGGCAGGGCCACTTCATACACAAGGGCACTTCAATAAACTGTCTAATTGCTGTCATCAACATGCAGATGCAGCCATTAGGCCCACAGAGACGGGCCTGCAGGGGAGATTGATCAAAGAAGAAACGTAAACTCTTAGGGGGCCCCCCTGGGCCTCAAAACTCTGGAGTGTTTAAAGGTGCGAGGCCCCACGACTGCGAGCAGGCGCGGGGCCCTGGGCAGCTGCCCACGTTGCCCATCCCTAGTGCCGGCCCTGTTGCTGGTAACTAGTTGACTCAATTGTAGGTCGAGAATGCCTGATACAACAGCAATGCATCACAGTGAGTGGTGCGACAGAACTAACGCAGATCGCTTGCTCAATGCATGTTCCCGTTTACAGGCCTCCTGCATTTTTTAGGTCTCGCCTGGCGACGCAGCGCATGCGCTGCTTGCCTTGGCGAGATCTATTGTTGTCGGTTTCTTGGCCGAAGAGAGACAGGACATGTACACGCATACAGAGGACAGGAGATGTGCACGCATAAGGCTCGCGGCATAATCACAACACCTGCTCGCACCATACGCGTGCACATCTCCTGTCCGGGCGCGGCACGCTTACGTCAGCTGCATTACTTACAAGACAACTCGGAGGACAGGAGATGTGCACGCGTATGGCTCGCGGTGTTATCACAACTCCTGCTCGCACCATACGCGTGCACATCTCCTGTCCGGGCGCAGCGCGCTTACGTCAGCTGCATTACTTACAGGAATTAAAGAACACAGGTCTTTGAAGCGTCAACTCGACATGCGCACTTTGCTCTTTCCTGTTGCACCGCTCGTGCCCGTTGCCCCCGTGCCTTCGCACATCTACCCTGGGGCCCTTGCCCTGCCAGCGGTGCAATGTACAGACCGCGCCCGTTGAGTCCCTAAGTCAGCCGCGGCCTGCTTCCTCCGCTGCCTCCCTTGCCTCCCCTCCCGAGCCTGCCTCCGATTCCCCCATGCCGCCTCTGCCGCCTTTGGCACCGCTGTCTCCTTTGGGGCCGCTCGGGTCTGAGGGATAGTTGACATCGTTGGCTTCACTGCCATCCTACAGGAGAGAGTTGTTGTCCGACATTCCGGGAAAGGTGAGTGTTAAGGGGCGAGCACTGTGCGGTGCCCTGGAGTAGGTGGAGAGGGGACTGTCAGAGATCATGGGGTGTGATGGTACTGCAAGATATTATAAAGAGGAATCTGCGAGATATGACAGAGGGCACGGGAGGAGATACGGAATGACTGCATGACAAGCACTGATTTGGGATGTGCAGGAAGACGTGATGAGTGAGTGTGTGGTGTCAGGTTTATTTTTTTATGTTTTGTATGGGGCGTCGCTAAACCAGATGCGCCTCTGCTCTTTACAAGTAAAACAAAATTGGATTTCGAGATCTCATTATAGGGGAAATGAAAAACAGTGGCACCGGTGCAGAGTTATTGTTGATGTTGGCTGTTTGAGGAGGTAGGGTCATCTTCATCCTGCAGCAGCTAAGGTGGTGGAAACAGTATTGCTTGTGCTAGGTAATGTGGGAATGGAACCTTATTACAAAGAGGAGTGTCCTGAGCAGACATACTCAGTAAACCCGTCACTTATGTAGCACGCCACGTTATATCTAGGCACTATACTGCTCTTGTCATTAGAAAAGTAACGTAAAATAATATAATGCCTTGAGTTTGAATTGCTCCCCAGAGCGAGATGATTTTTTTAATGGTTTCCAGGTCCAGTTCTTGCAAACCGCGTGCCTGATATTTCCGGCTGGTATGAATGTTTCGACAGCAAGATGCATACTTTAAAGTCGTGGGTTAACTAGGCATTTTCGCACCCCCCTCCCCCCACTTGCACTCCGTTCTCCATGCATTTTTGCACCCCGCTCCCCCGCCCGCACTCCGTTCTCCATGCATTTTCGCACTCCCTCCCCCCACCCGCACTCCGTTCTCCGTGCATTTTGGCACACCCCTCTCCCCGCCCGCACTCCGTTCTCTATGCATTTTTGCACCCCCCGCCCGCACTCCTTTGACCGTGCATTTTCGCACCCCTCCTTCCCCTCGCCCGCACTAGTTTCTGCAGGGATTTTACAGGGATGTTACAGGCTTGCATAAGGTGAAGTGGAGGGCAGCAGGTGCCCCCCTGGGGGTAGAAGAAGCAGTCTGACACAGTGCTTCCTACTGCACTTATGCAGTTTTACAGCGCTGTAACACCAGGCACCATCATTGGTGTACTTGGTGAAATTTGCCAAACTTGGTAGGATGGACGACTGGGTTGTCCTCACAGGCGCATACTTCCATCCCTGGGCCTGTGCCCAGTCTCTGAGGGTTGGTACCAGGTGTGGTCTGTTCTGCTGATGACTGGAGGCCATGCAGGGTTTAAGCCGAAGCTGTACGGTGGTGGCCACAGGTTACCTGTTCACATGTGAAAGCAGCAGGGGCAGCAGCATCTGGCTGGTCATGGACGTCAAGCACGGTGCCACGACGTGTCCGCGTCACACATCACCGATGCCATAGGGTGGATCAAAAGGTGGCTAGAGACCCCCTGTAGAGAGGGATACCGCTCTACAGCCCGTGGCCATTACTAGTGTGAAAACGAATGTATGTCATTACATCGCATAGTAATACCACGCATGCCATTACAACGCGGGTATTACTACGCGATGTCAATGACATCGCATGCCATTACATCGCAAACTATTACCACGAATATGCCTTTACCACGCATGCCATTACAACGCAAAGGCATGCGTGGTAAAGCTATATTCGTGGTTAGTTTGCAAGGTAAGTGACTACCACAACCCTTCCCCGCCCCAGTCATCTCCCTACAATTACATTACACTACACGATCCCCCAACACTACCCTAAAACACAACACAACACATGCACACTACAGCACTACCCTAATCCCTAACGCACTTCACTACTCAAATCTACTACACTACCCTAAACCACTACACTACACAAACTCTACAACATTACCCTAAACCCTAAAACACTACTACACTACCCTAAATCCTAAAACACTACACTACGCAAACGCTACTACACTACCCAAAAACCCTAAAACACTACACTACGCAAACACTACTACACTACCCTAAACCACTACACTACCCTAAACACTACACTACACAAACACTACCCTAAACCCTAAAACACTACACAAACACTACTACTCTACCCTAAACCCTAAAAAACGACACTACCCTAAACCCTACAACACCACACTACACAAACACTACACTACCCTTAACCCTAAAACACTACACTACGCAAACACTACTACTCTTCCCTAAACCCTAAAAAACTACACTAGCCTAAACCCAAAAAAACAGTACACTACACAAACACTACTACACTACCCTAAATCACTACAACACTACCCTAAACCCTAATACACTGCATTACACTACAAAAAACACACTACAACGTAAAAAAAAACACACAGAACACTACTTTTACACTACCCTAAACCCAAACAATTAACTCCCACCCCAAGCGCAAACCCCCTTACCTCTCTCCTCCCCAGCGTCGCCGTGGGATCATGCTTCCTCCTTCCTGCTTGCTTCACGTCGTTGTGAGGAAACAGCCTGAGTTTCCTCACAACGACTTGGATAGCCGCCACATTACATCACATGCATTGTAAAAGCGCATGCGATGTAATGGTATGCGTGGTTTTACCATGCGTTGTAACATCGCATGCGTTGTAACGCATGCGATGTAATAGCAACGCGTGGTAAAACCCGCGTTGTAATGGCTGTTCCCCGTGAAAACACCCCAGGGCGCCGGCGGTGGGCTCACAAGTGTGATAGTGTGCTTTTTTTTATGGGGGCAGAAGTCTGCCCCACCCCTCTCACTGCCAGCCTGGCACCCAGCATCCTACAGACACAGGTTCGGGTGCCTGGGCAGTGCACCCATGTGGAAGCAGGGGGATGGAAGAGGGGAGGGCAGGCCAGGACATCTGTTCTGAGTGAGAGTGGGGTGGTGCCATAAGATGTTACTGCTGAGGGCAAGAAGGCCGAAGGCCATGTTCTGCTGCAGGGAGAGGGCACCTGGAGAGTGCGGACGAGGGGACGGTGCGGGAGGCAGCCCTGCACAGAGCCCGCTGTGCCAGGCCCTGCTGCAGGAGGGCAGCTTGGAGCTGAACCACTTGAGAGCCGAGGGAAGAGTACAGGGAAGGTACCGAGCCTTGGATCGGGGAGGTTTAGGTATCCGTTCATGTTTACCAGAGTTTATGCCAGCGTGGGTAGACATAGGGCGGGAAGTCACCTCTGCCAGGCCACGAGATTGCACTAGTCTGGCAGGACATTCACCGTAGCTCCTGAGGGGTAGAGGAGTCGGGTAGACAATTTATTTGTGCCAATGTGACTTTAGCAACACAACAAAATGGGTAGAAGATGCACTTTTTATAACAAGTGGTTCAACGTCTTGTCAGGGGCAGAAAGCGTTATATAAACTTTAATACGTTGCATTTTAATACAGACCGCGCTGGCACAGCATTAGTTTTAGCTGGGTGGCATAACCCACGCTTGGAAATTGTCTCCAGGTGTTTTTGACTCTCATCCTCCTTGCACCCAAATCTCCCAGTAAGTGTCAGTGAGATGGGGCGAGGGGGCTCGCCGGGTGGTGGACTGAGTCCTTTAACTCGAATGGTTTAGAGAATTGAATCCACAGTCGAAAAAGTCTGAGGACTCAAATCAGGACTGTTGAAAACAAGAACATGCACATTTGTTTACTGTATTGCTAATACGACCCTGCTCTTGAATAGCGAACGCAGTTTTTTTCCCAGTATGATTTAATAATTTATTTATTCCAAGTGATTTATATTTACAATGTGTTCCCCCTTAAGCCTTGCCAAAAGTCCCCGCTCTGGAGCCCAGGTTCGGAAGTCTTTTGTTTAAAACTATAAATGACATTGTGCCTGTCGTACTGTTTGCACACTAGTAACGTGTTTTCTTAAATGTGACATCGAACAGGCAGACACCCTCCGACACACACTCCCTAAGTCATAGAAGGCACTGCATAGCTGGAGCATTTCAGGGGTCTTACCAAGGTTTGGGCCCAAGGAAAGTGGCCCCCTTGTTGTCAGACCGCAGTGCTCAGGTATTGTCAGCATTCTTAAAAATATGCAAACCGAAAGTACACTCTGGTCTTGTATATTTGGGATGGTAATCCCTGAATGCCTGGCTTCACCAATGCTTGTTTTCAGCATTGTGATCGTGTCTTTTTAGGTGGAGCCTCCCATGAGGACAGGCCCTTTTACTTCTGTTGCTACACGGTATGTCTTATTTAGTCTTTAAGCACTTTCTTTAATGAGTTTCTCCTACTGCAGGCACCACATGCTTTCCTGCAACATTTAGAGCGCCATGCTCGCTTTCACTTTCTGAGCAGCTGGGACAATGGAGGCTGCTTCTTTGAATAGGTCTCGCATTTACAAGAGTTTGAGCTATTGGCATTGTAAATGCCTTTTTATTTAATGGTTAATTAGCAAAACAGATAAATAAAAGGCATTGTCATTTACAATGCCAATAGCTTAAACTCTTGCAAATGCGAGACCTATTGCATTGCAAATGCTTGTCTTATTCCCTCCCATCCCTGTTCATTATTTCCTCCCACCCGTCCTCCCGTCCATTTCATATTTCCGCCATCCCACTATCCCGTCCCGGTTTCTTATTCATTCCCCCCTTCCTTCCTCGTCCTTATGTCTTACCTCCCCTTCCACCCAGTAACCACCCACCCAAGGTTAGAAAAAAGTGCTGGTAGAGGGGTGTTAAGGGCGCATGAGAGGGAGGTGAAATCCCTAAGAGGGAGTGAAAATATAGTCCACGCACGTAAGGAGTGGAAGGTTGCAAATCAGCCAATCAAAATGGTGATCGAGAAGCTATAATCAGGGCTTTAAGTGGGCCGGATCTCACCGGATCTGAGCACCAGCAGTTTTTAGGTCTCGCCTGAGCCAGCGCTTTAGCGCTGCTCTGGCGAGAGCTTTAGTAAGCGGGGATTTGGAAGTGCAGACTAGTGCTTTTCAGGCCTCCAGATACAGTGCATGTGCGCCGGGCGCGCGCACCATTTGTCAGCCTGCCTGATCACTTTCGCGGCCGCTTTGATGTTCTCAGTGAGCCGCGCGGCCACTGAGAACATCAAAGCGGTCGCAAAAGTGCTCACCATTTGCCACCCCCTCCCTTATCCCACTTCCTGCTTGTTTGTTATGTCATTGTGGAACTTCCTCGTGCTCGTTCCAGCTTCTCAAACTCCATTGTCTCTGCGTTGTGGACAAGGTTCTGTGGGCGAATTCTAACAGCTCATGCTCCACGGTACGCTCCCTGTCGGGCCCCAACAGAAGACTTTCACAGACCACAAAAAAGACCTGCAAATCACAGGCCCTCTGAGGTTTTTATCTTTGTGGATTTCATCTCTCCAAAATATAGAAGGGGCCCGATTTCTAGAAATTGGAAAAAACTTTTAGCTGGCAATACTTGCATATTACAGCGTATATGGACTCTTTCCAAGGCAGTATTTTTAGTTTGGCTTGAACAGTATGCATTTAATATGCTATTCAATGAAATGCTTTTATGAAAGTAGCTAAGGCGAGGGAGGATGGAAAGCGACTGATGAATTCATTATGTAACAATGCCCGATGCAGTCTGTCTTTCAACTCTAAATCGCCAAGGTCATATTAAAACAGTTTCATTTACAGCTGGGACCCTGCCAGGCTGGCGGCCTATTCGCCGGCCCTCGGCTTTCTGCTTTTGTCAGAACAAAACGGCTGCCAGCGCTCCGGAAACTCTCCGATGTATCCACGTCCCACATTCATAACTGTGTCTACTCAGAGGCCTTTTATTTCAGGGTTCAGCAAGTGAATGTAGGTCATAGCCAATGGGCGATGGTGTCTAGAGACCAGGGGATCTTGACTTCAGACTGCCACTATATATGTGTGGTCTCAGAACCAGATTTAGAGTCAGTGCCACACTTCTAAGAGGCGAGGTTGCAATTTGCACAACAGCGTTGCAGCTCTCACATGCACCAAATGGGCCCTGCTTGGAGCACAGCGTGAGTGCTGCTCAGTGCATGTCAAAGAATGCTTTCAGATATATGTATTGGACACACACATCGAGCTTTTCCATATTGTTGGCTTCTATGAGGGTGGAGGGGCAGGAGCATGCTGGCGTCAGATAGCTCCACACTTCCAATCAGGTGGGCAGGAGCCAGCTCACGTCAGCCTCTCCCAGGTCTCCTTGGGTGGTGGTGGGGTGCCTGCTCATGTCCGATTGACTTGGGTCTCCACTCTGGAGGTATGTGATTGCTGACATCAGCTCCATACTGGCCTGCGCTTAGGGACTGGTGAATACTTGCATTAGATGCCACCAAGTCTACGCTCAGATGTGCAGGTGCCTGCTGACGTTGGCTGGCTTCTGTTCTCCTCTCAGGTGGGCAAATGCCTGCTGATATCTGCTTTCTGTGGGACTTCAGCCAGGTGGTTGGGAAAGCACATATCCCTGGAGGATCCTTCAGAAGTCTCGCTAGGTGAATGTAAATAGTGTAATTTGTACCCCTAAAGTGGCATAGAAACAAAGTTGGATATATCAGCCCTCAGGTTCAGAATGATTATGAATGATTTAGGCACCCTGGAAACACTTTCTCGGGTCCTCTCTTGTGTAGTAATCTTGTCCCCTTGATATACCTCCATAATAAAATTGTTGTCCAGAGATTTTCATTTTTGATTTGTGTTTTTGTGTCACTAGAGAAGTCACTTAGCTTGGGTAAACAGTGTTAATCCGGGACAAATTTTTCTGGACGACATTTTTTAAAATGACAGATGTGTTGCAGTGATGAGGCCTATATACTTTATTTTGGTGTCAAAACATAGGTTTGAGGGGGGCAAGTAGTCTTTATATATATATATATATATATATATATATATATATATATATATATATATTACTATTTCTTTACTTTCAGCAGTAACAATGGCGGCCACGCAGGTTTGCACAGCTTGCTGAACTCTTTGCCGCTCCCTTGCGCTACGCCCGCTTTATGGACGTCGCGCTATAAGTTTTTAATATGCTCCGTCTCGTCATCTGGTGGAGTAAGATGATCACTACTTGACCTAAGGTCTGTAAGGTGTTCCTGAAGGCGGTTACTGTAAAGGTGGTGGGCATCTGAGGGTCCTCATTCCATGTTGTATGGAGGCCCTCATGTTCTCAGTCACACTGGTGACTTTCCCCATTTGCCTTCCCAAGTATGTTTGCTCCATGGAAGTGAACAGACAGCATCAGAACCGTTCGTACAAATTGAACTTTTTGTTTGCATAAGAGTCTTTAAGTTATTGTTTTGAATGCATTTGTATAAATGGAAACATAGCACGTTACACAAACTATTGGCATTGTAAATGACAATGGCTTTTATTTATGTGTTTTTAAAAACCTGCAAGCGGTGCGTAAACACGCACTTTGTACTTATAGTTGCTGCCTATGAGAAGCAAGGCTGGCAGTAACTGAATCTCTTTTACTACCAGCCTTGCTTCTCGTAAGCAAGGACTATAAGTACAAAGTGTGTGTTTATGCACCGCTTGCAGGTTTTCAATTCACATAAATAAAAGGCATTGTCATTTACAATGCCAATAGCTCAAACTCTCACAAATGCGAGACCTATTGCATTGCAATTGCTTGTTTTAAGGGGGCCTCGAAATGGGTCTCTATCGGGCTCTGTTTTGTGCCCTGACACAGGCGGTCCGTTTTTTATTTCCAGACTGCAGTGACAGCAGGCACAACGATGTGCGCGTGGTGAGTGTTGTAGAGGAAGGGAAATCCTTTAGAGAGAGTCATTTTCTCTCCGGATCTTCCTTCTCTTTTTGAAACTAAGGAGCAGCAACATTGTCTTGGTGTCACCAGGGCTTTAAGTGGAAGTTGTTTCAATATTATACACAAGCCATAGTTGCTGCTTATTTATCTTATGCAACTAGCAACATTGACCAAGCCAATAGTCCTGACTTTTAGGTATGATGTGACTTGTATCATATATCTGGACGCAATGACAGGAACAGCAAAATACAAGTCGGGCGGCACACTGTGCTAAACACAGATTTTTAGCTTACGTGTTTTTAAGCCACGCCCTTAATTACATTGACCACACCCTTTTGAGAGACCCTCCAGTTTTTTCATCCCACTTAAAGCCCTGGCTATGATCAACGGGTGGGAGAGAAATAAGAAAATGGATGAAAGCCATCAAATAAGGAGCTAAGATATTTAACCCCTTGAGTGCCCCGCCCTTTCCCCCTTCTGTGCCGGCCCTTTCATTAGCGGGCGGGGTCCATGACGAGATAGTCTTGTCATGGGCACAGCGCAACCGCGCTCCATGACGAGACTATCTCGTCATGGGCACAGAAGGGGTTAAGGAACACATCCAGTTATAACTAAGAGACTGACCCAAAGCCAACTCTAGGCATAATGTGTTGTAGACAATAGGTCTTCAAAAACACTCAGATTAAATTGTCTGTAGATCAAGACCTAAAAAGAGTTACTGCTATGTTGCTTTTTTTTAGACCCAGCTGTCATTTGCTTGTTGCCACCGTCCGGAGCTTGCAAACCTTATACTCCAGGCAGGCCCTCCTGCTTTTCCCCAGCCCCCTTGTGTTCATATCGGCCCCTTTTCTTCTGCCTCCGATGCCTCTTTATGTTCTTGACCCTAAATCCCATACCAGTTTTGTAACAGTAGGACAACTAGGTTCTGGTTCCAGCAGCTATTCTCCAGCCAGAACCAGACTCTGGCCGACCCACACTGAATTCTCTCTAGGAAGCGCAGTAACAACCTTAATTATCTTGTCACACCCTGAGACTACTGGGTACATATCGATCTCTGCAGCCAGTCCTTTAGGCCAGCAAACTATCTTAACATATGTTCAGTTTACGCCCATTTAAGTAAGCCACAGCTGCCTTATCTTTCTGTGTGTATTTCTGTGGAGACAGAATTTTTAAACATAACGCATATGTAATGACAGACCATAGGCTGACTTCCATTGCCTCTGTTCCTAATCATGATCCCGCTTGTCATCTTGACTCACTCCGGCATCAATAAGACCAACTCCTTACTGGCTCCCGCTGACCCCAGAGCACCACAGACACCACAGACCCATCTATGGGCTCCCAGAGTAAAATGTTTCCATTTCGAGCACTGGCTGAAAGGTAATTGTTCTACCTCATGACGGGGCCTATGTAGATCATGTGACAGTATCTATGTGCTCGTTGTTAGGAGGTCACGTGATGTGAAATGTTTATCAGTGAAATGAATTGCTCATTCCATACTGAGCTGAATCTCTCTCTTTCTCCTCACACAGATCCTTACCATACATTACAAGTTTCCATACATTCAGGCTAGGATGTTACAGTTAAGGTATATTTTACCTACCTTATAGCCTGCAGTAACCAGTGGATATTCTTGATTCACCTCCTCTGTCATGGACAATTTTATCAGTTGTCCAATGACTTAGCATGTCAGTGCTTTCATATGCTGTCCTGCAGTACAAACCCGATTAAAGCTGTCAGTTCCTGCACAATATGTCACTTTTAAAATGCAATGGACAGAAATGCCCATCCCCCTACGGGTTTTATGTTTCTGCAGGTCGCAAAGCGCATCTCTGACAATCTATGCTGGACCCCAAGATGTGACCTTCTCTGGTCATGCCTAATTTAACACAGTGCTGGCTAAGTGTGGCATATCCCCGCCAACACCAGCAACTGTGTTTTCCAACACTCTGCCACACTGACCATCCTACACATCAGACACCGACATCACAGCCTCACTCTGATGACTGTTGATGGCTTTTCAAAGTGTCAGAAGCTAAAATACGTACACTTAGGCATTGGATGTCGGTCACAATGTCTTCACAGAATGAACAGCCCTCAGAACCAGGCCAGACAGGCCTTGTGTTGTGTTCCAGCTGCCACCTTCCCCGCTGTGCTGCAGCCCTCGGAGGTCGGTTTTGAAAGGCCAGGGCCGCGCCTGGGCAGGGCCGTTTCTACCATTAGGCAAGACTAGGTGGCCGCCTAGGGCGGCAAAAGGGGGAGGGCGGCAAGAAACATGAGTTTGGGAATATCGAATGCATTCATTCTTCTAGCCTGGATGACAGGTGGAGAGAGTGATGGTAGTAAAAGGGAGGGGGTGGCATTTTTCAATTCTCGCCTAGGGCGGCAAAACACCTAGTAACGGCCCTGCGCCTGGGCTTCTACCACTGTCGCCAACTCTCCGAAATGAGTTGCAGCAGCACTGGAAGGTTTCAAGAGAGTGACAAAGGGGGGGATGAGGTAGAGAGAAAGTGATCAGGGAGGGTGAAGAGAGAGAGGAGAGAATGGATGAGTGGAAAAGGGCGAGATTGCTCCAAGTGATGAAGGGAGCATTTTGACCTCGGCCACTTTAGTTCCCCAGTCCAGTCCTGCTCAGACTTATTACACCCAGTGGAATACGAACGTATCATATACAGACATCATCATCAGGTCACATTGTTTGATTATATTTGGGGATCCCCACATCTACAATGCCAAGTGTATACGCTGATCGGATAGCTTTCCAACTTCCTTCTCCATTTCTCCTTCCCCTGTTCTTTCTTACATGCTCTCACCGTTAGGTCCAGGTTTAGATGGTGCAATTTGAATTACATCACTTCCTTCTTACATGCTCTCACCGTTAGGTCCAGGTTTAGATGGTGCAGTTTGAATTACGTCACTTCCTAGAACAGAGTTTAAACCACCTCTTGCGGATATATGCATAGAGCTCAACACCCCATGGAGAAAAAGTCCATAGTGTAAGCACTTATGCAAAGTTATCTTTCAAACATCATCATGCATGTTGGGTATGTTGTATTTTTATAGAGGGTTATTGTCCCTCTTCGGAATTGTTGTTCCATTGTTTGCATCTATAGATTCCGGCACTAGCCAGGAATGATCACTTCCTGTAAATATTGTACATTATTTCTATGTTATAGTGATTTGCTACTGTGCCATCTGCTGGAATTAACATGATACTATGGAAATAAAGTAGGGTCAAAGAATGGAATGCAAAGGGAGATTCATTTCACAATGGGTTTAAGAAAGAGGCTTGTGTTTTTTGAAGTGTGTACTGTAACAAAATAGTTTGGCTTGTGCTGCCAGACAGCAAGCTCGAGGGAGCGTGGTGCGCATGGATCTGATGAAGGTATTTGGCGTTTTTGCTAATCTTTTTGCCAAAAGCTGTATTTAGAGTCTGACGACCCCAAGACGGTACACGGAAATCCTAGGTAGAAATGAGGAGTGCACCCTCGGTCGGAGTGACGGAAGGCAAAGGCACTTGTCCAAAAACCAACAAGCATATGCTCCCAAGGACAGACCAAGCAGATCAGCAGGGGTCCACACCAAAAACAATAGGCACCCACGCGTGGCACTCAAGCATTCCAATTGTTAATGGTGCCCATACACCCCAGATTACTCAGACCTCCTTACGTCAAACCACTAAGCCCCTCAAGTGTTCATTTGGCACCCGTCTCTCCTGTCACCACAGTCCTCTAATAGAACTCCTCTGGTTAAATGAATGGTGACCCTAAGCAATGCTGGGTTCCTTCAAGTGTTTAAGTACCCTCACTGTTGTTCGTACCTCAAGTTCCCAGCCTATGTATGCCCATAGTTCTTATTGTAGATTTTACCAAACTTCGCCAACATCTCTTCAGATTTCCACTTCTCTGTCATATGAACACTGCTTTAGCACCACAAGGTTCCCACGGATGCCCCGGTATTAGTATAAACCTTTCTCAAGCGCATACGAAACAACCATACTTACTCCACCCTAAATGTTTAAATGATTCCAAGTTGGTTGCAACTCATAATTCGGCAGCTCTTCCGCAGATTACACCACCCCATAAGCCCCAAGTTTTAACAATTAAATACAATAGGATTTTTACTGCAGCACATTCATTTGTACCCTTGAGCAATACATACAATATATCACGTCTAGTGATTACATAAATCATTTCATATATATAAAATTGCTGTATAAAAACATTTGGTAAAAAATATAGATATGTATATAAAAAATAACAATACTAAAATGGTTACAAGGGTAGTTGGGAAAGTTCCCCGGAGCGGGAGAAGCCGTGCCAGCACACCTTCTTGCCAGAGCAGGGGAACTTCCAACTGAAGATTACTCTCTTGACTGTTTCAAGAGTGCAGTGTGAGGATGGAGGGCTCAGGAGTGGAGTACTGAAGGGGGAGGAGTCAAGCAGCAGCTCCCAAAGAGGTCAGGCTTGGAGTGTGGGATCAGGAGGGCACTGGTAGGTGAGGAGTGAAGTGCGTGGTTTGAGGCAGTAATGGAGTGTAGGCATTAGAAGCAAAGAATGGTGACTCAGCAATAGTGTGTGGATCAAGAGTGAGATAAGATGTGCTCATGGTTGGACCACTGCACGAGGATTGCACATGTCAGGATTGAAGTGAAGTTGTGAAAATAAAAGGGCATGGCTTAGAGTGGCATGAAGAGATGGGAAAGGAGTGCTGTCTGGTATGCTCCAGAGTGGAGTGCCTACGCCAGGAGTGGACTGCTGGAGTCAGCAGAGAGTGTAGTCTACGGTATACAGGAAATGAGGGAGGGAGCTAAAGACTAGAGGAAAGAAATGGATGTTTAACACAACAATCTCTACTTGTAAAGTGCACAGTCACCGAGAGGGTATTATGGCGGTGAACAACATGTTTATAGAAACCCAACTCAATGGTGCTCTTTTAATCAACCTCATAAGGATGAAAGGCTGAGTGAACCCACCAGGATTTGAACCTGTAACCATGTGGTTGAACACAGATACCTGCAGTGTATGCCTTAGTCCACTCAAGCACCAGACCTGGCTTATCATGCACCTACCATAGGAAGTGCCACAGAGAAGCAGGGCTGCAGGGATCAGCTTGTGATGAGTGACGGTGCAGGACAGGAGAGCTAGTATCATATAATGTCTAGTAACTGAAGGAGTAGAAGTGGAGTAGAGCACGTGACTGTGAGCGAATGGGCGGCTGAAGTGTCCAGGGCGGCTTGTGATGAGTGATTGAATATCACTAGTGATGGGTAAAACTGCAACAGGTTAAATCCCAGGGACTGATGAATACTTACCGGTACAACTCAAGACATGTGTCAGGCAACACCACTTGGGTTGTACAGGAGACCTCTTGACTCCAGGAAACTTAACACAGAGAAAGTAGCGCTCTTCACCCCTCCCCTAACTTCCTTCAGTTTAGCTCACAATGTTCATTGCCTTCATTCCCCGCCATGTCAATCTGGGCCCACCTTGCAGGCCCACATTTGTTCTTAAAGTCCAGGAGGAGTCCTCAAGCGTCCTGACTGCAGGATGTTGCACGAGGTCCAGAAAATGGAGCCCCCCCTGCCCCACACCCACAGCCCTCCAGATTCCAGTCACTTCTGGGATTCTAAGGGAGGGTTTGCTTCGGCTTCAGGGGTGGTGATGCTGTCAGTCCGCACAATGCAGGTGGGCCGGTGTAGGTTCAACATCACCATGAGCTGTTGCCGCTCCAGCTTCAGCCCCTCGATTTGCGCCTTCAGCTCCGAGTTCATGGCCTCCAGCCTCTCCGACTCCTGGGGACAAATAAAGCGCATTCACTAAGGCTGAGAAGTTAACTTAAAACGCCCTCATAACTACATTGTTACCTCAAACATCTCCCATAACTATGTCTAGTTACCACACATCATGCTGATACACCCCTGGGAGCCCATCCCTGTGGCTTGCAGCTAGGAATTAGGATGCTTAGTGCGAGCCAAAGGGATAATCTTTACAATATGAGTGGGTCACTCAAATGGTACCGGTTGTAATATGGACACAGTCTAAAAGTGATGAGCATGTTGTGGGCAAAGTTTGGTCAAATCTAAAATAAGAAATATGGGCATTCATAGGGTAGGTTGGATTTGCCAGGCTGGGTAGGGTTTAATCACTAACATATTTGGAAATTACATGCAATTGCATCCAGCATTACAGCGGCAATGAGAATTGTAATAAAGAGAGGCGAAGGGTACACTCCAAACAATGCTACTTTGGTATTGTGGTGCTGATGCTGGACATGGTGGTTGTGCTCCGTGAAGACTAAAGGGTACCCTTCAGTCACAGCTGACGATCAGATGCACGACTAGATAGATGCCAAGCACTTCTCTCAGTGAGTAAAGTATGAATTGACCACTGGGTGTCTCTTCAACCCTTCTGCACAGGATGGAGATGAGTGTAACAGCAACAGCCTCTCCTGGTTACCCCTATACGGTAGAAGCTACCATGGCTATCGTGCAGAGCCTTGGTCATAAGTTGTCACATTACACGACTCAGTTGTGCTGATAAGGGTGTCAAGGGTCTGACAAGACAAAAAATAGCCAGACGTCTCCCTGGCCCTAACGCTTAGAGTAGCAGTAGTTGGCGACTGTGGCCTGTGAAGAGTAAGGCTCATTTTGCATCTAAAGACCTTATGAGATAGTGTACAGCAATATCTGTTGGAGGTCACTAGTATGATATGCCAGTGAGAGCATCTTCTGAGGGTCCTACTGAGAAGATAGAAGTTGTGCCATACCTCTTTTAGGAAAAGGCACAGGGTTCATCAGTACCTGATACCTCAAAGAGGGCACCATTACTGAATGTTCTTGTGACGCTGGCAGAATTGAGGAGTTGGTTATTTTAAAAAGTGTGCATTGAACTCAGTCACTTAGCGAGCAGCCGAAACGTATACACGCTTGTGGCCGTACCACTAATCACTGGTGAAATCCGTTATAAGCACTATATCACGAGAGAGGTGGGCATCATGACCCGTTTCGATGCTGCAAAGCTGTGCCCTCCTTTGGTTCTGATGATTTCATGTCACGGTTTGTGCTGTCGCTGCAGACAGGACGTCAGGACCTTTAATTTTAAGGTATCTTTATTTCAGACATTTCAGGGCCATAGAAAACTGGCAAAGGCCATTTTATTTTAATTCAACACTGCCGGGTTTGCGTCTCAAATACTATTACTAGTAGCAAAAATAAACGCAGTGTTATTAGATTTATTCTTGTTCAAAATAAAAATCATTTGTTTGTAATATAGCTCTTGCTACTACAGTTTTGCCATTATGAGTCCTGTAGCTGGTATCGCTTTGATCCAATTGAATTGTACTCATTTTAAAGAGTTCTGAACAATGCATGGCTGAGCAGGCCGTGCAAAGGCTGTTACTTGCAGATTACACAGAAATCAGCATAAAATGCTTAACTTGCTCAGCAGCTCACTAGCTTCAACTATGTCACCATTTGGGCCATCTGCGCTTCTAAGGAAATACAGTCAGTAATGCAGCCTTTTTATCTCCCAGACATCTCAAGGATACCGGCCCCCAACACCTTAAGGAGTTGGACTTCTTGCTCATTCATTTATCTCAGAGGAAGGCTTCTGTCTAGAGTCAGATGGAACAGCAGCTTCCAATTTTTCATTCTCCGACAGCAAGGAACTGACAGTGGTTGTGTTGTTGCTTCCTTAATATGCAGCATGCACGCTTAAGTTAGCAACCAGGTCCATGCAAATGTTGATGTGACCTAGACATGCAGTGAATGTGCACACGTGCAGTACTTCCCATACACACATACGCAGTGATGTTAAATGGCTCCAGAATGCTAGCGGATAAAGTGCTCTGGAGAAGACCATTCAGCATGCATTTTAAGTGCTCATGCCCACCATGATTAGCTGGCAGGTGCCACTTGGAGCTGGTTAGTGGACTATCTTCTTCATAAGATCTGTGCCTCCACATGGGATCTATCTGAGGCAATACTGGGTCCGTCAAAGTGCCCAATGAGCATTCATTCTACAGGTACTTGTCATTCCAGGCCTAGGGAAAATCATATGCAGAAACTACCTTTCTTGTTCCGGATCCAACAGTGATGGAAAATATGACACCTTAAGAAAGACATGGTGCTTAAAAGTCTAGTGCATGGTGGTATGATGGGCAGGGGAGTGAGTCTGAATGTTTAGGACAGTCCTGCTGAAGAGGCTGCTAAATGTATGGGGGTGATCTTGAAAGGACATTTGTGGGTTTTGTTTTCTTCTTCCCCATGCCTCATGTGTTCTGTTCGCTGAGACGCAAGTTTTTTTCGTACATTGAAATATGCAGATTGACTCTTTCTCTAAGCTCTTTATTAAACTGAGATAATTTAGGAAGTGCGAGTACAGATATGAAAAGTTCAATGTTTCCTTGATGGTGTCAGGGAACTGAAGGAGAGGTTTTCAGAAAATCAGAAAAAAGCAACATTGCTTGGAAGCTGATGGACTAAGACATTTTCAAAATTCTCCCTGATCTTGATGCAGGTGTGTGTACAAGGATATAAGTGACTATACATACAAAGTGGATATTGTAAGGGTATTTTTGCATCATAGTTTCTCTACGGGTGCAGAGGAGCCCTTGACATCTAACTATCAGTATTATGCATCTGTACTCATCCTGCACATTCACCCAGTGTATCTTTGCATATCAGGTACACTCGCATAATCACTCTATCCCCTCAAAAGCATTTGGCTCACTTGCACACTTATCATGTAACAGGAGTCACTGCACATTCTCCCCATGATCAGCCATGTATCTAGTCGATTTCCAATTATAACCCCATGCTTCATCTTGTAGCTGGATCACTAGCATACTCAAATGATACTCCCTTGTGTTGCAAGAGCCCTTGTCTATTCATTCTGTATGGGTCCTTATGGGACAGAAACCCTTACCCTATACCCCATTATCTAATTATGTGGGGATGGCGCTTGCACCATTACTCTGTGCTGCTACCTCGTATGCGAAGGGCTCCTGCATACTTATCTAACACTACATAATGTGGTAGGAGTGGGTACACTCAATTTAGGCTGTTTGGTCACAGCAGCAGCCTAGCACTAGCCCGTTGCTCCCTCATGTCAGAAGCGGTTGGCGACTCACCGAATGTTCCCTTGTGCATCGATATCCCTTCCATCTGTAACCTCAGATCCTTCCTGCTGCAGGAGCCTTTTCATACTCTCCTTATGTTTATTTATGTGTCAGGTATCCTTGCACACTCCTGTGCTCCATAATGTGTCAGAAGCTGCAGCGCTCTCACCCCATGGTCCGTAAGATGGCAGGAGATGTGCCCACTAACTTATGCTTCCTCACATGGCAGGATCTCTTGCACACTTACTGAAGAAGCCCGTGCGCACTCACCCTGTACTCCTTCATGGCAGGAGCTCTTGCACACTCAACTATCTACCTCATGTGGCAGGATGTCCTAGCAAAACTTAACCTATTCATGGTCATGTAGCTAGGTTTTTCCTGGTTACCAGGGTTAGGCTGGGACAGAAAATAGGCCTGGGCACCAAAATAAAAGTGCCCCCCCCCCTGTTATTGTATTAGAAAGCTAAAAAAAAGGACCCTTATGAACTAATTGGAGCAGTTTTGAAGTTGTAAAGACACGCTGTATAAGTGTTTTGCTAGCTATGAAAGACTGCATGGATTTGAGCTTACTGCAGGCTATGTTTGTTTTAATATCAGGGCAATCAACAGTAAAAACTGGCCCAGAAGACCATAAAACAGGTCACAACCAGCCAAAAAACAGCCCCAAGCTGAACTGTCAGACCAACCTATCAGGAAGTGCCTGAATGCCCTAAAGGCCAGACCGACCATGCTTGCTACTCCGTGCTATATAACATGGTAAGGGCATGTATACACTTAGCTCATGCTCCTTCGTGGGATCAGAGCTTTTGCACCATATTTACCCCTAGGTTGCCATCTTTATTCACGCCAGACCTGACCAATATAATATTAACGTCTTGCCAGCTCCAACCACAAGCTCCATCTCAAATAGGCATGCCTTCTGACAAGACAGATCAGAGCAAAAAGTTTTTAGACCCTGATGGTCTCCGTGGTACATATCTTTGTCACCACTGTGTTCTAGTGGTGTGGTGATCAGTGATGACAACCAGGGCTGAGGTGGGTTGTTCCCTGTCTTCTACTTTTTTTCTGTTTATTGAAAAGGACAATGCCTGAATAGATATTTAATGTCCCGATAGATATTTAATGCCTTGATAGATATTCCTTTTGGTACATAGAGAGCAACCAAAACTCTCATCATCAGAGGCCAAGAGGATTAGGGGATGGGTGGGAGCCAAAACCAACCTCTGTGGTATTTTCTGTGGTATAAAATGAAATTCGCCTTTTAGTGCTAAAATGGCTGGCCATGCGACATATCCAGGATTACACTTTATGGCCTTCTAGAAAAATAATGAAGTTAGGTTCCACTGTATAGAAGCTGGCTCTGTGGACTACGTTGATCTGGCATGCCTCATCCCTTCTCCGTGCTCATTTAGAGCCACGTTCTAACCAAAATATGTTTAAATGAAGCATACTCATTCATATGAGTTTCCTTAATTGAAAAACTGAAAATTAAAACCACTGGGACACTCTAGTGCTGACAAACATTACCAATAACCCATTGCCCGCTTATTAGGCTGATCTAAATCTACAGAAGGCATATGTGGATTGTAGGACAGTCGGAACTGTTTTCATGGTTACCCCCACTTTTTGTTTGGTGTCAGTATGTTTTTGACTTGTCTGACTGGGATCCTGCTAATCAGGACCCCAGTCCATGTGCTTTCTCCCTAAATTGGCTACTGGTGAACCCTTGTAAGTCCCTAGTATATGGTACTAAGATACCCACACACAGGTACACTAGGGGTCTCCCATGGGCTGCAGAATGTATTGTTCAACACATGGGAGTCCACTTAAACTGTGACTTCAGGCCTGCCATTGCAGCCTGTGTGAGTTGGTGCTTGCACCTATCATGACAAATGTACGTTTTCTTATATCAGAAGTCACTGCACTTAAAACCTTTAAGTCACCCCCATGGTAGGCTCTTCAGTCCTGAGGGCAGGGTGCTTGGTTATAGGTTTAAGGGTGCCCCTGAATGAGCAGGACACCCCTACAAACCCCGGAGTTGATTCTCCAGGCTTTGTAAGTGCGATCAGCCATATTAATACATATAGTGGACATCAGTCATTACGCGATGTCTAACTAAATAGTGGCTGCACCGAACCCAGTCATGTTTGCTATCAAAGATGTTGGCATTATACCCCAACGCCGATTCCAGTGTTTGAAGTATGATCCCATGAACTGGGGGGCTCCCTTGGGGTACCCCCTGTACTACCGGTAACAGCCTTTCAGGGTCTGACAGCAAGCTAGTGCTGCTGCCGACCACAGACACGATTCTGCCCTTCTGTTACTGAGCCAAGATCGATGAGGGGAAGGTAGAACAATAGGTTTCCTGTCACAGGGAGGTGTGACCACCTCCCTGACAGGACTTTGTGTATTGGGCTGGGGTGGGGGCACTTTCCAGTGCCACCAGACTGCTTTGAATGGCACATTTGGTGCCCTCCTTGCATACTTCAGTTTGAGCCAGTTCAGTGAGCCCGTGGCTCCCGCTTTGGCGTGAAACTGGACAAAGGACATGGGAGTATCCTCCGCTCTGTCCAGTTCCTCCTCAGGGAGGGACCTGTGAGTCGTTCAAACCCTTTCCCTCGGGTACTTAAGGGCTTACCTGTAGGTGGCTCTTCAGATTCATAGTGGGACGAGACTCAAGCCTGAAACCACGTCACTCTACAACCGTCTGGGCACTTGGACTTCGCTTGACTTCGCCTGGAACAAAGACTGCATCAACAAAGACTCCTGCTGCTCCTGGTCTCGCTATTCTGCAAGTCTTCCTCATCGTCTGTGTCTGGGCTTCTGCCAGGATCTTCACCAGACCTGTAGGCATCAAGAACACCCGAAATAATCTCCCTTAAAGTGAAGGATTCACTCCCCTGCATCTGTAGGCACCGCAACAAAGCTGGCCGGTCTGCTGCTCCTGATGTTCCACGGATTTTGAAAGGCTCAACAACCCAGATGGTGGTTCTGCAACTCCCTCGAGGCCTGACCTGCCCTTTCTGCAACGTTGAGGCCAGTATCCCTCGTCAGAACCGCTGGGACCAAACGCATGGGTACTGCATCGATTTGCCGTTGCCTAGGCTTCTTGGCTCTGCACTCCAGAGATCTTCAGGCTACAAGAAGCTCCAGCATCTCTTCCTACCAAGTACAGCATCCACACCACAGCCTCTGCACTGGGGGTATTCCTTCTTGTACAGCTGCTCGATGTCCTCTTGAAACTACTGTGCCTTCAGCCTGTGGGTCCTCCTGATGGTCTTTTCCTGCTTCAGTGGGGTAACTTATTTGCTTGCAGCCTGCTCTAATTGTACTGCTTGTGTTGAGTCCATTGGACCTTGCGGTCCAAATGTTGCTCCTTCTTCGCGCTCCACGCCAGTTGCAGCTGCCAAGGCTTGTTGGTGCTACCGCCGGACACCGATCCCCTGGTTCTTGACTTCTGACGTGGGACAGCTCGTGCACGGCACCTGGTCTTCCTCAGTGTCGCCTGGTCCACACAGCTGCAGCGACAAGGTGACTGTCAACACTTCTTAACGGTCCGACATTGGTGGGCATTGCTCTTCCGTGCCTCCTGGTCACCTCTGAGTGGTATAGACTCTGGACCCACTTCTTACAGGTTCTCCTCTTCAAGAATCCACCCTGGGATTCCACCGGTCTCTGGCACAGTCTTCTCCAGCGGCATCTCCTTCAAAGTACTCCATTGTGGTCTACGGTAATTTCTGATGTCTCTTCACACCTATGCACCCGGCTTCCCTGGTGTAGGTATCCTGGTTCCTGGGGTATCCACGGGTGTTGTGAATCTCCAACCCTCTGTCTTCCACTGGATTTCTTAAGGGTCCACTGGTAAGGGTCCTTCTTCTTAAAAACTGGAACCACGACTTACCCATTGACTTCTATTGAACACGCTGCTGTGTTTCCACTCTACACACAGCAACCGTGTGGTTCCTGGAAACTTACCTTGGATGGTTCCTTGTGTCCCCAGATCCTCTGAGTCTCATGGTCCCAGTCGGGTCTTCGTTAGCAGTCCGTATTCCATTTTTTTTATATGGTTGTGTCTCCCCCTGGAGACCACTGCATTTTGTGCTTAGGTACCTATTTGCAATTGAAGTATTGCTGTGTATTTGTGTTGATATCTCTGGGTAGGAGATATACCAATGTGTTAGTGAGTGTTGTGTAATGAATAGACATTTTTAGGTCTCGCCTAGGCAGCGCGCATGCGCTGCTCTAGGAGGGCCTTTAGCCATCGGTCTTCACTTTTCAAGCACTGCACTTGTGCTTGTGGCGGCATCCACCTTGCGGGAGCGAGCAGCTGCCCTTCACAAGCACGAGTGCAGTGCTTGAAACGTGAAGACTGTGCTTGCGCATGTGCACCACTCCCGGGCCTGTGTGCTATCCTTAAAGGTAAACAAACGAGTTTGGCTCTTTAAAGGACTGACGGGAGCTTTTTCACCTAGCATGTTCGTGCCGACGCTCTTGTGTCTCTATTGTGAAGCGGATGCTCGCGGCCGCCTCCCCACACAGCCTTCATAGCTGCCATGGTTTCATATTGCTATGCGCGCGCGCACACCACTCCCGGGCCTGTGTGCTATCCTTAAAGGTAACCAAACGAGTTTGGCTCTTTATAAGGACTGACGGGAGCTTTTTCACCTAGCATGTTCGTGCCGACGCTCTTGTGTCTCTGCTGTGAAGCGGATGCTCGCGGCCGCCTCCCCACACAGCCTTCATAGTTGCCAAGGTTTCAGATTGCTATGTGTGACATTTTTATAATTTTAGACCAATTATGAGTGACATTTCAACGCCTATGGTTGACACTTAATCTCAAGTAAAATCAAGCAATGGGAAACCCATAAATATCAAAAGCTGTATTATTTCAAAAAGACTTTTAGCTCACACAGCTAAAAATCATTAACAGCTCAACCGCCGCCTAGCGCCTGGGGTCCGCTACGCTGCTCGCTACCTGCAAGTTCGGTGGCACCACAATCAGTGGCTCTAAGTCATGGTCACGGCCTAAAACGAGTTAGTGTGCACAAAACTACTGAGGCAGACTGCGTGACTGGACAGTTCTCAGTAACACGGCCGCAGGCAGCTCCAGATCATTACCGCGCTTTTAAAAGCATAGTGAACTTAAGTAGTACAATTAGGAGAATTAAGCACAGCAACTTACTTCTTTGGGGCAACAGGCGGGCACCGTTGCCGCCCGCACTCGTGGACTTCCGTTGCAACCAATGCCACGCCACATTCTGGCTCACACACTGACTGGTGACAGCGCGCTGGACTCAGGGCAATCACTCCTGCCGCCGCCGCGGTCCGTGGTTTATACTTCGTGACACTCAGCCTGCTGGCCACCTGTGCTGGGTGGGTCGCATCAATCCTTAGCATAATCCATTGAAATAAATACTGCCGCTGTGCGAGCGGCTCTTCCATGTTGCCCGCAGGAGGTACTTTCACGAGGAGTCTGCCCCTGGAAAGATCGGGATTATCACGCTTCAAAAGAGTTCACACTTCTGCTTCAAGCCCTGACATTGTTAGACGGTTGTTTCAACATGCTTCGCACTCCAGGATCGGAGCTAAGCCATGTGTAGACAACAGAACCTGGTGTTAAGTGGCTTACAGAAGTCACACATTAACTGACTGCGCCGCAGCCGATTTGTTCTCTCAAACTCGCAGTTGGCTGGAAACGGAAGTTGAGGCTCTTACTTCTGACATGAGTCAGTGAATGTGTGCCACGTGGTGTCGGATGCGTGTACTGGGTTTTATACGTTGTAGCAGCTAAGAGAGCTGCCTGCATGCAGATGAGCCAGCCCTGGGCTGCCAGGAGCAGCGTTACTGCAGCTTTTTCAGTATGGTGCAATATAGCAGCACTCCGGGTTCATAGAGGAGACGCTATAATGCGTGATATTGCATTTCAATGCGGTGATGCGGACCACCGGATTGAAATGCGTTAGGCTAACGCCTGATGCGTGATACTTGGCAGGGCTGAGCCTTCTCGAGGCTGTAATGCTGCGGGTAACGCAATACTAAGTGGTATTGGGCCTCTGTTTCTGCTGCTTTAAGTGCTGTCACCAACTTTGATGTATTGCCGTAAGCAGAGTGGACAAATGCAGTCTGCATTGCCCCGGTAACTTAATTCACTGCTCATAAGCTTCTGCTGTGTGATTGCTGGGTCCAGCAGGAATTCACTTAACTGCTAAGCCGCTGGAGTGCTGTTCAGCATCAGCTCTCTGTTAGGAACACACAAACACGCCACAGCGTCTTCTCGCCATTGGTGGGTTTCCAGTTCGTTCTTGGGGAATGTTTTTCCCATAAGGTTGGGAGATATTGTAACATGGTACTATAGCAATTGCAGCAATGTCGTCTGCTGCAGACATCAGTCACAGGTGGCAATACCAGCAAATAGGGATTGAAGGCTCAAATTTAAGATCATATATATTTCTTTTTTTCCATGTACACTAACGTTGCAAAGGCTCTGTGTGACACTTTACAAAACTCTATCTAAATAAATACATAAATAAAATGAAAAAAGAGACTTGGATGCCAAAGGATGCAAGGTGCGGATTTTGCAGCATTACTGCGGCACCACTTTGATTTTACTTGCAGTCTTTCCTTTTCAACCTTAAATCAATGGAAACTGTTCACTCAGACTGTTCCACCTTGATATAGATATGTTTTAGCAAACGGAGAGTGTTTATTTGCTATTGCCATTCATTTATCAACATCAGAAGATTGAAAGCCTGAACTGATTGTGCCAGGATCCTAACTTGTAACCTGCTTGTTATACTAAAATGTAAGCAGCAAGGGCTTAAATCCTCGAGTCACTTGGTGCTGAAACACCTGGTAGTATCTCTAGCCTCCATCTAATCCGGAGCTGAGAGCATTGGGCTGGTTATTGCCTGCCAATGGACCTGGGCCCCTGGGAATTGCTACCACCGGCTGGAGTTTGAGACTCTCCTTCCTGACATTGAAAGACAGACACTTCAGGGCAGCCCGATGCTCGCTGCAGTCGAGAATTGTGAGACTACAGGCCTGGCTTTCTGTGAAGGTTGTTACAGGCTTTCCTCGAAGTGCAGGGGCCTCTCCATTTCCCATAGTTTTTTATGTTGGTTCAACTTCTAAGGTAGGAACCGTTGTTTAAAAAAATATATATATTAGAGTACTGTTTGTTACAGCTGTTAGGCCCTGCATGTTGCATAGGCCAGGTTTCCTTCTCCTGATGGCATTTTCAGTTTGCTTTTACTTTACGTCATGCAGTGCAGAGGGGCGGGCCATGTGTTATGTGTATTTTGATCAGTATTTGCAGCCAGTGTTGGGACCGCTTACTTCTGTTTTGGTGGTTCCACCTTCGGGTGAGAAGGACATGGAAATCGGCCCTTTTGAATACGACCATGTGCTGTGTTTTCACAAATAAAAACCACGTTTGCCAAATTCCTTGTGTGTCCAGGAGTTTTCTGGCAACAATTAAAATCATCAACACAACCAAACCAGGTTTCTAAGGCGCTTTTTATTAACCTTCCAACTTTCATCAACGTGTGTGAGTTACTGCCATTTGCTCAGTTGTACTACTCTATTTTAGATATATTTTTATAGTAGTCACACTCCGTGTAGTCGCCATTCTTTGAATGGCATTTGAAAAGGTATGCATGAATGGCAACCTATTCATTTTAATTTGATAAAAACACTCAGTAAATAATAAAGGATTGCTTTGTGAGTGTTTTCTCAATTTTAATATCACACTTGGTTACATCAAGGGATGAGACCTATTTCACTTCACTGCACTTGATTTTTATAATCTTTTGTTTGGACACTTTTTCGTTTCCTCATTTACAAAATGACCGCCAATGATGATAAAAGTGGGCACAACTGGTGAGTACCAACCAGCTATGCCATTGGTGGTGCACACGTGAGGGGTCATTTTGTCTTTCCACATTTTGTCTTTTCACATTTTTGGTATTATTTCTCACAGTTTGTGATTGCAGGGTTTACTTCAGGCTAGTTAGAAGAAACCCTGTAATTGGAGGACTGCCTTCTGTAAAAATTGTTTTTTTTAAAAAAAAGAAAGGCGACTACACGGAGTGTGACTTCTATAAAAATATATATAAAATAGAGTAGTACAACTGAGCAAATGGCAGTAATTCACACACGTTGATGAAAGTTGGAAGGTTAATAAAAAGCGCCTTAGAAACCTGGTTTGGTTGTGTTGATGTTTGATGAGTGGAGGGCGACCAGGCTTTCTTTTCTCTCTGTTGCTCATTTGTGAATACAACAATTAAAATCATGCTAACATAACTCTCCTGTATAATGTTCATGCTGGACCAAGATCAGTGTTTTGTAGAGTGGCAGTTTTCACCCATCCTGAAGCAGCACAGAGGGTTAATGTGCCTGCTGTAAAGAACGTGTACATGCAGATCACTAAAGTGCATTTTAAGTGGTTAGCTCAGTGGGTTACTGCTTTTGTCACAGAGATCTTTTTGTTACTTACAGTTCATAAGTTACAATCCTAATATAACACAATTACTTATGAACTACAATGAAGGGCCTGTATTCAAACTGCGTGTTATAGGCTAGAGCGCTATTTTCACCCCCCAGACTTTCATTATCCTAATATTGCTAAAAGGTTTTCTCTCGATTTAAGAAATCTGGACATTTCGCCATCCAGATGGCAGCCGTGGTAACAAAAGGTAACCTTATGTGTCTGGTGTTGGCTGTGAAGTGTACATGGTATAATTCGAACTGTTCTTTCCTTACAAGCGAATATTATAAAACATATTGTGCGTGCAATGCTTTAATCCATGGTGGCACAGCACACAGGATAATGTGCTGCATGACTAACCACTTATAAGGTCCCAAAGGCGAGACCTATTGGCTATGCCAATGCTTGTTATATATGCACTGTGTGGTTCTTTTGCAGTTAACCTACACTGCATGATTAAAATGGTAAAACAAGCTGCTTAACACTCCTTCAAGATAAGCCTGAAGGCTGCTCTCTACAGCTACAACTTTGAGAGCTTTCTATGATTATCAAAGACCACTAAAATCACCATAAGCGTTGCCTGGATTACTGCAAGGTGCATCACTTAAATAAGTGTGCACCAGATACTAAGCCAGCCTCCTACATGGATTAATTATTCAACTACAATGTGGAAGACCATCAGAATTTCCAATTTATTTCCATTAATGCACAGGCCGCATTACACATTGAATCCCTATTTGCAAACAAGTTGGTGTGCAATCTGTGCATGAAAACTCTTACATCTGTTTGTGGAATAAGACATGTAGGTTACAGGCCACCTTAGTGGTCATGAGAGCTCATGCAGGCATCCCTTCTGCAGTGACACATACGCCCTCTCACTCCTGCGCCCAGGATGCATTGTCCCCTCAATAAGACAGTATCCCTTGTACACTCATGATTAACTTCGGTAGGGCAGGTGCCTCACCACACTCGTCCTGATCTACATTTCAGAAATAGCCCTCAAACACTCTTGTGTCTTCCTCTTGGGCAGGAGTGCTTGCACACTCTTCTGGAGCACCCAATGGAGCATAATCCCTTTAAAACTCACTCTTGATTGTCCCTCATGGGACTTGTGCTTTCATTCACACACCCGCATTGACATTAGTAATTTCCCGCTTATCCTTGCCTCCTTGTTGGTGCAGCTGTCCTTGCACACCTAACCTTGCTTGTCCCCTCTAACTCTTATGTGACAGGAGTCCTTAGGGATCTATTCTTGCCACTCATGTGCGAGGAGCCTTCTCACATTCACCCTTGTCACCCATGTGTCCCAGTACCTGCACATACTCACCTTCTGTAAATATTCCGTCCTCTCTTTCTTTTTGTTTCGACACCGAGCAGCGGCCACCTTGTTCTTCTCTCGACGTCGTTTCCTTCGCTCTTCTTCTTCATCCAACTGCAATGAGACAAACAGTTACCAAGACCTGAACAGAATTGGAGGTACAGATGTGGTGGACTCATAAGAGCCAGTTAAATAGAGAAATCTGTCTGTCCATACACTACCCTTCCATGAGGACCTTCTGAAGTTTCACTTCGCACACATCACTCTAAAAGAGACTTTTACCTCTTCCTCAACTGTACAAAATGCCACAGAGCCCTGCAGAGTTTCTGGTCCATGTACAGTGCACAGCCATGCATGAGCCATGCGGTGTATAGTGCTGTATGTAGGAGGTGAGGCCAAACAGACACTATTAAATAAGTGACAGTCGGTGACTGTTCTTCATTTACTCACCGGTAATTTTTCGGAACCATGCCTTAGCAAGAAGAGTGCATTAGTAAAAAGACCAATAGAGTGCAGATACTTAAGTGTTGTTAGATGCCATGCCACATCTAGGAAGCAGCAAGTACGTACGGTGACTCCTCATCAAGAGATAGATCATTACTATTTTTGTATTCCAAAGACTAGAGTTCTTTACAGTGGCCAAATAGTTATTTTACAGGTTTATGGTAGGTTCTACATACAAGCAGAAAACATTAGTGATTCGAGGAGCCAACCAAAGCGAGGGAAAGCTGGTGACCGGACGGTTGTTGAGGAGATTAGTATTTCATCATATCATGAATAGCAGCCTATTGTGAGATAAGTTAATATATGCACTGCACTACAGCAGCTGAAAATGTCTAGCCAGACAATGTGTTTTTTTGACTCAGCAACTGTTCGATTTCTGTTAGTGCTGTTTGAGAAGGAATTTTGTTCGACTTTCTTCAACACTGGTGCTGGTCAATAGATCGAACAAATATTCCATGCTCAAGCCTACCAACCCCTTGCATTACTGGACTAAACTGGTAATCTTAGATTTGAGGGGTTCCTTTCAGGTGATGTCGTGACTGTGGTTAGGAAGCTAAACTTCCTTTTGATGGCGTATTGGAGTGGGGAGTCTGTGGCCCAATGTTCTATGGGGGCAAGTCCCAGGTCCATTTCCATTGAAATCGTGGTTGTTGATTGAGGACGTCTGGGTGCTTTTTTCCCAAACACATCCCTCCATCGGCCTATGGCGACAGATCAAGCTAGGCATCACCAGGGGCAGCTGGTGACATTTGAAAGTGGTGGGCGTAAAATGTGTGGTGGAGCGCACCGCGGCAAGCGAACGAGCCCGATCGGCATAAGGAGGGTTCGGGGGGGGGTTTCCCTCAAGAAAATTTATGAAAAAAAGAGTGGGCAAATGGTGCATTTTCAAGCAAATTTGAGAAAGCAAGAAGGTTAAAAAAGCAGTTGTGAAAGTACAGTTATTACATCAATAAAGAGAAGTCAATGTCATATAATAACATAGGTAGTTGCTTATTCACTATAATCACAGAACTTCATAACAGACTTTGAGATAACAATACTGAATACCATTCATACATCGCACATTTGACATCAAAATGCTTTTTTTGGTTTTTTTTTTTAAAGCATTCACCTTATCTGTTTGAGCTCTTAAAATAAGTAAAGCAGTGGCAGGTGGTGATTTATCAAAGTGTAAAAAAGTTAGCCCCAAGTGAGCCCAACCGATATAAGTCAAGATCAGGGGGAGGGGGTTCTCGAAACTAACATTCAACACAGCAGAGGAGCTAGTCTATACAAATGGGTGCCACCCTGGACACAGAATCACTCTCTGCCAGCGCAAAACATGCTCTGTCATACAGAGCACACAGAGAGAACTCCTGATATACACACAACACAGTTCAAGCGTGCCATTAGATCACTCGCTACCACCATTTGCCTTGCCTAACATACACAAACTTCACCCAGACAAAGGGCGAGTGCCATCGTATAAGAACCATAAGTGATTCTGTACAGCCATCCATACTAAACCTTCAAACAGCAAAAACACTCGCACACAACTCACAGAAGTTCAGATTCACCAACAGAGGAACACACCCTTCACACACACCTTGACTAACAGCAAGACTTCACAAGCTGAATCATCAATTCAGCACCTTTTTGCAAAACCACCCCCTGACTACCAAAAGTGCTACATACATTCACCAGCACAAATCAAGCAGTGCCTGCAATGTCTTGCAAAATCAGATCTTGCGCTATAGAAAGTGCAACAATAGAGCCACACGTCATCATACAATAAATGCCAGAGTGTTCACAATCAACGCTACGACGCATTCTAGGCAGCAGTTTATGAAGCACCAGCAGGGACCGCAACCTTAGAGCCAGGGTGGTGTGTGTCTGTATGGGGGGGCTGGCTAATTATTACTTTGTGATGGTATCGAAAATAAACGTGCAGCCCATTCAGGACAGTTAATAGGTGCTTACTATTGGAGAACTTGACATAGCTAAAAAAACTTTGTTACATAAGATTTCAATGTCGTACAACGGTATGCTAGCAGCATAGTAATGCATGGACATTTTAATAAGTGTAATTAATTAAAATCATTGCACTAAAGGAAACACATTTCCAATAAAATACAGCACTTAAAAACAGAACTCGCATTTAGAAATCAAAAGAAAGTGCAACAATTTAAAGGGCAGGGCATTTATCGGTGGGGGGGGGGGGGGGGAGTGTTAAAATAAATTTAAGAAAAATCCTACCTAAGGTCCTGAGGTCCTCAGCACGTGCCGCCTCGTGTCCGTCCGTTGGCGCCTACAGCCCCTCTCAGGCTCTCAGCCAATCCTGGCGCTGCCAGCAGCGCCAGGATTGGCTTAGGGCACGGTTACTGCTCGCCCGCCTGCCCATTAGGAGACCGAGGTTTGAGCCTTTGCTCAACCCTCGGTCTCCTAATGGGCATGCGCCAGCCAGAGCAGACACTAGTGCGCATGACTGGCACGGAGCGAACATTCGCTCACCTTCCCCAATCATGCGCACTTGTGCTGCTGCCTGTTGCCCCTGCCTGGTCCGTCTGACAATCATGTCCATCAACATGACGCCGGACCGCCCACCCCCTTCAGACTCTGAAGGGGGTGGGCGGTCTGACGTCATGCTGACTGATATGATTGTCAGTTCTCCCTCTGCTTCTTTGAACTTAAGTAAACTGATTCAGTTCAAAGACGCCAACGCTGTGGGCGACGCTGCGGGCGGGGGGGCTACGCCCCAACGCCCTAATGGACGCACCGCTCCTGGGCATCCCCGATCTCAGTAAAATGCGGTCTACTTTTGCTTTTGCTTCAAGGCTTTTTGGTTTCATGTCCCCATGCCTTTTGGTGAATCTTATGATGCCCTTTGCCGCTCCTTGTGCTCTTGCAAGGGCCTCCATGAAAGCCAGTTAGAGATCATCAAACCAAGGAATTTAACTGTGCTTGTTGTTTCAATGGTCTGGTTTCCTATTGTTAATGATTTGCTTACTGTTTTCATTGATTTCAGGCCTCAGATTACACCTTCGTTTTTAAAGGGTTGATTGTTTAACGGTTTTTCGCACAGTCCCAGTGTGTTTCCGTTGTAGCTATTCGGAGGTTATGGGACATTTTTTATTTGTGCCTGGAAGATAGAAACGTCAGCGTACAGAAATAGGAAAGTCTTTATGTTGTTAATTTTCTGGTCATGGGTCAAAGACGCATGTATTGCGCTGTACATGTCATTCATGTAGAGATTAATTATTGGTGGGGACAGAATGTAGCCTTACTTAACCCCTTTAGTTGGTAGTGAAAGGTGTACTTCTGGCTTCATTAGGATCTACCATGACTTGTGGTACAGAATCCGCGTATGGGCTGCCAATAATTTTTTTAAGACTTAGCCCCACCCATCTTCTTAAAAGGGCAGAAAGGGCCTCAGGATATGGGACCTTGGTATGCATTGGCCTCTTGCAGATATATTGTCTTTTTTTTTTAATAAAGGGGTACTATCAGGTTCATTTTCCATCATTCTGGGAAACATGCTTTGATGGAAAAGAATGCATATATATCTGCTAGACAAAGTGCCCACCAATCAGTAAAGCATTTGAAGCGCTCTGGGGGAATCATGCTTGGCCTGGGTGCTGATTACAGCATTACCTGAGGTCATGTGGTAAGCTGACACACCCTGCTACTTCCATTGGCCAGTACAGTATGATGTTACCAATGGCCTTCGAGAGAGATGAGAGACAGTGATGCAGCAGAGGCGCCCAGTCTGGCACTGACAGATGTACTGGAGGGAGCTGGCAGGCAGACAGCCAATGCCTCTGCAGTGATAACCAGTAATCTAAGGATGGCAGTGGATGCAGCTCTTGATAGACCACCTCAGGAGAGAATGTGGGCTATACAAAGAAGCCGGTTTTGTTATTAATGGCCTGGTAGCTCCCACGAAGAAGATGGTGGGATTATACCCGGAATATTTAGTAGTGAAATGCAAAATGATGAGGCCCCCCTGCAGAATATGCAGTGGGGCACTGGCCCTCACGTATTCCACCAATATTCATTGTCCTTAAGACAAGTAGGGAGCTCCCCAAAGGGTGGGGGACCCCCTGCATCACAGGGGCCAAAGGAGCCTGCTTTCCACCCAAGGAGCTATCCCTTTAACCAGTGGTTCTTAACCTGTGGTCAAGGGAACCTGGTGTCAGAGACACCTCCTCAGGGGGTCCGCAACTGCTTAGAATATTAAATAATCTCAACAGATTAATAAAGCATATATAAATAGAAAAGTAAAATTGAAAATGATACATATGAGCAGACCAGTGACTTTCTGAATTAAATTAAATATTCCATCATTTGTGTATTTGTTTATTGAATACTTATTTCTGTATTTTTGTGTATTGTTTTATGGTTAAAAATCATTAAAAGTGTTTAGACTGGGGTTCCCTGCTTCCAACAGTGACTCCATGGGGGTCCCTGGATTCCAGTAATGATTAAGTGGGGGTCCGCAGAGGAGAAACGTTTAAAAACCACTGCCTTAAACCCAAGCACAAAGCTAGTTTGAAGGACTCCTCCTGGTTGAAGGGTTAAGGATTCTTGGTCTTTCATGAGGGTCATGGCAAACTGAAGCATATGCAGGAAACACTTGCAGCTGCTTCTTCGTAAAGATGCAAACACAACAGTTGATGGACAGAATGCAGAACAATGTCATACATTCACCCCAGTACAGAGATCTGGGCCTAAATCCATCGTTTTTTTTGCTCACCATGCCATTCCAGTTTGAACCCAGCCATATGCAAATCAGTCTTGACCCTGTGCCTCATGGGAACAGTCCAGCCCGAACTGTCAAGACTGATTTGCATATGGCCATTTCTGAACTGGGGTGGCGTGGTGACTGGGGGTGAATGTTTTGCCAATGTGCAAAATTCCGTCCATCATCCTGTGTGTTTTGCTGTTCGCCCTATGTGGGAAGGGTATGCCCAGACGTGGGTCCCGTGCTCACTACGCCAATGGAGTCAAGCTATCCTGGCTGAAGAGGGGTGAAACCCCGAAACCGGTCCTAGGATGCTTGATTCTGGTCCAGGGATGACATGGCTTGGCAGTTCAGGCTGGACTGTTCCCACGAGACACAGGCTCAAGACTGATTTGCAAATGGCCATTTCTGAACTGGGGTGGCGTGGTGAGCAAAATAACGATGGATTAAACCCAGATCTGTGACTGGGGGTGAATGTTTTGCCAATGTGCAACATTCCGTACATCATCCTGTTTGTTTTTCTGCTCGCCCTATGTGGGAAGGGTATGCCCAGACGTGGGTCCCGTGTTCACTACGCCACTGGAGTCAAGCTATCCTGGCTGAAGAGGGGTGAAACCCCGAAACCGGTCCTAGGATGCTTGATTCTGGCCAGGGAAGACATGGCTTGGCAGTTCGGGCTGGACTGTTCCCATGAGGCACAGGGTCAAAACTGATTTGCATATGGCCATTTCTGAACTGGGGTGGCGTGGTGATCAAACTAACAATGGATTAAACCCAGATCTGTGACTGGGGGTGAATGTTTTGCCAATGTGCAACATTCCGTCCATCATCCTGTGTGTTTTACCGTTAGCCCTATGTGGGAAGTGTATGCCCAGACGTGGGTCCCGTGCTCACTACGCCACTGGAGTCAAGCTATCCTGGCTGAAGAGGGGTGAAACCCCGAAACTGGTCCTAGGATGCTTGATTCTAGTAAAGGGAAGACATGGCTTGGCAGTTCGGGCTGGACTGTTCCCATGAGGCACAGGGTCAAGACTGATTTGCATATGGCCATTTCTGAACTGGGGTGGCGTGGTGAGCAAAATAACGATGGATTAAACCCAGATCTGTGACTGGGGGTGAATGTTTTGCCAATGTGCAACATTCCGTCCATCATCCTGTGTGTTTTGCTGTTCGCCCTATGTGGGAAGGGTATTCCCAGACGTAGGTCCCGTGTTCACTACGCCACTGGGGTCAAGCTATCCTGGCTGAAGAGGGGTGAAACCCCGAAACCGGTCCTAGGATGCTTGATTCTGGTCCAGGGATGACATGGCATGGCAGTTCGGGCTGGACTGTTCCCATGAGGCACAGGGTCAAGACTGATTTGCATATGGCCATTTCTGAACTGGGGTGGCGTGGTGAGCAAAATAACGATGGATTAAACCCAGATCTGTGACTGGGGGTGAATGTTTTGCCAATGTGCAACATTCCGTCCATCATCCTGTGCGTTTTGCTGTTCGTAAAGATGAGCAGAGAAGCACTGGATGGCTGACAGCAACTCATGGCAGACTAAACACTCCATAACACTATGCACTCTACGGCAGACAATGCACTGCATACTGGACTCTTCACTACATGGGAACTGCACATTCTATGGCAGGCAGTGCACTGCATGGGAGACTGTTCCACCCATGGAAAACTGCTGTCCATGGAGCTCAGTGCACTTAAGAAATCACATGTGCTCTGGGAGGCAGGCTGAATTTGGCACCCATGCACACAGAACATAACAAGATGGTGCGCTGCATGGCAGCCTGTGAATGGCAAGAAAGACCGTGGACCCCATGTCAGACTGTTCATTGAATGTCAGAGTAAGCACCCAGGTAGCAGAATAACCATTAACTCAATCTGGCTAAAGCCTGTCCGGCCGGCTGCACAGTCCCATAGCGGTTTTGTGACTGGTACCACTGCAATTGTTCACATAGCTCCTTATTAGCATCTCTCAAGGCAAGCATGTTTCTTAAGCTGCACTGTAGAAGTCTCCTGTGGGGCACCTCCTCCTGCCCAGTCACCTTATACACAAGCACTCACTGGCCCTCACAGGCACTTCTGCATAGCTCATGTTCAAAGCGCGCAGGGCTGCGCAGGTTCCGTCTCATCAGGCAATGCTTGAAACGGAACTATAGAAGTGCAGGTACTATCAAAAAGTTCCTGTTTGCAACTGAACACTGCAAGTACTCTCCCATTAAAAGTGCTGCACTCCTGCTGATATTAGGAAAGCAGGTACTCAGTAACTGGCAGTTTTACAAGCACTGCAAACAGGGCCGCTTGAGCAATCACAGTCCAGTCCTGTTTGCACCCACCGCCAGACAACCACAGCCAACACCAGCGTGTCAGCGCGACACCACCTTCTGCTTGACACGTCACATATATATCACTACATCTACACCCAGGGCCACTACAAAAAGATGATTCCTCAGAAAAAGTTGTCTAACTTAATTTTTTTAAATCACATAAAACTCAGGTGGGGTGACGTTTCCCACAGATGTATCCCAAGACCAGTGCTTAATTTGAGCCGGTGATTTTCGGTGCTCAGCACCGGCACTTAATCATCAACACCAGCGCTTTTCACGAGCACCAATTAAGGACACATTCATCTATGGTAGGCATCGGTAGATTAAGTAATTTGTCCAGAATCACAGGATGTTGGACCGACGCCAAGGCTCAAACCTGGTTTTCCCAGCTCCGAGGTCAGCAGCTCTGGTCATTACACAACATCTTCTCCCCACTTTCATGGTTAGTAGTTAGTTCTGTTTTAGGCAGCACTAACAAGAGAAATGGGCTGGTTCAAGAGGCCTCCTAACGAAAGCCCTGGTACTTTTTTTTTTTTTTACAAATTAACCACTGCCCAAGACTAAGTGGAATGCTTCAGTAAGAACCTGAAGAAGATGGCTTAGAACTAGGCGTACAGCACCAAAATTACATGATCAAGAGCATTTTTGGTCCTTGTTGCTTCGAGTTGCGCCACAGCCCTAGCCTCATTTGGTACTGTGGAAGACAGAGATGCAACTTCAATATCCCTGATGAGACTGGGGGAGTTGTGCACATTACTACAGCTCATGGGTACTCGCAAACATTTTCCCCGGGGCCACAAAGTTTGGTCTGTGATGTGACCGAGGGCTGCATTGATGCAGCAGCGTGGGGATCCGGGAGTGGGGGCGGAGGGGGGGGGAGTAAGGAAGGTGATAGGGGAAGCAAAGCATACACATCTAGTGACTAAACTGCAAAATGTGAAACCAGAAAACCTGGGATTAATCCCCAGGATCCCCACTATACCAAACTGTGTGATCCTAGTCAATTTGTTTATTTCAATTTCCCTCATTTTTCGTCAATATCACATAAAAGAGGTGCTGAAAACACATCACTTCAGGATGTGCATGGTACAAAACCTTCTCCTGTGTTTTATTTTAATAAACTATTATGTCAATCATGAATAATAGGAATCCAGGCCACAATAGAAGTGCACATAACAACAGACTTGCCTCTGAGTTCACTATTGGCATCACTGTTGTCAGTGGGGGGGAATAAATACTTCTAAATTCATTTTTGAAAAGTCATTAAAAAAATACTTATCAATGGAATGATATCTGATGTACTAAGGTAAAATGGTTCTGCATGTTAATGAAATGCACATTGTTTGAATTTTGAGAGACCTTATCATATTTTTACAATTTTGCTGCAAGACGGCTTTGATAATGAAGGTGCTCCTAAAGTTAAGTGGTGCAGAACAACCTAGTTACTTCCTTTATTTACCTTCAATTAACTTTTAAATATAGGCTTGTCTGTTTATTTAACATATTTTTAATGTTAGCGCTGTGTCAAGTGAACAGCAGCCCAGTGCTGCTGCTCATCAGCGGGCCGCATGTTAAGGTCAGGAGGGCCGCACTTTGAGCATCACTGCTATAGATGGTCAATAAAGGGACTAACGTTGGAGAGGTTTGTTAACCCTCCAAGGATGGACATGCTGGATATCAGAAAAACATTTTTCGTGAAGTACTTTGAGGTACTGGTCAATAAAAAAAATGTCATGGCTCCAGAACCTTGCTAGCAACAGGAATGTATTGTAGTTTCGGGCACACAACCTGATTGTTCTCTCACTGCCCTTCTAAGTGCTGCACTGCTGATCCTGAAGCTGCAAGGTTTAGAGAGGAAGAGATGACTCCAGCATGTAATCGTACAGGGACAACTGAAGCAGCTGGCACTGGGTTGCAAGACATCATCATCAAATCACTGCAGGTGCTCAACTGAGGCATGTGCTTGATTTCTGTAATTTAGTAGTACTTTGAGGCAAGCTATTTGTTGTTTACTTGTTTTACAAGATATCTGTATACTTCCAAAACTATTGAATTTGCTCCTTACGTTAACCTAAAGCCAGTGATGCACTTTCTACGTTTGTGTAGTGTGGATAAGTCAGAAAGGGGAGGAGTGTCAGATTCTGTATTTACTTTCTATCCGTGGGTTTCTGCACGTTGTTTGTTTAATGTTCTGATCCTGGAAGTAGGGGGCATGCCCAACTGGACCATTTGGATGCTGCAGCACGCCATGCTTTTCCCTACAAATTCCCCACTTAAATCAGAGATTTAATCTAGACCACTTGATCAAATTGTGTCCCTGGAGACTTCCTGTAGGACACTCAAGTCAGTTTCAGAAATAATCACATTGCTAGGAAGACCCGCATGTGAACCCTAATAAAGGGTTGCAACCGGTGTCCTCCCTGGTAATATCTGTGGCTTAGATTACGTCAGATCAGCAGCACTTGGTTCCCTTGAAATGATACCTTGCTGTTCTCCGTTTCCATCTTTACAGGAAAAAAGTCTGGTCAACTGATGGCAATTCTCCACTATGCTGGAGAAGATGTAATGGAAGAGGGCCTGTTCGTTAGCAATTGTCATATAACTATTACTGGTAATCTCTAGTTTGGCTTTCAAGTGATCTGTTAGCGTCTTTTGAAAGAAGAATTTAGTCCTTTCCCTGTAGAGGTGTGACACATGGGATCCCAGAAGAAGTGTCCCACGGGTGAAAGGCTTACACTGGAAATGTGTGGAAGGACGTCTTTTGTGAAAAATGCTAAACCCTATGAAGAAATCTCCAAGAGCCTCCATAAAACATTGGCAAAATATCAGTCTGGTAAAGATCTATGCAGAAACTAAAATCTCCCTAAGTATAAAAGCCCTTACATTTTAGCTGGAGCAAGTTAGTTAGCAGTAACCAGATATTTGTCCCAGTAATCCAGTTGCCTAAATACCAAAGGAGGTTAAGTCGAAACATAGAAATCTTTATCCCGGGGTTACCTGGTAGGTCTAATTGGCCTAGATGCCTCTCCAACTCACCGGAACATTGCAATTTGTCCTGATTGCTTCCAAAACTTTGAAACTTAACTTATGCAATGACCTTCAACATCCACATCCATATGATTACATTAATTTGTGTGAAGACCTCATCTAAGGCTTGCTAAACCTGTTGAGATTTGCCTGGGTGGGAGTTGGCTGGAGTGGAAAGGAGAAGGTGTTCGATACCTAGGGGATCATTTATACCACTCTCATGTGGATCTCTTAGAAGGCAAACTCCGAAGGACCTACAATCCCAGGTCAAATTCTGGAAATCACTACTGCTAGCCTCAACAAGCAAAATAGCCCTTTCTAAGATGATCATGATCCCCGCCTTCTTTATCATTTCACCAACCATCCAGTTGTTCACCCACAGTTTTTTTCACTATGTAGACGCCATACTATGTGAGCTTATCTGGAGTAATAAGCACCCCTGTATAGCTTTACCTAAATTGCAGCTGCCCGTGGAGGGGGGGGGTGAGGGCGCACCTTCGTTTGAGGCATACTGTCTGGCAGGCCAGCTTCAGTGGCTCTAACGGTGGCTGGCACACGGACACGGGCTCCCTCACGGACATCCAGAAACTTTTTTCTACGCAGGGTTGCCTATTTCTGCCGGAGCTCATCATGCTTGGCGAGTGTAGCACACAAATGAATTCGACGGATGCTGGCCCTTACACACCATGTGGTGCCATAGGCTCTAGCCTTCCCCTTACACTTTCTCCCTCGTTTTTCTGGCTCTTGCTCATCCAGAGACCTTACTCCCTGGCATGATTGCACTCTCATCACAATGGGGGACTTATTTATAGATAGCCCACTTCTTACCATCGACCTAATCGACGACTTCGCTCTTCCCAGGGGTCATTTTCTACAGTATCACCAGATACAGCACTACCTTTGTACTCAATGGTCGATAGTGGCCACTGAACCTCCCACGCACTCAGTTATTCAGACTCTGCTCACTATGGGGACGGGCTGTCGCCTTATTACATGGCTCTACAAGGCAATAAAAGATCACATGGGAGCTCCACTTACCTCCCTCAGAGACAAATGGGATCTACATATAGGTTGGGGTGCTCCACAACTCTGAATGGGATAGAGCCCCTGAATTCCCACACAAAGTCTCCCTCAAATGCCTGGTTTAAAAGTATACAATTCACCATGCTCCATAAAGCGCACTTCATGCCAAATCAGCTAAACCGTTTCTTTCCCATGGCTCGGCCAGGTTGCCTGCCTAGCCAAGAGTTCTCAGCTGACCTCCGACACATGCTATGGTCCTGTCCCACCCTCTCCCCTTACTGGCAGGCAATTCACAACACAATCTGTAAGGTGAAAGAGCTCCTGGACATAGCCACTTGGGAGGCCTGTGCCCTCAGCATATGAAAATTCTGCGGACCCGGGGGCCGAACACTTGGAAAATGATATGCAGATACTGCAGCTATAACAATGGATCAAAGGGCCAACACAACATAGAGACTATTAAAGTTTCCGAAGTCACACCTCAGTCTTGGACTGACCACTCCTTAATTTCCTTTTCTTTTAACCTTCCAATTAAGCCAAACCACATTACTACGCTAGAGGAGGTTGGCTCGGGTTCACCCCCTCGGCCGGCACCTACCCAGCCTGACATCTGACATTGTTTTCCTCGTGTCCCGTTGTGTTTTCCTTCCCTCCCCCGCCTCCTCCCTCCCTGATTCATATTATTGCATAATCTCATGTTTTTCTCCTATGTCTATACTTGGCTCTTGTAATTGAGGTAACCCTGTAACATGTAAATCGCCTGAACGTCATGTAAAGCGCTCCGATACCTCCGGGTCTAGCCAGCGCTATATAAAACTTTCCAAATAAATAAATACATTTAAACACGTGAGGCACTTGGTGGTTAGGGCGCACTTTGCAAGTCTAGCAATACTTCTTGTTAAATGCGCTATCACCCATAATTGGCGATCCCCCCAGCCTCCCAGATTGGTGTCATGGCGCAGGGTGTGCAGCAGTGGGGGAGGGCTGGAAGCGAGGCTCTACGCCTCGAGGAGGTTCGGTGCATCCGTATGCAGCCCATCTCCCCAGCGTGGGATACGCTCCTCGAACACTTCCTCACTCTTACCTGAGACCTCCATGAACCATGTGACATACCCCTCCAGTACTTTCCCTCCCTCTTCCCTGACCAAGCCCCGGCGCAATAAACCCCCCTCCTCCTGTGGATCATCTCTTTACCCCTAGCCAACCGCTGTCCGCATGATCCGGCCCTACTGGAATCGCATGCCCTGATATTGTCACTATCCTACCTCGAGCAATGCCCTGGTCTTCAACCCAATTCCTATTCCCCACCTGCCTTTCTCACCTCATTTCGACGCAAGATCAGTCATGTGGACACTCATGCTGGTATCATATAATTCTTGTGCAGTCAAAATGTCTGTTGTTGTAGTTTGGTGAAAAATGCAATAAAAATATTTGTTTAAAAAAAATCTAAGACTTGCTAAAAGAGGTGAACTCACATTTCCTGTCAAGCTGGCATCTACAAAAACAAGCATTTGCAATGCAATAGGTCTCGCATTTGCGAGAGTTTGAGCTATTGGCATTGTAAAATGACAATGCCTTTCATTAATGTGTTGTTTTTAAAACAGATAAATAAAAGGCACTGTCATTTAAAATGTCAAAAGCTTAAACTCTCGCAAATGCGAGACCTATTGCATTGCAAATGCGTTTGGCTCCCGTGATATAAATTTTTCTTTAAAAGCGTTAGAAGAGAGCGTGTCCTGTCTGCGTCAGGACAAAGCTATTTGAGAAAATAGTGCTCGGAGGCTGTAATTAAAGCCTACCACTTAGTAACAAAACACGCAACAGGGGGTGTCGCCATGGGAGGTTACAAAATTAGGCAAGGTGGTACTAAGGAGGGACTACTAAGTCTATTGACCAATAAACAGCCATAGTTTACAGTGAACAATCACACAAGCCAATGAAAAATATGAGCAGAGAGTGGGCGGATCTTCACGGCCCTACCTGAATACAGGATGCCTCCCAGAGCAGCGCATGCGCTGCCCAGGCTCAACCTAAAAACTAGACACCTCCACAGAGAGCCCAGTGCCTGCATATGCAGACCGCCCTCTGCATGTGCAGCTTGACAGCTGCATGTCCTTCTGAAATATCGCATATGTTGCGACACAACTGCATCATGCATCAGAGACCTGCAAATGCAGCCAGACACCTGCAAAGACAGCTGCATGTCCTTCTGAACAACAGCAAGTTTTGCCATACATCTGCATCTACTGCCAAACCCCTATGTATGCAAATACAGCTCGGCAGCGGCACAGACAGCTGTGGCTACACATGTAGCACAAATCCCTGCATGTCCAGCCCGAAAACTCCGTGTGCTGTCGAATAACTGCATGTGGTGCCATGCAAATGCATATATTGCAGAACATCTGCTTGTGTGGTCAGATTCCTGAACAGACAGCTCGTATCTGCATGTGCAGCGCAAGCTCTGAATGTATAGCCTGACAGCAGCATGCCCTTCTGGACAATCAAATGTGTTGCCGGACAACTACATCTGTTACTAAACGCCCACACACACAAACACAGCATGGAAACTGCACAGACACCTGTATATGTATATGCAGCACACACCCCTGCATGTGCAGCCTGACAACTACGTGTGCTGTTGTATGACGGCATACAATACCATGAAAGTGCATGTCCTGCTTGACATCTGTGTAGCCAGTCAACTGCCGCCCAGCACCTGTAGGTACACACATACACCTCCATGTACAGCCCGACACTGGAACAATCTGCCTCCATCTATAACAGCAGCCCTATACCTTCAAGTACAGCCCGATTATTGTATACGCAGTCTGTCACCTGTTGCATACAGTACCCAAAACCCCAGTGCTGTACTACACCTGCACGTGCAGAGTGTTGCCTGACACTGTATGTACAGCTTCACACCTTAACACAAGCTATAAAGCCTATACAGCAAACCACTTAGACATATCATAATGTAATGTAATGTAATGTAACCAATGCTTATCTAGCGCACTGTGACCCAACGGGTATCCTGGCGCTGTGAGACAGCGGGCCTGTGACAAGTGGCTAGCATTTAACACAGATCAAGCATAATTCTACCACTAACATGGCATAAAACTTTGGAAATGCTGGCCTCAGGAACAATTAAGCAGATTCTAACGAGGAAACAAACATAGTAGGAGGTGTTGCTTATGGCAGGTGAGGTGTAAAAAAAAACACAAGCAAAATAGCTACTTGCTGGCCCTTCGTAAAATAGAAATATTGGTAGTATGTTGAAATACGGTGAACAAAAAAACATCGAAACCCCGGACTTTGCCCGCATGGAAATCAGCTGGCTTGAAACAGAGGGAAGTGTGAAGTGTGAACTGTCTCACCACATAGGAACTCACAAGGCAAACAGCAGAAGTGTGTTCATGCAAGGAATCTATAGAAGGACGATGTGACAAAACAGCTATTTTCTAATAAAGAGATCAAATGAACTTTAGTGACCTTTGTAATACTAGATTTGATGATAAATGTTATTTTTGAATTGGGATATCCTGCACTTTAAAATAAATAGAGTGCTCCAGAATGTTACACACTTCTTACGTAACAAGAGCCCTGCGTATTTTACTAAGTAGGCGTGTACCAATAAGGGATGAGGGTTGCTCTTGGCATTTAACACACAGTAAAGATTGCAGTGACGACACAGTGAGTTATATACTTTTAATCTTTACAGTATGCACTCAATAAAGCTAGCTGAAGTTTTTATCACACATATATACAAAATGAAATCCTGGCAAATAAATCGGAGGTTTGTACACTGAGTACCATTAATTTTGGTAATGGTAATTTCTGTTATTTACAACCCTTAGAAACTGCAGAAGTCGAGACAGCTATACTATGTTGTAAACTTTAGCAAATCACAGGTTTTGTAGATCAGTATGTTGTAAAATTCCTGAATGAGCATACAAGGGAGTTTTAATCTTCCTTAAAGTTTGGTGTCTTAGTCGAGTCTCTGGGTCATTTTGAGGCTTAGTACACTGAGTTTGGGGTGTTTATCTACCTCACATGTTTTGCCTCTAGATACAGGGCATTTGGTTATGGGAATGATCATAGGCAGGGTATAAAGCAAAAAAATGTCTTTACAGTACTTTGCCACATTCTTTTGTTTTCCCTATATCTTTGTAGTGCGGGGCCTCTTAGTACCTGAGCAGTGTCCAGGTGAGGTGAGGTCTATTGCCCTACCACAAAGGGTAAGCATAAAAATTAATTTTCTGACACACATTATTGGTTGGTTTGGTGACACACTATGCACATGAGACTGATGCATCGAATACAGTACTAATGATATAACGTTTTCCTTCACAGAATTCACAGTAATCATTGTGAATCGGAGGGTTAATGTCCATGGTTTTTACAGGTTGTACCGTTTCTAACCAGTTTTACTATAATTTGTTTTTGGTGATGGTGGTGAATTCTATATTTCACTATTAGGAGTGCAACTATTATACGAGCAGAGGCCCTGACGAATGCCAAGGGATTAAATACCCGTTAGGCAGAAACATGTTGGCCCTTATGTAGACAGATAATTGTCACTGTCTTCTTTTGCACTGTTCTATTTTTTAATTAGGAGGCGTGTCCAGTCCGTAGAATAAAGTATTTAGAAGGAGGACATTCCATCCTATTTTAAATCACTTTCTTGTTCGTTGCACTATTTCTTCTTACTTTACCATCAAAAGATCAGTCATCATGGACGGTTTGTGTATTTGGTGGACCAAATCCTGATACAACAATAAGGTGCGGAGCTGAGTGTCCCACTAATCAGGGGACCAGCCTCATTTGCACATGGGTTTGGCCAAATGATAGGACTGATCATTGAGTCTAATTTGATGGAAACCCTTTACAATCTGTTGTGGATTAATCAGCCATTTTACGAATAATCGATGATGTACCGGTCTCCTCTATGCATGTAGTGTTAGCCTTTTTTCCTTCTTTATCTTTATTAATACGTTATGTGTGTGCGATAAAGATATTTTGAGATCTTGTTGACTCAGTATCGACAGTGTAGCCTCTCAAATTTGGCTGTTAGACCCCCTGTGTTTCGTGTGTTATACTATACATTCAGTTGGTGCTGGGGATAAAATCAGGTGTGGGTCTTTAAAATATATATCCCTTGGACCCTATTTTAAATGGTTTTGTTTAATCAGTTCAAGAGCTCAGACATCAAAACTATCAAAAACAGAGATCAAAAGTCCAATTACCATAAATACGAAGAGCCCAAAGACCAAAGTGACCAAGAGAACATATTAAAAAGAAAACAAAATCTTAAAAGAGGCTTCCTGTGTAGAAAATAAACACAGTTCTCTTTGTCCTAGCCTCTATCTCTAACACTCACCAACAATAAGCAATCTAGAATGTTTCTTGCTTGATGATGTCAGGTTATTTAAGTTGTGTGAAGCGAAAGGACATGAGATTTTGGCACTGGAGGGGTATCAAAACATTGCTGATCAAGGATATAGAAACCTTGCAAAAGTATTTTATATAGACCCTTGTAATAGTAAATGGTGGTACATACTATTTTAAAAATAGGTTAATGTTGTGTGGGATGGGGGGGCGGAGCTTGCTTGCGACCAAGATGGCTGCTTGAGCCCTAAGCTCCGTGATGCCGTCTAACTCTCCTGAAATTATCCGACATCATTACCCTGCCTTACTTCTTCCCTGTTGGGATCTGGCTATTGGAACACGCCCGCGAGGCGGGGAGCGAACTCTGGCCCATCTCCGATCAACTTTTCTGGAGATATGAGCGTTGAAAGCTGGTCGTCGGTGAGGCCTGAAAACCCCAAACTCGAGTGATGTTGAAGGCGGAGTTAAGTCTGCGGGCGTGCCGCGAGAACTACCGGGACCCGACCGGCACTGTGGAGGTCCAGGAGATTAGTGGTGATCTTCTGCCAAAAGCAGGCTCCGGAACTCGGAACGGCACTGAAGAGATCATTGCAGCTGAGATCTGGTGCAGCGGAGAAACAACGGCGGCCCTCAACAGAAAGGTCCTAGGCGCGGCGCACCGGGCGAGACCCTCCACATCGCAAGTCCGCCATTTGCGACGCGCTGCCTGGAGCGCGGAGTCCCCAGGCAGGAGGGGAGGCGCTGAGGCCTGAAGTAGTGTATCTAGGGCCTGCGGCTGGAGAACCAATGGCAGTTTGAGGCCTGATGCAGAGTGCCAGTTTGAACTTTGGCCGAGGTGTTCCACCTTGAGGTATTGGGGATCGGGGAGTGGCACACAAGCGAGCAACCCGGGGAGCCTTCGGACAGTGTTGAACTAGAGCGCTCGCGCGCCCCAGGGCAGCAGTACTGAGTGAAGGAGGCTCGGACCGGTGAGGCAGGACGCTGAAGTTGGGCCGGACCATAGCCCACCTGCGGAGCGTGGCCCAGGAGGAGACTTCCAGAGTAGGAAAAAGATCTGAGAGAGAGCATGGGGGCAACAACGGTACGTCCTGCTGAAGCTTACACCTTGAACAAGGTCGGCAACTTGGTGAACTGTAAGCGCACACATAACCCTGGGGCCCGGGAGGCTGAGACTGGCTGCAGGAGTGGACCCGTGGTGACAGACCTACTGAACCACCCTGGTTTAGGAGACGATTGCCTGGATAGCTAGTGGCCTCGGGTCGGAACCGCCTGACGTGCACCACGATCATCCTGACCACTCCGAGAACGGGGCACTGGTGCGGAGGAAGCGCGGGCTCTTGATTGGCGAATCCATCCAGAGGCAGAGTGGATAGAGCCCAACCCAAAATCTCCTTCGAGCAGACACGCCCGAAATCGCATGACTCCACCACAGATGAGGCCTCCAGGATTCAAGCCCCTGTACCCGAAGACACTAACCCGGACATCCGTCGTCTGCTCCTATCCATGGAAAGGAGTTTGCAAAGTGGTATCACCTCCCTGGGCACAAAAATGGACGCTCTCTCCTACAGGATGGATAGAATGGTGGAACCTCTAGATAAACACGCAGAGCGATTGGATATGTCCGAACGGAGGCTCACAGAGGTAGAGGAGGCGCACACCACGTTGGACTCCGAACACAAACAGCTTGGGAGGGTCCTACGTGTACTACAAGATAAAACAGAAGACTTGGAGGCCCGTTCGCGGCGCTGTAATCTAAGAATCACAGGCCATCCGGAGACGACCTCAACTGGTAATATGGAACGCTTCACTGAGAAGCTGCTGGTCAGCCTCCTAGGGGAAGGAGTTTTCTCCAATGTGTTTGTGGTGGAGAGAGCACATCATTCCCTGGGGCCCCGTCCGCCCCCGGGAGCACCCTCGCGACCAATCATTGCAAAACTGTTCAATTACCGGGACAGAGACACTGCCCTGTGGCTGGCACGTGAAAAGCAAGCATTGGTGTTCGGAGGCTCTACGATAACGCTCTTTCCGGATTTCACTATAAGTGTGCAGGAGGCGCGCAGACAATTTGTTCCTATGAAAAAGCAATTACGTGACTTGGGCTTGGATTACGCCATGCTATACCCTGCTAAGCTACGAGTCAATAGACAAGGCCGCTCCCACATCTTTACAGACCCGAAAGCCCTACAGAAGACCCTAAAGGGTTGGTCCAAAGAGCAGCGCTGGAGCCCTGAGCAACACTGCTTGACGAAGCGACTGGAGGATCGTAGGAAGAACAGGACTGAAGCAGACTTGCACCCATTTGACGATAAGTATAACAGGGGGGCGCTAAGTGATGGGAGGATGGGCGGTCCTATGGGTGGTATACTTTTTGACTGATAACACCAGATCCCTTGCATCACTGGTGGATAATGCCAGTGAATCATCAGTGGTATTATGGAACTGAATCCTCCCCGCAGGCAGGGCGAGAACCTATGGACAGTACAGGATACCTGGCCGAGCTGCTTGGGAGTTTGGCTGGTGGGTGCACGAAGCTGGTCGAGGTACCGAGGTGACTACCCCAGCCTGCACGAATACAAACGTATGGTAACTTGGGACGATGGGCACAGGCCAGGGAAGAGGGAAGGCCTATGTTATTTTGCACTAGCCTGAATGGCTAAGGATTGCTCAGTTGAAAATGCTGGATATCAAAACACAGCATACGGTATATGAGATGAGGACAAAGCGGGCAAATTGCTAGCGTGGCTAGACAAAAAAGAGAGAGACAACCGCTGGGTGGCACGGCTAAGTTTGGCCACAAGGGAGGTCGTGACAAACCCTGACGACATAGTGATGGCCTTTGCCAAGCACTATGAAAAAGTGTACACCTCTGTTGCAACGACTACCGTCGAGGACAACTTAGCGTTCCTAAATGACATACAACTTCCACGACTGACTCCGGAAGACGCGCTGGCACTGGAGGCGGACCTCACAGTAGAGGAGGTTGCCTTGGCCGTTAAAGGCCTTCAGTCGGGGAAAGCATTGGGGCCGAACGGGATTCCAGTGGAGTTGTTCAAGCGGGAGACGGATACGGTGGTTCCGCACTTACTGAAAATGTATGAAGCCAGTCTGATAGAGGGCATACTTCCCCGTGACCAAAGGGTCGCGGCATTGGTAGCAATACTAAAACCGGGGACACCCCCTCAAGAGTGTACCTCCTACCGACCTATTTCGCTCCTCAATGAGGAAGCCAAAATATTGGCAAAGGTACTAGCGACCCGTATACAGCCTCACTTGTGAGCACTCATTCACCCAGACCAATCAGGCTTTATGCCTGGGCGAAACACGGCAATAAATCTCAGACAATTGCACGGCATACTGGCCAGTGGGTCGTACATCCACGAAGATGCAGTCATTCTCTCGCTGGATGCAAGTATGGCTGTTGACCGGTTGGAGTGGCCTTTTCTCTTTGCAGTGCTTGCGCGTTTTGGTTTCGGGCCCAGATTCTGTGCATGGGTGCGGTTGCTATATACAGGACCTCTGGCGCAGGTGGCGATGAACGGGCGACTGTCTGGGGACTTTGTGCTGGGGCGGGGGACTAGACAAGGGTGCCCTCTCTCCCCACTGCTATTCGCCCTGGTGCTGGAACCTCTGGTGGCATGGATAAGGAGGGATCCAGTGATAACAGGACTAAAGTGGACGGAGGGCTGGGACGACCGTATCTCGCTATACGCGGACGATATCTTGGTATACGTGACACGACCGGAGCGGTCTATAGGTAGCCTACTTGACATTTGCGAGTCCTACGGCAGAGTCTCCGGTTACTCGATCAACTGGGCGAAATCAGTGCTCTAAGTCTTACATGGGCCCACATCACGGTTGCACAGAGGAGTGACGATATAAGTGGCGGAGGATGGTTTCAAATATCTCGGTATTAACATCACGCCCTATCCTGTACAATTCATTGAACGCAACCTGCTGCCGCCCCTGAGGAGACTACGGAGTGATGTCAAGCAGTGGCACTCCCTCCCACTGACGCTACTGGGGAGAGCAGCTTTGTTCAAAATGATGGCTCTCCCTCGGTTTTTATATGCACTGCAAAACATGCCCATACCGGTCCCAGACTCTTACTTCCAGTCCGTCGAGGCAGAGGTGAGCTGTCTGCTGTGGGAGGGTAAGCCTCACCGCATAGCTCTCTGTAAGCTTGTGCGGAGTTGGTATGATGGTGGAATCGCCCTGCCCAACATACGTCTATACTATTGGGCCTCCCAACTCACTATAATTAATCTGTGGCTACACGCACCGCAAGACGACCCGGCTTTACGGATGGAAAGGCAGATGCTGGGGTCGGAGGGAGTCCTCCGCGCCTTGTACGATAAATCCTGGAAAAATAAGCTAACAGGCCCCACAGCACACACCGTACAGATATGGTACACGGCGCAGCGCAAGCTGGGTTGGGAGGGGTTGATCACTCGGCAGACGCCGTTGTGGGATTCCCCCAAGATAGGTATGATACACCTAAGTAAAGGATTTGCGGGGTGGGACCTCATTGGCGTCTCCAGGGTCGGAGACCTCTGGAAGCGGGGTGGGGTGATCCCGTTCAAGCAGTTGCAGACGGAGTTTCAGATTAAACGGACGGAGCAGTTCAGATTTCTGCAAATACAACATGCACTAAGGAAGGCCATACCTAAGGGGACCGTCCTACCCGAATCCTCCCCACTTGAGGATCGATTGCTCACGGACCACCTAGTCAAGAAAGCTATATCGCTGACATATCGTAAACTGGTGAACCACCAAAAAGATCCCACAGGGATCCTTAAAAGAAAATGGGAGGCTGAGGTGGGGGAAATGGACGAACAAGAATGGCAGGAGGCGCTGGCGTCCCCGCGGGAGGTGGCGACCCCATCCAAAATAAAACTGGTGCAACTTAAAATACTACACCGGATACACTACACTAGATCCACACTTCACAAAATAGGGAGGGCGGATACTCCGCTCTGCTTACGGGGGTGTGGCCTCCAAGGCTCCTTCTACCATACTATATGGGACTGCCCTGGCATCACTGTATATTGGAGGGAGGCCATGGCAACGGTCTCCCGGGTTACCGGTCATGATGTCCCCCCTGAGCCACGGATGTGTTTGCTGAAACACGCCGAACAAACCTGGGTAGCCATGGGACTGGCGTTGGCGAAGAGGAATATTGCACAACACTGGGGGGCGCAGTCAATCGCCTCCCACACGCGGTTGTGTCGAGACCTGGACGGTTCCATGATTGCGGAAAGGGCGGTCTGTATTAACAGGGGTTGCCCCCAGAAATGGCAGCGGATTTGGGGAAAATGGAACACGTTTAGGGGTAATATATGTGAACCCCATCTATCAGACTCGGATTCGGAATTGAGTGAATAGAACATTGGCATCCTTACGCTATATGGGATAGTGGCATCAGGGGATGGTAGAGACTCTACGATGTGAAATGAGGTGTGTGGACACGTTAGACCTAAATGCATAACAGTACTATCAAGGGTGTTGTAAGATGAACGATGTGGTTACAGTTGTGTCTACGAGAGTGATGCTTGTACTGACAAGAGGTGTACAATTAACATGAATAAAAATTGTTTAAAAAAAATAAATAAATGCTGGATATCTAAGTAAGACGGCGTGCGAGGGACGGGGCAAGAAAATGTTAGCATTTTTTCTCTGTCAGTCGAGCGACCTCTGCCCACGAGTGACACGCACTAGAGTGGTAATTTTTGTTTAGGGGAGAGGAGAGGGGGGCTGAGTGGGGGTTTTCTGGGATGCTACGCGACCGAGTTGGGGGTGTTCTGCTGTGGGTGGGGGTGGGAGGGGAAGGGAACTTGTAAGGTTGTTTTGGTTGTTTGCGGTCTTAGTTTGGTCACTAGATGGTGTACACATTGCATACATGCTGCACAGGTCAGGATGCATTATGAGAATTGAAACTCAAGATAACGACACCTAGTGGGGTTAGCGCTCGGAAGACGATAGACTCCCTCCGCGCACTGACGTGGAATGTCCGAGGGCTTAACGATTACCGTAAATTACGCAAACTGTTGAGCTATTTGAGTAGGCGGAACATAGATATAGCCTTACTTCAGGAGACACATCTCCCACTAACTAGCGCTATGTTACATAGTAGGGGCCTGCTGGGTAACATTAATACCTCAAGATTTATGACGCATGCCTGAGGGGTGCTCACCTGGGTCAACCCTAGATCTGACTACACGATTGAGCAGCTGATTTCAGATGGTGAAGGCCGCTTTGTAATCTCTAGATGCCAGGGTAGGGGTGTGGACCTGATCATAGTGAATGTATATGGACCCAACTATGACTGCCCGGAGTTTTTCACATCATTAGCAAATGCGACAAATGGATACCCTAACACACAGTTCCTCTGGGGAGGAGACTTTAATTTGGTCAGGAATCCTGATCTGGATAGGTCTGGAGGCCTGGCGAGGAGGCCCGTGGCAGCTGCTAGAACATTGGAGAATGTTATGGTTGGAATGGGCCTTAGTGATGTATAGCGAATGCGTCACCCTGATAAGGGGGGTTTCACTCATTATTCCGCCTATTATAATCTACATACTCGTATAGATTATTGGTTAGCTACTATATCACTCATGGAGCAGATTCGTAATTGTCTGGTACTTCCACGCACCCTCTCGGACCACTCACCTCTCCTGCTGGTTATTGCTACACCCAAGAAGTATATACCGCCGTTCACGTGGCGGTTTCCCCCTTATTCGCTACTCGACCCCCTCTTCAAAGAAGAGCTTGCAGACGCCATAGACACATTTTCTGCTACCAATGTAGGTTCGGTGGATAGCTTACAGACCGTTTGGGAGGCCTTCAAAGTGTATATACGGGGTGTGGCCATGGCCAAACACTCTGGGGTTCTCCGATCTATACGTCAGAGTTTGGCGGACCTAGAACAGAAACTGGGAGCCCTTGAAGCACGTCAAGCAGCTGGGGAGGGCGAGGAGCTCACAAGCGCAATAAAAGACCTGCTGGGTGAATACCATGAAGCTGCAGATAGCGAAGTCAAACATCTGGGCAAATATACAACAGCTCATGTTTACGGGGAGGGGGACAGATCTGGTTCGGTACTAGCACAAATTTTGAAGGCTAAGCGTAGAAAAATGTTGATCACTGGGCTTAGGTCGGCGGAGGGAGAGATGCTGACTGAAGACGCAGACATTGCGGATAGGTTCAAAAATTTTATACGGAATTATATACTTCCCGCTCTTCAGGCACAGACGATGAAATTCTTGATTATCTAGAACATATAAAACTGCCATTCCTCACCAATACGCACAGAGAGTTCCTTATGCACCCCATTGAAAAGAACGAAATAATAGAGGCCCTGGCGGGAATGAAAACAACCAGCGCCCCTGGGGCGGATGGCCTCACGGTCGGATTTTATAAAGCCTTTATTAACTTATTGCTCCCCCATCTTTCAGAGCTATTCGATGATATGTGTGTGTCAGGCACAATGCCTCGGACCATGAGAGAGGCGATTATAGTCGCCATCCCTAAATCAGGTAAACCTCCAGAGGAATGTGGGTCGTGTAGGCCCCTTTCATTGCTTAATGTAGACACCAAGTTGTTCGCTAAGATATTAGCTAATCGCTTAGCTTCCCTGGCTCAAGTACTGGTAGCTCCGGAGCAGGCAGGGTTCATTCCTGATAGGAACCATACTTACAACCTACACACAGTGTTTGGAACGATGCAGCACGTTAAACAAGATACTAGGGCGGTTGCGGTCTTTCTTGACATGGAGAAGGCCTTTGATTCAGTCGAGTGGTCTTTCATATGACAAGTATTGACTAGGATGGGATTGGGTTCGGTCTTCCTACAACTGATTGGCATATTGTACAATGCACCAACGGCGCGAATAAGGTTGGGCAACTTGGTTACGGACTACTTCGCCATATCCAGGGGGACTAGGCAGGGATGCCCATTGTCCCCCATACTATATGCCTTGGTTGCTGAACCCCTGGCGTGCCCACTTAGAGAGTATCATGGACATAAAGGTATCAGATTCCCGACTTATAAGATCGTAGTGTCTACATATGCAGATGACACATTATTATATGTCCGCGACCCGGAAAACAATCTTTCCTCGGTCCTCAGGGAGGTAGTGCACTTTGGGGCTCTATCGGGCTTGCGGGTCAATTGGCCTAAATTCATCATCTTACCGCTCACCCCTGTTATGGAACGCTTCGAGATGGATTACCCTTTACAATGGTCCACGGACGCAATTCGGTACCTGGGTATTCGACTGCACACAGATTCAGAGACTGTGTTCAGAGAAAACTATGGTACTGCAATTGCTAAATTGGAGGATGACGTTGAGACCTGGATCAGGCTGCCGTAGTCTCTAATTGGCCGGGTGGCCATTATGAAGATGGTGATATTGCCCCGATTCCTGTTCCTTTTTATGAATATCGTTATAGTTTTGCCACGCTCCTTTTTCATAGACTCAATACTTTACTGATAAAATTGGCTTGGGCGGGTAAACAAGCACGAGTACAATGGCAGGTGCTCACATTACCATATTACATGGGGGGACTGGGAGCGCTAGATTTTGATCTATATTACAGTGCGGCACAAGGTGCGCTAGCTCATTATTGGATCCATGGCAAGTCAGACATACCGTTTCTCCGTATGGAGAGACTCTTTGCCGATCCGCTACCCCTCCCGGCCACGATATTTGAGCCCATAGACCGAAGAACGGTGATCCTAGATTCCATTAACTTGACACGCCACGCCTGGCATAGCCTGTTACAACTACAGGCGGGAGCGCTGCTGTATTCACCGGCTATGCCGATTGAATGGACTCTTTGGCTGGCCCCCTGTATGGAGCGATGCATACATTAAACATTACAACGGCAGGAGGGAGTGGTTAAGACGTAGGAGGAAGGTGCGGGAACGGCAGAAGCAGGCACCTTGTTACAGCGCTTTCAGTTTTATAGAGTGCGTAGGGCTCTGCGCGACTTGTTGGGGGAGGATCTGAACGAGCCCCCAGAGGTGCTGGAACTGTCTTATATTATAAAAACGAAGTCTCCCCGCAAGATAGTCTCTAACATATATAAGTTAGCTATGTCCCACAGAGAGAATCAATCAGGGCCGGACTGGGAACCAAAACCGGCACTGGCAAAGTGCTCGGCCAGCCCCCAGGCGATGGGGGTGCGGCCGAGCTGTTTGCCAGGGCCGGTTTCGGCCAATTTTGTTACAGGGGCCGATATTACAGCAATGCTGAAAAAACGGCCCCCAGGGGCCCAAAATCGGCCCCCACCCTAGCGGCCCACCGGGGAAATGCCCGGTGCCCGCTACGGCCAGTCCGGCCCTGGAATCAATACACTAAAGCCAGGCTGGCCTGGCAACGAGACCTACAATTTACAATAGATGACTCTATGTGGAACTACTGCTGCACCAACACGAGGCGCATCTCATTACATGGCAGGCATAGACTAATACACTTCAAATACGTCAATAGAGTGTATTGTACCCCAGAGAGACTACATAGGTATGGTTTGAGGGAGGATTCAGCCTGTATTTATCCAGAAATAAGGGGAAAGTAGAGGTTAAAGTTAGGTTCACCCTCCACTAATATACCTATCAAAAAAACTACCTGAACGAGTCAAGTAGACAGGAACCTAACCGGGAGAGACAAAAGGTGTAGGAAACAATTTGATCCTTAAGGACACCGTTATCAGAAAGAAAGGGAAGTATTATCTCTTTCTATAGTCCCCTCACTCACCAGGGTTTCCCCACGGTGACATGCTTCATCATAGGGGTCCTCCCAGTCCTCTACGGACTGAGGCGTGCTACGACTTGCGGTGTTACGTAGGAGCACTAGAAATTTTGTGGACTATGTGTAGTGCAAGTGAAGTAGTGGTGGAGTGGGAAAATTAAAATAATCAGCTAGTGGGCTACAAAATAAACTTTATTGGTGCTCTAAGCTGAAAAAATTAAAAACGGGGTAATATGACAAGGGACCCTAACTATAATGGAAAGGTGTGCCTAGCATATCTTGAAGTCAACTAGTTTCGAGCTCCCCAGCTCTTCGTCAGGACTACACTGGGACCAGCCCAGTGTCGAGAAACTTGCCACTCCTAGTCAACCTTAATAAGGTGCAATAAGTGTGATGCCACAATAGTAAGGCATGCGTTTTTTTTTAAAATATACATACGTAATGTACGTTAGCACAATGGTTTAAGAAAAAGCAACACTGTGCCTCATGGTCACTGGAGGGGATGCGGAGATCTCGTACATTTGTACGTTGAACCCCGCATACTTCTGACACCTACTCGAAGCCAAACCTCTCGGACCGCATTCCGAATGCGGTCCGAGAGGTTTGGCTTCGAGTAGGTGTCAGAAGTATGCGGGGACCATGAGGCACAGTGTTGCTTTTTCTTAAACCATTGTGCTAACGTACATTACGTATGTATATTTTTTTAAAAAACGCATGCCTTACTATTGTGGCATCACACTTATTGCACCTTATTAAGGTTGACTAGGAGTGGCAAGTTTCTCGACACTGGGCTGGTCCCAGTGTCGTCCTGACGAAGAGCTGGGGAGCTCGAAACTAGTTGACTTCAAGATATGCTAGGCACACCTTTCCATTATAGTTAGGGTCCCTTGTCATATTACCCCGTTTTTAATTTTTTCAGCTTAGAGCACCAATAAAGTTTATTTTGTAGCCCACTAGCTGATTATTTTAATTTTCCCACTCCACCACTACTTCACTTGCACTACACATAGTCCACAAAATTTCTAGTGCTCCTACGTAACACCGCAAGTCGTAGCACGCCTCAGTCCGTAGAGGACTGGGAGGACCCCTATGATGAAGCATGTCACCGTGGGGAAACCCTGGTGAGTGAGGGGACTATAGAAAGAGATAATACTTCCCTTTCTTTCTGATAACGGTGTCCTTAAGGATCAAATTGTTTCCTACACCTTTTGTCTCTCCCGGTTAGGTTCCTGTCTACTTGACTCGTTCAGGTAGTTTTTTTGATAGGATTCAGCCTGTGACAGGTGCCACGCCCAAGCAGCGGATTTTATGCACCTGGCGTGGCAATGTCCTGGAGTATTTAAATACTGGGAATCCATCTTTCGGGAATTGGGTAATATTGTACTCCTGAACCTGCAATCGCACTTTTGGGATATTCTAAAAAGCTACCTAAGGCGATACGCAGACTGGTTGACATGGGTCTACTTATAGCAAAGCGCAGGGTCGCAATGTGTTGGATGAGAGGCCCCATCCCTACTATAACACAGTGGTCACCTGATATGCTTTATTGCTGTACACAATCGGAGAATTTCAGTGAACTGTTCCCACCCCAGAGCAGGCCTAAGAACTTCTGGGGGCTATACACAACATACCTGCATAGTGGAGCTGTGGAGCCTGACGATGAGACAGCAGCAGAACCTGAGGAGACCATTAGCAACACAGCCCAATAATTAGTAGCTTGTGGTACGCATGCAACGGTGCTCCCTACAAAGCGGGATCAGAGAGGAGCCTAGACTTACAGACAGTGCAGCTGGTTTGGATGGGAGATCTGCTGGGTTCGGAGTCAATTGATATGAGGGACGCGATAACTATATGTAACATTCTTCTGCTATAACCGTTAGGTTTTATTTGATATTGGACAAATTCCTGACTGCAGTCAACAATGACGGTCTTGTATGCGAATTGTTTTTAGTACACCAATGTTATGATTCCTATATAACCTTTGGGAAAATTAGGATATGTAATGCTGCCTGCCCCTTGGGATGTTGGCCTTAAAGCTGTGTAAAGTGTTTCCTAACATCTAGCCGCCGGCTGTAGGCGTGAAGCTGTGTCTGACTGCGTTATTTACTTTCAATAATAAAAAAAAATTAGAAATGTTGTGTGGGATGGGTAAGCATAAGGATGTGGGAAATTATTTTTGCCTAAGCAGGGTCCCTGGAGTGATAAGCATCCAGACTAAGAGGACTCCATTTTGAGACCCTAAGCTGTGAGATGTCATCCTAGAATTCCAGGAGTAGTAAGTGCTAAACAAAGGGATGTGGAATTCCTATAGCACGACACCCAGGACATATTGTTTGGGGTCAAGGGCAAAACGTTTTCATGTGTATTTTGTCCTTTAGACAAGTAGGCCCAACCCCCTGCAGCACAAACCCTTTGGCTGCCAGTTTGCAGTACCACATTATGGATCTGGGAAGAGCACTATCTGCAGTTAAGGTAATATGTTTGTGCATATGTTAGTGCTGTTTAAACTTGTATTTATGGTTCATTAATTGAAAACCTTTATTATTAGGGTAAGCACTCTAAGTAAATGTTGTAAGCACTGACAGCACTATTGACAGTGGTTCCAGTATAAAAATCTGTACACACGTTTTCAAAGTTTAGCAATATGAGGCTATGTATAATCCTGCCAGAATGCTTTGATTAGATGCAAATATTTGCAGAAGCTTGAAAGCAAGATTGATGATAATGTGCTTTCAAAATAAAATGTTCATAAAAAATGAAAGCAGGAAAAAAAACATTTTGCTAAACTACTGTAAACTCTCAGGTACCATTTCTTTGCAGCATCATTTAGTAACATGTGTTAATGCATGCTAGTATTTCCCAAAAATATTCATAATGGAAAATCAGTGTCTAGTTTCAATAAGATTATCAGAAACACAAATAATCAAGCATTGGCAAAGCCAGTAGATCTGAAATTGGTGGTCAGCTTTTTAGTTTTGTCAATGTGTGACTTGTTTTGGCATGTTTTTGTAAAACCTTATTGGTGTGGGAGCTGCCGGGCCCTCACCATCATAACAAACATTGGCAAAAGCAAAAATTGTTTTTGATCTCAAAAAGCACACACTGCCACAGTAGTTAATGGCACTGAACAAAACTACTTTGTGTGCCGATATGCTCCTTGTGAAAGAGCAGAATGCTGTCACTCACAGTGAAGCCAGCCGATACAGAGAGAGACAGAATTTCAATAAACACAAATGGTCATGGTCAACGCCAGACTAAATTAGGGGCTCAATTATTAAAGAAAGTCTCAAAAGTGCGCACCCTTGGTATATGTCCTTGCACTAACTGCAGCTATACGGCTTTCGTGAATTCCTAAGAATTTACAGAAGCAGGACAAGAAATAGTACTCCTAGAAAATATTAGTGAGCTGCATTTTAGCATGAGCAAATATGCATGTGTAGATTTGCTCATGCGAAAATCTGAGTGTTTGCAAGTTCCCTTTCCCTCCAACCACTTTATTTCCAGCTCTGGAAGAAGGTTTACGTCTACCATTGTCAGGAATACATTTCCAACATTTCTCAGTATGGGTAAAGATTAGAGAAGAGTTGTTGAAAACCCTTAAAACATGCAAGTTAGTAGGTTTGCACAGACTTAAAAATGCATTCTAACCCTGGAATTGTTACTTACCACTACCTTCAGCCCCAGTATGTGGATCTGTGGAAACGTGGCAACATAAGGGGATTGCAAGTATTCAAACACTACTATGGTATGAACCCTGGCATAATCGCAGAGGCTATATCGGAGATCTTATATAATGAGATTGCTGACAATTTGTCGCAGCACTACATGGCACCAAAGGGACAAGTGGATTTTGTTACAGGACAAGTAGATTTATGAAGCAACCTGCCCCATGGACAAGCAGACATTTTATTAAATTCCACACCCCTCAAACATAAAATAAAGAGTATAACTGCCTGTTCAGAAAGGGACACACTTTGTGATGTTAGGACGCACCCCAAATCTTCCCGGATTAGGTGGGATTGAAATGAGAGCACAAAAGCTGGTTGTGCCTGCAGTATGCACTATACCAAATTATGAAAAATGTTTCATAATCCACTCACCAGTGTCACCTAGTGATAGGCGATTCTGTAAAGCGTGCTTTATAAAGGTTCTAATCCATCCTTTCACCTATCAGTCTTGCTTTCTAGAGCAAGGATCTACAGGAATGATGCACAAATAGTTGGGTGGTGTGAAGCAATCACACTATGAGTGGCCTCAGGAAGGCACTCCTGCCATGACTTTACCTCGCTCTTGATGGGCTGCGGCCTCTTGCCTAGTTTCACCTCCAGGAAGTGTAGCGGGGAGATCATGCGTCCAATGCCACAGAAGCCGGGGTATTTTAGGTCCTTGACGGACATGGTGGTGCCGGGGATCCTGCTGAGGAAACCCAGCCCTGGCAGGGTGCCAGCCGTCAACGATGGTTCTGGAATCTGCCCAGGCATCATATCATGAGTCCAGGTCTACGACTCTAGAAAGCAAAGGAAAAAAGTACAATGTTAGCAGGTAAGACTGAAAAGTCAGAGGTGACCTTTATTTGGCAGGGCCTTTCCAGAACCAGCAGTAACTAAATTTAATCAAATGCTGAGAGTACGGGGAGGGGCCTCATGCAGCCCTTTTTACCTCCATCAAGACATTACAGGAACTGATATCACATGGTATCTGATCCTGCTGATAATAACGGAAGTGCCTTAATGTGGCCCTTGACCCAAAAGAAAAGCAAATGAGGGTATTTTCATCTGCCATAGAAAGGCATTGGTTGTTTTTTGTTTTTTTTTAAAAAGAGGAACAGGAAACAACTTGCAGACACACACCATGTTTAAACTTGCCTATGTTGACCAAACCAAATGGGGGGAGGGGCTGGACATACTGTCTAAAAGGTGATTTTGCACTTTGTAAGTATTTCATATTTTGCAGTATCAGGACAGTTTTCGTTGTCTGTTTCAAGCAGTATTGTATTCCATACTTTGCTAGCAACTTTCTTCTTTCCTATTGGATGGCTGTCTTGTTAATTTATAATCCTGTGCTTGCGAATTGTTGCTTCTATGCCCCTACTGTGTTTGTCCCTCCCCTGGAGCATTACTTTTTCACCCATTTTGTGACTGGTTGCTGTGGAGTAGTCTTCCACTGTTGACATCATGAAACCATTTTATGTTTTCTTTATCCCTCCATCGACGTGGTATCTTTTTTCGAGAGCGCACTTGCACTCTACATTTAGTATTCCCATCTCTCCCCCCCCCACACAACCCTCCCCCCCGCCCTTCAATCCTGCCTTCTCTATGCCCTTCATTGTTGTGCCAGATAGTGGGCTTAGTTATCCCTTGGATGTCCCCTTGTACCCTCCTGATGCTCCATAACTGTGACTTGTTATGTTAAAAGGCTAGAAAACAAAGAAAACATTGCTTTCCATCCTTTCAAGGTGGCCGCCATGTTGGGTGATGCAACGTTCATCATCACACCGCGCCAATGCATGTAAAGAACCTGGTGACATACCGTGTAGTGTTCATCTAGAAATCATAGAAAGCAATGTTTTCATTGTTTTCCAGGCTTTTAATATAGCCACAGGAATTGGCAAAAGCCGGTGGCGTCACTCAATGAACTTCGGTAACCATTTCTCATCGTACCTCTGGACACAAAGAGTTTCTTCACACTATTATAACTTCACAAATAACTCTTGAAAAAATAAATACAACTCACTAATGACATGCAGAAGTTGCATTTTACCTTTTACCGTGGTAATCTATTCTTTTGTACATTACTGCACTATGCTGATTAAATGTACTGCTGGATACATAATTTACCACAGCAAAGGGACATTCAAGATACTGGAGGGCTCTGAGGGAAAATCATGAATTGCCCTGAAGCCCAGGGCGAAGAGCTTGGTCTATGTAGGTACACAAATAGCCAAACATAATAACCTGATATAACCTCTACTGGAAGACTTTGTCCAGGTATAGCATGACTTTGCCCAAACCAGAACTCTAGGCGTATGAGCAAAACTATGCAGGGATACTAGCTTGTGTGCAGAATAGGGTCATTATGATCAGGCCACTGAAATGAAGGAATACTAGCTTGTGGAACAGCAAGGTAATTTTAGATCCAGGATGTGCTATACATGGATGGAGCTAGGATTACTTTTTTGCTTAACCCCTTGCACGCTCATGACGGAGCCGCTCCGTCATGAGACACGGCAACCGTGGCTCATGACGGAACGGTTCCGTCATGTCACGGCCGTTGGCGGCCGCTCCGCCTACGCGGCGCTGTTTCCCCGCCTGTGCGGGGGGACAACGCAAATGGGCGGAGTCATGACGGAACCGTTCCGTCATGAGCACAGCTCAACCGTGGCTCATGACGGAGCGGCTCCGTCATGAGCACAGCGCCACCGCGCTGCCCCCCCGCACCCCCCAGCGCGGCGGCGGAATTCCCGCCGCAGCGAAAGGGTTAAAATGGGAAGTGGTGAGTGATGGGGATAGAGGGGTTGTTAATGGACACATGTTTGAAAGAGTGAAAATAAGAATGAAGGCTCAAAGGTAGGTTCAGAATGGTTGAGTTGGATGAAGAAGAAGATGCAACCCGATGGATTGTAGTTTGAGGGAGAGGGAGAGAAATGTTGATTGAGTGATCAATGGGGATTTGAAAGAAAATGGTGTTTTGAGTATGGTTTATAAATGTATGATTAGATGCTGCATCGTTATTGTTATTTGTACTTGTATAGGGACAAAGTTGGTTAAGAATGACACTGTGGCCATCAAAGCATGACTCGATAGGGCTAGGGGCAATAGATGACCAGGATGTGCAATTCATATGGTGCAGACGTCCAGAAAGTATGATAGGCAAAGTGTTATATTGCCATGTTAGGGCCATGTAGCGAGGCAGCTTATTCCTTACATTGTCCTAGAAAATAACATTTCAGATGTGACATGCATGACAATGTTGGATTCGTTTCTCAGAAACTACTTTGTTTACACATCCAGCTTTGCACAACATCACGGTGCCTTAAACGTCATTTACTAGGCCTCTCTACGCACTAGGTACAAAAGTCGCACTATCTTAATCCACAGGGTGACAGTGCTATCTACATATCCATAACATCACTAATCTAGCACGCACATCACGAAGGCTGCTTTTTATTACAAATAATAGGCATCCCGATAGATTGGTAGAGGAGGCAGGCACTTCTGCTGAAACCGAAGGTCCCTGCATGCTGAGAAATCACCATGCCCCAGTCTGACATTCCATGAGTGTCCAACTCGGGACCAAGACATAGACTAGATCCTTCAGTTTCTCACATCAGGTAATGGGGTTGGATTGTCCCTAGGGGGGAATTCTTGGCTATACACCCATACACACTCTAGGTACACTCAGAGTAGAGTACACATCGTAGGAGTATCCTAAATTACCATTTTGTATATGCCTGCATATATTCATTGCTTCAGCACCATGGTATAAATGTATCTACTGTTTACTCTTTTTGTGTTGGTAATCTCCTTTATTTGCTTCTGTCTCCTAATCATTGCAGTTCACATATTTTATGCAACATTGGTTCAATAAATATTATTGAAAATATCCTACTGTGCATTCTCTGTATATTTCTCTGAGGACAAGTGAGAACGAGAGACTAAGCGAAAGATTCTGTACTGTTTCCACGATTCCTGAGTGATCAGGGTTGTCATGTTCAGTGGTTGCCAGAAACTGTTTGCTCCCTGGTAGGTTAGGGGGGGCCTTACAGTGGCACTGTGAGCTAGCTGGTCTATAGTCCAACATATTCTGCGGGGTGTCCGGAAACAGTCATGACACTAAGCTCTTAGTTTATGTTGTCCAAACAATGAACAGATCCTATGGATTAGTAGGAACTACACGATAGTAGTAGCTGTTTGATTTTTGTTTAGATGGAGGCCGATAATTCCCCTATTTGAGACAAGCGGGACAAATAGGAGAAGGTGGTATGAATGGTATGTAGGGCTGCTTGTGTCCTAGAGTCCATAAGCATCATTCATGACTCGGTGATAGCAGCGACGTGAAGACTGGGGTTTATGGGAGAGTGGGGGGCCACAATGATAGACCCAACAATCTAGAGGTAGAGTGAAACTGTATGGTGTTAGAAGATTGACTATGGAACTCTTTAGCATGCTTCTCATCTTGATTAGGTGCATCGGCAGAGCAGTGTATGGGAATGGCAGAGACAGATTTGCCAGAATCTCTGTTCTGAAATAGCTGGACTAGTGCAGGAAAAGACCTGAGTTCATAGCAGAGGATCTTAGACCAAGTCTGCCAAGAGTGCAGCAGGCCAGGATTGAAGTGCAAGGCACAGCTGCAACTTTATTTTTAGTTTGAAAAGGGGGGAAAGGTAAAATAACAAAATGAATAGAGACAGAAACTAGAAAAGTAAAACATTATACTACAAAAAACTCAAAAGAGTTCAGGATGGGGTAAAACACGAATTTGGAATAGGTTAACTTTAGGCATTGGGTTGAGGTCAGAGCAAGTAAATGTGTTACAGTTAAGGTTGGGGCAGGAGTTAGTGTTAGGATGGTGGTAAGGCGTAGGGCTTGAGTAATAGGTGGGGTTAAGGTCAGGTTTAAGCATTTGGGGGGTTATAGTAATGCAACATGTAAGTGACAGTGTAATAAGGTAGTGCAGGAGAAGGCTGGTACAAGGGCGGGGAGGTCAATTCTGCAAAGATCGGTGTGTAAACTATAGGTCAAGTGTTCTAGTCACAGTACAATAATATATAGGGTTGAATGTGCCTACTGTAGGCATCTGTGAGCACCTGAAAGTCACAGGTTAGCAGTGCTTATTTTGAACTGGTGGTTTCCTGTGCTTGGCACTGGCACATAATTGTCAGCACCAGCGCCACAAGATAGCACTGTCTGACTAATTTAGAGATGCCCACAACAAAAGTTAATTATTACTTCAATATACTTTAAAATTACTATTACCTGCTGCCCAGGCCATTCTTACAGCTTTGGGGGCAGGAAATAGTCCGAATTGTCACACTTGTAGGAGTGTGATGGTTAGTGGTTGTGTTGTTACGGTCATTGGTAGCGCTGGCAGGGACATCGTGTGATGCAACCTGCAGTGGCATCCTGACAGAGCCCTGGCACTTATTGTTTAAGAAATTAAGCACTGCAGGTTATAATCCTTGTAAAACAGCTGTGGAGGGAAATATGCCTATTGCAAAGAGTTGTGAGTAAAGGCCAAGCCACGGAATCAAATCACTGTAAGGCGGCTCTGGCGGGTACCTGCTTGTCATAGTGTCCAATCTGCTTCATGGTTTATGTGCATGTTGCAGCGTCCCATGTGTACATGGAAATCATATGTTCTGGGGCCTATTAGGATGGGAGGGGTTAAATGAATCTACCATTTGTTGAGATGTGCATCCTAGGGATCATGTTTCAACCCTAGTATGCCAGCTCTGGGGTCTGAGAACCAGCTGTAGAGCTCAAAACAACCCAAACTCAAAGGTGCAAATTTAAACAGGGCTGACTCAGCCTTTCATCACTCCAAATCCCACAAAAGGAAGATATTTAGATTTAATAATATTAACAATTTTACTAAAGTACTTGGATGCCCCATATTTGGTTGCTTTTTTTTTTTAAATGTCGCTATTAATATTTATGAAACTCTTCAAATTGGGAGGCCAATGTCTGTATATTTAACCTACTACACATTGCCCCATCCCTGCTGTCTAAAAATTGTCCCAACTTTAGAGGGTAATAAAACAAAGATTATTGTTTTTGTTCACGCTCTTTCAGAGAGAATCAGAGAAAGTGAAAGACCAACGACGTTTGACCACCCATACTCAGCTCATCAGAAAAAATAACAAATGAAATCTGACACTGCTGTGAGAACAGAAACAAGGCCACTTTATTAATAGGGAATTTTTAGGTCTCGCCTGAGACAGTGCATGCGCTGCATGCTCACCAGCTTGTGAGAGATACTGCGTACAAGGGGCTTGCAGCCCGCCCATTGCTTAACATTAGTTGGCTTCATTGTCACTCTTATTTGCTATCACTGCCTTTTAATTGGCTAACACCGGCTCGCTTCACTTATACTTCTTTTGGCTGGAGCATGGACCAAGTACTGATCGCTTCAGCTTGATAGCTGTTCTTCCGCCGATCACGCTGTGATTGAGGTACTACTTTTATTTTTTATTGTTCCCTGTCATTATGGTTGAACCTCTTGCACTTGTAGCTAAGTTTTAAAAGACCACACATACTTCAGAGAAGCCCTTTTCTCCTTTGAAATTTATGTTTATTGTCACAACAGATGTTATCTGCTTTTATTGTGCCAACGGATGTTATCTGCTTCTAAATTTATTTCATTTAGACATGGGAACAATTACTTTCTTTATGTGATAGCATTTTTTTGCCAAATGTCACTTTTTTTTCTTTTTCACATAGTGGGAGAGTAACTAATTTGTTCAGAATCACAGGGGTGTTGTGCAGAGACCTTACAAGCATTGGCAAATCCAACGGGTCTCCCTTTTGAGACTTTTAGCTCTGCCAATGCCTTTTGTTCATGCTGTACCGCATGGGTATTGCCAACTTTGGCAAAGATTTGTAGCCATGCTGTATAGCAGTGTAGCACTGTACAGCATGGCTAAAAATGGTGATTAAAAAAAAAGACTATGATGATGCATTTAGCGTTAGTGCACTTTAAAAAAAAATGCTTTAGCCCTGGCTACGTCATAGTGCTTTTTAGTTTTAGCCACACTGCAAAGCATCCGCGCTGCAGTACAGCATGGCTACAAAACATTCACAAAGCCAATAGCTCTCATAGGCGAGACCTGGTGGCTTTGCCAATGCTTGTTACACATCAGCATTTTATGGAGCATTGAGCAAACTACAGATGCTTGCTAAACCTGTGCTTGTGTTTCACTACCTGCCTGAAGCTTGTAATCACACTTCCTACTAGGGTCAATTTCTTACACTGCTCACCAGTGCAATTGGTACACAAAGTTCACCAGTGCCAGTTTCTCTCGCTCTTCACTTGCATCTCCAACTCCCCACCAGAAGCATTTAATTTTTTTAGAGCCTTTCAGTGTGTGCTACTCGCCCAGTAATACTCCTAACACTGGCCACAAATTCTAGCTTCTCACACTGCCCGCCTGTGGGGGATTCTCACACCAGTTTTCACCAGAGCACTTCTTAAACTGCCCGCGTGCAACTATCCACCAAAGCCATATTCTCATACTGGCAACTTCTCACATTACCCACTGGTGCAAGCTTCCAAACTATCCACCAATGCACATGCTCTACCTACATCACCACTGCCAACTTCTTACATTACTCACTGGTGCACTACCCACCAGAAAGCACAATGGACGAACGAGACAGAGAAAAAGAAAGGAGAAAGGAAAGGGGCACCAAGAACAAGCAGAAATAAGGAAGGAAGAGAAAGAAAGAATTATAGGCGGGGGCGAAGAAGGGGAGAGAAATAGCACATAAAGCAAAGAAGAGCGAGCAGAGATTAAAAACAAGTATTTACCTCATACAGTAAATGATGAAGCCCTGGTTTCGTGATGGATATAAGGGGGGGGGGTGTATTTTGTGAGGAGGGCGGGTCGCCTCTGCTGTCTGCCAGCACTGGGGCCTGGGGAGTCTCCACAGACCTCGTTCCCGCACAGCCCTGGCGGGCTCCAGCATCACTCCTCAAACTCGTATTGCCTCACACCCCCATGCCCGCCCACGAGGACCCCACGGTAGGCTTCACTCCCCCGGGGCCTCGGATGTTGTGGCAGCGGTGGAATGTGCCACCTGAGTGCCAGGCCTCGGCTTCGCAGGGTGGAGAGACAGACAGCCAAACATCCAGTCGGACAGAGTTTGGCTGCGGGCGCGGGCGCAGTCGACGGCTGCGTGTAACGTAAGCCGTGCCGAGCTGTGAGAGCCGTGCCAAGACAAGCACGAGAGCGCCAGGCCTGCGCCATTGGACACCCTGCCTCGGCCGGGGCGGGCGGAGCCGCAGCGTGGCCTCGGCCTGCACCGGGGTGTACAGGCGTCTGCGAGGGCCTATGGTAACGTGACATAGTACCATGAAGGGGAGGTTACAATAATGCCAGATAGGAAAATCACAGCGTGTCCTACCTAGGGCCTGTAACGTGAGAAAGTACCACGAACGAAGCGATGGGCTGGAGCAGAGCTTTAAGTGTGACGGGTCTTGCCGGTGCTCAGCACTGGGAGTTCCAAAAAGCAGGGGCTGAGACGGGTCTCTATCGGGCTGTACATTTTTGCACTCACCCTCAGCGTGAAAAATAAATCGTAACTCTGCAGCAGCATTACCCTTCACTGCCTTTGAGGTAACTTCAAAGAGACTCGTTATGGTTATATCATAGTCTCACCATTTCAGAATTGAAGGATTTTCAATATTGTACACTACGAAGCCATAGTTGTTGCTTATTTATCTTATGCATCTAACAACCGTTGGCAAAGCCAATAGTCCTGGCTTGTTGTAGGGGTAATATTACTTGTTGTATTATATATCTGGTTGCAATGACAGAAGCAGCAAATTACCAGTCAAGTGGCACACTATTCAAAGCACAGATTTTTAGGATACATGTTTTAAGCCACGCCCTTAATTACATCGGCCACGCCCCTTTGAGAGACAACCCCCCCCCCCCCCAGTTTTTTCACCCCACTTAAAGCCCTGGATGGGAGGTTAAAGAACAGGATCACAGTGTGTCCTCGGCCTGCGCAAGGTTGTACAGACGCCTGTGACTGGGCCTGGGTATGTGACTGCCAGTGAGAAGAGTCAGTGTGGCCTCGGTCCTTACTCTGGGGTGTACAGGCTTCTGAGGTAAAAATATATAGGACACAGAGGGGGAGTAGGAAGAGGCCAGAACTTTTCCTGGGGTCAGGGTTGATGACTGTGGACACTGGAGTTAATGGGACATGGTGCAGGACGTGGCTGAAGGCCACGCTCTCAATACACCCACTGATGGGATATGAAACTATGCTTTATATAAGTTAAAGACAGGGAACGGGCTCCAGGGTGCAGCTGAAGGCTGCACCCAGAGTCTGATCAACAAAGGTGAAGGCTGCGTCACAGAGACTTTGGAGGTACAGGAACAGCACAGCATGTTCAAAGGTTGCCTCACGCCCAAAGGCTGTGGCCTGCAGGGCAGGCTGGGTCAGGGCATAATGCAGCTTCGGGTGCCGTCCTATGTCGCAGAGATGCTGCCCATGCCCTATAGGCTTTATGGGTAGGTGGCGATGGTGCAGGCCTTGGCTACACCTTCCACACACAAGCCACTGGGGACAGCCAAAATCTGTGTCCATTAAGTTAGCGATGCCGTAGTAGCGAGGCAAGGCCTCGCTGAGCTGTCTTTGGGGCTTAGTTCCTCTGAATATGGTATTGCCACTGGGCATTCGCGCAGGCTGTACCCAGTGTTTACTTGGGTGGTAAAAGTAACTAGAGATTGTGGTCAAATGCCACCCTCTGTTTACCAAGTGTCTCGTGGACCAGGCCATAGGCCTTGTCAAAGGGGTACCAGGGCAACAGGACTGGGCATAGCTCATAGCCAATGGATGCACTTTTTGCCTAGCCCACTGCCCACTGGGAGCAGGGCAACAAGCAAACTCTAAGCAGCTGTTAAAGTATATCACAAAAATACAAAATCTCTGGCAAAAGGTTTTGATAACAGATGCCATTGTTGAATTCCTAGTTCTCATCACTAATGTTGTCACCAATGGTGGCGTGGGCGTGTGTATATATATATATATATATATGTGTATATATTTACTGATTGTTTTCTGTGGTTTTAAAGTTTGTGTATCACAGAAGAGGTTCAACAGTTATTTCCTGTGATTCACAGTATTGAAATTGTTGGTGTTCGTAAAAAACACTTGCACAATGACAGTGCTGCTTTTGGACCATTAATCAGGACACCTTACAATCCCACAGACCCATCCTTAATGCAAGTATCTACCAGTGAATGCTAATTAATCCTCCCCAGTGTTTGAAAATAAACACTATAAACACAGAACCCTATCAGCAAAATGTTAAACCGGCCCACCTTGCAATATATATATATATGTAAATATGCTGTTAAACCTATTCTATAGTGTCAATGTACTAAAAAAGAAACTCATGTTAGAATTCATGTTTTTAACCTCCTTACAAAGTGCTTTGCATTTAAAATTTGAGTCATAATAAAACATATTGTTGCATAAAACACATTTTAAATATTAGTACATTATCTCCAACAGAAATAAATATTTTTCAAACATTGACAGATATATCTGCAGTCTCAGGCAAACAATCAATACTACAGCTGACGCTCAAATGTTCTAAAGCTTTCTAAAAAGTACTAAAATCAATTAATTATTCCTGTAGTATAAAAAAATTCGTAATGAGTAATGTGATCTATAAGCCCAGTCTGTGTTCAACTATGAGTTTTGCAGTTGTTGTTGTAACCCCATGATATCAATATAGGCCCATATTACACAGTTATCCAATGAAAGAATGAATGAATGGACAGCCATTTGTAAATTGCACGGCTGCTTCAATCAATCAGTCATCAATCAATCACAACATTTGTAGAGTGCACTACTTACCTGTGAGGGTCTCAAGCCTCTAAGGGGTGGGGGGAGGCAGCTACTGGTCGAACATCCAGGTCTTGAGAAGTCTCCTGAAGGTCAGCAGAGAAGCATCCCGGCACTCGTATCAGTGGACCAACAGGGCAGCAATTATAAGTAGGCGTCCCATAAAAGGTGAGTTTTCAAACCAGATATGCAAGCCTGCTCAGAATCAAGTACTCTCAGAGCTTTCAGCAGCGAATTCCACAATTTTGCAGCCAAGAAAGAGTAAGATCGGTTACCTGATCTTTCTTTACGGATCCTTGGGAGGTCACCTTTACTTGATTTAAAGACTGAAGAACCCTTATGGAGGTTTACATCTTCTCTGAAGGAACAGATTCCCTTTATGGTACAGTTATCTAAAAGCAATTAGGAAAGCCTTGAAATTGATTCTTTGGTTGATTGGAAGCCAGTGCACATGCTTGAGGTTCTCCCAAGTAGAAGGCCTCTTAGGACAGTTCAGAATCAAGCTGGCTGCATCGTTTTGTACAAGATGAAGCTTGTTCAAAAGCCCAGTCGTGAAGACGTGAATAAAGCATGTTAGAGTAGTCCAACCTGCACGTGACAAGGGCATGAAGTAACACTTTCCAGGTGCGTCCAAGGAGTACTTTCAATATCTTTGTAGTGATCTAAGCATTGCAGAACAGGTGGCTGTGATATCCCATATTTGAGACGTAAAAGATAAATTCTTGTCAAATTTAATACCCAGATTTGTTGCTTCAGACTTGAGAGTGGGTGGTTCACCAAGATCTTTAGGACATTGGCTTCTAATGTCCAGGGGAATCGATGTGCCAATAAACATAATTTTGGATTTATCAGAATTAAGTTCAGACAACTATGTCTTATCTAGTTGGCTGCCATGGTCAGGTAGCCTTTGAAACTCTCCACTTCCGAATTCTCTATTTGCTGAAATGACAACATCAGCTGGGTGTCATCAGTGTAGGAGACCAGGTGAAAGCCCCACTGTTCAACGGCCTTCCCCAATGCAACCATGTAAATATTAAACAGCGTAGAACTGGACGCCCAGCTCTGAGGAACACCAACTCTCAGTTCTTTAAAGCTTGAGGTAAAGGATGGACAGTACACAGCTTGCTCCCTCTCAGAGCAGAAAGACTTAAACCAGCAGTATTCTTACCTTGTTATCCCAGCCTCCTCCAGACGCTTTAATAAGATTTAATGAGAGACTATCAAAAGCGGACAAGGGATCAAGGAGAATTACCACTGCTTTTTTACCGACATCTAAGTTGGCTTTAACAAACTCCGGGATCTCTAGAAGAGCAACCTCATTGCTAAAGCCTTATCAGAAGCCAGACGGAGAATAGTGCAAAATACCTTTCCTTTCAATAAGTTGGAGTAGCTCTTTATTAACCAGTTGCTCCAGCATTTTCCTCCGAGCTGGAAGAAGGGAATTGGGTCTGTAGTTACTCTGACATCCAAGATCGGCATTGGGTTTTATTTTATTTTTTTGGGAAGAGGACCACTAATGTTTTTTTCAAAATCGCAGGAACAATGCCCGAGTTAAAGGAACAATTAATTAAACAATTTATCTGTTCATTTAAAATTTGTACTGCACATTTGAGGATTTTTGGCAGACAAGGGTCTACTGGGGAGCTCAATCGGGCCGATAGAATGGACTCTTCCGAGACTGCAAGAGAGATTTCTTCAAAATGTAACTCCTCACCCCGTGCTTTTATTGATTATCCAGTACAAAGGCATTGGGCGGATGCTTCATTATTCTGAACCTGTTACGGAACAATACTGGCAACTTTATCCTGAAAATAATAAGAAAGATTGTCGCGTAATGTTTGAGAAGCCATCATGGTTAGTTTCATCCCATCACTGGAAACTAACTATCTGAAATATCGTTTTGGTAGAATTACAGGCGTTGTCAATTTGTTTGGCAAATGCATCTGCTTGGGTTTTCCTAATCTTTTCACAGAAAGCACGGATAGCAGCTTTATAAATTGCCTTGTCTGTAAGGTTGTATTTTTTTCTCCATTTTCTTTCTAATGTTTGCAGTGGTGCTTTATGTCTTGTAGGAGCAGAGAAAACCAAGCTGTAGAAGGGAATTTACGGTTAGGTGAAGCCCATTGTATAGGGGCTAGGTGGTCTATAGCATACAAAAGAGCGGAGTTACATTAATTAACGGTGTTATCCAAACTGGGCACCAACCTGAGATCCATGGATTTAAGAAAATTAGCCAAATTTATTCCTGTGATTTTATGGCAAGCTTGTGATTCCACAACTGTTCTAGAACCAGGTGTTAGGGTCCCCTGTATGATCCATGAAAAGTGGAATAAGAAATGATCAGACCAAGGCATAAGATAGGGATTTTCTGTTACAAGAGAAGACAGGTTGGAAAAATTAAAGTCTAGTGTATGCCTCTTATTATGAGTAGGACAACTGACTCTTTGTTTGAGACTCAGATCCACCAAAGCTTCGGACATCAGAGACACCCCTTTACACTCAGGGTCCGCCATATGAAAATTACAGTCTCCCAGAACTGTAAAATTAGCATACTGTTTTTGTAATGGGGCCACCACCATTGTCAGCAGCTACCCGAATTTAATGAAAAGCTTAGGGGAGCGAAAGATTACCGCACCCGAAAAAGAGAAGGTGTCAGATAGCTTTAGAGAGAAAAAGAGACCTTCTGTCTTAACCAGACCCTCTAGCTTTTTTGTAGTTCAGACAAATTTAGAGAATTAGATCACCGCCACCCCACCACCAATTTGATTCTTGCGGTCCTGATGTACAATGGAATACTCGTCAGCCAAAGCTAAGGCGATTTCAGGCCCAGATGAATTATTCAGCCATGTCTCTATAACAAACAATACATCCCAAAAATATTCATTTAATGGTTAGGTAATGATCTGGCGTTGATCAGACCAGCCCTCACTATTATGATACTTACCAGGCTCAGCTTCCTTATACTTAGATGCCAGGTCCTTCTCCCCGCCCGTACCAGTCAAATATAGGTAAAGCATCCTCTTATTTGATGCTATGTTTACCAGGCAACTTTGACAGGTGAGTCCTTCCTGATCTTCCACAACTTGAAATGAGTGCTGTTGAATTTATCCCCCCAGCAAGAAGACAAATTCTTCTCTGTTCTAGCAGAGCCTCATCTCACCTTGGGAGGCAAAACTAGCATGGGTGTTAGCACTGGCCACGATCTGAGCGCAGACGGGTGCTTAAATCATGCGTTTGGTGCAAAAGCAGCGCTCCTGCGCGCATTTGCATCTATGCTGCCATAAAAATCGACATTAGAGGATGAAGTGACTCTTCTTGAAGACCAACAACTAGAGCGCTCATGAAAAATGGCGCCTTAGAATGTAACTGGAACAAAGAGAAACAAGCATTTACAAAGCACTAGGTATCGCATTTACGAGAGTTTGAGTTATTGGCATTGTAAATGACAATGCCTTTTATTTATGTGTTTTTTTAAAAACAGATGAATAAAAGACATTGTCATTTACAATGTCAATAGCTTAAACTCTCGCAAATGCGAGACCTATTGCATTACAAATGCGTTCGGCGCCCGTGCTATAAAAATTTATAAAAAGCCTCAGGAGAGAGCTCATCCTGCCTGCAACAGCATGCAGGACAATGTTATTTGAGAAAGCAGTGCTCGGAAGCTGTAATTAAATCCTGCTGAGTAATAACAGACGTATAAAGGGGGGGTCGCCATGGGAGGTTACAAAATGAGACACGGCGGTACTAAGGAGGGACTGCTAAGCCTATCGACCAATGAACAGCCACAGTTTACAGAGTACAATGACACAAGCCAATAAAAAATATGGGCGAAGAGTGGGAGGAGCTTCAAGTCCCTACCTGAATACAGCATGCCTCGCAGAGCAGCGCATGCGCTGCCCAGGCTAGAACTAAAAAGGATACTATGCCAAAATTAACAACTGTGACAAATGTTAATTTCCTCCCACCTTTCAAGTTCACTTAAAAAAATACTCTGAACAATTAATTTTACATTATGTATTTTAATATACACATACATACATATATATATGTGATTTACAAATAATGAGACCGAGGCAAAAAGAATCGCACCTGTCACATATAATGAAACTAGTTAGACTAATGTGGCGCTCTGGTCAGGAAGAGCAGCCTCCTAATCTGCCTCACAGGGGTATACCCCTTAATAATATTGCACAAGAATGACCAGCACACACAGTTTTACTTCCTTATACATGTAACATTCATCTTTTTTCAAGATATGGGTTGCACACGGTTGATTCACGAATTCTTTATGTTTTTTTAGAAAACTTATTTATTTAAATCTTCATAAAATCAGAGTTTTCAAATAGACATAAAATCTGATTTTTCAAGTAGCTAACGCATTTCGTCTCTTCACAAGAGACTTCTTCAGGAATTTATTAAATATCCGATCTTCTAAAACGGGTCATGTCCAACTGTATGTGTTCTATTAGTTCTCATTTGACTTACAAACCAGCTATGTTGCCATTGTCTTTATCTTTATATCCGGATCTCTTCAGTTATTCCTAATTACAATTTGTCATAATGAATATCTCATGTCTATTTTGACAATCCAGTTTATTCAGGCCCAAGTTGGCATCCAAATCTTCTTTCTCTGCAAGAAGCAACTCGTGTATGCAGCAGAATCATTTTTGATTCTGCTGCATACACGAGTTGCTGCTGGCAGAGAAAATGGATACTTGAAAAATAAGATTTTATGGCTATTTGAAAATCTGATTTTATGACGATATAAAGAAGTTTAAAAAAAAACCATAAAGAATCTTTGAATCAAATGTGTGCAACCCATGTCTTGAAAAAAGATGACTATTACATGTATAAGGATGTAAAACTGTGTGTGCTTGTCATTCTTGTACAATATATATATACATATATATATATATATATATATATATACACAAACACGTGTATATATATTCACTAAAAATAACAAAGGTTACAGGGACGTTATATTAAGGAAATGGAATAAACAAAAACCTTCGAAATTCACTATATAAAACTAAGGTTACAGGGATGTTATAGTTAGGCTCAGGTTTCACTCGTAGGAAACCAGTGAAATTCAGCAGTTATAGTTTGCTGAGCTAACTATAACTCGCACCCCAGCAATGCACTGCTTATGTCCTCACATATTACATCACTCATGACATGGTCAGTGACAGCACTGATGACATCACAGATGACATCTCAAATTACATCACTGATGGCATCACTGGTTAAATCATCCAGTGGCTGTGAGTGTTTTTAAAAAGTTTATGAGTGTTAAATATATATACCAAGGTGTATTGGTGAATCAGTGGGTGTATGGGTGCCTGTATGGATGATTTAGTGGGTGTCTCTGTGAATGTATGGGTGAGTGACTGATTGTGTGAATGTCTGTATCTGTCTGTCCATTGGTGTCTAAATGTCTGTATGGGTGTGTGAGTGGGTACGTGAGTGGCTGTATGGGTAAGTGATTGGTTGTCTGAGTACCTGTATGGGTGTCTGAGTGTCTGGGTGGGTGATGGGGTGTGTGACTGCCTGTGTGGATGAGTGAATGGGTGAGTCAGTGGCAGTATGGGTTAGTGAGTGCATGTGTGAGGGGCTGTATGGATGAGTGAGAATGTGTATGAATGTGTGGGTGAGTGAGTGGATATGCCAGTGGTATATGGGTGAGTACGAATGTGAAAGGCAGTATAGGTGAGTGATGGGGTATATGAGTGACTGTATGGTTGAGTGAGTGAATGTGAGAGTGGCTGTATGAGTGAGTGTGAGCTTGTGTCAGTGACTGTATAGGTGAGTGAGTATGTGTTAGTGTCTGTATGAGTAAGTGGGTATGTGTGTGTAACTGTATGGATGAGTTAGTGGCTGTGTGGCTGACTGTATGGGTGAGTAGGTAGGTGTGTGAGTAGCTCTATGGGTGACTGACTCAGTGTGTTAGTGGCTGTATGCTGTATGGGTGTATGAGTGGATATGTCAGTGGCTGTATTAGTGAGTGTGTGGGTGTATGTGTGGCTGTATGGGTGAGAGAATGGATGTGTGTGTAGATCTATGAATCAGTGGGTTTATAAGTACTAGTATGGGTCCGTGAATGGGTTTGTGAATGGTTGTGTGGGAGTGAGTGAATAAAAGGTTTTATGGGTGTGTGAGTGGTTCTGTGCATGATGTCATCAGTGATTTCACTGACCATGTCATCAGTGATGTAATATGTGAGGTCATAAGCAGTGCATTGCGAGCATGTGAGTTATAGTTACCTCAGCTAACTGTAACTGCTGAATTTCACTGGTTCTGTGAACATCCCTCTGAAACCTTTGGTTTTTACAGTGAATTTTAAAGTTTTTTTTAATTCAATTTTCTTACTATAACGTCCCTGTAAGCTTTCGTTTTTTCTGTGAATTTCCAAAGTTTTTTAAATGCCAATTTCTATCTATTCCGTCCCTGTAACCTTTGTTTTTTTCAGTGATTTTCTATGGTTTTTCAAGTACTAATCACGTTTGCAGAGTAGCAGAGAAAGGGGGCGGGCCTCCGACTAGCTTTCAGAAATCCCGCTTTGTAGGAGTTACAGGAGGTACCAGGAGGGCTTCTTGGTCCACAAGGTCCCTCAGCATCCAAGAGGACTTAATTCCCTAACCAGTAGTGAGCAAGGAAGCGCGTTTGCAGAGTGGTGGAGAAAGGGGGTGTGGCATCCTAAGACCTCTTTGCAATCCCACTGTGTGGGACTTACTGGAGGTAACAGGAGGGGTCGTTCGCTCCCAAGGACCCTCAGCAGCCAAGGGGACTTCACCCCAAACTAATAGTGCACCAGGAGGTGTGTTTGCAGAGTGGTGGAAAAAGAGTGTGGGGCCACAAAGACCTCTCAGCAATCCTGCAGTGTGGGACAGGATGGGTAGCTGGTCCCCAAGGACAACTCTTCCTGTTACCTCCAGTAAGTCTCACACAACACGATTTCTGAGAGGTCTTCGGAGGTCACGTCCCCATTCTCCACCACTCTGTAAAAGCACCTCCTGGCACACTACTGGTTGGGGAATTAATTCCTCTTGGATGCTGAGGGACCTTGGGGGCCACCTACACCTCCTGTTACCTCCAGTAACTCCCACATAGCCGGACCACTAAGAAGCTGTCAAAGACCACGCCCCCTTTCTCCACCAGTTTGCCAATGCACCCCCTGGCACACTACTGGTTGGGGGAAGAAGTCCACTTTAGTCCTGAGGCCCTCAGGATGAAAGTGGAATTCATTCCCCAACAAGTAGTGTACCAAGAGGCACGTTTGTAGAGTGGTGCAGAAAGGGGGGGGGGGTTATTTATTAAGTAAGGGGGCCCCCTTCCCTAGATGGATTTCAGCCCAGGGCCACGCAGTTTTTTTCTATGGGGAGAGGGGCATGCAGTCCCCCTTCCCAGGCCGTTTTTGGCCCCGGGGACCCGAGTGCCAGCCATTTATCTTAAAATGTTATTATTTTGAATAAAAGGGAGGGGAGCCGGTCAGCCCCTCCTCCCAAGCCGATGTTGGCCCCAGGGAACACATCCGTGGGGCCTGGCCTTTTTTGTATTTTTTTTTTTAATAGAGGGTGGCGAAGCGTCCCTGCGCCCTAAGCCGTTTTCGCGCCCAGGGACCCCATCCCCTGGGGCCGGCCTTTTCTCTTTTTTCATTTCTTTTTGAGGTAGGGGTGCCGTGCGGCCCGCCTCCCTGGGCCAATTCCAGTTCTGGGGACCCTAACCCCCAGGGCCCACCCATTTATAGATGGGGAGGAAGGCTGCATAGTCCCCCTACCGGGGCCTAATTCAGCCCCAGGGATCCCATCCCCCGGTGCCTGGCCGTGTAAAGTGGGTGCCTCCAGGGCACCTACTCTCCACTTGGACTGCGGGGGAGCATCCAGGCCCCCGTTGTCCCTGTCGGCTCCCCGTGTCCTGTGGGAGCCCGCATTGCTTTTGGACAGAGGGAGCTGCTGAACATACAGCTCCCTCCGACCAAAAGCAATTCTGGTCCACTTCTAGTAAGCAAGAGCATTTTTTAATGCTCTTGCTTGCTAGAAGTGGAGCAGGGTTTGTTATGGCTTGGCTGGAGTGATAAAGCTCCTTCCAAGCCATAGAAAAAACTGCAATGTCCTGGGGCTAGGTAACCCCGGACATTGCAGGAGCCGTCTCTGGGGGGAGGGGAGTAGGTGGGGTCCCTAGGGCCATTATTAGCTCCAGGAGGGAGCTGTGAGGGTGCCCTCCTAATTTGTCAATTGTTCCGGGGAGTTGTTGGTCCCCAGAGCTGCGGGGAGGGGGGGCGGGTGCTGCCCACCGCATTCAAATTTGCCAAAGCCCCGGGGAGGTGGCGGTCTTCTAGGATGGGGGGGTCCAAGAGGCCCCCCATTATCAAATAAATAAGCCCCGGGGAGGTGGTGGTTCCCGGGACAGGCCATACAGGCCTCCCCGCATTTTGTGTTCTAGAAGCCCCGGGGAGGTGGAGGGTCCCGGGACATCAATGTGCCCCAGGAGGGGGTGGCTGTGCGTCCCCCTCCTTTATTAGCCGGGTCTGGTGGCACAGTGGACAAATGCATCCACTGTAGGGGCCTGTGTTCAACCTCATGGTCACAGGTTCTAATCCTGGCGGGTCCACTCAGCCTTTCATCCATATGAGGTAGATAAAATGAGTACCATTGAGTTGGGTAACAATATACATCTGTTATTCAGCGCCTTGAGACTTTCGGGTGATACGTGCGCTATACAAAAGTACATGTTATGTTATTACAATGCCCCTGTGACATGGACCACCTGGGGGTCGATTAGAAACAAAGCACAGGAGCCCACGCTTCATTTTTTAAAAACTTTTCGGAGGGATTGTTAGAATGTTAGAGCAGGCAGAGAGTGAAGAATCAGGGAGTGAGTTGTGTTGGAATAAAAGGTATACCCCTATATACTATGAGTTTTGTACGAAAATAAAAACGTGTCCCTCTTTTAATCTGCATGCAAACAACAGGATCCTGTGTGGTTTGAACTATGTCTTATTTTAGTACACAGTGCATGTACGTACACACGTTGGAGGTGCCCTCAGAGCTGGACTGGGAACCAAAAGCAGCCCTAGCTAATTTGATCAGATCAGCCCCCATTCTGCATGTAGTGAACAAGTCTGCAAGTGCGTTGGGGGGGGGGGTCTGGGCTCCCAGATCGCTATATTTTTTAAACTTAAATATCTTTGACACTACTGAACGGATTTACACCAAATCACAAAAGGCACGCTTACTGGACCAACATCTATATTTCTGCTAAATTTGGTGTAATTCCATTCAACGGTTTGGGCTGCAGTCATGTTAAAAAAAATGAAAAATCCCCATAGATCTAAAATCGGGAAAACACGTTTTGCCTGACGGATCACCCAAAACTTCCAACACAGCAGCTGAACCAAAAAAGGGAAGATTTTTTTCAAATTTCGTGAAGATTTGTCAAGTTATTGGCAAAACAAAAAACGTTTTTCATATGGAAACTTTGGTCCTAAGTATACCTAATATATATATATATATATATATATATATATATTCACTGAAAAAACCATAGGTTTCACACACGTTATAGTTAGGAATTAGCATTTAAAAAATCTTGCAAATTCACTGAAAAAACCATAGTTTTCACACATGTTATAGTTAGCGGAAATTTTACTGATAAAAAACCAGTGAAATTGCCCCGTTATAGTTAGTGCTGGCAACTATAACTCACGCGACCGCAATCCTCTGCTGATGCTAATACTGTATTTAGACACTTATTTGCCCATGTCTTCTTCCATACATTTTTAGCTATACATATATTACAAATATTTTTTTTTCATAAAGACACATATGTCATCAGCAGAAGATTGCGGTCGCGTGAGTTATAGTTGCCAGCACTAACTATAACGGGGCAATTTCACTGGTTTTTTATCAGTAAAATTTCCGCTAACTATAACATGTGTGAAACCTGTGGTTTTTTCAGTGAATTTGCAAGGTTTTTTAAATGCTAATTCCTAACTATAACGTGTGTGAAACCTATGGTTTTTTCAGTGAATTTGTACGGTTTTTTAAATGCTAAGTTACTTTACGCCATTCGAGGCGTGCGCGCCCACTTAACGCAGTTCGTTCCGTGCACGGTTTTTATCAACTTTAATAAGCCCTGTACATTTGGTGGCCTTCGGCCACCAAAAGCACAGGGGGTGGGGTCAATGTAGATAGTGTTTTTTTTATTTCGATTTTATAATTTCATGTTGCCAAAATTTAGTTTTTTTTACCTGTTAATAAGCCCTGTACATTTGGTGGCCTACGGCCACCAAAAGCACAGGGGGTGGGGTAAGTGTGGATAGTGTTTTTTTTTTTTTTTTTTTTTTACCGTACGCTTACGGTAAGCGTACGGTAAGCGTACTCGGCGAAATTGCCGAAAAAAAAATAAAACCGTTTTTGCTCTTGGGGGATGTTTGGGGACTCCCTCAACATGACTATGTGGGAGGGAGTTGTCAAAACAGCCCCGTAACATGTTTTTGGCCATCTTGTTTGATAAACAACACTCAGTGCGAGAGACAAAATGGCGGCCGCCGCTTCCTGGTTTCGGCCGATTCGAATGTTTACTAAGATCTAAGAGCCAATCAGAATCGCGCTCGCGCACGCCACCGTACGCTTACGGTAAGCGTACCGTAAGCGTACCGTAAGCGGGCTCAGATATATATATTGATTTAAAGGCTATTTTCTCAGAATCTACTGAACAGATTTACACCAAACCTACAAAAGGCACTTCCTTGACCTAGGGACTACCTCTCTGCCAAATTTCTAGTAATTCTGTTCAGCCATTCGGGCTGTAGCTCGTTCTAAAGGTCCTATGGAAAAATGCATGGGAAAAACGCGTTTTGGGACCCCCCTTTTATCTCAGCCCCCGCTTGACGAATCCCCCCGAGACTTTCAGGGTAGGAGCGGAGCGTAGCGCCCCACCTATTTTGAGAAATTCGCGAGGATTTATCGACCGGCGCCAAAGTTATTCAAAATAGAATGTTGAGGTTTTCCTATGGAAAAGGGGTCCTAACTATAACTACCTACTGGCGACCGCCAGTAGGTAATATATATATATATATATATATATATATATATATATATATACACACCAACACACACTTATGTCCAGAGGTGTCACAGTATAATAAAGGCAGAAGTCCAACTGTGTGGACTTTCACAGTTTCTCTAAGGAACATACAACTTTTAGCTTCGGTGATGTCAGTGTTTGTTGATTTCAGGCTTGAAAATAGAGCTACAAGGTAGGCGTATGCATATGAGCCTTTTAATTACAAGTATAAGAAACAGCAGATGTTTTCCCATTTTATTGAAGCTGCCAATGTGTGCGTGGGTCTCTGTGTGCACACTTAGGCGAACACAGATGCACCAATTGGTGTCCTTCTGCTTTAGGGTGTCTAATGCTTTAAGCAACAGCTGTACAACTTGCTTTGCCAATGAAGCTCATCAGAGCCGGAGTTTAAGAACGAGGAAGGAGAGGTGGAAGAAGAATTACAGCTGTAGGGATAGCGTAAACACGGATGAGGGAGAGAAGTGGGGAGTGAGAGGGAAAGAGCAAGGAGTTGAGATGAAGAGCGGTAGAGAGAAATGTAAGAGAAAGCAGAGAGGATAGTACATTAAACGATGGTAGAGGACAAGACTACAAACGAAGGCAGAGAAAAAATAAAAGCAAAGGAAGGCAGAACAGATATGAGGTGAAGTAGGGAACATAAAGCAGGAGAAAGGAAAGTATTAAAGGAAGTAAATTAAAGGGGATATAAGACAGCAAAGAAAAAGGATAAACATTGTTAAAGAATGACAGGAGAAGAGAGTGGGTGTGCAGAGAGGAGCTAGAGAAAAGAGAACAGCACAGGCTGAAACAGAAGGAAGAGAAAAGCAAAGAATGTAATAGAAGGAGACAGAGAGTGAAAAGGATAGAGCAGACAACACAGGAAAAGATGACGTACGGAGAAGCTAAAAGTCAGAGTGTAGAACAAAGGAAGATGAGAGAGGTGGAGGGCTACAGATGACAATAAATGAGTTGGGAGATGGAAAGAAGGACGGGGCAAAATAAAATTGGGAGAGTGTGAAGCAACAGGCAACAGATTAACACATGGCATTAGCACAGACAACGGGTCTGGTGTTGGCTGCCAGCCTTTTGATTTCTCTAATGTATTTTTGACTTATAATGACTTGTGTTAAACTTTATTACAAAAAATATTTTTGTTTCATCGAAATGCCAGCACTGGGCCAGTCGTCCCTGGAACCAAAGGGGACTGACTACCTCTTCAATGTAAGTGCACACTGTACTAGAGGAGAATGCCATGTTTACAGTGAGTGAAGTTCGCCAATACTGCACCACGCGGTATGCTGTAGTGGGCGGGGTGCAAGAAACTGATGAATGACACAACAGCAGACCAACTGGTGAAGAGTGTTTAATCAAAAGATCTTGGCTAACGCCAGACCTAAGTACATGAAAAAGAAGAGACGGAAAAATGGACCAATATAAAAGGAGAGCGAGAAGGGGATAGAAACCATAAAAGAGGAGTAAAGCGGGTGAGAGAACGAGACAGAGATTCATACGTGGCAGCAGCGGGAGAAGTGAGATGGTGTAAGAGGGCAGCTTATGGAGAAAAAAGCGTTAAGGACAAAGAATGTTAGAGCAGGCAGAGAGTGAAGACTCAGGGAGTGAGTTGTGCTGGAATAAAAAGTATAACCGTTAACTATGAGTTTTGTACAAAAATTAAAATGTGTGCCTCTTTTAATCTGCATGCAAAAAACAGGATCCTATGTGGTTTGAACTATGTCTTATTTTAGTACACAGTGCATGTACGTACACACGTTGGAGGTGCCCTCAGGGCTGGACTGGGAACCAAAAGTAGCCCTAGCTAATTTGATCAGATCAGCCCCCATTCTGCATGTCGTGAGCAAGCCTGACCCCCGCAAGTGGGTTGGGAGGGTCACCCCACGAATGTTTGAAAAAATTGCAGCTATGGTGTATTTTGCAACACATTTTTCAATATTGAACTTTGGCCAATCATTGAATGGATGGATGGAGCCTGAAGAGGCAGCTGAGTGGCTTCGTGAATAAATAGTTGAATAGTGAGGACCGGGTGCATGAATTAATTCAAGAATGGATGACACCGAATAAAAACTTTTAGCTATGTGGAGCAAATGGTTGCAATGCACTGACCAAAGGTGGGTGCTCTGGTTTACATTTTAGCTTCTGCATTAAAATATCACCTTCCCCAAACACTACTTCTGACGCGCAGGGGTGCTGATGATGACGGGAGTTTCTGGGTCTGGTCTGACGCCTGGGGGTGGTTCTGGGGTGGGGAATCTATGGCTAACTAATGTTTCTTACAGATATATCGTTACCGAAGGTAAGTAACTTGTTCTTCACTATACTAAATTTCAACACTAATCCTTTATGGGTTCCGGAGTGGCACGCTACTCGCCAGAAAAGCGCTTCAACACCCATCAGGAGTAACAGGTACTTTATGAACGCAAACCTTTCTTCCCCTTCTATCCCTCCACTATCCTTCTCACTCCAAATAACTGACTAATATCCACCACTCAAATTACTTTGCTATTGCATCAAAATAATTCACCACTAATCCTTCATTGGTTTCCGGAGTAGCGTGCTTCAACACCCAATCAGGGGTAACAAGCGCTATATAAATACAATTTTTTTTTTCCTCTTCTATCCTTCGGAATCCAAATAACTGACTAACCTATCCACCACTTAAAATGTACTTGCATGTTTCACTATACTAATTCAACTCTAATTCTCTATGGGTCCCGGAGTAGCGTGCTACTCGCCGAAAAAAGAGCTTCGACGCCTCGTCAGGGGTAGTAAGCGCTATACAAATGCAATTACAATTACTACCACCAATTCGTATGAGACATGCACAACCTGGATGTATTTAACACAGTGCACTGATTTAGCGCCAGAAAGAACTAAACACAAAGGTTTAAGCTTTGATATAAAACAGGAGAAAAAATGAGATAACCACGTAATGGCTGAATTGCACAAAAACCTTCCATCAATCCCGCTTCCACTTGACCAGATTGTGTAATCCTAGGCAATTACTCTTTTTTCACAGAGCCTCCTTTTCCTTCATCATCATGACAGCTCCTTGAAGTACATAATTCGAGGTGCGTGCTAGACAAAAGCAAAGGACCATAATTTCACTCCATCTACAGTAGATCACGTACAGTGAACAAAGGACAACTTTCCACGTGGTTCACCAATAGCGTGGCAGGCAGGAAACACAGCTGGTCTACAGCAACAAAACCAGCCCCATCCCTGCCAGCCCACTGGGAGAATGCCAGGGCCAAGAAGCGACAAACCTGGCATAAGTGCCCTGCATTTGATTTCAAGGCTTTTTGGATTCCCCACCGTTGTGACAACTTCTGGGGCCTGTGCCTTGACACCCCATAGCTCACCAGTGTCTGGTTTCTGTGCTGCAACACACATTGAACCCAGAGAGCTTCCTAGCAACGCCGCCTAACTAAACCAGTTTTGTTTCCAGGGCTGAGCAAAATCCTGCTCTTTTCAGCAACAGATGAGATTGCAAGGCCTTGTGACCTAATACCAGACTGCAGTGACCATGTGTATCACCAGCTACCTCCAGTGTATGAAGCCAGAAGAATGCTTGTGAAGATGTTCTCTGGCTGTGGCACTTGCATTCAAAGTGGCAGGAGGGTTCTGAGTTCCCACCATTGACCCCATTTTCCTATAAACACTGACTGAAACTCTTCAGCATGCGTTGTGTACCGGTTTTGTACTTCGGAAGCAATCTCATGAGGTCATAGAACAGTGTGGCAGAGACTGGACACCTGGGTTCTGCTCCCCTACAGGGTACAAAAAAGCCTAGGACCAGAAGTGAAGGTTGAAGTTACTCACCCAACCTCCAGAACACAATGTAACATCTGATAATATGTACATAGTTATTAAATCTGATCACACAACTGTTGCCAGTTGGTCCATGCCCTCTCAAGTTCCTGGGACAGCCCCGGGTCTCATGCACAGATTTTTCCCATGCCTCCATTGAAGAAGCCGCAGTCTGTCGCCACTTACGGGCTATATATCTCTTTTCCCTATCACCAGACTCAGCCTCACAAGTGTCCTTCCAGCATTTGTAAACCTCTCATCAGATACATGAAGGAGAGCCATTTTGAGGTTAAGAGAGACTGGGCGACCAATGAAGGTGCTAAGTGTTGTGTCAATGGAGTCCCAATAGGGATGAAGGACCTCGCAGCTCCATACTTGAGCAGAAAGCGCCGCCTGCCACACTGCATCGGAGACAAGTAGGATCTGCCGCTCCATTCATTTGCTATAGCTGTTGTGTTGTTGGATATAGGCAATATAAGTACTTAACTTTTATTAGGCGGAATCGTGCAGTAATTGCTGACTCCCAAGGTCCTATCAGGGCCACTGCCCTTTCAACATCATACGATCGCCCATGATCACCCTCCCATTTCTCTTGTAATACCATGAAAAATTCTGGAGTATTAATTACCAAGGACTTCTATATGATACATATCAAGCCACGTTCAGGAAGAGGAGCTGTAGTCAACTTTTCTTCAAGGGGACTATGTTCAGGCAGATTGACAACAGCGGGGAGGAGCTGGCATGGTTGATTATGGCAGCGATGATGGCCAGATGACTGAGACCTGTGTGCAGGACTGACTTCATGGAAAGCCTGACTATGAGCCACAAGTAACAGCAACCCAGTTGAGGGAGGGGTGTAGAGAAGGAGGTATGGATAGATGATGGACAGATGAATGCAGAGACGAATGGATGCAGAGGAGGATGGAGGCATTAGTGGAGACAAGGATGGATTGAGAAGGATGGAGAGGGTGGGTGGATGGGAAGGAGTATGTAGGAAGGGGCAGAAGGATTGGTGAAAAGAAGGTTGGACGATAGATGGAAAGAAGGAGTGTAAGATGGATGGGTGGAAAGAAGGTTGGATGATGGATGAAAAGACGGAGTGTAAGATGGATGGACGAATGGAAAAGGTTGGTTGAATGGAAAGAAGACATGATGGACAGAAATATATATGGATGGTGAGAAGAAGATGAAGATGATGGATGAAAAAGGACAGAAGGAAAAAGACAAAGAAAAATGAGTGGACGAAGGATGGATAGAAAGATGACAAGAAGGAAGGATGGATTGAGAGATGGTGGAGACGAGGCTGCAAGAATAGTGAGAAGAAGGAGTGGAGAGAAGGATGGATGGAAAGAAAAAGAAGGATGGATGGGAAAGACTGGTGAGCGGAAAGGCGGAATGATGGACAGAAAATGTATGGATGGTGATAAGAAAAGGAAGATGATGGATGAAAAAGGAAAGAATGGAAAAGACAAAGAAGAATGAGAGAAAGAAGGACTGATAAAAAAGATGACGAGAAGGAAGGATGAATAAGAGAAGAGTGACGGATAAAACAAAAGGATGGATGGATGAAAAAGTACTGAACAGATCGACAGATGGAAGAAAAGCAACATGGGAAAAGACTGAAAGAAGGACAAAAGAATGAAAAAACGATGGTGAGAAGGAAGGAAGAAAATTTAAGAATTTCAGAATTCCCACAGGGGGAACAAACTCCTGAATGCATGTTCAGTTCGCTTGCGTTACCCGTGCACTCTGAACTATTTGGGACACAGTTCAAAGTGGAGGCTATTTTTTTCTGGCTACTCCTTTGCTGTATAAATGTAGTTCAACAAAAGAGAGTTAAATAAGCTAGTGTGAGAGGTCAGGTGGAAAATGCAGCTATTGCATTTTCTGTGTGTTTTACAAGTTTAAATGTAAAAATCTTAATACCTGACCTACAGCTGGTCTCCAAATCTGCAGATCAGCCAGACACCTCTCCTCATAAGGTCCTTATGGCCTAAATATATAAACACAAAGGAAAATGTCAATGCCAAATTAGGGTTGGCAGCAGTCCTTTGGTGGGCAGCCCACGGCAAAACCCCCTGAATACCCAGAACCAGCATTAGGGCAGAGTCGAGGGCGCAGTAAAATGGACACCATGAAGACGGGGAAACATCGTTTACATCACATCCGATATATTGCATGCCATTACAATCCAACACCTTCCCTACTGATGCACAGACTGGAGTTGGAATAGTAAATTATACTATTCCAACATCCAGCGCCCCCCTACAGCAAGTTGTGGTAACGACTTGCATTGTAATGGTATGCGATGTAACAACGCGGTCGTTGTAATGACCGCGTTGTAATGGCATGCGATGTAACGTGGCCTATTCTGAAGACGTGTGCATGAGGCTGAATACGACACGAAGAGAGGTTCTGACCACGTCCACTTTTCCTCACTGAACTCTGATGAACTCGAAGCACCCTGAAACTATAACGCCATGTCACTTGGCTAGGTTTATTCTACACAAATACTACATACATAGATTCAAACTATGGAAATCCAACAGTATCTGTGTTTCCATGTTTTTCACTCACACCTGGATGCCTCTGATTTATGTGCGCTATTTATTTGAGCTTTTATATAGTGTGTGTACCACATCATGTCAACATCAGAGCGTTTTACATATTTGTAAAAACATAGCGTGCACTAGTAAGATAGAATACAATCAAAAAGCATAATCCCATTGACTTTACAATTTCAATGTGGCACGCCGTTTCTTAAATCTCATGTTTGCCTTTATGTTTCATGAAGTAGGAAGTGTTTGAGATTCTATATGTTATTGCTTTTGTAGACAGTAAGCCAGTTTTGTCCTTAAACTCAAAATGTATAACGTTGCTAAATGGAGATGGCTGTTTGAAGAGGAGTTATTTCACCATTTTCTTGTTGGCAGTAAAAGTGGTTATCCTGAGTGCTGGGGGAACGTTGTTCCCTATTGTTTGTGCTGCACCAGAGAAGGATCAGCTGAAAGTTTTGTATTTGTTTAATTTCTCGAGAGTTTAAATGTTGCATTAATTTTCTGTTTTCCCCTAGGATGTTTAATTTCCATGCCAGCTATGTCATTTTGTTTTGGGTGTAGAATTGTGTGAGTGATGCATGCAATTCCATGAATTCATCGTCTGTCAGAAGTCAGGTTAGTCCTTTTTGTAATGGTGAAATGTGGCTTTTTCATATTCAGGATTGGCCTCACCGTTGAGAGCAGGACTGTTTTTAAGTGTGAAAGCAGTGCTTAATTTGAGCCAGTGGTTTCCAGTGCTCGGCACCGGCACTTAATTGTCAATATCGGCACTTATGACAGTCTGTCACATGGTGGTGCTGATTCTCTACTTTCAAGATGAGCACAACAATAGTTATTTATCAATTCAATATACATTAAAAGAAGTGACTACTACCGGACACCCAAGCCATTCTTAAAGCTTTGGGGGCCTGGAATAGTCTGCATTCTCACACTAGTATGAGTGTGATGCTTTGAAGTTGTGTTGGTACTGTCATTGGCGGCGCTGGCAGGGGCTATGGGTAGTGCAAGTTGCACTGGACTCCTGACGAGGGCCTTGGCACTTATTTTTTACAAATTAAGCACAGGGTGAAATACTAGATTGGGCACCCAATTGGAAGAGCAGTTCCATAGCCTAGACTAGATAGGACCAGGGACTGGGCTACAGTCTGAAATTCCTAAGTCATTACTGGGATTTTTTACTGCTTAAGGTACGTAGTTTACATTGAGCATTTAGGTTTCATAGCTTATGTGACCATGCTGTAAGAGTTTCAAATTAAGAACAAACCTCAGGAATTGGGACTTACTTACAAATCAAATGCTTGTTCCTGAGAAGGTTCCAGTCAATGATAAGATTATGTGTAATGGTGTTTTTGTTGTGCAGAATAGGAACACTGTTTTGTCTAGGTTTAGTTTGAGGAAGTGGTTAGAGAGCCTTGACTCATGTGGTCTTTTTCAGTGACTCTATGTCCCGTTCAACTCTTTATTGATGGATAAAATTGAGTGTCATGGCACATACAGATCTACATCTCTTAACTCTTCATTTATTGCTTCCATGTATAGGATGAAAACGCCTGGGCAAGTATGGATCCTTGGGGACCCCATGGGGAAAGGAGAAGGGGCACAGGAGGTGGTCCCAATGTTAACAAATTTCGACCCGTCACTTAGATAAGATGTAAACCAGTTTAAGACAGTGCCCTCAATATCATCCTATTTTGAAGAGTGTTAAGTATTCTGATGCATCAAATGCCACTGTAAGGCATGAAGAACTATGATGCCGTGTCCGTGATGAGAAGGGCATCATCAATTTAATTTAATGTAGCAATGTTTGCCCTGCAACCTCAGTGAAGCCGGGGTGGTTTGAGTTTTGTAGTGTGTATTTTATGATTTTGTTTTCATAAATAAGACGACTAGGCCCTGCACTGCTATGGGGCCTCATTTGATAGCTATTGGTACAGCAGTGACTACAAACAGTCTTTATAAAATCATAATATTATCACAATAACCTACACGCCTCGTCAGGGGTAGTTAGCGCTATTTAAATACAAAGGTGGCAAGGGAGAGTACCCGCAACAATTTCCCGGACAAATGAGAATGAACTCCCAAAGGGCGCATATTTACAACACAGAAAAATATTTTAATGTAATAACCACATTGAGGGAGTACAGACCAGTCCTGTGGCCTTCAGCTCATCCCAAACCCAAGGCCAGGCTAATAACTCACCTCAACCTTTAGATCCTTCAGCTGAAGCAGATGTATTAACCATAGCTCAATCTGAGGATATTTCAGCTCAGACTGAAAACACTGACAGCTCGAGCCCACCCTGTGCTACCCCTGCCCAAGTTAAAGAGCCACCTGATGGTTCCAGATCACAAACCGTCCCAGATCACCAAGAGCAGAACCCTCCAGGGTCATGTACATGCAGGACTACTGCAGCCTAGCAAAACCAAAAGTGAAAACTGCAGCTAAACCACACACTATCCCAAGCCATTCCCAGAGTGCAACAGGTAGACTGACTGCTGCAGGTATTTGTCAGGAGTGTATTTTGCTTATGTTGGACAATGAATTCTTATTGGATTTTATGTTATTGAATGATACTTATGGATGTTTTTATTATACTTTTATGATTGCTGATGCTAAGCGAAATAAAGTAAAGATTGGTTGATTGATTGACTGCTGCAGTTCAATGACATTGTTTACCAGACGGATGAACAGCTGCCTTGGGAGGGCTCCTGTGCCAGGCTATCGTGACACGCCTCAGAATCCCATGTGATCCCAAGTGTCTGCAAGCTGGGCAACAAAGTCACCCCAACAGTAACCAAAAGGTAAAGGTATGAAACCTACTCCAGCAACCGCTGTAATCTCAAACTGCAAATACAGCCAGAGCTTCCATAGCCGCTACACATCCTCCCTGGGTCACAAATACTGTCAAAGTTACCCGAAGCTAGTATTCGTTCTACAAACTCCAGATCAGGAAATTATTTGTCAGACAAAATCAATTATTTTAGTGTAAACATATTATTGTATTCTTAAACTTTTAATATTCTCTGTAAAGCATCCCATCACAAAACTGTGTTTGTTGTTCATGCCACAAAGAAAAAAATGAACACATTTAGTTGATGGTGGCTATAAAGGTGAGATTTATAATATTTGATCAGAGCTGATCCACTCGTGTGTTCACAATCTTTTGCCAGTATCACTGAATGCACAAGTCACTCTGTCCTGGAAACACACCAGCACGATGAGAAACAGACTCAGAAACCGAGGAAAGAAGACACATGAATTCATACACTGGAATAGGGCAACACAGACAGTGGGACATGACAACAAGAGCACTGGTGCCGGACGATAGGACAAAGGGGCATGAGTAGAGGGGCACAGGGACAAAGCAAAAAGCACCTATGAATAAACTTAAACCTGTGACAAGACGATACAGACACACTCTAGGTCAAAAAGAAACACAGCGACAGAAAAACTGACTCGGGTAGGGAGATACAGTCACTTGGACAGAGAGATGGACAGACACTGGGACTAGGAGATACAATCTCAGTTACAGGAAGACATGAGCATTGGAGCAGGAAGCGATGAACACATCAGGTAGACAGAAATGCACGCACAGACACGAGAAGACAATGACCCAGGCCATGAAATACAGCCTCATGCAAAAGAGAGATACTGACTGATGTGCCCACTGGGACAGAGAAATAAAGCCTCACACACACTGAGAGAGCAACAGCCTGACAAATCAAACAAAGACACAGAAAAACTGACTTGCATACTGGGACAGGTTGACAATGACATGCTCACAAGGCGAATGAGACATGGGCTTAGGAGGAGATAGAGATGGCAGAGACACACAGGCAGGGAGACACAAAACAAGCATTTGCAATGCAATAGGTGTCGCATTATTTAAATTTAGAGCTATTAGTTTTGCAAATGAGAATTTTTTTTGTTTTTAGTTCAAAATATCCTTACAGTGGCATAGCTACAAAAGTCAATTTTTTTTTTAAGTTGTGCGTCTGCTGTTTTTTTTTCTATTTACTTACTTTTGTAGTAATCACAGCACGCCACCTTTTAGCTTAAGATGTTTAAAAGTAAAGCGCAGAGTGACGCAATTGCTACAAAAGTAAATAAATGAAAAAGAAATGCTGCGTACGCCGAACCTTTTTTCTCTATTTATTACTTTTATAGCAATAGTGGCACACCGCGCTTTAGCTTTAGATGTTTTGGTACAAATGTCGGAAATAGAAGGAAAAAAAGTTGTTTGGCCACCGTATTTGTTTTCTATTTATTGACTTTCGTAGCAATTGCGGCATACACTGCTTCAGCGTAATATGTTTAATAGTAAAGCGCAGTGTACTGTGATTGCTATAAAAGTAAATAAAGGAAAAAGAAATGCAGCGTCCGCCCACCTTTGTTTTTCTATTTATTGACTCTTGTAGCAATGGCGGCACACCGCGATTTAGCTTTAAATGTTTAAATCTAAAGCGCGACATGCTGCCATTGCTACAAATAGTGCATGGTCAAATCCCTACACCCCTCTCCTCCCAGAAGGTAGGGCACTGAGGTAATTAGAGGGGTGTGTACCTCCCTCTTTAGCTTGAGGGCTCATAGGTAAATGAATTATTAAGAAAGGGGAAGCATGAAAGGTTTGGGAGTTAGAGGGGGTAGTGAGATTGCCAGCCTCTTGCTTGCCTCGTCTCTCTTAGCCTATATCTCTCTAAAAGGTCAACATGATTTATAATTAGGGCTTCCGGTTTTATGGTACTTAGTTTTTAAACATTTCCGTCTGATTTATTCGTATTTATTTTTTGGCTATCTTATTGATATTTGTCCATATTTAGTTTGCGTGTAATTACCAATTGGAGTTATAAAATTGTATATTTCTACATTTATTTAACTGATAAACATGCACTAATACTTTGATGCCTGTTGTTTTTTAGCATATTAAGCAGCCGACATAGCAAAACATTACACCCAAGGGTAAATATTAGCATTGTATACAAATATATGTTAAAATATGTCTGTCTGTATTTAAGGAAATCTCATCTGTCTTTTAGCTCCTCGTGCTGTCTGTCTGCTCAGCTGTTGGCCTGTAAATCATGAAGGGCAGCATGAAACGTCACTCACAAGAAGCACAATTTTCTGTATTTTTCCACTTTTAAAAATAAATACAGACAGGAAACAAGTCGTTTTTTGTCTGTATTTATCTGTAAAAATTGAAAACTGGGAGCCTTATTTATAATCTCCCTACAGGCCATGACTTCTCCCAAAAGGGTTGTCTTCTGTGCTGCGCCCTCAAAAGGACTGCAAATGATTCGTGCCCCGGTGCCCTCCACATGTTTGGATACAGCACACGGTGGCCACAGTTGTTTTCATATATTATTATTTTGAGTTTTATAGAGCGCAGAGCTAGACCTGAAAGTATCAGAACGCTTTCTATGTCATGTGATGTTTACAAGAGGTACATGAAGGGATTCATAAGAGTCATAGTTGAACAATACTGCATTAAGTGGTTATAAAGTCACACACATATGTGTACACAGTCCCAGCTAGGGTATGTTTCCAGGTCACATTACAGCCATGATGTCTCCAGCTGGCATATGGTAGCACTGCCCACCTTGGTAAGTCAGTCTATGTGGCATGGTAGCTGTGCTGGCACGCATATGTTGGCACGTGACACTGTAGGCTAGGGTCTGTCTGCAGATGGCACAAGAAGACAATGTTCCTGAATGTGCTCACAGCTGGCACATGGGGGGGGGGGGTGCTAGCACAGAGCTGTCTATAATTAGCACACAATGACTGGTAATTCTCTCCGTGTAGGGTGGTTAAGGATGGACAGTGCGGGTGATGGCCAGGAGTCTGTTTGAGTATGTATGAATGATGTGTATGTGAAGTCGAGGCGTTGAATGGGATTTGTAATGACTAGGCAATGGTTTTTACTGTGTCTTTTGATTGTATAAGCAATATATAGTATATAATAAATTGTGTTTTATAATATAATGTAATTTATGTTTTAGTTTGATCAAAAAGAAATAATAGAAATCCTGAAAACGTAATAAAAGTTTAAAAAATAATGTTGGGTAAGTAACTATGTTTTTCACTAACTCGGACTTGAAGTAACGCAGGTTGAGCGGGAATGTTCCTCGGCCTTGGTTTGAAATGGAGGGGCAAGAGCAGTGACGTAGCTCAAAATGATGACCAACCGCAGAACATGATGAGAGGCCCTGGAGGCTCCCATACCGCACTAATATATATTGGCCTAGAGCTGAACGGAAGTCCGCTGAATAGCCAACACCGCCCCAATACTCCCACCCACCCCCATAGGGGCTGCAGGGGCCTGGATGACGCCACTGCTGAGAGGAGATGCCGTTACCTGCAGCCGAAATGCGTGGGGCAAATCCACCCCTCCCCCCCCCAGTGGTCACCAATAGGGGGAGGGGGCGGGGGAGGCTCACACCCACAGAATGCATGGTGGCAAGTTGCGGATTACTGAAGTCTGACTGCACTCTTGAAGAGTGAGGGGTACAGATACCCACAAAATTGAACCATGGGGTACTGACGGCTACACTGTATTCACCCGTGAGCCGGTGCCTGCCGCCCCCCCCCCCCAGTCTACGCCTCTGGGGAAGGAGGGTAATGGTACTGACAAGCGTATTCACTCATGTAGGTCGGTCTGTGCGGAGGGGCAGTGACATACATGTACAGTACTCAGGCAGGGGAGGGCTGCGGGACCCCGGCTCGGTGCCCTGTTGCGTTATGTAAGCTCCCTTCCTCCTCTCCCGCCCCATTCCCTTGCAACCACTCACTGCGGGCTTCCAGTACCACTCCTGGCCCGTGCTGTCGCTGCTCCAGTCCCCCCCGGACTTCCTCCGCTCCCGCGGGCACGGCCCGACCACCCTCAGCTCCCGCGGCCCCGGGTTGCATCAGCCCCGGTTTATAGCGGCCCCTGGGCGGGGAGGGGCCGGGAATGCGGAACCGGCCCGAGAGCCAGGGCAGCGTCAGGGGGAGGTGGGGAAAGGAAAAGGGAAGGGAAGAGACGGACCGCGAGGGGGCTTGTAGCAGAGAGAGAAACGCGCACACAGGGCCATGGTGGGGGGAGCGATCGGAAATGGAAAAGGACAGCAGACAGGGAGAAAGGCAGGAAGATGTAGGAGGGAAGGCGGGGGTAGAGGGGAAGGACAGGTGAGAAGGGTGCGTGGGCAACGGATTACCAGAGAAGTGCTGAAAGCGGCGGAGTGAAGAAAGCAAGAAACGCATGGGCGGTAGAAGATTAGAGGGGTGGATAACTTGTCAAGGGGATTTGTAATGTGTGAGGGTAAGGGAGGAAAAGTGATAGTGAAAAAGGAAACGAAGGGGAGAAGTAGAAGACGATAGGAGAGATGGCGTGGACCAGGGGGCGAAGAAGAGATAAACAGGAAATGTAGAGTGTGGAAGGTAGAGAGTGGCGCGAGAGAGGAGGAAGGAGAACAGTAGAGAATCGAATAAATCTGTGCATATGTATTTTTAAAGTATTTCAGCTCCTCTCCCAGCTGGAATGCAGAACAAAGCAGCCACACAGAGAGGGTCAGGTCCCAAGGGCGAGATTCAAAAAATCCAATCAATTGTAACTTCTGCCTCTCATGTTCATGTAAATCATATCTGCTGCAAGGGCTGTTCATCACCAGCTCAGCCAAAAAAGCAAACCTCACCAAATGAACAGGCATCGAAGAGCCGAAGAAACCTGTCACTCGTAATGTGTGTATCTTAAATATCTTCTTCCAACACACTTCTACGTGCTGTGTCACAATAAAGCACCCCGGTGGTCATCATGCACAACATAGAATTACTGCTCACACAGGATCAAAACAAAAACAACTTCTTCCAACCACACACCTTACAGCATGCTATGCATGTAGGCAAATGCTTCAGCACCCCATATAGGGGATGTAAGCTCTGTATAAACGCTGCCGTACAATAGTGGTAGTCAGGGCTTTAAGTCGGCCGGGTCTCACCGGTGCTGAGCACCGGCAGTTTTTTAAAGGGGGCCTCAAAACGGGTAATTATTTAAAGAGAGTCATTTTCTCTCTGGATTTCCCTTCTCTTTTTGAAATTCAGGAGCAGCAACATTGTCGTGGTGTCACCAGGCCTTTAAGTTGAAGCTTTTTCAATATTATATACAAGCCATAGTTGCTGCTTATTTATCTTATGCAACTAACAACCATTGACAAAGCCAATAGTCCTGACTTGTTTTAGGTATAATGTTACTTGTTGTATCATATATCTGGATGCAATGACAGAAACAGCCAAATACAAGTCGGGTGGCACACTATGCTAAGCACAAATTTTTAGCTTACGTGTTTTTAAGCCACATGTAGGAGAGTAGGATCTGCACTTGTGTTGCCCCCACTTTTTTTCTGATGTATACACTGGTTTCTGGCTATAGTCTGGCTGGGTCCCTGCTAATCGGGGCCCCAGTCTAACTGATCTCTCTAAACAACTTGGTTGGCATATTAGATGCACTAGTGATTGGATACCGTGGTACCTTATCAGCCCCTAGTATATGGTACCTTAGGTACCTAGGGCATTGGTACTTCACAGGCCTACCAGGGGCTGCAGCATGTATTATGCCACCCCTGGGAAGAACTCACAATCTGACACCACAGGCCTGCTACTGCAGCCTGTGTGAGGTAGTGTTAGCACTCCTCACTGAGGTATAGGTTCCTATATCTCACCATACACACACATATAAACCTATCAGTCACCCCTATGGTAGGCCCTATCAATCCCAAGGGCAGGGTGCTTGGTTTACTATGTGAGGGGGTGCTCCTGCCTGAGCAGGGCCCCTCTGCAGCTGGCAGAGTCTATTTTCTGCTGCTGTTTGTGGATGCGGTTAAACCATATAAGTGCATTATAACCTCGCGGTAAATGCTAACTTTGGAATGACTGCATCAAAACATGTTGTGTTTGGTGTCAAACAACTTGGAATCCTACCCCCACACCAGTAACTGGTGTGGGAGTAGGATCCCACCCTTCTAGAGGGGACGACATGTACACCCTGTACTAAACGACAGAAATCTTCTAAGGCCCTGGCATCACAAAATGGATGCCACCAGCACAGACACCGGGCTGCCCTCCTGCTGCTGACCGAAACTCGCAGTGGAGGGAGCTCAACAAAGGGTTTCCTGTCACAGGGAGGTGTCACCACCTCCCAGACAGGATTTAGTGTATTGGAGCTGGGTGGGTGCACTCTTAGAGTGCTTTGAAGTCCTGCACTGGGGGAGCAGTAGGCTCCTCTGTGCATATGCCAGCTCAAACCGGTTCAGGGGCTGCCGGCCCCTGTCCTGGCGTGAAACTGGACAAAGGGAAGTGGGTGTAACCACCCACTACCCTGGCCCTCCTAGAGGAGTGGCCATAGAGCTAGTCCCTCCCATCTTATCAGTATAAGATACCACACATTGCCAATGCAATTCAGATTACACCTGGACGACGCTCAAGAAGAAGAATCCTGGCCCTTCAACTTTCTACTACCTTTAGAAGACCGAAGGATCTCCCTTGGAGTCAAGGAGTGATTCCCCTGCTTGGCAGGCACCACAAGGACTGAACAACGGTTGCAAACTTTACCGCTCCCGCCGGAGCCCGAAGTCCCTGCGTCCCCTGCAGCTGATTTCCTGACCTCTCGTCGGCCATTTTGAGTCCCCAGCGAAGCTGTGGCATCTGGCCCCCACAAGTGACGAGGAACAGCAATACCAGGGAACCGTGCACTGATTTCGAGTGCAAGCCCTGAACGACGAACTACAAACTTGTGCTTTGGACCACTTACTGTCCAAGTCCCTAGCAGGTCTGAAACCAAAGAACAGCGGCCTACCTCGTCCCGAGTGACCGTGGGCTGTTGCTGAAGTTTTCCTGCAAAGGCGTCTTCGCGGTTGCTTGCCCGTTGGCTAGCTGCCCTCCAGAAGACTTCCACATCAACTTCAAGGGCTCGCCTGGTTGCTCTGGGCCTGCCCTCACTTACCCTCGCTGGGTAAGTCCATCGGACCTTGCTGGTCTGAAACATCCAAGATCTTCATTCTACACGAGACTTGCAGTTGCCAAGGTTTGTTGGCTTCGATCCGAGTGCCGACACCGCCATCAGCTGCAGACGTCGTGTGACCCTCCAAATCCAGCTGCTGGTCTTCATCGATCTCTCCTGGACCACGTGGGCGAAGAGACAAACCATCATCAGCGACGTGAAGAGACTCGACAGTCGTGGTCATCTATCCTGAAGGCCACCGGTCACTGGCAAGTGACTCTGAACTCTGTCCCCTCAATTTCTAGGTCGCCTGCAACTCCAATCCATCGTTGGATTTCCACGGACACTTCCACCGACGACACAAGCAGCAAGACTTCACTGATTCCCATTGAAAGCAGCATCGCGACCCGACACCAAAGGACACCTCTGCACCCGGCTTCCCTGGGTGAGGTAACTCTGGCATTACAGTGCCCAAGTGCGCATTGGCTATCGAAGTACTTACCCTGTAAGTTGTTTGCTTGTTGTCCATTCCGAAGTGCCCTAGAACTGTAAAATACAAACCGCGACATTTGCCATTGAAACGCATTGAAACCCGCATGCATGTTTAGACACTGCACGCGTCTCCTGTGGGCTGATTACTTACCTGTAAACACTGCATCAGTGAAGCCCCAGCGATTCCCAAGGCCCTAGGCCTCTTACTTTTGCAAGTCGAGTTTGTTATACCACTATTTTAGTATATGGTCTGGTACGCCCCTAGGGCTACAGCCATATTTGTGCTTAATTTATTGAGAACTGTTGATCTTATTAATGTTTACCTGGCTCTAATCTCATAAAGAGATTAGTAGAGTATATTTAGAAATATATACATATATATTTGATGTGGTGTCTTTTCATTTGGTAATTCAAGAGATTATAAGGTAAAACAAGCTGCTTTACATTCCTCAGAGACTTAGCCTGAAGGCTGCTCTCCACAGCTACCACTAGGATAGCTTTCTTTAAAAGGTTGTCTTTAAACCTATCTACCAAGAGTCGAATTGGACTGGTGCAAGGCGGCCACTATAACTAGTGACCAGCATATGCCAGGCCAACTTCTCACACCACACCCTTAATTACATTGGCCACGCCCCTTTGAGAGACCCCCAGTTTTTTCATCCCACTTAAAGCCCTGGTGGTAGTGACTGTGTAAACTGCGAGCCTGTGCTTCTCACAGGATAGCATCCAATTAGTATTTTAGTGCCTTTTTGTGAGAACTTTTTCATATAACTTGCAAGCATATCACACGGTAATGGGCATGCATCTTAAAACAAGCCAAACCTATGAGCTTTACCTATGCTTGTTGAAAGAATAGAATAAATGAGGAACAACAATGAGTTTGTTGTGATAATTTGAATTGTTGATAGTTTAGTTCTGAAAATATGAGACTGTAAACTAAACATTATAAGGTCTGGCCCATTCTCTTTCATGTGAAGGATATGATAGTAATCTGACATCCAGGGCTTTAAGTGGGCAGGGTCCTTCGGGGTCACAGACCCGGCAGTAATTACTTACTAGTCTTTTTACCAAAAGTTTGTTCAGAAGCCCGCCGCCAGTGATGCCAAAGGTCGGGCTCATAGTTAAGATACAGTCTTGACATAATTTCTGACAGTAAATATGCTCACAGTTCCGATACAGTCTTTATGTAACTTCTGAAAGTAAATATATGTAACCAATTTAGTATTCATCTCGAACATTCAAAAGCAATATGCAGCTGAGAATGTTTAGACAATGTGAATGTCCATATTTAACCTCTTCTATGCCCATGACGAGATAGTCTCGTCATGGAGCGCGGTTGCGCTGTGCCCATGACGAGACTATCTCGTCATGGACCCCGCCCGCTAATACAATGCCCGGCACAGGAGGGGGAAAGGGCGGGGCACTGAAGGGGTTAAAGCATAATATGAACATTAATACAAATGTAATCAGCTGTATAGCAAATAACTATAAATCAATTTCTTAACCTCTTCAGTGCCCATGACGAGATAGTCTCGTCATGGAGCACGGTTGCGCTGTGCCCAAGACGAGACTATCTCGTCATGAACCCCACCCACTAGTGCAACGCCCGGCACAGGAGGGGGAAAGGGCGTGGCACTGAAGGGGTTAAACAGCTTACCCCAACCTATAAAATAAACCAGCACATTTCATTTAAGCGTTAATAGTTTGCTGTTATGTATCCTTCTGATGGTCTTTCACCAGCTTCAAAGTATTAAAGTCACCCTGAAGCTACATTACAAGAGCATGTGATACCATTGGATGCTTGTATGTGTAGACAGCGGTACTGTCGGGCACAAGGTGACACCACCAGCAGCTCCCCGTCTCCTTCGGCCTTGGGCCAAGGGGAACGGAGTCCCCTTTGTAAAAATTGTTGGGGACTCCGTCCCCCTAGTTACAATCCTGACTTGTGTCATGGGTGCAAAGCGAATAATTGTTTGCAGGGATTAGCGTAAATGCTGCATTGAGGTTTATATATTATATCATATATATTTATATATTATAGGTCTCAACAGGAGGAAATTGCACAGGTAAAACAATACAGCACCATGTGAAAAAAACTGTCTCTAAATTAATTTGTGTACATTATTTCTCAAATATTTACCGCAAAGTTATAATAGGGCACAAACACAGCCCCAATAATGTGCACACACAGTATTCCCCCCTGGGTGTTTTTGTGTCCTTTTATACCGGGCAGCCAGAGAACGAGGCTGTATGTCTCTTTTCATGCCATGTCCAGTTGACAGGGGCAGGCAGGCTTTGCTGTACCTTCAATTGGTTCTGGTTTGGCTCCTAGGATGAGGCACATTTATTGTTTTTGTATTACTCACACAGACTTCCTTTTCCATGGGGAAGTAAGTGCCCCATGTGTCTCTGTAAGTAGGGCGGTGTAGAAGAAAGCTGGGCTGTGCTGGAAGCTAAAAACAGCACTGGAAAATATTTTAATTTCAGCCCCTTAATGCAACACAGTGAGTCAGCGCCTCTACCAGTGTGTGTTGTGATGGGTAAGGTCTCCTGCATGGCTCTGGAGTGTTTTCCCCTGCCTCAACTACCACATAGCAAGCAGAAGGATTTTGATTTCCACCTCAGCACACATGACAATCACGATCCCAAAGGACACACTATGGGGCATATTCACTAGGAGCGAGCGCTACCGCAGCGCCATTTTTTTTTACGCAGCGGTGGCGCAGGAGTACTCCACACTGCTCCATGTTTACAAACTGACGCATTGGGCCCAATGTGTCAGTTTTTAGAGGCCTGCATCACATTATATCTGTGCCAGGTATAATGCATAGAGGGTAGGCATTCCTACTTTAAAAGCCAGGTAGAACTGATGCAGTGAAATGTATAACTTTTCACTGTGTCACTCTAAGACTTGACTGCATCAAAATCCCTACGCCTTCTCAAACCGGGCGTAAGGATTAGCTCAGGGCTTTTAACATGGGACTCGCCTCTGTTCTGAGGCATTGCTTGAGTTGCGACAGTCTTACGACCAACTCCAGCAATGCGTCACTTTAGCGCCGATAAATGCATCAGAATTTCTGACAGATCAGTGAATCCTTGCACCATGGAGCCCTGTATTGAAAATACAAAAACAACAATTGATGGACAGAATGCAGAACAATGTCGTACATTCATCCCAGTACAGAGATCTGGCCATAAATCCATAGTTTTTTTGCTCACCATGCCAGTCCAGTTTGGACCCAGCCATATGCAAATCAGTCTTGACCCTGCGCCCCATGGGAACAGTCCAGCCCGAACTGCCAGGCCAGGTCCTCCCTGGACTGGAAACAAGCATCCTAGGACCGGTTTCGGGGTTTCACCCCTCTTCAGCCAGGATAGCTTGATTCCAGTGGCATGGAGAGCACGGGACCCACATCTGGGCATGCCCGTCCCACTCGGGGTGACAGATGCAAAAAAAACAGTTGATGGACAGAATGCAGAACAATGTCAGCACACATGATAATCACGATCCCAAAGGACACACTATGGGGCATATTCACTAGGAGCGAGCGCTACCGCAGCGCCATTTATTTTTACGCAGCGGTGGCGCAGTCAGTGCTCCACACTGCTCCCTGTTTACAAACTGAGGCATAGGCCCCAATGTGTCAGTTTTTAGAGGCCTGCATCACATTATATCTTCGCCAGGTATAATGCATAGAGGGTAGGCATTCCTACTTTAAAAGCCAGGTAGAACTGATGCAGTAAAATGTATAACTTTTCACTGTGTCACTCTAAGACTTGACTGCATCAAAATCCCTACGCCTTCTCAAACGGGGCGTAACGATTGGCTCAGGGCTTTTAACATGGGACTCGCCTCTGTGTTCTGACGCATTGCTGGAGTTGCGACAGTCTTACGACCAACTCCAGCAATGCATCACTTTAGCGCTGATAAATGCATCAGAATTTCTGACAGATCAGTGAATCCTTGCACCATAGAGCCCTGTTTTGTAAATACAAACACAGCAATTGATGGACAGAACGCAGAACAATGTCATACATTCACCCCAGTACAGGGATCTGAACCTAAATCCATCGTTTTTTTGCTCACCGTGCCATTCCAGTTTGGACCCAGCCATATGCAAATCAGTCTTGACCCTGTGCCCTATGGGAACAGTCCAGCCCAAACTGCCAGGCCAGGTCCTCCCTGGACTGGAAACAAGCATCCAGACCGGTTTTGGGCTTTCAGCTCTCATCAGCCTGGATAGCTTCCCTCCAGTAGCATGGAGAGCACGGGACCCACGTCTGGGCATACCCGTCCCACTCGGGGTGACAAATGCAAAAACAACAATTGATGGACAGAATGCAGAACAATGTCGTACATTCATCCCAGTACAGAGATCTGGGCCTAAATCCATCGTTTTTTTGCTCACCATGCCATTCCAGTTTGGACCTAGCTATATGCAAATCAGTCTTGACCCTGCACCCAATTGGAACAGTCCAGCCCAAACTGCCAGGCCAGGTCCTCCCTGGACTGGAAACAAGCATCCTAGGACCGGTTTTGGGCTTTCAGCCCTCATCAGCCTGGATAGCTTCCCTCCAGTAGCATGGAGAGCACGGGACCCACGTCTGGGCATACCCGTCCCACTCGGGGTGACAAATGGAAAAACAACAATTGATGGACAGAATGCAGAACAATGTCGTACATTCATCCCAGTACAGAGATCTGGCCATAAATCCATCGTTTTTTTGCTCACCATGCCATTCCAGTTTGGACCAGCCATATGCAAATCAGTCTTGACCCTGTGACCAATGAGAACAGTCCAGCCCGAACTGCCAGGCCAGGTCCTCACTGGACTGGAAATAAGCATTCTATGACCGGTTTCGGGCTTTCAGCCCTCATCAGCCAGGATAGCTTGCCTCCAGTGGCATGGAGAGCTCGGGACCCACGTCGGGGCATACCCGTCCCACTCGGGGTGACAAATGCAAAAACAACAATTGATGGACAGAATGCAGAACAATGTCGTACATTCACCCCAGTACAGAGATCTGGGCCTAAATCCATCGTTTTTTGGCTCACCATGCCGTTCCAGTTTGGACTCAGCCATATGCAAATCAGTCTTGCTGTAACACTTTTCGCCCATAGTGGGATAGGTATGCCCAAACGTGGGTCCCTTGCTCACTGTATATCAAAACAAAGAGAGAGAGAGGGAATCTCTTTATCTCCAATCTTAATCCCCAGAGGTATACGTATAAACAACAAAAGAGTGAAGCCAGAGTGTCAAGGGCTATGAACCAAAATCACTCAGGTTTTTTAAAAAGGGTCATCACTCACCAACCTGGTTGGTGACATGCTTCATCATTGGACCCCCACCAGAGAGGCCGAATGCCTCCCCGGTGTGCTTCAACGCCTGATTACAGCGGAGCCGGATTTTTGAGTGTTGAGTGCAAGTGATAGTGCAGGAAGTGATGCTAAAATAGTCTTTACTACTCCTTAAAACAATTTTTAATGACAGGGTAGAAAGACTAGGTTAAAAAGGTGTATGGTGGACGTTGTGACTGACTATATTGATCAGCCACATCCAAAATTAAAACATTAGGTCGACATGTTTCAGCCTCTGTGTGCCAATTGCGAGGCTTTCCTCAGGACCAAGGACCATGGCGGTATGCGCTCGCTAAGGTGCACCCTAACCTATGGCCAATTAGAGAACCGGTTTACTCACGGTTCTGAAAGACACGCCTTCAGCACATCTGAATGCGTAGCATATCTGTAAAGCAAAAGGAACAAAAACATACAGATACACAAGACAAGACACACATAGACAAATTGCCTTGTGTATAATTTTAACAAATGAGCGATAAAGTACAATCGTAAATGCCCTTAAGAAAGCATATGTGTGCTTTCTATGTTCAACATAAATCCAAATGGGCCCAGTAGGGGCGTGATCATTCCTAATAGTAACTCTAATGTAGGATTCAAGGCATGATTATGCATGTGCGGCATTAAAATTGCCGGGTGTACCTGTGAGAAGTTGGCCTGATGTATGATGTCACTAGTTCTAGTGTACACCTTATATCAGTCCAAATACCCTTATGGTGATTGGTTGTAAAGTCAACCTTATAGACCAGCTATCCTAGTGGTAGCATGGACAAGAGCAGTCTTAGGCTAAACTCTGAATGGCATGTGAAGCCAGCTGTGATACCATATATAATCCCTTGAATACCAAATGAAAGGACACCACAACAGATATATATATAAAATAAAGTGTATTTATTCTAGTCAAACCCTCAGCACTTTTTATGAGATTAGAGGTAAGTACAACACAGTCTTATTTAAGCATACATTAAGTCACACAGGTAAGTAATACAGTTAGGCCCTAGGGGCCACGCAAACCATATACTAAGTAAGTGGTATAAGGACCACTGTCACGGAAATAGAATAGGCCTAGGCCTAGGGAATCGCTGGGGCTACACTACACTAGCGTTAGTTAGGAAGTGGGAGGCCCACGGGATTCGTGTGCAGAGTGGAAACACTCACGCGTAATGCGTAAAAGTCACTAGCAATAGTACAGTTTAGAAAACGATAGATTTAGGACACTTCCGGAGTAGCTAGGAAGTTGAGACTGGAAAACTAGACACTAGGATAGTCACTATCCTGATGAGCACCGGAGTACCCAAGTTACCTAGCCCACAGGCTGCGGGTGCATAGGGGTGAAGATGCGTCGGTTTTCGTCGTCGACTCCTATGGATGCCTGAAGAAAGATGCTGACAGGCAGTCAGTGAAGAGTGTCCGGTGGATCCCAAGCCTGGGATCAAGAAGAGAGGAGACCTGCAAGCAGAAGGGACAGAGTCAAGGTCACTAGCCAGTGACCACGTGGAACCAGGAAGGAACCAGGCGATGTCGTGAAGATTGCAGGTGAAGGTGAAGCTTGTCGCTGCAGCCAGGAGGACCAGGAAGCGTCGAGGACGACCAGGACCAGGAGGCGAGCTGTCCCACGAAGGCTCTTGCTGTCGGCGGCGTCGAAGTTGGACTAGGACTCACCAAGCCTTGGCAAGCGGAACCCACGAAGAACGGAGGACTTGCTTCTGGTGCAGACCAGGAAGGTCTGGGGTGCTTCTTCTTTGCAGAGAAGCGGGAGCCAGTCTGGAGGAGCCAAACCAGCGCAGAAGATTTCAGGGTGCGTCGTCACAAAGGCCACTAGCCAGCGGGCAAGCAACCGGACAGACGCGGCAAGCAGGAAAATGCAGAAGGGCCCCACGCAGGACTCGTGGAGTGTGGGGGGCTGATCTTCGGTGCAGATGGTGCTTGGGGTTGGGGCTTCTCAATCCCCGGTGCACAACTTCGAGGGTGCCTCAGAAGCTGCGCTTTAAGTTACTAGCCACTTTTCCCAGGTCGCCGGTCCCACGTCGCTCGTCGCCTCCACGGATCTCAGCTTTGCTGTGGATGTGGATCAGGGTCGGAGAAGTCTGGAAGTCAAGGCTCTGGTCGGGCTCTGCAGTCGGTTCCTCGTAGAACGTGGGCAAAGCAAAGGGTAGTCTCTTGATGGTGCCTGTTTGCACAGGGTAGCCACTCCTTGGCCACAAGGGAGATTCTTCAGTCTTCTTCTTTCGTCGAATGTCGAAGGTCCAGAGTTTCTGTTCAAGTTGCAGGTTCAGGATAATCTAAAGTCTTGAGGCCCAACTCCCACTCTTATACTAATCTGGGGGGCTGGGATACCTGCTAGGTCACGCCTTATGGGTGGGACATGGGAGGGGGTGGTTACACCCACTTCCCTTTGTCCAGTTTCGCGCCAGAGCTGGGGCTGGAGTGCCCCAGCGCCGGTTTGAACTGGACTATGCAAGGAACACCTTGTGTGCCCCAGGCATGTCTCATTCCTTTCAGCCCACCCTGCCCCAATACACTAAAGGCTGTCTGGGGAGGTGCTAGCACCTCCCCAAGCAGGAAACCTATTGTCCAGGCCTCCCTGGCTGGGATCACTCCCAGCTGCAGGAGGTCAGACTTGTGTCGTGGCAGCAGCATCCATTTTGTGATGCTGAGGCTTTGGTCAGAGGCCAACAGTGAAGTATGATTTTAACATGTCTTTCCCTCTAGAAGGGGGGAATAATATCCTCATGTCCAGAAATGGCATGGGGGTATTATTCCACAGTGTTAGACACCTTACACGACATGTTTCGATAAAGCCAAACCATAGTTACCATAACCGTCTAAGATTATAAGGCACTTTAAGAGTATATGGTAGGCTATATCATAGAACAGCTATAAGGACTTGGTTCCGAAAGCTGCAGACAGGCTCAGCTCATGCTAGAGCACCATCTCACAGGTTACCAAGCACTCTGCCTCCAGGATTGTTAAGGCCTGCCATAGGAGTGACTGATAGGTACACATGTGTCTATATGTAAGTTAGGTATAGGAATACTACACCTAAGCAAGGGGTGATTACACGACCTTGCCCCAGCTGAGTGATCAGCCAGTTGTGTCAGAATGGAAGGCCAGGCCAGGGGTGGCATAATACATGCTGCAGCCCCTGGTAGGCCTAGGGTACACCTATGCCCTGGGTACCTAGGGTACACTGTACAGGGGCCAATAAGGTGATCCTATCCAAATGGGTTATGCACCTAAAGTACATAGTATTAATTTAGAGAGAGAACAGCAGGGCTGTGGGTCTGATTAGCAGGCCCACAGCCACATCTAAGTCGAAAACCAGTAAAGCAAAAGCAAAAAGTGGGGGTGAACATAGAAAGCAGACCCTACTCTCCTACACAACCCCCCCCCCCCAAACTTAGGGACATTAAACTAACCTTGACCAGTTGAGTCTTCATGTTCTAAGTGGAAATATCTGGAGAGTCCATCTGCATTGGCATGGTCAGTCCCAGGTCTATGTTCCACTGTGAAGTCCATCCCCTGTAGGGAAATGGACCACCTAAGAAGTTTGGGATTTTCACCCTTCATTTGATTTAGCCACAAGAGGGGCTTATGGTCTGTCTGAATCTTGAAGTGAGTGCCAAACAAGTATGGCCTCAGCTTCTTCAGGGCCCAAACCACAGCAAAGGCCTCCCTCTCAATAGCTGACCAACGTTTCTCTCTAGGGGTCAGCCTTCTACTTATAAAAGCAATGGGCTGGTCTTGACCATCTACATTCAGTTGTGAAAGAACAGCTCCCACACCTAACTCAGAAGCATCTGTCTGGACAATGAACTCTTTGGAGTAGTCTGGACTTTTCAGAATAGGTGCACTGCACATGGCCTGCTTCAGGTCATCAAATGCTTTTTGACAGCTTACTGTCCACTGAACTTTCTTTGGCATCTTCTTGGAGGTCAAGTCATTAAGTGGTGTCACTATGGACCCATAGTTCTTAACAAACTTTCTGTAGTACCCAGTCAGGCCCAAGAAAGCTCTGACCTGAGTCTGGGTAGTTGGAGGAGCCCAGTCCTTTATGGTCTGGATCTTGCTCTCCAGTGGTTGAACCTGACCCCCACCAACTAGGTGGCCCAGGTATACAACCTTGCTCTGCCCTATCTGGCACTTAGTGGCCTTGATAGTGAGGCCTGCCTTTTGCAGGGCCTCTAAAACATTCCTCAGGTGGACCAGGTGATCCTCCCAGGTGGAGCTAAAGACAGCAATATCATCAAGATAAGCTGCACAATAATCATCCAACCCAGTAAGGACTTGATTCACCAACCTTTGGAAAGTGGCAGGTGCATTCTTCAAACCAAAGGGCATTACCACAAATTGATAATGTCCTCCTGGGGTCGAGAAAGCAGTTTTGGCCTTTGCACTCTCAGCTAGTCTGATTTGCCAGTAGCCTGCTGTCAGGTCAAATGTGCTCAAAAACTTAGCAGCTGCCAGTCTGTCAATGAGCTCATCTGCCCTAGGTATTGGGTGGGCATCTGTCCTAGTGACAGCATTGAGACCTCTGTAATCCACGCAAAACCTCATCTCTCTCTTACCATCTTGGGTGTGAGGTTTTGGCACAAGAACTACAGGACTAGCCCAAGGGCTCTCTGAAGGTTCAATGACTCCCAGCTCCAACATCTTTTGTACCTCAATTTGTATGCAGTCCCTGACATGGTCAGGTTGCCTGTAGATTTTACTCTTCACAGGCAGACTGTCACCAGTGTCCACCTCATGGGTGCACCAGTTTGTCTGACTTGGGGTCAGAGAGAACATATGTCTGTAGGATTGCAGAACTTGTCTGCAGTCCTGTTGCTGATGGACAGTGAGGCTGTCAGAAAAGACCACACCATCAACTGAGCCATCATCAGGGTTCTGAGTCAACAGGTCTGGGAGAGGGTCACTCTCTTCCTCCTGCCCCTCATCTGTAGCCATGAGTAGCCCCATGTCTGCCCTGTCAACATATGCCTTTAATCTGTTGACATGAAGCACCCTGTGGGGGCTTCTGGGAGTCCCAAGGTCCACCAAGTAGGTGACTTCTCCCTTTTTCTCAACAATAGTGTGGGGTCCAGACCATTTGTCTTGGAGTGCTGCTGGGGCCACTGGCTCCAACACCCACACTTTCTGTCCTGGCTGGTAAACAGTCAGTACAGCCTTTTGGTCATGCCAAGCTTTTTGGAGTTCTTGGCTTGCCTCAAGGTTTTTAGAAGCCTTCTTCATATACTCTGCCATCCTGGAGCGGAGACCAAGTACATAATCCACTATGTCTAGTTTGGGTTGTCTGAGAGGTCTCTCCCATCCTTCCTTCACCAAACACAGGGGTCCTCTTACAGGATGCCCAAACAAAAGCTCAAAAGGGCTGTAGCCAACCCCCTTTTGTGGGACCTCTTTGTAAGCAAACAGAAGGCAGGGTAAAAGGATGTCCCATCTTCGCCTAAGCTTGTCTGGTAATCCTTTTATCATTCCCTTTAGGGTCTTGTTGAATCTCTCAACAAGCCCATTGCACTGTGGGTGATAGGGTGTGGTGAACTTGTAGTTAACACCACACCCCTTCCACATTGCAGTCAAGTATCCTGACATGAAGTTGGCACCTCTGTCAGAAATGACCTCCTTTGGAAAGCCCACTCTGGAGAATACTCCAAGCAGGGCCCTTGCCACAACAGGAGCTGTTGTGGTCCTCAGGGGAATTGCTTCTGGGTACCTGGTGGCATGGTCCACTATCACCAGTATGAATCTGTGCCCAGATGCTGTTTGTGGGTCCATTGGTCCTACAATATCTATGCCCACTCTTTCAAAGGGGACCCCCACCACAGGTAGTAGTATGAGGGGGGCCTTTGTGGTGCCACCTGATTTGCCACTGGCTTGGCAGGTGACACAGGAGCGACAAAACTCCTTAGTATCTTCTGACATATGGGGCCAGTGAAAGTGAGGGACAAGCCTGTCCCAAGTCTTGTTCTGGCCTAGATGTCCTGCAAGGGGAATATCATGGGCCAAGGTAAGAAGGAAGCCTCTGAACTTCAGTGGTATGACCAACCTCCTGGATGCACCAGGCTTGGGGTCTCTAGCCTCTGAATACAGTAGCCCTTCATCCCAATACACTCTATGGGTACCTTGAGCATTCCCTGCAGCCTCAGCAGCAGCCAGCTGTCTGAGGGGTTCAAGAGAGGGGCAGTCTAATTGAGCCTGCCTCAGATCTGCCCTTGAAGGTCCCCCTGTCCCAAGAAACTCAACCTGATCAGGTTCAAGTTCTTCTAGGACAGTTCCTTCAGGGCTCTCAGAATCATCCTCCTGGGAGGGCTGATCCACCACCTGAGGCAGGGGGGAAGGCACAGCCTTAACCCTACTGCTCTTTCTCTTGGGTTGTGACTGGTCCATAGTTTCAGGATCCAGCACTTGTTCAGTGGTGCACTTTTTGGCCAGTGACCTGGTCACAGCAAGGACATGTGCATCTATCCCCAGCATTTCTGCATGGGTCCTATACTCCACTTCAGACCAAACTGAAGTTTCAAGAGCATTGCCCAGTAAACACTCTACAGGAAGGTCTGAACTAACAACAACTTTCTTGAGGCCAGTTACCCCTCCCCAGGAGAAGTTAACAATAGCCACACTATGGGAGGTAGTGGCATTGCTAGCGTTGGTCACTAGGTAATTCTCACCTAGTATGATCTGTCCAGGGTCCACAAAAGCAGGTGTCACCATTGTGACACTAGCTCCAGTGTCCCTGTAGGCCTGAGCCATTCTTTGGTTGATAAAAGGAGTCTGTCTGTACTTGCCCCGGTTACTGGGGCCTACAGTAGAGGACAAAGCTAAGTCCCCATCACAGATCAGAACAGCCTGAGTAGGTACTCTGACTAGGCCAGAATCCTCCTCAGTTCCCAGGGTTAACCCTACTACACCCTTTTGCTGGGAACCACCACTTACAGCTGAACTAGGGGGTACAGTTGCCTTAGGGGCAATGGTGGCTGGGGGCTTATCCTTTTTGGTGCACTCACTAAACCAATGTGAGTTGGACTTACAATAGTTGCACCATGGTTTCTTTTGGCCATCTTTCTTTTTATCCTTTTTGGGACCACCCTCCCCCTGAGCCTTTTGGGGGCCTGGTGAAGACTTCTGGTCTTTTTGTTTCTGATCATTACCCTTCTGGTCTGCCTTTTTCTGATCACCGCCCTGGTTCTGGTTTTTCTGCTTAACTCTAGTCCTGACCCATCTATCTGCCTTCTTTCCCAATTCTTGGGGAGAAGTCAGATCAGAATCAATCAGGTGTTGATGCAATAGCTGGTTTTGACAGTTGTTAAGTATTTGCTCTCTCATGATCAAATTATACAATCCTGTATAGTCCTTAACCTTACTTCCCATTAGCCAGCCTTCCAGAGCCTTAGTGGCACAATCTACAAAGTCAGTCCAGTCCTGAGTCTGTGTCTTCTGGGTATCCCTGAACAACAACCTGTATTGTTCAGTGGTTAGGCCAAACCCATCAATCAGAGCACTCTTCAGGACAGTGTAATTATCTGCATCCTCATCACTAACTGTGAGGAGCTTGTCTCTACCTTTCTCAGAGAAGGAGAGCCACAAGATAGCTGCCCACTGACTTTGGGGTACCTGCTGTACTTTGCAAGCTCTCTCCAAAGCAGTTATCCATTTGTGGATGTGATCCCCACACTTGTAGGGAGGGACAATCTTGCTCAGGTTTCTATTATCATAGTTCCTGTCTCTATCCTTAGGGATATTGCTGCCACCAGTGGGTTCTGACCCACTTAACTTTTGCTCTCTAGCCAGAGCAAGCTTCTCCTTGGCAAGGGCAAGTTCTTCCCTCTGAATCCTCAGATTAGCTTCCCTCATTCTGGCTTCATGCTCCTTTCTCTCAGGGGAAGTCATTCCCCTGTGAGAGGAAACACTAGAGATGCTAGAGACATGGGAGTGGATGGATTCCCTTGAAGGGGATCTGTCCCTCCTGTTTCTCTGGTTAAGCCCACTTGGGGGTCTGTATGGGGGGACCCCATGCAAACTCCCATGTAAACTTAGGTTAGCCTGGCTAAGTCTTCCTACTTGGCCCTGGCTGTCTACCTCTCCATCTGAAGCCCCATCTGACTCCTCTGTGGTGGGTAGACCCTCCTCTGTACCTAGGGTACCTGCCTGAGATGCCCTAAGAGTATCATACTCCTCTAGGAGTTGTCTTAACTGAAGGAGGGTAGGGTTTGCACCCTGTTTTATTCCTCTGGAGGTACACAAGTGTCTCATCTCCTGGAATGTTAAGGTATCATATCTAGAGGGGGTCTTTTGCAGACCTGACCCTCCTGAGAGAGCATCTACTTGATCTCCTCTCAGAGACATGATCTAGTGAGGGTGTGGTGTGTGCACCTACCTACACTAGTTGTTTCTACTAAACCTCTCTAGTAGTTGTAGTCAGGGTGTGTTACTCCCTTCAACCTACAACTACTAAGTCCAGTAGGACTTAAGTATTATAATCTATGTTATATGTACCTAGACAATATCCGTGTGATCTTTCAATTTAGTATCTCAAGATTACAATGGTATTACAACAGCAAGCTCAGATCCCAACCGCTGCTCACCAATGTGAGAAGTTGGCCTGATGTATGATGTCACTAGTTCTAGTGTACACCTTATATCAGTCCAAATACCCTTATGGTGATTGGTTGTAAAGTCAACCTTATAGACCAGCTATCCTAGTGGTAGCATGGACAAGAGCAGTCTTAGGCTAAACTCTGAATGGCATGTGAAGCCAGCTGTGATACCATATATAATCCCTTGAATACCAAATGAAAGGACACCACAACAGATATATATATAAAATAAAGTGTATTTATTCTAGTCAAACCCTCAGCACTCTTTAAGAGATTAGAGGTAAGTACAACACAGTCTTATTTAAGCATACATTAAGTCACACAGGTAAGTAATACAGTTAGGCCCTAGGGGCCACGCAAACCATATACTAAGTAAGTGGTATAAGGACCACTGTCACGGAAATAGAATAGGCCTAGGCCTAGGGAATCGCTGGGGCTACACTACACTAGCATTAGTTAGGAAGTGGGAGGCCCACGGGATTCGTGTGCAGAGTGGAAACACTCACGCGTAATGCGTAAAAGTCACTAGCAATAGTACAGTTTAGAAAACGATAGATTTAGGACACTTCCGGAGTAGCTAGGAAGTTGAGACTGGAAAACTAGACACTAGGATAGTCACTATCCTGATGAGCACCGGAGTACCCAAGTTACCTAGCCCACAGGCTGCGGGTGCATAGGGGTGAAGATGCGTCGGTTTTCGTCGTCGACTCCTATGGATGCCTGAAGAAAGATGCTGACAGGCAGTCAGTGAAGAGTGTCCGGTGGATCCCAAGGCTGGGATCAAGAAGAGAGGAGACCTGCAAGCAGAAGGGACAGAGTCAAGGTCACTAGCCAGTGACCACGTGGAACCAGGAAGGAACCAGGCGATGTTGTGAAGATTGCAGGTGAAGGTGAAGCTTGTCGCTGCAGCCAGGAGGACCAGGAAGCGTCGAGGACAACCAGGACCAGGAGGCGAGCTGTCCCACGAAGGCTCTTGCTGTCGGCGGCGTCGAAGTTGGACTAGGACTCACCAAGCCTTGGCAAGCGGAACCCACGAAGAACGGAGGACTTGCTTCTGGTGCAGACCAGGAAGGTCTGGGGTGCTTCTTCTTTGCAGAGAAGCGGGAGCCAGTCTGGAGGAGCCAAACCAGTGCAGAAGATTTCAGGGTGCGTCGTCACAAAGGCCACTAGCCAGCGGGCAAGCAACCGGACAGACGCGGCAAGCAGGAAAATGCAGAAGGGCCCCACGCAGGACTCGTGGAGTGTGGGGGGCTGATCTTCGGTGCAGATGGTGCTTGGGGTTGGGGCTTCTCAATCCCCGGTGCACAACTTCGAGGGTGCCTCAGAAGCTGCGCTTTAAGTTACTAGCCACTTTTCCCAGGTCGCCGGTCCCACGTCGCTCGTCGCCTCCACGGATCTCAGCTTTGCTGTGGATGTGGATCAGGGTCGGAGAAGTCTGGAAGTCAAGGCTCTGGTCGGGCTCTGCAGTCGGTTCCTCGTAGAACGTGGGCAAAGCAAAGGGTAGTCTCTTGATGGTGCCTGTTTGCACAGGGTAGCCACTCCTTGGCCACAAGGGAGATTCTTCAGTCTTCTTCTTTCGTCAAATGTCGAAGGTCCAGAGTTTCTGTTCAAGTTGCAGGTTCAGGATAATCTAAAGTCTTGAGGCCCAACTCCCACTCTTATACTAATCTGGGGGGCTGGGATACCTGCTAGGTCACGCCTTATGGGTGGGACCTGGGAGGGGGTGGTTACACCCACTTCCCTTTGTCCAGTTTTGCGCCAGAGCTGGGGCTGGAGTGCCCCAGCGCCGGTTTGAACTGGACTATGCAAGGAACACCTTGTGTGCCCCAGGCATGTCTCATTCCTTTCAGCCCACCCTGCCCCAATACACTAAAGGCTGTCTGGGGAGGTGCTAGCACCTCCCCAAGCAGGAAACCTATTGTCCAGGCCTCCCTGGCTGGGATCACTCCCAGCTGCAGGAGGTCAGACTTGTGTCGTGGCAGCAGCATCCATTTTGTGATGCTGAGGCTTTGGTCAGAGGCCAACAGTGAAGTATGATTTTAACATGTCTTTCCCTCTAGAAGGGGGGAATAATATCCTCATGTCCAGAAATGGCATGGGGGTATTATTCCACAGTGTTAGACACCTTACACGACATGTTTCGATAAAGCCAAACCATAGTTACCATAACCGTCTAAGATTATAAGGCACTTTAAGAGTATATGGTAGGCTATATCATAGAACAGCTATAAGGACTTGGTTCCGAAAGCTGCAGACAGGCTCAGCTCATGCTAGAGCACCATCTCACAGGTTACCAAGCACTCTGCCTCCAGGATTGTTAAGGCCTGCCATAGGAGTGACTGATTGGTACACATGTGTCTATATGTAAGTTAGGTATAGGAATACTACACCTAAGCAAGGGGTGATTACACGACCTTGCCCCAGCTGAATGATCAGCCAGTTGTGTCAGAATGGAAGGCCAGGCCAGGGGTGGCATAATACATGCTGCAGCCCCTGGTAGGCCTAGGGTACACCTATGCCCTGGGTACCTAGGGTACACTGTACAGGGGCCAATAAGGTGATCCTATTCAAATGGGTTATGCACCTAAAGTACATAGTATTAATTTAGAGAGAGAACAGCAGGGCTGTGGGTCTGATTAGCAGGCCCACAGCCACATCTAAGTCGAAAACCAGTAAAGCAAAAGCAAAAAGTGGGGGTGAACATAGAAAGCAGGCCCTACTCTCCTACAGTACCGATTTATCAAATACGTTTATTGTATGTGAAGGAACTTAACCATCGTTGGGTAATTACCTATGACCGGAGTAGATCGTCAATGTTAGACTAGCCTCGAGAAAAAGTGCCTGTACTGACAACGTGGAACAAAAAGGAAAAGGAGGCTTACATTTCAGAATGAAGAGATTAGGCAGCATGGGTCCTGGCAGAGGGTGGCGACTCTAAATTATACGCTGGCGGGCGGGAGACAGAAAAAGCGGTAAATGCGATGTCACGTTGCAGGAGACATACCTTGTGTTGATCCGTACAACCTGTGCCACTTACTGTTTCTGAGCGAGCCAGCCGTGTTGCCTAGTTCTCTGCCCGTCTTCAGGACCCGAAGCTAAGAAATGCTCCTGCAATTCGAAAATATATACGGAAGTGCCGTCTCTGTCTCCGGGGCGGTGCGCAAAGCGACGGAATGACGTCTTCGTGCATGCGCGAGTTTCAATCCCGTCGAAGGGGTACACCGCTAACCCGGTGTCAGGGTGGCCGGCCATCCGGAAGTGGACACATTTGTATTGTATATTATGTTGGCAAATCAGTCCAACCAGGGGAAAACCATTGTTTATTAACAGACAGACTAGATCACAGAAAGAGAAAGCAACCATTACTAATGCAAATGAAAATGGAACGCACTGCAAGCTTACGGCACAGAATGTGCATATTAGAGTGAATAGGGGACATCTCCCTGATCACTAAGGGCCATATGTAGGTACCTAAATACCGGTCGGTAACGGCCAAAAATCAGTAAATTTCCCGTTAACGACCATTATTTAGGCAATTGAGATGTAGGAGGCTGGATTTAAGGATTCAGTAATTTACCGATTCGTTATTTTAAGGAATCGGTAAAATACCGAATCGGTAAATTACCGAATCCTTAAATCCTATGTAGGGAGCACTCAAGTGAGTGCATTTTTGTTTTAAGGATTCGTTATTTACCACCAACTACAGGTTGGTGGTAAATACCGAATACCTTTTAAAAAGCAATTGTGTGCTTTTCTAGAAATGCCATGTGGCAGACATACATGCCCTTAGGGCATGTATGTGCGCCACATGTGCACACATGCACGATTCAGGGGTGCGACAGGGTGTCAATGTGACACCCTGCCACCCTTGAATATGCTCCCCCTATTACCGATTCGGTATTTACCGAATCGGTAATAGTGAATGGCTTCCCATTCATTCCTATGGGCCACCAGGCCCAGAGGAATGACTAGGAAGGTATTCCTTATTACCGATTCGGTAAATACCGAATCGGTAATAACGATTATTACCGAATCGGTAAAATTTACCGATTTTTTACCTACATTCTATTTACCGATTCTTAAATACCGAATCGGTAAAATTCGGTATTTAGGAATCGGTAAATAGAAATTACCTACATATGTCCCTAAGTGAGTGAGCTGTTAGTCTACCATGACTGTGAGGTCATACCCAATATGGAGCTAATCAGAATTGACATGGAGTTATTCCGAATCGTTAATAACCCCATAAGTTCAGGACAGGCTTGTATTCAAGAAAGGTCTTAAATAAGGTGCTCCCTGCTAAGGCTTGTGGCGTGACATACCTGGTGGTATGAGAGTGCCTGAGAAATGAGAATTATGCCTCTTAGAGAACAGTAGCGACTCACGATTTTTAGGGCAAAAGAGTCCCTAAGGGCTGGTTAGTCACTTTCTCAATACTGATCCCCACGGGATATTATCATCCATTCCCTGCTTGTGAGTGGCCAAATGATATATCCAACGTTGCTCCTTCTCAAGGAGGGAGCTTTGTACATTTTTTCTTTGTTTAAGTTGTTCAATTATTGTCCAATGCATGTCATTTGGTGTATGGTTGGCCTGCAAGAAATGTTCAGTTAGTTTAGTCGTGTTCTTTTTACACCGGATATTACTCCGGTGTTCACTGATGCGCTGCTTCACTTTCCTAGTCGTCATACCCAAGTAACGTAAGCCGCAGGGACATGTGATGAGATAAACCACATTATTGGAATTACAGTTTGTGTAGGCTCTTTGGATCAATGCTTTATTAGGCTTGAGAGAAAGGGTCTTGGAAGCTGAAGTCAAGTGACAGACGCGCATTGTCCACAGGGGAAATGTCCAACTATACTTGGCAGGCCCCAAGCATTCAGGACCGATGGATTGTCACTCAGTGTTGCTTTTTTAGGGCGGGTATGGACCAAACAGTCCTTGAGGCTCCTTGCCCTTTTGAAAGAGAATAAGGGTTTGTCCCATTTCATATTACCCGTTTCAAGGATCTTCCAATGTTTGTTGATGGTTTGTGTGACTGCATTGGAAGCTGTGCTGTATGTGGTCACAGAAGTCAGCGGTACCTCTTCCGTCATCCTTGGGTTGTCCTCCAAGATAGTGTCGCGGAGCTGGTTTCTCGCACGCTTATAACTCTTCTTAAGGATATGTTCCGGGTAGCCACGGTTCCGTAGCTTCTCTGACAAGTTAGTGGCCTGTGAGCGATAATCATTAGTGTTGCTGCAGTTTCTCCTGATCCTCAAATATTGTTCATATGGAAGATTTTCACGGAGCGTTCTGGGGTGAAAACTGGTGAAAGCTAGGAGGTTGTTTTTTGATGTTGGCTTGTAGTATGTTCTTGTAACTAGTCTCTCATCCTGTATTGTATATTATGTTGGCAAATCAGTCCAACCAGGGGAAAACCATTGTTTATTAACAGACAGAATAGATCACAGAAAGAGAAAGCAACCATTACTAATGCAAATGAAAATGGAACGCACTGCAAGCTTACGGCACAGAATGTGCATATTAGAGTGAATAGGGGACATCTCCCTGATCACTAAGGGCGATATATAGAGGTACCCAAATACCGGTCGGTAACGGCCGAAAATCGGTAAATTTCCCGTTACCGACCGGGATTTAGGCAATTGAGATGTAGGAGGCTGGATTTAAGGATTCGGTAATTTACCGATTCGTTATTTTAAGGAATCGGTAAAATACCGAATCGGTAAATTACCGAATCCTTAAATCCTATGTAGGGAGCACTCAAGTGAGTGCATTTTTGTTTTAAGGATTCATTATTTACCACCAACTACAGGTTGGTGGTAAATACCGAATACCTTTTAAAAAGCAATTGTGTGCTTTTCTAGAAATGCCATGTGGCAGACATACATGCCCTTAGGGTATGTATGTGCGCCACATGTGCACACATGCACGATTCAGGGGTGCGACAGGGTGTCAATGTGACATCCTGCCACCCTTGAATATGCTCCCCCTATTACCGATTCGGTATTTACCGAATCGGTAATAGTGAATGGCTTCCCATTCATTCCTATGGGCCTCCAGGCCCATAGGAATGACTAGGAAGGTATTCCTTATTACCGATTCGGTAAATACCGAATCGGTAATAACAATTATTACCGAATCGGTAAAATGTACCGATTTTTTACCTACATTCTATTTACCGATTCTTAAATACTGAATCGGTAAAATTCGGTATTTAGGAATCGGTAAATAGAAATTAACTACATATGGCCCTAAGTGAGTGAGCTGTTAGTCTACCATGACTGTGAGGTCATACCCAATATGGAGCTAATCAGAATTGACATGGAGTTATTCCGAATCGTTAATAACCCCATAAGTTCAGGACAGGCTTGTATTCAAGAAAGGTCTTAAATAAGGTGCTCCCTGCTAAGGCCTGTGGCGTGACATACCTGGTGGTATGAGAGTGCCTGAGAAATGAGAATTATGCCTCTTAGCGAACAGTAGCGACTCAAGATTTTTAGGGCAAAAGAGTCCCTAAGTGCTGGTTAGTCACTTTCTCAATACTGATCCCCACGGGATATTATCATTCATTCCCTGCTTGTGAGTGGCCAAATGATATATCCAACGTTGCTCCTTCTCAAGGAGGGAGCTTTGTAAATTTGTTCTTTGTTTAAGTTGTTCAATTATTGTCCAATGCATGTCATTTGGTGTATGGTTGGCCTGCAAGAAATGTTCAGTTAGTTTAGTCGTGTTCTTTTTACACCGGATATTACTCCGGTGTTCACTGATGCGCTGCTTCACTTTCCTAGTCGTCATACCCAAGTAACGTAAGTCGCAGGGACATGTGATGAGATAAACCACATTATTGGAATTACAGTTTGTGTGGGCTCTTTGGATCAATGTTTTATTAGGCTTGAGAGAAAGGGTCTTGGAAGCTGAAGTCAAGTGACAGACGCTGTATTGTCCACAGGGGAAATGTCCAACTATACTTGGCAGGCCCCAATCATTCAGGACCAATGGATTGTCACTCAGTGTTGCTTTTTTAGGGCGGGTATGGACCAAACAGTCCTTGAGGCTCCTTGCCCTTTTGAAAGAGAATAAGGGTTTGTCCCATTTCATATTACCCGTTTCAAGGATCTTCCAATGTTTGTTGATGGTTTGTGTGACTGCATTGGAAGCTGTGCTGTATGTGGTCACACAAGTCAGCGGTACCTCTCCCATGATCCTTGGGTTGTCCTCCAAGAGAGTGTTGCGGTGCTGGTTTCTCGCACGCTTATAACTCTTCTTAAGGATATGTTCCGGGTAGCCACGGTTCCGTAGCTTCTCTGACAAGTTAGTGGCCTGTGAGCGATAATCATTAGTGTTGCTGCAGTTTCTCCTGATCCTCAAATATTGTCCATATGGAAGATTTTCACGGAGCGTTCTGGGGTGAAAACTGGTGAAAGCTAGGAGGTTGTTTTTGATGTTGGCTTGTAGTATGTTCTTGTAACTAGTCTCTCATCCTCTCTCTTGATGGTAACGTCCAGAAAAACCATTTCCTTCCTGTCGTGAGTGTGGGTAAATCGTAGGTTGGTATCACAGATGTTTATCCAGTTGAAGTAATCCAACACAATTCTCTCTGGTCCTTGCCATATGATGAAAACATCATCTATATATCTTTTCCAGCAGTATATATAGGATTTGTACGGGTTGCCTGCGGCCAGTACGTACTTTTTTTCAAAGTCATAGACGTACAGGCCTGCCACACTCGGGGCAAAAGTGCTGCCCATCGAAGTGCCTGTGATTTGTAAAAATAGTTGATCTTCGTACTCAAAAAAGTTCCTTTTTAGGGCCAGAGTGGCACACTCGATGATAAATTGTCATGGTACAATGTGGTCCCATTGTGTCTCTTCCAGTGCCTTTGTTAATGCCATGATAGTTGCGTCTTGCGAGATGCTAGTATATAGACTTTCTCTGTCCATAGAGACCAGGATGGTAGAGTCTGCATCCACGGTGGTGTGTTGCAAAAAAGCGAGTATAGAGTTAGTGTCCTTTAAATAAGTGGAAGTTTTCTGTATCAGTGGGTTTAGATAAAAGTCACAAACTTGGACAGGGGCTCTAGTAAGGACCCGATCCCAGAGACAATCGGTATTCCTGGTGGTGGGAGGACGTTTTTATGTGTCTTTGGTAGGGTGTAAAAGTAGGGGATAATGGCTTCCCCTGTGGTTAGAAAATCTGCCTCGTGTTTAGAAATATGTCCATTGACTTCAGCTAAGTTGACAAGCCTGCTGATCTCTGATTTGAGAGATGCTGTGGGATCTGATGTCAATGGAGTATAGCCACCCCTATCTAGGAGGAGGCGTCGGCATTCTGTATCATCGGCATCTTTATTAAGGATGATCAACCACCCCCTTTATCTGCTGGCTTGATTACATTTGCGACATTGTTCTGCAGATTTTGGAGACTCTGAAACTCAGTGGCACTCATATTTTTGAAAGTTTCTAGTTCATCAAACTTCTCCAGATCATTAAACACTGCTTGTTCAAATGTCAATATTTCCACTGGAACCAAATGTGGAGGTGGAACAAAAGTAGACTTTAGTCTCGGGCCAGTTTCTCCTGTGGAAAAGGGTGTATCCGTGGATTGTATCTTGTCAAAATAGGCCCTCAATTTCAGTTTCCTGAAGAAGTCTGCGAGTTGTCAGAAACTTTAAAAAATATGAGTGCCATTGAGTTTCAAAATCTCCTAAATCTGCAGAACAATGACGCAATTGTAATCAAGCCAGCAGATAAAGGGGGTGGTTTGGTTATCCTTGATAAAGATGCCTATGATACAGAATGCCGACGCCTCCTCCTAGATAGGGGTGCCTATACTCCATTGACATCAGATCCCACAGCATCTCTCAAATCAGAGATCAGCAGGCTTGTCAACTTAGCTGAAGTCAATGGACATATTTCTAAACACGAGGCAGATTTTCTAACCACAGGGGAAGCCATTATCCCCTACTATTACACCCTACCAAAGACACATAAAAACGTCCTCCCACCACCAGGAAGACCGATTGTCTCTGGGATCGGGTCCTTACTAGAGCCTCTGTCCAAGTTTTGGGACTTTTATCTAAAGCCACTGATACAGAAAACTTCCACTTATTTAAAGGACACTAAATCGATACTCGCTTTTTTGCAACACACCACCGTGGATGCAGACTCTACCATCCTGGTCTCTATGGACATAGAAAGTCTATATACTAGCAGTGGTAGAAGTGGGCGGGATCGGAAGGGCACGGCGTGCCCCTATTTTCAAAAATTATTTCAGTCCGTTCCCCTACTTCTTTGTTTTAAAAAAGCGTCCCGGGACGGCAAGAATAGTCCTACTTAAAAATTATGACTTTTTAATTCTGCCTGTGTGTTGCACGTCGAGGAAGGCCTCTGCAGTGCCCACGACCTCCTCCCCCTTCCCCTTGTATCTAGAGGAAGGGGCCTGCAAAGCAACACTGAAAGGGCTATCAGTCTTAGGTTAGCGTGATGGCCCTGCTGCTGCTGTGATTCACGCCTCATTTAGTGAGGACGCACCCTGCCTGCCCCCACTGTGACCAATACAATGGTCACATCAGGATGCTTTTGGTGGCCCCCGCCCTTGACCTCCTCTGCCTTTTATTTTGGTGCTCATGCAGACTGATCAACAGCGCCTGGAAAAGAAGAAAAGGGCAAAGGTGAGGAATTCGTGGCTTGCTGCAAATCTGCTCTCCACCAATCTAGAACTGGAAACTAGGAGGAGGGTGGCTGCTGTAGCAGAGGCCCTCCACTGGTCTATGTACCCACAGCTGACCCAGCCCCACCAGCCTCTCCTGGAAATTGTTCTCGTGCCAGCCCCTCCTTTACAGCTCTGCTTTTTTCCCTGCACTGGGGCCTGCAAGAGGAGCCTGGACTGCCTCTGAACTCCACGCTCTTAAATAGACATCAATTAAGTTGAGAAAAAGAAACAATACTCAGTGCAATTTTTTTTAATAACTGGAAAATGTCAAATGTCTTATCAGCTGTTTTTCTTATGTTATTTTTTTTAAATGTGTACGATTACTTTTTCTGTGTTCAGAGATGTGGTTTTTTAAAACAAGGATTTGCAATGCAATAGGTCTCGCATTACTGAAAGTTTGACCTATTGGCATTGCAAATAATAATGTAACGCCATAATCTCAAACTTTCAGTAATGGGAGGCCTATTGCATTGCAAATACTTGCTTTTTTAGGCACGAAGAGACTAAGTGATTTGTCCAGAATCACAGGATGTTTGAGCCTCCTGCCAGACCCGAACCTGGCTCCCCAGCTTCAGTCTTGTAGAGCACCGACATATGTTGATTATGGCTACTTCTAGAGTTGCCCCTCAGTAGGAGCCAAGCTCACTCTGAAGCAAGGTAGAGGTCAGACAGACAAGGGCTGACAAAATACTGTAAATACAAAAAAGAATCAGTTTCCAAGCACTGAGTTGTGCTATTGGAAAGCCAGCGTTGAAGCACCTGGCTGTGGTTTGTTGGTAAATTGCAACATTAGTCAATATTAGTTGCAAAGCGCTTTATATCACTTCTGCCGTTTCTAAGCATTATGTATCCAATCTAGCGATACTCAACCGACCTGGAAGGATTAATGGGTTTTGCCTGCGTTATCCATACACATGAGACGTTAATGACTAGTATTAATTCACTGAGGTATGTTGGCACCTTAGAAATACCGTCCATAGTGCCTGCTAGCTGTTTCAGTGCGCTTTGTGTTGGTTACAAGGTGGAAGCCATGTGTGGCACACCCTACCACAAGGGTTGCACAGATACAGAAGAGCGCATTTACTCAGGTAGAGAGGGGCACAGGGGAGGAGCTTTATTGAGAACCAGGTCAAGTGCCAAATCATGTGTAATTAAACTGCTGGACAATTGTGTACAGGTTTTGAACGATGCACTGACGATAAGTTACAAATCCAAATTTGCACTGATAAATCAGGTACCCATAACATTTTATTTTTCTACCAATGGTAGGGTCCAAATATTGGTACAAAAATTCCCAGCATCCAAATAAAACTACATGCCACTTGTGCAGATCACTAGGCCTGGTCCATAGTGTTTCCCACCTGTGCCTCTGCACTCAAGTCAGCCAGTAAAGTGATTGCGCTGTCCCTGCTCAGTTCATGATGAATCCTGCAGCCAGTGCTTAATTTGAGCTGGTGGTTGCAGTTGCGGATATTCGGCAGGGTGGTTCCATGAGTTAAACACTGGGTAACAGTAACATATATTGTTTATAATGCTTGGAAGCGTGGGTTGAAACTTGGCATGAAATGGGTTCTTACCCTTAAAATATGAACAGTTATAGGATGGGATGTGAGGAAGGCAGAGGAGAGACGAAGCCACCTACCTAATGTTAACTTAATTTTAAAGCCACTCATGGCTGAGCACGCTGAGGGGGTCCATTGAGACCCACCCCCACGCCCGAATGGAAGAGTCTTGCCCGTTCTATTGATCCCCTCCCCCATCCCCTGTTACCCACTCAATTCTCAGCGGCCTGGATGCCCTCACAGTCTCAATTAAGCGTCCTTCCTATGTGTGAATGGAGCCCTGAATAGTGAAGGGTGGCACGCATAGAAGCAGTGTTCCCTTCTGCTTCTCCGTCACCCCTCTTCGCTGATGTTCTCTCTCTTCCATACCTACACTTAATTCTCCTCCTCTCCATCAGTGCTTCGAAGTGGCGTAGTCAGCCATATGGCTCATTCCCGCCACCAACTCTATACAGCCCTCTCCTATCCCCTTGCAGTGCTCTGAAGTGGCCAGCAGATGACTTGTACTTCTATGAGCTAGTGCATACGATGGATCTTGAACGCCATGATGCCATGCCTGGCCACACCAAAGATCCATTTATTGTTTTTTAAAACGCAAACTTCGCACAAGCAGGTCTCAGAGTGCTGTGCACAAGAGGGTGTTCGAACACAAGACAACTGTGAATTAACTAGTGACACAACAGAGCAGAGCAGATTGTTGACAATGCCATATCGGCCCTTGATTAGCAGTGGATTCCAGAACAAGGAGTGTAAAATCCTCTGTGTGGAGGATGCTGTGGTGCAGGGAGGGCACACAAACTAGTTTATTTTAACAAACTGAGTACACTGAATGGGGTACCTGTGCACCCTAAACTGGAAATACAGTGAATAACACAAGAGACGTGGGATTAGACAGTGCAGCTGAATCTGGACTAGTAGAAAGGCCATGAAGAGACAGGACGCACGGCTCCTACCCTGGAGAGCTGGGTGATCCTCTGCCTTGACAAAGCACCGGCTGGGTCTAACAGCTTCCAATTCACTTATGGCAAGCGTGTCTCTGAACCAGCGAGAGGAGAGATTAGCCTCTGTCACAACACAGGAACCTCTACCTCAGCAAGGGTTCAGCTGGGAGTTACCCCGGCCTGGACCCAAACCCATCTCTGCACATTATGGCTTCTCTTCAACTCAAAGTCACAGGATTGCAGAACAGATGATGATTGCATTCTGCCTTTACTTCTATTCTGTATGGCAAGGCCATAAAAAATTTAGAAAATTGTCTAGAAGTTAAAAAAATATTATTATATTGCTTGTTAGAAAGATGATGTTAAAGGTGCAAACTTTAAAACATCTGCCAAAAAGATTATGCATAGTAAAGCACAGGCAGGAATTGTACAGGAAGGTCAAAAAGGTAAGTGGTCCTGTGTGAGGGTCCTTATGAATAACATTAATGTGCCTACCTCAGAGGTCTACCCAGAGGCCTTCTTTTGGAGAAAAGTTGTGCAGGAAGCTTTGTACCAAACTGCTCATGTGTATCATTCAGTCAGGAACCCAATTCAAAGGATATTCAGGAAGAATCCGTGTCTTACACTAACAGTTATCCATGACGTTTATATCAAATAAGCAAACATATCTGCAGTATTGCATTGAAAAAGGCTTTACAGTAACTAGGCCAGACTGGCAGTTCCAGGCATCAGGCGTTTCCCCGGGTGACTGGAAGGGTAGGGGGCTGGTTTAGTTTGTGGGGGCCGGTTTTGTAGCAGTGCAGGAGTTTTAAAAACACTGCAAAGTTCTCTGTATATTCAGCAGGTTTCGGGCAACAATAAAAGTGCCAAGATAACTCTGATCAATGTGATCAATGTACCTGCTGGAGAGAGATGGGAGGGTGTTTTATCCAATGGCTGTTTTGACTCATCTAAGGTAGCGCAGAGCGTTAATATGCCTGCTGCAAAGAACGTGTACCGTGCAGATCAAAGAGCAATATTTTATGTGCATAGCTCAGTGGGTTACTGCTTTATGTTCACTTCCCGAATGAAAGGACACTTGTATACATATGTACTATACTATGTTTGAGGAGCTAGCTGGCTGACATAAATATGAAGGAGCCCTTGTGGGTTTCCGTAAGTTAGATCAGACGCTCCTGAAGAGTCCCTTTCTCTTCTGAGTCCTGCTTAACGCATGTGTACAGGAGGATCCCTGTATTCATGTCCTCAATATTTGAGACAAAAAATACTAATTGATTTCTGAACAATGAGAGTAAACGCGTTAAGGTAACATTTTCCTGCTTATATTTTGCACGCTTTACATAAACCTGCATTCCCTATGAGTGTTTGCTTTTTCCTGAATAAAACCTCAAATAAACATATTTATCCATTGCTTGAATTAAATAACGTTATAAGCTGTAACTGGTCAGTGAAAAGCCAAACGTACAAAAAAGTGTTATGTTTTGCTATTTCTAGCCACACCCTTGACTCCGCCCACTGATCCAAACCTCGGGTTAGATCCGCCCCCTGATTCTCTGCCCACAGTTCCCCTACTTTTTTCCCCCCACTTCGACCACTGTATACTAGCATCCTGCAAGAGGCAACTATCATGGAATTGACAAAGGCACTGGAAGAGACACAATGGGATCACATTGTACCATGACAATTTATCAATGAGTGTGCCACTCTGGCCCTAAAAAGGAACTTTTTTGAGTACGAAGGTCAACTATTTTTACAAATCACAGGCACTTCGATGGGCAGCACTTTTGCCCCGAGTGTGGCAGGTCTGTACGTCTATGACTTTGAACAAAAGTACGTACTGGCCGCAGACAACCCGTACAAATCCAATATATACTTTTGGAAAAGATATGCAGATGATGTTTTCATCATATGGCAAGGACCAGAGAGAATTGTGTTGGATTTCTTCAACTGGATAAACACCTGTGACTCCAACCTACGGTTTACCCACACTCACGACAGGAAGGAAATGGTTTTTCTGGACGTTACCATCGCAAGAGAGGATGAGAGACTAGTTACAAGAACATACTACAAGCCAACATCAAAAAACAACCTCCTAGCTTTCACCAGTTTTCACCCCAGAACGCTCCGTGAAAATCTTCCATATGGACAATATTTGAGGATCAGGAGAAACTGCAGCAACACTAATGATTATCGCTCACAGGCCACTAACTTGTCAGAGAAGCTATGGAACCGTGGCTACCCGGAACATATCCTTAAGAAGAGTTATAAGCGTGCGAGAAACCAGCACCGCGACACTCTCTTGGAGGACAATCCAAGGATCACGGAAGAGGTACCGCTGACTTGTGTGACCACATACAGCACAGCTTCCAATGCAGTCACACAAACCATCAACAAACATTGGAAGATCCTTGAAACGGGTAATATGAAATGGGACAAACCCTTATTCTCTTTCAAAAGGGCAAGGAGCCTCAAGGACTGTTTGGTCCATACCCGCCCTAAAAGAGCAACACTGAGTGACAATCCATCGGTCCTGAATGCTTGGGGCCTGCCAAGTATAGTTGGACATTTCCCCTGTGGACAATGCAGCGTCTGTCACTTGACTTCAGCTTCCGAGACCCTTTCTCTCGAGCCTAATAAAACATGGATCCAAAGAGCCCACACGAACTGTAATTACAATAATGTGGTTTATCTCATCACATGTTTTTTTTTATTTTTTTTTTTATTGGTGTTTTCACGTTAACACAACATTAGCATCATCAGAAATGTCACAGAGGTACACAATGCAGTGGTCATACATCTTCAACTCCATCGAAAGCATAGTCTGCAGATATATCTACATCATCAACACATGGCATACATTACATATTTCTCCCGAAGGCCAGTTAGAACGCTTTCTGTGATACAGGTCAACATCATCACAACCTTCCTTAATTAGTACCCTGCAATTCAGCCACTCGATACTCCTCAGGAGAAACAATCCAGCCGCCCGCATCCCCAGGAGAACACCCGATATACGAATGCACAACACCCCACCATGTCTGTGCCACACCCAGCCCCCTATGTCATAGCCACTGCCCCCAACCTTCTAGTGTGCCTCCCCTCCGGCCTCCTGTCCCGAGTCCTCCTGCGGGTGTTCAAGTAGATAGCAGGTCAGGGGGGCCCATATATTCCGCGGCCTAGAGGCGCTAGGCAACAACTCCGCGTATGTGCCAAGCTGCTCCCGGCAAGTTACTAGGTCATTAAGCCAGTCCTTGAACTTCGGGGCGCGGCCCCGCCCCCAGCGACAGGCCACTCTCCTCTTTGCCATCAAAAGCCCCAGTGCCACATATTTCCTGTTTGTTGCCTGTAGTGGTCGAACATATCCAAGCAACGCCATTAATGGGTCGGGGTCGATTTGCGTGTGTACCATCTTAGTCAGTGCCTCAAATACCAGGCGCCAATACTCAAGCACCCCCGGGCACTCCCACGCTAAATGCAAAAAATCTGCTCCAGGCGCCCTACATCTATCACAGCAGTCCATCTCCCTTAATTTGTACTTATACATTTTAACCGGCGTATAGTATAATCTATGCAGGTACTTATAGTGTATCATTCGGAGTCTACTGCTGGCACTCACTCTCTCAGTCGGCAAGCAACAATACTCCCATTGCTCGTCCGACAGTGTCATGTTGAGCTCCACATCCCATCTCGCTCGGGAGAGCGGATCGGGCAGTTCCCTTTGAGTGTGTACTGTTCTATTAAGCAACGAGACCAGCCGTGTGGCCGTCTTGCATTGCAACATTACCTGCAGGGGGGCACACGCCGTAGGTTCTTGCGGGAAGTTCGGAGTAATGGCTCGAATCCCCTGCCGCAGCCGGACGTATAAAAAAAGATCAAGTGGAGTGTGTTGCGAACCCTGCAACATCTGCTCTGCGGTGCGGAACCTTCCCTCATGATACAAGTCCCCCCACCTCTGAATCTTCATTTTTTTCCTAAACTGGTGGAACAATGTCTCCTGCAGTAGAGGTACATTCGGGTGATACGTGAGCGGCAAGGAAGCCGCGTACTGCATGGGTGTCTGTAAAATGCGCCCGATTCGGCGCCAGGCATCAACCGTACAAGTGACCGTCGTTGGCACTTTGTCCCGAGGTGCAACCGGTTCAAACAGTACTCGGTCTATCGGTATCGGGTGTGCTAGCCAGTGCTCCGCCGCCACCTGAGGCATATACCTGGGCTGCTTCACCCTGTACCAAGCATAGTGGGCCTGCGCACTGAGATAATATAATTCAAAGTTCGGCACCCCAAACCCTCCCAGTGAATAGGGCCTGGTGAGTACGTCCCATTGCAGCCTCGGCTGCCGACCTCCCCATATTAGTCGCGTTAGCTCAGACCTGAGTGTCATAAAGAAATGCCTCCCCGGGTAGAACGGAATATTTAGGAACAGATAGAGTATTTAGGGCAGGATCACCATTTTAATCAGGGACACCCGTCCCGCCATAGACAGGGGGAGTGTGATCCATCGGGTCACACTGTCCGCAATCCGCGTTATAGCAGTACCATAGTTCGATCTCATAAGTTCCCCTATGTCTCTTGTCACGCGGATCCCCAAATAGCGCAACTCCTCCTCACACCACTCTAGGTGGTAGTCCAACGCAAATTTATGCGTTGCCTGCGTCAGTGGGAATACACTAGATTTACTCCAATTTATATGTATCCCCGACAGTTTCCCAAATTCTATAAACTCCCGCAATATCGGATTCAAATTATCGCGGGGACTCCGGACATATAATGTAATATCGTCCGCATATAGGGAGATGAGAATCTGCCGCAAATTACAACGCAATGCTTTATCGTTATGATGCTACCGCAGTTTCGCTGCAAAGGGCTCCACCACGATTGCAAAAAGCAGCGGAGAGAGCGGGCATCCCTGCCGGGTACCCCTCGTGATGGACAGTGGCGGCGACGTGTGACCATTTACGAGTATCCTGGCCACTGGTTCAGTGTACAGAAGCCTGATCCATGACAGAAAAAGGGGGGGAAAGCCCATTCTGAGCATTACTCCAAATATATAGTCCCACTCTACGGAATCAAATGCCTTCGTGGCATCTAAAAAAACCGCCGCGAGGGGTAGGTCCGGCGACACATTATTCAGAATTGCAAACAGTGTCCGTAAGTTATGGGATGTTGCCCTTCCCGGCACAAAACCGGACTGGTCCGGGAGTATCAAGTTTTCAAGTAGCAGACTGAGGCGCGTGGCGATCAACTTGGCCAGTATCTTAGCATCACAGTTTAGGAGGGAAAGTGGCCTATAGGAATCACACTGTCGGGGAGATTTCCCCGGCTTCACCAGTGAGACTATAAGTGCTTCCCGCATGGACGCAGGAAGAGAGCCTACTTCTAGTGATTCCACGTAGACGTCTCGCAGAACAGGGGCCATAATATCTATATATGTCTTATAAAATTCGATAGGGATACCGTCCGTCCCAGTGGCTTTCCCAGATTGCATACTCATAATAGCCTCCCGCACCTCATCAAGCTCAAACGGAGCGCACAAAAAGTCTCTCTGCCTATCGCTAAGCCACCCCAGCGCCACATCTCCCAGAAATCCCTCCAATTCTAGCACATCCCGTCTGGTGGTGGTGTACAACTGTCCATAGTGTTTCGTAAAAGCAGTAAGAATGTTAGCTGTGTCCCGGTACACCTCCCCCTCAGGATCTTCAATCTCAATTATGTAACTTGAGAAGCGTGGTTTCCTAACTGAGGCCGCCAACATTTTCCCTGGCCGCTCTCCCTCTCCATAGCAACGGGCCCTCCAATATTTCCCCCGAAAACGTGTCTCCCGTTCCGCTGTATTCATGTATTCCGTGAGTGTGTCTCTGAAACGCGCCTGTGTCGTGGCAGAAGGGGTATGAGACATCTCCCCCTCCATTAGTTTCAGCTCTTTTTCCAGCCCATTGAGCGTGTTATTGATATCCTTCAGCACCCCGAACCCTTTGGACATGCAATACCCTCTCATTGTCACTTTAAATGCCTCCCAAATTATTTCAACACTGTCCACTGAGCCTTTATTGCGGGTAAAGAACTCCTCCACCTCCTCCAGCAGTTCCCCCCGGAAGACCTCATCAAGCAGCATAGTAGCTCGCAATCGCCAGGCACCTCACGGCACCCAAAGGTCTGTCGAGGACAACACTAGCCGAACTGGGGCATGATCAGAGTATGTCCTGGCCATATGTTGCACCCTGGAAATCGCGGGCCCCAGTCCCCTAGACACCAACCAATAGTCCAGTCTCGCCCAGGAGGCAGCCTGCGCTGTGAAGTGTGTGCCCTCGCGTAAGCCGGGGTGTAAGTGCCTCCAAGCGTCAATTAACTGATACTCCTCGATGGTATCCTCTAGAACCCCAGCCGCCTTGGTGAAGTGATGCGAGGCTGGGTGTGATCTATCACATCTAGGGTTATACGTGACGTTGAAGTCCCCACCCCAAATAATGTGTTGGGAACCCGTCTCATATATCTTGACCCATAATGTATTAAAAAAAGCCGGATCATCCACATTTGGCCCGTAGCAACAAGCCAGTGTAACCGAGACAGATCCCAGCCGTCCCCACGCTATACAATATCGGCCCTGTGTACCCGCCGTTGAACCTACAAGATGAAATGGCACCTGCTTTTTAATAAGGATAGCCGTCCCTCTCGCATAGGAAGAATAGGATGAGAAAATTCTATGTTCCGCCCATTTAGCCTCTGAGGAGTAAAGTGTGTCTCCTGTAACATGACAATGTGTGCGTGATGTCTGTCTAGATAAGCAAGCAATTGTCGCCTCTTCCGCGCATCTCCCATCCCCCGAACATTCCATGTGATGATATTCAAACTACCGGCATCAGAGTCAGCCATACTCCCAACCACCAAACATGTCTCCAAGCACTATTCTAGCATTGTAATGTTTCCAACCTCCTACCATATCACATAGGTTAATAGACAATTTGAGATGCATAACTTTTAACTCAGTCCTTCTTCCCCCCTGTCCATGTCCATTAGCGCCTCTCAGGGAGGTAACCATGATGTAACCACGACTTTCCCCTGGAATACCCTCCCCCTCCCACTGAAGCAACCCCAACTTGCCAGCTATGCGATCCCCCCCCCCCCGCCCTCCCCAATCCCAACATGTTCACCATATATGCTACAACACCCAACGTGGATGTGCAGCGAACCGCCCTGGGGTGATACCCGCTAGGGGCTTCAACTAGGTAGCCACACATTCACCTCTTGCCCCCAAACCAACCTGAAGTCCCCCCAAGTAGGAAACATTCAGGTCCCAGGGGGCAAAGGGTGCCCGGTGTTCAGGAGAAAAATACTCGCTTGACAAGGTCCGCAGGCAGCCATACCACTTAGCCAATCCATCTCCTGCTGCATCTCAAGTAGGATCCATCAAGTCTCGTCCATTTCACCTCTGGCTCTATTCGCAGGAGCAGTCAGGGGGTCCTCCGCTTCTCCTTCTGACATCGTCCGCCGCGCCGCCGGTCCTCCCCCACCATTTCGATTTGCTCTTTTTTGTTGCATAAGGAAGTCCTCCACTTGGTTCGGCGCGGTGAAGAAGTGTTGCTTGCCTTGGTATGTCACCCGGAGGCGCGCCGGGTACAACAATGCATAGTCAATTTGCGTCTTGCATAGTTTAGCTTTCACCTCCAGAAATTTACGCCGTTCCTCCTGAACCAGAGGCGTGAAGTCAGGATAAATTGAGAAGGTATTCCCATCATACGTGAGGGTCTGTTTACCTCTGGCCGCTCGCAAAACCACATTGCGGTCTCTGTAGTTCAATAATCTGGCGATAATCGGCCGGGGATTGCCTCCCGGCGGTGGCCGCGGGCCCAGAGCTCTATGGGCTCGTTCCACAATAAACTGGCTGGAGAATGCGTCCTTGCCAACAGAGGACACCAGCAGCTTCTCTATGTATTCCTCCATCCTCCCTACATTGGTGGATTCCGGAATCCCCAGCACGCGGATATTATTGCGCCGGCTGCGCGCTTCCAAATCCTCATTCTTTGCGGCAATTACCCTCATCAGGTTATCCATCCGGGCAAGCCGCGTGGTGTGGCGTGGCTGGAGGTCGCATCGTCCGCTTCCGATATTCGCCGTTCCGCCTCTGCGAGCCGCTCCTCGTGACCCTCGAGTTTGTGAACAATGGCATCCATTCTGGTCGACATGCGGTCCACCTTCTCCACCACCGTGGCGAAGCCATGTCGGATCTCCTGCAGAATGCTCTGGACGTCCGCATCAGGTGCCACAGCATCGTTCTGGGCCGCAGCACGTCCCGCAGTATCCGGCCCTGCCGGCGGGGCCTGAGAACCACGCCGCACCGCCTCAAAGTGCAGTTTCGGCTGCCTAGCATCTGTCTTACCCATACTGTCTCTGGGGTAACGATCTTAAGCGCGTGGCAATCAATTTCAGTTGCTTCGTGCCCTCAGCCGCACTCCTTCACCACCGCTAGCAGCTTCACCCCACCTCCTAGAAAGCTCTCCAGGTCAAACTGCAGGCCGTTGCCACCAGCCGCTATAGCCACGCAGCTCACTATCTCGCTGGATACCGCACTCTGGCACACCAATGGAAGAGCACAATCGCAGTTCAGGACCTCCGATCCGCCGGCCGCATAGCAACTCGGGCTTACACGCCAGTCAACTGTCCCCCCGATGTAGCCACCTTCTCTTGTCACCTCCGCTCTGCTGCCTGTTCCCCCAGTCTCTTGTAAATCTCCCGTCTCACAGGGGGGTTGCCACTCGCCACCGCCGGGATCCGCCGCCAACCTGCAGGCCGCATATTGCGCTGTGTCCCAAGGCGCCTTCCGTGACGGGGACGCTCCTGGCTGTCCCCGCCACTCTGTGCCAGCTCCCGATGTTACAGCCAGGGGGGTAGGGGGTGCGGGGGGATATCCCCTTCTCTGTCCTCACCGTCCTACGTTTCCCCACTCTCCGCAGCCTCCACTCCGCAACGCTGTCAGGGCGGACCCCCCGCTGCCCAGCACTCACCGCTGCTGTGCCCAGCTAAGTCAGCCGCTCCGTCCTCTCACCGCAGATGAAGCACCTTCCAGGCGCGCACTTCTCGGTCGCAGCCCACCTCCTCGCGCAGACAAGCTCCAGCGGCCTTCTGCCTCGTGTGCAGCCGCGGTCTCAGGCACCGCCTCCAGCCGCCCACAGCCTCCAGGGAGCCCTCACGTAGCGACCCGGTCTCCCTTCCCAGCAGTCCAGCGTCGGATCCCACGGCTCAATTCTCTTCAAAGTTACAGCAAGTCTGCCCATAAGTATCCTGCAGCTTTTGCGACAGGCTGCTCCTACCGCGACCTCGATCAAGCAGGATTTTTAAAGGATAAATGCACCGGGCTCTGGGAGCCTCACTGTCGTGCGGCCATTCCGAGTGTTCACCACCTAGCGCCCCCGTTTATCTCATCACATGTCCCTGCAGCTTACGTTACTTGGGTATGACGACCAGGAAAGTGAAGCAGCGCATCTGTGAACACCGGAGTAATATCCGATGTAAAAAGAACACAACTAAACTAACTGAACATTTCTTGCAGGGCAACCATACACCAAATGACATGCATTGGACAATAATTGAACAACTTAAACAAAGAAAAAATGTACAAAGCTCCCTCTTTGAGAAGGAGCAACGTTGGATATATTGTTTGGCCACTCACAAGCAGGGAATGAATGATAATATCCCATGGGGATCAGTATTGAGAAAGTGACTAACCAGTACTTAGGGACTTTTTTGCCCTAAAAATCGTGAGTGGCTACTGTTCGCTAAGAGGCATAATTCTGATTTCTCAGGCACTCTCATACCACCAGGTATGTCACGCCACAGGCCTTAGCAGGGAGCACCCTATTTAAGACCTTTCTTGTATACAACAAGCCTGTCCTAAACTTATGGGGTTATTAACTATTCGGAATAACTCCATGTCAATTCTGATTAGCTCCATATTGGGTATGACCTCACTGTCATGGTAGACTAACAGCTCCCTCACTTAGTGATCAGGGAGATGTCTCCTATTCACTCTAATATGCACATTCTGTGCCGTAAGTTTGCAGTGCGTTCCATTTTCTTTTGCATTAGTAATGGTTGCTTTCTCTTTCTGTGATCTAGTTTGTCTGTTAATCAACAATGGTCTTCCCCTGTTTGGACTGATTTGCCAACATAATATACAATACAAATGTGTCCACTTCCGGATGGCCGCCCACCCTGACACCGGGTTAGCGGTGTACCCCTTCGACGGGATTGACGCTCGCGCATGCACGAAGACGTCATTCTGTCGCTTTGCGCACCGCCCCGGAGACAGAGACGGCACTTCCGTATATATTTTCGAATTGCAGGAGCATTTCTTAGCTTCGGGTCCTGAAGACGGGCAGAGAACTAGGCAACACGGCTGGCTGGCTCAGAAACAGTAAGTGGCACAGGTTGTACGGATCAACACAAGGTATGTCTCCTGCAGCGTGACATTGCATTTACCGCTTTTTCTGTCTCCCGCCCGCCAGCGTATAATTTAGAGTCACCACCCTCTGCCAGGACCCATGCTGCCTAATCTCTTCATTCTGAAATGTAAGCCTCCTTTTCCTTTGTGTTCCACGTTGTCAGTACAGGCACTTTTTCTCGAGGCTAGTCTAACATTGATGATCTACTCCGGTCATAGGTAATTAACCAACGATGGCTGAGTTCCTTCACATACGATAAACTTAATTGATATATCGGTACACCCGGCAATTTTAATGCCTCACATGCATAATCATGCCTTGAATACTACATTAGAGATACTATTAGGAATGATCACGTGCCCACTGGGCCCATTTGGATTTTTGTTGACATAGAAAGCACACATATGCTTTCTTAAGGGCATTTACGATTGTACTTTATCTCTCATTTGTTAAAATTGTACACAAGGCGATTTGTCTATGTGTGTCTTGTCTTGTGTATCTGTATGTTATTGTTCCTTTTGCTTTACAGATATGCTACGCATTCAGAAGTGCTGAAGGCGTGTCTTTCAGAACCGTGAGTAAACCGGTTCTCTAATTGGCCATAGGTTAGGGTGCACCTTAGCGAGTGCATACCGCCATGGTCCTTGGTCCTGAGGAAAGCCTCGCAATTGGCACACAGAGGTTGAAACATGTCAACCTTATGTTTTAATTTTGGATGTGGCTGATCAATCTAGTCAGTCACAACGCCTACCATACACTTTTTTAACCTAGTCTTACTACCCTGTCATTAAACATGTTTTTAAGGAGTAGTAAAGACTATTTTAGCATCACTTCCTGCACTGTCACTTGCACTCAACACTCAAAAATCCTGCTCCACTGTAATCAGGCGTTGAAGCACACTGGGGAGGCATTCGGCCTCTCTGGTGGGCGTCCAATGATGAAGCATGTCACCAACCAAGTTGGTGAGTGAGGACCCTTTTTAAAAAACATGAGTGATTTTTGTTCATAGCCCTTGACACTCTGGCTTCCCCCTTGCTCACTGTGCCACAGGATTCAAGCTAGCCTGGCTGAAGAAGGGTGACATACCCTGAAACCGGTCCCAGGATGCTTCTTTCCGGTCCAGGGATGACCTGCCCTGGCAGTTCGGTCTGGACTGTTCCCATGGGGCATAGGGTCAAGACTGATTTGCATATGGCTGGGTCCAAACTGGGGTGGCGTAGTGGGCAAAAGAACGATGGATTTAACCCAGATCATTTGACTGGGGGATAATGTTTGCATTGTCAGCATTCCGTACATCATTTGTTCGCTGTAACACTTTTCGCCCTGAGTGGGATGGGTATGCCCAGACGTGGGTCCCTTGCTCACTGTGCCACTGGATTCAAGCTAGCCCTGCTGAAGAAGGGTGACATACCCTGAAACCGGTCCCAGGATGCTTGTTTCCGGTCCAGGGAGGACCTGGCCTGGCATTTCGAATTGGACTGTTCCCATGGGACACAGGGTCAAGACTGATTTGCATATGGCTGGGTCCAAACTGGGGTGGTGTAGTGGGCAAAAGAACGATGGATTTAACCCAGATCTTTTGACTGGGGGGGAATGTTTGCATTGTCAGCATTCCGTCCATCATTTGTTTGCTGTAACACTGTATTGTAAATACAGCACACCCACGGCGTCGTTAGGGCATTTGCAGCAGGCTTAAGAAATCTGACTATCAATGCCATTGCGTCAGTTCTTGTAAATATGCCCCCAAGTGATTTTGTTTGAGCATGACTGCTGTCAGCTCACTGGGCTGTAGAGGGCTGTTAGTGGTGGCAGTGACACCATTTCTAGTGGCAAGACAGGCTATTTTACATGTCCTTGCCAGACAAGCTACCTACTAACATTTCCTGTTTTTTAAATTGGGTTTGCCAGTTTCATGCAACTGGGCCCTTCCATATGGGAGATAAATGTTGTGTGTATGCACTAATAGTGCATGAATGCAGGGAAAGTGTGGTGCGAATGTCGCACGTGGGCATTGCCATACTGAGTTCCATTTTTTATCATCAGTATAGACAAGTGGTTTAGGAGATGGATGGTTGGAGAGATCATAGACAACAGATGTATAAAGAAGGCTCTCCCGGGACACTCCAGAGATTCTTTGTAGTGGGTCAGACTGACAAGTGTTAAGGCAAGGAGAAAACAAGCCTTTGGAAGCTAGGGAGTTTTCGCAAGCCCTTTCCTGGCCCATTATTCTCTGGAAGGGATACCTCCCCACCAACAGGTTAACAGGTAGATGAATTGGATAGCCAGTATTTTTTTGTGCCCAAGATGCCAACTCACCTTCCCAAGTTCGAGACCAGAAGCCTGGGGGCGTTGCTTTAATCTAACAGGAGAGGCTACATGGGCCGTACTTCAAGAGAGAGAGAGAGCAGATCAGGCTCTCAGGAGAGACATTGGTGCTGTTCTTCCATAAGGGCTGTACTGCTCAGAAGAATGGAGCCCATGTAGGAGCCAAGCCAAAGACATCTGCTGTGCACCAAAAACAATCCGCACTACTCTGCGAGACCTAGAAGTCACCCAAGGAGTTCCAAAGTATGATCAAATCATGTATCCCTGTGGACAAAAAATGAGAGAGCTCATGTCAGTTCAAGAGCTCCCACAACAACCAAGCGTCACAAAGCCGAGAGATACTGGAAGAAGTTGAATCGCCAACCACGATCCATACTTGACACAAGCCAAAGTGTCAGAAGATATCCATCAAAGAAGAGAGTTTAACTCCAGAAGCCGAGTACTCACCAGCGGTGGGCACCTGGCTCTTTGCATGGTGGATTTGTGTCTTGGTCAGAGGAAGATTCTCATTTTGCATGATTAACCGAGGGGCGCAACCGCACCCTGCCAACAACCTCTGCAGCTAGTGCTAGCACTGCCTTCACTCACGTAAGGGCTGGGCCAGCACTATGAATGCTGGCCGGCCATCAACAAGCCAGGCTGGGATGAGATCCCTTATCTGATGCTTGGGGGCACTGCAGTGCATGCACAGTGTGTAAGCAGCAGAGTCCCACTGGGACTCTCGGCCCACTATCAAACAACAGGAAAGGCACTGTTCCCCTAAAAGGATCCTTAGCAAAGGAAGAAAGCCCAAACTGTGTCCTTGAGTAAGGGGGGAACAGCCAACTAGACACCCAACATCACATGATCGCCTCTAAGAATTTCAGCTCCCTGTAGGAACTACCATGGAGATTTCAGAGATACGAGTGAGGTTTAGTGAAACGAATGTATCGTACAAGGTTTTCCCACTAGAGTAGTTTAGAGTTATTCCTGTCAATAATCGCACTTGTACTGCCCGTTTCAGATTTTTAGTGTCTGAACCATTTGCATACAATCAAACTTTGTGTGTTAATTTCAACTAAATAACTTCCTTTTATGAGACTAAGCACAGGCTGGATATTCTGTTACTGATACCTATTAAGTTAATTTTGAGTCCTGCGCCTCTAACCATACACCACCTCCCAGAATAAGCCTTTAACTTCTCGACTGCAGTATCCTGAGGGTCCAGTGCTAAATGGGTGGACTTGGTGATCATGTTTAGGTCCAAAATTAAGGTTATACCCTAGGATACCAGCGGTGAAGTGATTGGATTGGCACAATCTCAGCCCAGCAACCGCTGAATGCTCTGGGACTCCTGAAAAAGTTCTCATAATTGGTGGTACGCAGTGGGATCGGTAGGTTTCCAGTTCCAGTAGTTGCTAAGAGATGTCAATAAGTCCAGTTTCTTCACACAGAACCTGTACATAAGCATGGCTGGCAGCAAACTGGAGAAAGGAAGCCTGAGAAACCTCTCCTTGTAGGCTGTCACACAGAGTGTCGCCAAAATTGTTGTCTAGAGTTTCTCCTGGATAGTCTCGTTCACCCATCTCTAAGGTACATATGTCCCCTAGATCCAGTATCACGCCGTTAGACAGTCTAGATTTTGCTTAAAGCATGAAACTAGCAAGTTAAGGATGAGCGAGAGGAGAAGGCGAGGGAGTTTGAGAAGGAGAAACTCAGGGTAGGCCACCAGGAAGAAGAGTAGAGGCAAAAGGATCGATGAGTGGTCTAGGGAGAGAAGAAGAGGGAACAGGAATAGGAGGGAACAGGAAAGGCAAGAGAAAGAGAAAGAGATAGGAAATTGGAGGAGTAGATAGCCCTGGAAAAGAGAAGCTCAGGTCAGCATCTTTGTATCTAGTGCCATGGGTAGAGTGCCATCCAAATCTTTTGCTGAAGCCTTTGTTCGCATAGTGAAGTCCAGACATATGAGGAGACGCCAGAGTTACCAATCCAGTCGATGATTCAAGGAACACTTTAACAGAGATTGGAACTTGAAAACCTGGAGAAGGAAAGACTCGCAAGCACCACATTGTCAAGAATTCCAAGAAACTGAAGCAATGTCTCCCTAGGCCAAGTCGGCAATTGTCGTATGGTTATGCAGGGTAACCTCTGCGGTGAACCAGCTTGTGGTGGCTGGGCGTCGGTACAGAGTGCAGCTTCTAATAGGACACCCTGGTCACTGTTAGCAGAGAAGGGGTTTAGGATCAGCAATGACTTGCATTGATGCCTGGCAATACTTCACGTTGCACCATTGTCCGCTTTAACTACAGCTTATTTATTTTGTTCTTTTTCTTGGTCACTTTAGGTTTGCTCCCAAAGAGCACCTCAGTTTTTCCTTGTTCTTTCCTTTCCCCTCCAAGCTTCTGTTTCTTTCAGCTTCCCTCCACCTCGGAGATTCTTCAAGAACAAAACTTTACACGACCAGCTTAACTAATCCTGACCTAGAATATCTGGGAGTAATTCGCAAGGGGATTAATGGTTGTGAAGCATTGCTGTGGTAATACACATACTCACATTCTGGTAATAATTTGATTAAAGCAATAAGTAAATCCGTCCTCCTTCAATTACTTTGAGACACGCCTTACCCTGACCACACCTGTATGTACTACCAGATCCTTGAAAATACTTGCTGTATATCTTTCGGATCCGTTCCCCCTTCCCTTTCCCTGGGAAATGCCTCCTATGTTGGCTCATCTCAGTTGTATAAAAGAGTAAGTCTAGGTACACAGTTGTAGCGATATTAGACAATATTATAGCGACTCTCCTGTCAATCTTATATTTATGGTGTGTTACAATTCTTAATCCAAATTTTGAGCTCCCTTAAGTTTGATAAACCAGCCAACACATGTTTCACCCCTTAACGCTGCACAGGCCTGGGGCTTTTTCAAGGCTGTATATATCAGTTGTAAAGAATATCAACACAAATAGTCAGGCTCCCACATAGAAACAGACATAACAAAAACAAAGGCATCAAGATAAATACTAATAAACAATAATCTACAGTAAGCAGAAGAAAGAAACATGAAAAAGAAATGAAGCAAACAACTAATCAGTGTCGCATCATATATATATATAAAACAGCAAATAATCAAATAAGGTGTATGTGCAATTCATTTTGTGAAGTTTTCACTGCAAGCCTTGTCACACTGTCATAATTTTGATGATATTACAAGAAAAGTGCTGCTTGAATATGAATTTGCTTTGCAAAAATGAAAGACAAGAGGCGTTTGGCAAAACAGAAACAGTTGATTTAATTAAACGCAGCGGCCGGAAGTACAGGCAACAAAGTCGGGGTCTGAAGACTGTCTCAAAGCACATTTGTTTTGTCCGTCTTTTTATACATTACATGAAGCGTCATAAAACAATTAGTACATTCTTTTGGAGACAGAAATCTGGGCTTAGTCACGGCCCATAAATCTGGTCATTTGATAAGAAGCACAAGTGAGTCTCGATCTTCCATGTGCACAATGTAGGGCCAGAGGGTACCTGTCCAGATGTCTGGCATGGGGAGCGCATGAGCACTACATGTAGTGTGCATGCTGTGTTCTGATTGGCTGAGTGTTTCGAACTTAGTGTGGCATCTCAGTTTATTGTGTTTTGGGAACGCGCCACCCTCTGGGTTTCCTTGTTCACGCGTTTGTCTAAGTGTTACGTGTCACCCCACCTGTGATCTGTAAATCAGTTGCTTCAGACCTAGGTCGCGGAGACTGCCTGACTATGTACTTCTTACTCGGGGTACATGGGGAGGTCATATCGGGTGGATCTGAGAACAGCAATGCAAGTATGTTGTTATACATACATAGATCATACTGTACATCGACATCATATTTATCAATATTAACAAAAGGAAAGGGAGAGAAACAAAGCAGGTCATTAATAAGAAGAGGTTGGGTTATAGGTGGAGTGCCCGTGTATGTGTAGGTGAGATATCATATGGACAGTGCACAATGGGGAAAAAAGGGGTAATATGAAGGTCAGCAGTTGCTTGCTACATTAGCCTTACAGTTATATAAAAATGAAAGATGAGGGATAAAAGAACATACCAATAGAGTATCGTATTTTTCAATCCCATAAGAGTAAATGATCGCAGCAGCTAAAAAAACACAATCATCTTGAAAAGGAGAGAAAATGGTTGCAATGTTGAGAACTGGAAGGGAAAAATATATCATGGCGAGGTGAGTGCATGCTCAATCTGTCATACTTAAAGTTCTGTTTGTAATTTAGTCCGCCTTAAATACGTCCTGGAAAACAGGAAGGGGGGGTGGGGGGGTAATGGGGAACTCAGCATAAAAGTAATGGCGGCGGTAGTATGATGCACATGGGGGAGGAAAACCCAGAGCACGTTTTAACGTTTACAGTCTGGTCTGAAGGATTTTTGGATCCCAGTCTCTGCTGTCAGGAAGATGTCAGCTTGCATTTTTATCCGTCCATGATCCATAGAGAAATGAGGGGGGGTGATTTATAAAGACATACAGATTAAGGTTAGAGGTGCTAGTTAAGATCAGGTGACAAACAGAAACAAGCATTGGCAAAGCCAATAGGTTTCACCTATGCAAGAGCTATTGGTTTGCCAATATGTTTTATCAATGTTGTACACCAAAGTGGCTGCTGTTCAGCATGACTTAAAGTTAGTGGGGTAAAGGGGAGTGGAGTGAAGAAGAGTGTCGTAAAGTGGAGTAGAGTGGAGTATTATGGAGTGGTATTAAGTGATGTACAGTAGAGCTGCGTGGAGAGGAGAGGAGTGGAGTGTTATGGAGTAGCGTACAGTGTTGAGAAGTGTCGTGGAGGGAGTAGAGCATCATAGAGTGAAAGGGCATAGAGTTGAGTGGCGTCGAGTAGAGTACACTGTCAAAGTTGAGTAGTGCGTTGTAGAGTGAAGTGCCTTAGAATGTCGTGGAGTTGTGTAGAGCTGAGTTGAGTGGCGTAGAGGGTGTAGCATAGAGTGGAGAAGAGTATTGTACAGTAGAGTGGTGTAGAATGGAGTAGATTGTCCTAGAGCTTAGTGGCATAGAGTGGAGTATAATAGTGTATCATAAAATAGAGTGGAGTAAAGTGGCATGGAGAGGCATAGAGGGAGTTGCATAGAGTGGAGTAATGTCGTTGAATTATATAGAGTGCTGTAGAGCAGAGTGAAACAGAGGTGAGTAGAGTGTCAGTGAAGCAGATTTTAATGGAGTTGAGCATCATAGAGTGAAGTATCGTGGAGTGGAGTAGAGAAAAGTTGAGCATAGTGGCCTAGAGTGAAGTTGCATAAAGTACAGTGGTGCAAAGTAGATTGTCGTAGAGTGCATTGGTTTTGAGTAGAGTGGTGTAGAGTGCATTGGCATTGAGTTCAGTGATGTAGAGTAGCATAGTGTGCAGTGGAATAGAGTAGAGTAGTGCAGAGTAGATTGCAGTGGCGTAGAGTGCAATGGTGTAGAGGGACTTGAATGATGTGGCATTGAGTGGACTAGTGCAGGGTAGAGTGGAGAGGTGTACAGTAGAGTGCTGTGGCATAGAGTGTAGTGGTGTAGAGCGCAATGGTGTTGAGTGCAGTAGAGTTGAGTGTTGTAGAGTAGAGTGCAGCAGCGCAGAGTGCAGTTGCAGAATGCAGTAATGCAGAGCAGAGTTTCAGAGTGCAGGGTTGTAGAGTGAAGGGTTGTAGCGTGCAGGGTCATAGAGTGGTGCAGAGTAGAATGGTGCAGTGAGCAGTGATGTAGAGTACAGTGGTGTAGAGTAGAATAGAGTGGCATAGAGTAGAATGTTGTAAAGTGCAGTTAACGTAGGTGCAGTGGCATAGGGTGCATTGGTTTTGAGTAAAGTGGTGTGGAGTGCATTGGTGTAGAGTTCAGTGGTAAAAGTACAGTGACATAGCCTAGACTGCGGAGGATTAGAGTGCAGTGGCGTAGAGTAGATTGTTTCAGAGTAGAGTGAAGTGGTGCAGGGTAGAGTATACTGGTGCAGGGTAGAGTGGCCTTATGCAGTGGCATAGAGTTGAGTGGTGTAGAGTAGAGTGGCACTGCATTGAATGCAGCGGCGTAGAGTGGAGTGGCACACAGTGGAGTAGAGTGGCATAGAGGGCAGTGGCGAAGAGTAGATTATGAGAGCAGAGTGAAGTGGTTTAGAGCGGTGTGATGCATGGTAGAGTGGAGTGGTCAGGGCCGGACTGGCCATAGTGGGCTCCAGGTGTTTCACCGGTGGGCCGCCATCGTGGGGGCCGTTTTTAAACCTATTGGAGGCCGTTTTTGTTACCAGAGTCCAGTTTTGCAGTATGGAGCAGTGAAATAAAGTATAGTAGCATACAGTACAGCGTCACAGAGTAGGTTGGCACAGAGTGCAGTGGCATAGAGTGTATTGGTTTGAGTAAAGTGGTGTAGAAAGCATTGGTGTAGAGCACAGTGGCATAGATTGCAGCGATGTAGAATAAAATGGTTTAGTGTGGAGTGACATAGAGTGGAGTGGCATAGACTGCTGTGGCCTAGGGTAGATTGTTTCAGAGTAGAGTGAAGTGGTGTAGAGTTGATTAGAGTGGCTTGGCATAGAGTACAGTGGTGTAGAGTGGAGTGATGTAGAATAGAGTGGAGTAGAGTTTGGTAGTGGAGAGAGCAGTATTTCAGAGTAGAGCGACGTAGAGTTGAGTGCCATAGAGTGGAGTGGTGCAGAGTAGAGCAGAGTGGTGCAAGGTAGAGTGCAGTGGCATAGAGTAGAGTGGTGCAGTGGCATAGAGTGTAGTAGTAGAGAGGTGTAGAGTGCAGTGGCATAGAGTGCAGTCATGCTGAGTAGAGTGTCAGAGTTCAGTGGCACAGAGAACAGTGGCACAGAGTGGTGCAGAGTAGAGTGGTGTCGAGTAGAGCGGTGGAGAGAGCAGTGACGTAGAGTACAGTGGTGCAGGGTAGAATACAGTGGCATACAATACAGTGACGTAGAGCCCAATGGTAGAGTGGCATAGATTGCAGCAGCATAGAAGTGGAATATTGAAGAGTAAAGTAGCCTAAAGTGAGGTGATGCAAAGTAGTTGCCGTAGGTACAGTGGCATAGGGTGCAGGGGCGGCTCCTCCATTTAAGCGAAGGAGTGTTGCCCCACTTAAAAATCCCCAGAGTAAAAAAATAAAATGGTAATTAATTACCATTTTTTTTCATCCCGTGTCCCGAACCAAGTATCAGGATGGGGGCAGGGCCGCTGCTGAGTGACAGAAGCATTTCACTCAGCAGGGAGGAGGGTGGGCTGGTATGGCACTCTTTAAAGTGCACATGCCTTTTTGGACGTCCGTCTTCAGATGGCCAGCGACACATGCGCACTTTAAACAGCTCTAACCCAACTGTCTTAAAACAGCTGGGTTAGAGCAAGCCTGGCCTCCAGAGCGGTGTGGGGTGCCAAGTGGGCCACTGCCACCCATCCTAGGGCTGCTCTCATGCTAGGGAGAGCAGCCCTAGGATTGGCAAAAGGAGTTGCTGCTTCTGGAGTGAGGACGTTGCAGAGTAAAGGTAGGTTTACTTTTTTTTATATATGTTATTTTAAGCCCCCCCGTAGATGCCAGCCATCACTAATAGGGTGCATTGGTTTTGAGTAAAGTGGTTTAGAGTTTATTGGAGTAAAGTTCTGTGGTTTAGAGTAAAGTGGCGTCTTGTAGAGTGCAGTGGCATAGAGTGGCATAGCATTGAGTGCAGTGGCATAGAGTGGATTGGCGTAGAGCAGAGTAGAGTGGCGTAGAGTGCAGTGGCACAGAGTGGAGTGGAGTGGTGCAAGGTACTGTATAGTGGTGCAGGATAGAGTGCAGTGGCATAAAGTAGTGGCTTAGAGTACAGTGGTGTAGAGTAGTGTGGTGTAGAGTAGAGTGGCGCAGAGCTGATTGCAGTAACGTGGAGTGGACTGGCGCAAAGTGGAGTAGAGTAGCATAAAGTGCATTGGCATAGAGTAGATTGTTTCAGAGTAGAGTGAAGTGACATAAAGTGGAGTGAGCAGACAAGAGTGGAGTGGTGTAGAGTGGAGTGGTGTAGGTTGGAGTGGTGTGGAGTGCAGTGGTGAAAAGTGCAGTGGGGCATAGTAGAGTGGGGGTAGAGTGTAGTGGTGTAGAGTTGTGCAGAGTAGAGTAGAGAGGCATGGAGTGAAGTGGCATAAAGTGCAGTGACAGAGTGCAGTGATGCACAGTAGATTAGAGTGGCATGGAGTACATTGGCATAGAGTGTAGAAGAGTGGTGCAGAGCAGAGTGCAGTGGCATCGAGTAAAGTGTTGTATAGTAGAGTGGCACAGAGCAGAGCAGCACAGAGTAGAGTGACATAGAATTCAGTAGCAGAGAGGGCAGTACTGCAGAGTAGAGTGTCATAGAGTGCAGTGGTGTAGAGTAGAGTGGTGCAGAGTGCATTGGTGTAGAGTGCAGTGGCGTACAGTGGTGCTTATGAAAATGACGTAGAGTGCAATGGTGTAAAGTAAAGTGGTGCAGAGTAGAGTGGTGCTGACTAGAGTGGTATAGAGTTCAATGGCAGAGAGAGCATTGCTGAAAAGTAGTGCGGTAGAGTGCAGTGGTGTAGAGTAGAGCAGTGTAGAGTGCAGTGGTGAACAGTGGTGCAGAGTAAAGTGACGTAGAGTGAAATGGTGTAGAGTGGAGTAGAGTAGAGTGCAGTGACATAGAGTAGAATATAGAGGTACAGAGTAGATTGGAATATAGTGCAGTGGCGTAGAGTGCATTTGTGATAAGTAAAGTGGTGTAGAGTGCAGTGGCGCAAAGTTGAATAGAGTGGCGTAGACTGCAGTGGCATAGAGTAGATTGCTTCAGTGTAGAGTAAAGTGGCATAGAGTGCAGTGGTATAAAGTAGAGATTCATAGAGTACAGTGGTACAGAGGGGATTAGAGTGGATTGGCATAGAGTGCAGTGGCAATGAGTGGAGTGATGCAGAGTTCAGTGGCATAGAGTTCAGTGGTGTAGAGTGTCATAAAGTAGAGTGGCAGAGTGCAGTGTTACAGAGTATATTGTCATAGAGTGCAGTGGCATAAAGTAGACTGTTTCAGAGTAGGGTGCAGAGTAAATTAGAGTGGCATAGAGGGGGTTGGCATAGAGTGCACTTGCGTACAGTGGAGTGGTACAGAGTAGGTTGCATTGGCATAGAGTGCAGTGTTGCAGAGTAGGGTAGCATAGAGTGAAGTTACGTCGAGTGGTGTGGAGTGCAGTGGCAAAGAGTGCAGTGGTGCATAGTAAAGTAGTGTAGGGTAGAGTGCCTTGGCATAGAGTGGAGTGGAAGGGTGTAGAGTAGAGGCGTGTAGTGGTGCAGAGAAGAGTGCAGTGTCGCAGTGTGGAGTGGATTGGCGTAGCTTGGAGTGGTGCAGAGTAGAGTGGAGTGAGGAAGCTTGGAGTATGCATGGTATGGTGGCATGTTGCCATTACAGACAACACATCTTCAATTGAAATGACCATTACATTTGTACTCATATACAGTTTTACTGATAAAAGCATACAGCGCACAAACGATAATGTTTGGAAATATCATTACCCAATGTATTGATTTGATCGTCAGTCCAGTACATTTAGAAACATTTAAATTTTGTTGTGTACTAGAAAAAAAATTAACATTGTCCAGCCTTCTTCAAGCAGACCTCTAGTAGCCAGCATGATTGTCACATAAATCCTCTCATTTTGAAGTCAGAGGAAAGAAACATAAACACAAAGATCCCTGGAAGACAAAGCCTGATATTTGACCTCTGTCTTTGAATGTACAGCAAATGTGACAAAGTAAGAACAAGATTTAAAGGCCTGTTTACAGATAGGGAGATGGTGGAAGAATACAGTAAAGAAGGTTTGGGCAACAGAAGCAAAAAACCTGAGCTGGACAGCCTAAAGCAAATAAAGCCAGCAAATAGAAAGCCAGAAAATGTAAGTTACAAACCACAAAGCCAATGGTAAGCAATGGGCGGAAAGCATTCCTAGGTCGTCAACTTTCTGAATGTACCAAAGATGTCTTTAGCACACCAGACAGCTAAGCTTTCTGGTAGGATGCGACCTAAAAACCAGCTGCCATACTGGAACGATGCTGACAATTTTTAGTTCAAGGTTGACTGCCACTCTTAGAATAGATTAAGAGAAGAGGGACCAGAAAGGGGCGTGGCTTCGATGGCGGTCATGGATTGCTGAGGCTCCCGTCTCGGGCGTCTTTGCCGATGCTTGGAGAGCGTCACTGGGATTGCTAGCCGGCCACAGATCCGGCGGAACCTACACAGCTGGGGGTGCAGTGACGGCGGAGGCTCGCAGACACCGGAGAGGGCGACTTTCGGACGGAGCCGCGAGGCGGGGGGCCTCCAAGATGGCGCTGGCGGCTCCGGAAACAACTCGGCGGCGGCACGGAGGCAAAGCAGAGGGCGTGGAGGAGCCGTGTCTGCCTACGGCGGGGTTCGGACCCATCGAGCCACTGGAGACTCGGCCGAGGTGCGGAGGCGAGCCGGCCCCCTCGTGAAGTTGGCCGCCCTGCGGAGATCGGGAGCGGACCTGGCCGCCTCCCCTCCCCCACATCCTCGTCCCCCTCACTGGACAGCCGGAGGGCCCGCTGTGTCTGGGACCGAAGGGGCAACGAGACGGTGCTGTTCATAGGCGGGGGCTCTGGACCTGCCCGGGCGGGTGCGGGAGGTGCTGCCTGACCTCCGCATGGCTGCCTGAGCGGCTCGGCGGCCTGCAGCGGGAGTTCCTGCCTTCGGGGGTGTTGCGGTGGTGGAGCCCCCCCCCCGGTGGAGGACGCAGTGGAGTGCCCCCAAACACTGCAGGTACGCGGGGTGAAAGGTGCGTGACATGGGGGCGAAGGAGACCGAGACCGGGGATGGAGACGTTGTGACCCCAGACTTCACTACCAGTCGGGCGCACCCCCGGTCTGACCTCGACGGGGCCGCTCATGTGCTGCGTGGCTCCACTGCATTCCCTCCACAGTGGCCCATGATCTACGAGAGCGGCAGCTGTAATTACTATCTGTCACGCCTGCCGATTCCAGCCCCCAGATGACTCCGTTCCCTGTCCAAGATGGCCGCTCCTGAGTGCGCAGGCGCAACATGGTCAGGCGAGTTGAAAAGCCTGACTTCCGGTTTACTCGGAGCTTCGCGTTCCAGTGGGGCTCCTCAGGCTGTTGCGATAATTGTTCTCCAGCGTTCTGAGTTTCCTGGACTACCTCGGTAGTCGTTCTGTTCCCGTGTCCTTGGCCCATCCTCTTCCGAGGATTCCACAGTTGCTCTATTTTTACAGCAACCCTCTTTGTCAGAGCTCTGACACCCGAGCCTGGTTCCTCCGGCTCGGGGGCTCCTTTTTGTCTCGCGCCGTTTGGCGCCTTGTTCCTTTGCTCTGTCGAGCATACTTCAGCAGGCAGTAGTGTACTCCGCCCACCTTACCGGATCTTGTCCCGTGGGCCGGCCGGGTTTAACTGCTCCTGCACCCTTGTCCTTCCACGCTTCCTCTCTCGTTTCGCTCATTATCTGCCCCATCCTCCAGAGACCCACTTTCCTGTGTTTCCTTACTTGGAGAGCTGGCCGAATTCACTACAGTTGGCAGTTGGGACTACATACAAGGCTCCTTTCTTCACAACTCAAGGTACTGTGCTGGGGGAGCATTGAGGGTGGGGGTGTTAGTTCCCATATTACGAGCATTTCATCCTTATCCTGTTCCTTTTATGATTTCATAGATCCTAATCAAAGATGTGTCTCCCATAACACCAGGGGCAGTTCCAGTAAACTTCTTAGGATTCCCTTCACAACCATCACAACCAGTCCACTAGGTAGGCGAGCCTCCTATTGGTAGCCAGGACAGGTGGAGGGGGCTTTTAGGGACATTCACCTCACTTCTCATTAACATATGTTCTTTGTGCCTTTTTCAGACGTCCGCTCTCTCAAAACCACAGTGACAACCAAGAAGGCAGTTCTCTGGATGCTACCCTCCTTTCCTTGTTTTGTCTCCCCTCTTTCCCTCCTTACCCGTGTGTTCTAGGGTTTGATAGCCACACGGTGTGAGAAGGGACGGTTGGGAATTAGCTTCTACACCTCGCAACAGCAGCGTGGGGACTCGGTGGCGCTCCTGCAGAATCCTATCCGGTAAGAACCTGACAGAACGCGAAGCCCTAGTGGTTTGTTCTGCCCGGGCGCCATGGACTTACCTCAGGTTACAATGACGGACTTAGCTAATATGATAGGGAATTTGCAGTTAGAAACACAGGCCTTGACCGCTCGAGTAAATACCCTACAGAGAGAGAGACCTGGGGAGGGCGGTGCTAGGGGCTCAGCACAGGTTATACAAGTAACTACTCCTCCGTCTATTCCTCTTGCACCACCCGAAAGATTTTCAGGAGACTCTACAAAATGTTCCACTTTTATTAGCCAGTGTCAACTACAATTCACATGTAAAGCACAATGTTTCCCTACAGACCAGGCAAAGGTGGCTTTTATGATTTCTTATCTAGGTGGTTCAGCAGCAAAATGGGCGATTCCGTTGATAGAACGGGACGACCCTTTATTACAGGACTATAGGGCATTCCAAAGAGAATTCAAAAAACTTTTTGACAAACACACTTATACCCAGTCTGCAGATACAGAGTTACTAGCTCTCAAACAAGGGACGACAGATTTGATTAGCTATATCACCTCATTTCAGAGGTTGGTGGTTGAGGCTGAGTGGCCAGAAGAAAAACGCAGTACTTTATTTTATCGGGGCCTTAGAGACGACATCAAAGATTCTTTATCACAGATTGTAGATCTCCCCAGGGATTGTAAAGAACTTATTGACCTAGCGGTCAAAATAGACCATCGTCTTCAAGAACGAAAGCGGGAAAAAGGAAAGATCGAGAGTAGAACAGTGATTCTTCGGGAGAAAAGAACAGAAGCCGCTTCTGCAGCTGACGAAGTGGAACCTATGCAGATAGGGACATTACGTGGGCCTTTAACCTCTGAAGAAAGACGCAGAAGGCGAGACAATCAGCTGTGTCTTTATTGTGGGAAGGCGGGTCATTTTCTCAGAAATTGTCCTACCAAACCAGTAGTAACCAAGAAGTCGGAAAACTAGAAAACCCGGGGCCTAGTGAGACCAGGACTCCGGGTTATTCTGGTTTAAGTGTCTCTTCAGCTAACCCTAGTATGGCTCACCCCAGTCATTTTTTTGTCGCCGCCAAATTAATCTGGAACCAAGGAAAGACAGAGATTCAAATCATGATAGATTCGGGCGCTTCAGGGAATTTTGTAGACAAGAACTGGGCTGAGGATCATGGCGTACAAGCTTATAACAAGGGTTACATAGAAAATGTCACCACGATTGATGGAAGCATCTTAAAATCAGGTCCCATCACACATCAGACGGAGGCCATACAAGTCCTCTTAGAGCCTAATCATACAGAAGTGATAGTATTTGACTTGATCCAATCCCCTCAGTTCCCGGTCTTGTTGGGCCTCCCTTGGTTGAGGTTGCATAACCCGTTGATAGATTGGAAAAAGGCAACAATCCAGTTCAATTCTGAAGACTGTTTGGCTCATACGGTAATGTCTAGTCAGATCAGTAAGGTACCAAGGGTGGAGGAGGAGAACTCTTTACCACAGGAATATCAAGACTTGAAAGCCATTTTTAACGAGGAAGAGGCCACTAGTCTTCCCCCTCACCGACCGTATGATTGTCGGATTGAGCTACAGAACGGAGCCAAAATACCCTGTAGCCGGGTTTACTCCCTCACGGAGAAAGAAAACCTGTATTTAAGGGAATATCTGGATTCCATGCTGGCCATGGGATTTATACGTCCTTCCCGCTCCCCAGCCTCGTCTTCGCTGTTTTTCATACCGAAGCGGGAAGGGGGCTTACGATGTTGCATTGACTATAGGTCTCTGAACAAGATTACGATCAAAAATAGGTATCCTCTTCCGCTCATCTCCTCTCTCCTTGATCAGGTGAGAAATGCCCAAATATTTACTAAACTAGATTTACGGGGTGCTTATCACTTGGTCAGGGTAGCTGAGGGAGATGAGTGGAAGACGGCCTTTTGTACGAAATATGGCCTCTATGAGTATCTTGTAATGCCCTTTGGGCTGTGTAATGCCCCCTCAGCATTCCAATTCTTTATAAATGAGGTTCTTAAGGAAATGCTGGAGGTCTACGTCATTGCCTATATTGATGACCTGCTTATCTACTCCTCTTCCCCGCAAGAACATGTACACCACGTCAGAAATGTGTTGCAGCGACTAAGGGACAACCATCTCTACTGTAAACTTGAGAAATGTATGTTTCATGTCCAGGAGGTCCCCTTTTTGGGTTTCATTATAACTCCAACAGGGTTACGTATGGATCCCCAAAAGGTTGAAGCTATCCATCGTTGGTCCACTCCTCAAAAGGTGAAAGAGATACAAAGTTTCCTCGGCTTCGCCAATTTTTATAGGCGTTTTATCTCGGGTTTTTCCAAGACGATAGCGCCTATTACCAAACTACTGAAAAAAGGGGTTCCCTTTGTTTGGACAACAGAAGCCGAGACAGCATTTCAAACACTAAAGACAGCTTTCATCCAAGCACCTGTACTCCAACATCCGGATCCCAGGTATCCATTCATAGTGGAGGCGGATGCATCGCAGGCCGCGGTGGGGGGGGTGCTATCCCAGGCAGACCACATTACAGGCGAATTACATCCAGTGGCATTTTTTTCCCATAAATTCACACCCGCGGAACTAAACTATGCAGTTGGAGACAAGGAACTGTTAGCCATTAAGAAGGCCTTTGAGGAGTGGCGTCAGTACCTGTTAGGAGCCAGACATACCGTTATGGTATTCACAGATCACCGTAACTTGCAATTTCTAAAATCAGCCAAGGCCCTATCCATGAGGCAATTGCGGTGGGCCCAATTCTTTAGTGAATTCGATTTTACTATTCAATACAGAGCAGGCAGACAGAATGGTAAGGCTGATGCGTTGTCTCGGTTAGGATTTGAGATGCCTGAAGAACCGGTAAATCCACCCCACATCATACCACAACATAGAATAGTGGGAGGACTGTCAGAGGAGGATTTCTGCACTAAAGTAAGGACAGAACAACAGACAGGGAGCGGACAAGAGATGGTAGAGTCAGTGGAACACGTTACCAGGAAGGGGTTCCTGTATGTACAGGAAGGCCTGGTTCTTCCTACTTTGGAATTGCAAAGACAGGCTCTAGAATGGTGTCATGCTCATCCTCTGGCCGGACACCCTGGAATAAAGAAAACTCTTGCCTCAGTCAGAAGGTGGTTTTGGTGGCCAAATTTAGGAAAGGATGTAGAACTATTTGTGAAAACATGTCACGTGTGTGCCCAAAGTAAAACATCCAGACAGAGGCCCATGGGGTTACTCCAACCTCTCCCTACCCCCCGATGCCGTGGCATACAGTGTCCATGGACTTCGTAGTGGAATTACCTCTTACGACCAGTGGCCACACTACCTTATTGGTGGTTGTAGATCTATTCACTAAAATGGCCCATTTTGTTCCATTACCAGGCCTCCCTACGGCGGCTGAACTAGCTACAATCTTCCTCCATCATGTAGTCAGGTTACACGGGTTTCCCTCAGTGGTCATTTCAGACAGAGGCGCTCAGTTTGTTTCTCGGTTTTGGCGGAAAATGTGCTCCCTGCTACAAATAGAAGTCAGATTGTCCTCAAGTCATCATCCCCAAACCGATGGCCAGACTGAGAGGGTAAACCAGTGCTTTGAACAATACATAAGAAGCCAGTCACTACACTCCAGAACAGAGTGGGACAAGATGGTATGGACGGCAGAGTATGCATACAACAACAGTCAACATGCATCCACAAAAAACACACCCTTCTACTGTTCTTACGGTTTCCACCCAAAGACCCTTCCTTCAGTGACCATCGCGGACTGTGTTGTCCCAGCGGTCAGTGACTTCATGCATAACATTCAAGATATACACAAGGTCACACGGGACAATCTAGACCAGGCTAAGGCACAGTATAAAAAAGGGGCGGATGCTCACAGACAGACAGAACCTTTGTATCAACCCGGGGACGAGGTATGGCTATCATCAAAATATATACCTCTAAGGGGTCCTTGTAAATTCAAACCTAAGTACCTTGGGCCTTATAAAATCAAAAGAGTAATCAACCCCGTAGCTATGGAACTGCAGTTGCCAGTGTCATTCAAGGTACACCCTGTCTTCCATGTTTCGTTGTTAAAGCCCATGGAACCTGAGACCCGGCTTCCCCCAAAACCTGCTCCAGTGTCCATAGAGGGAGAGGACGAATATGAAGTGGAAGCCATTATCGATTCACGAAGAAACAGACGGCGATTGCAGTATCTGATACACTGGAAAGGCTACGGTATAGAGGAACGTACATGGGAACCCGCTAGTCAGGTTCACGCCCCTCGATTACTCCGTCTTTTCCATAGACGTCATCCTCACAAGCCCAAACCTGTGGGAGGGGTTCTAGGGGGAGTATACTGTCACGCCTGCCGATTCCAGCCCCCAGATGACTCCGTTCCCTGTCCAAGATGGCCGCTCCTGAGTGCGCAGGCGCAACATGGTCAGGCGAGTTGAAAAGCCTGACTTCCGGTTTACTCGGAGCTTCGCGTTCCAGTGGGGCTCCTCAGGCTGTTGCGATAATTGTTCTCCAGCGTTCTGAGTTTCCTGGACTACCTCGGTAGTCGTTCTGTTCCCGTGTCCTTGGCCCATCCTCTTCCGAGGATTCCACAGTTGCTCTATTTTTACAGCAACCCTCTTTGTCAGAGCTCTGACACCCGAGCCTGGTTCCTCCGGCTCGGGGGCTCCTTTTTGTCTCGCGCCGTTTGGCGCCTTGTTCCTTTGCTCTGTCGAGCATACTTCAGCAGGCAGTAGTGTACTCCGCCCACCTTACCGGATCTTGTCCCGTGGGCCGGCCGGGTTTAACTGCTCCTGCACCCTTGTCCTTCCACGCTTCCTCTCTCGTTTCGCTCATTATCTGCCCCATCCTCCAGAGACCCACTTTCCTGTGTTTCCTTACTTGGAGAGCTGGCCGAATTCACTACAGTTGGCAGTTGGGACTACATACAAGGCTCCTTTCTTCACAACTCAAGGTACTGTGCTGGGGGAGCATTGAGGGTGGGGGTGTTAGTTCCCATATTACGAGCATTTCATCCTTATCCTGTTCCTTTTATGATTTCATAGATCCTAATCAAAGATGTGTCTCCCATAACACCAGGGGCAGTTCCAGTAAACTTCTTAGGATTCCCTTCACAACCATCACAACCAGTCCACTAGGTAGGCGAGCCTCCTATTGGTAGCCAGGACAGGTGGAGGGGGCTTTTAGGGACATTCACCTCACTTCTCATTAACATATGTTCTTTGTGCCTTTTTCAGACGTCCGCTCTCTCAAAACCACAGTGACAACCAAGAAGGCAGTTCTCTGGATGCTACCCTCCTTTCCTTGTTTTGTCTCCCCTCTTTCCCTCCTTACCCGTGTGTTCTAGGGTTTGATAGCCACACGGTGTGAGAAGGGACGGTTGGGAATTAGCTTCTACACCTCGCAACAGCAGCGTGGGGACTCGGTGGCGCTCCTGCAGAATCCTATCCGGTAAGAACCTGACACTATCTGTGACGAGGGTGCACCGGCAGTCCACTGGGGCATCATCAGTGCACCGTCGCCGTGTACCTGGCTCGGAGACGCCATGGTGGAGGGGTGATCTGGCGACCGGGACGCTCCACTGGTGGCCCCCCCCTCTAGCGGGGGTGCTTCTTCCACCTAGATCAGCGTGTACTGCCCCATACCTGACCCCCCGGGCGGACACGAGAATCCAGCACATATCTGAGACTACCCCCACCCCCCCTCTGTTGGGGGACTGCACTCGAGCCGGGTGCCCCTCCTCATCTCCTACACCCGATACGGCACTGTGTCCAGAGGGACCTATGGAGCACGCCCGGGGGAGGTGGCCCTCCTCCCTCACGCCGCCCAGCAATGGGGAAACCAAGGTCCACGCAGCAGAGTGCGGTGCCGGAGACTGCCCCGGAAAAGATGCCAAAAACTTCTACTTGGTCCCCCAACACCACGCCTTCATCGGACCTCTCCATTTCGGACAAACTAGATAAAGTCCTTGCAGCCATTGAACTCTCCCGGATCTCGATGGAGGAGCGGCTCGGCACTTTGACGACGGAAGTTAATTTGCTCGGGGATGATCACCGCAAGCTGGCAGATCGGGTGCGGACGGAGGAACGGACATTGGAGGAAATACAGCCCACGCTGAATGAACATCAGAAGACACTCCAGGGAATCCTCACCCGTTTGACTGCAGTGAAGGAGCGGGCACAGGACTTGGAAGGCCGCTCGAGACGCTGCAATATTCGGGTGGTGGGGCTGCCGGAGGGGATTGAAGGGGCAAACCCCATAGAATATCTGGACACTTGGCTCAAATCCTTTACCCCAGCTGCGGACCGAACAGCGTTTTTCTCGATTGAACGAGCCCATAGGGTGCCAGCCCGGAAACCCATTCCTGGAGCGGCCCCCCGACCACTGCTCGCTAAATTCCTTCACTTCCGGGATCGAGACGTGGTGCTCCGAGCGGCACGGCAGGCGGCACCGCTTCGAATAGAGGACAAGCAGATAATGATTTTCTCGGACTATGCCCGAGCGGTGCAACAACAGCGATCCTCTTTTCTGGACGTTAAGCGGAGGCTGCGGGATAACAACATGCAGTATGCTTTACTCTACCCAGCTCGCCTCAAGGTTCTCTACAAGGGCTCCTCAGTCTTTTTCACGACTGCCGAGGCGGCACATGATTGGGCGGATCAGCACTGCACACGGACGCCCGATACCCGTCCCAGAAACGGCTCACCCTATAACACCTTCCGGGCCAAAAAGCGTCCCATGAAGCCCCGTCACGCGGAGATGAAAGTAGCCTCTGGCACCCACGACTCGCCGGATCGGGAACAGATTATGAAGGAGAGGCGAGAAGCGCTGCAGGCGGTCATAGATCTCCGATCCACCCAACATACCGACTCCATTGATCGCCTTCCACACATCTTTTCATCAGAGGGTGAAAATGACAGTGATGACACCGCATCGGGAGTGGGCTCCGTGGCGCCCCCCAGAGTCACTCCACAAACGGCAGAAGGACTGCTAGATGGACAGGCGTTTCCCTCCTCACCATGATACACCCAAGAACAATAGACTGCCTAATTTGTATCCATATGAGTAATATTCAATATGTACCCACTACTGCAGATGTCGAGCTTGGCACATTCCTAGTGATGCGTAATAATCCTTTTCCATGCCTGTTAGACGCATGGACGTGCAGCTTCATGTCGCCACCCCCCAGCATATAGAACAGGTTCTTTCCCCCGGAGTTACAGGGAGAAGTTTGGACACACCGTCTCTTGGACGATGAGTCCTTTGCATTGGGACTGTTTCCCATACCCCAGCGTACTGTTTATTTCCCAGTTCTTACACATCCTATTCGTCATGGCACCCTACACCCGCAAGACCAACCGCCCCAGCGGCCGGGATCACTGGTTCGTTATTAATCAACCGCGCAGCGAACCCCTAGGACCCCATACACCGACCACTCAGATCGGCATCTCCCCCGGCCCGCACACTAGACGCACTACACATGGCACAGAGGATGAGTGTTACAGACATTAACATACTCACGCTAAATGCGCGCGGTCTTCACACCCCCCGCAAGCGCTATGCGATCTATGCCTACGCGAAGCGCCAGACAGCGTCCATTCTTCTATTACAAGAAACCCACCTTAATGTAGCGGAAGTGGGCAGGGTACAAGCGAAATGGCGGGGCCTTGTCTGCGCTACAACCTACTCATCATTTGCCTGCGGCGCGCTGATCTGGGTTCGACCGGGTACCCCGTTCCGGGAGCTCCAGCAGGTGGTAGACGGGGAGGGCAGGTTTGTCCTACTGGGAAGCATATATGCTCCGAATGTTGACCAAGATAAGTTTTGGGACAGACTCACGAAAATCCTAGCCCAATTCACACATGTACCATGGATACTCGGGGGAGATTACAACTGCATCTTGGACCCCGGATTAGATCGCTCCTGCCCCCCACTGCCGCGCTCCCCTACTTACAGACAAATCGATAGATTTAAGGCATGGGTAGCGCACTGGTCACTCACAGGCGCATGGAGACTACATCACCCTCATCGGATCCGGTCTTCATGCATGAACAAGAGTGTAGTATCCGAGAATACTTTGCCCGAAATGCGGGGACGGCATCCTCAGCCCTGGTCGAATGGGACAGCTTTAAGGTGGTGGCCAGGGGAGACTGCATTCAACAGCGCGCCGGGGTGAAACGCACCCTGGAACAGGCCCTTGATAAAGCCGAAAAACGGCTTGCTAACGCCACAAAACTCACTGACCAATCGGCAGCGGCGGCAACACAGCTTGCCCATGCTAAATCGGAGTATCAGGGAGCGTGCGCGGACATGAGGCGGTACAACTTTCGGACTCGTATGCACAAAGACCGCGACAAGACGGGTTCGCTGCTGGCGTGCCTAGCTAAACAAGACACGGAGATGCGGCCCATCACGTCCATAATTACACAACAAGGTGCCTTGGTACACTCCCAGGACGAGATTCTCCAGGAATTCCGTCAATATTACTCGGAGGTCTATAATGGGCCTTGGGCATGGAGTCAAGGGACGATCGATCGCTTCCTCGACCCTCTCCCTCTCCCTCAGATATCTACCGCAGAGAAAAATGACCTAGACGCGACGATACATACTTCGGAGATCACACATGCCATACGTACATTGGCCCGACACAAAGCCCCGGGCTTGGACGGGTTCCCGCTAGAATACTATGTCACCTTCGCTTCTCTGCTGACCCCCCGTCTATTGACAGTACTGGACACAGCATTGCGCATGGGTGAATTACCCAGATCCATGAGAGAATCGGTGATTGTCACTTTCCCGAAGCCCAACCGTGACCCACAGCTGTTAGCTTCTTATCGACCTATAACGCTCCTTACAGCCGACTGTAAAATTTTAGGGAAAATATTGGCAGAAAGATACTCCCGGGTCATGCGTCCACTGGTGCACGCTGACCAATGCGGATTGGTTCCAGGGAGGAATACCTCCCAGATCATACGACGTCTGTTCCACATCCAGGATCAGATTGGTGACCGCTTCCCCAGAGCGGCGTGCCTGATCTTGGACCTCGAAAAGGCCTTCGACACCCTGACGTGGCAGTACCTGTTCCCGGTTCTCCAGCGTGCTGGCCTAGGTCCCAAGCTTATAGCCTACACCCGCCTTCTATACACTAAACTCACTTCCCGAATCCGCATTGGGCGTCGTGTTTCTTCGGAATTCACAATACACAGGGGTACCAGACAGGGCTGCCCCCTCTCGCCCCTGTTATTCGCGCTGGCTGTAGAGCCTCTGGCTATCCGCCTCCGAAGGGAGGGACAGGACTGGGGCATACCACTTGCGGACACCACGCACTGCGTCTCACTGTACGCCGACGATCTCCTCCTCTATATACGGGACATCACAGCGGATCTCACCTCACTCGGGATCACCTTGACCGAGTTCGCAGAAGCTTCGGGCTTGAGGGTGAACTGGAAGAAATCTGTGGTGTATCCCTTACACCCCGACTCTGTCCCTCGGGAGGTATGGATTGGTGATCAGAGACTCAGCTGGACTGCGGAGGCCCCCCCGATATCTGGGGATTCGCCTATATCACTCACCCACCGACATCTTCGAGGGTAACCACCGTAGGGCACTCGCCTCTACACGTTCCATCATCGGGTTTTGGCGGAATCTTCCGCTGGCCCCGATTGGCCGAGTGGCCGAGTGGCCCTTGCGAAAATGGTTTTGGTCCCGCGTCTATTATTTCACTAATCTTCCAGTGATACCGCCTCGCTCTTTCTTCAAAGATTTGGACACCCTCCTTGGATCCCTGATATGGGGCAAGGGACGACATAGAATCGCAGTGGCAAAATTAAAATTACCCACGACACAAGGAGGTCTTGGAGCCCCTTCATTCGAGGCCTATTTCCTAGCGGCGCAGCTTCAATGGCTCTCCTATTGGACAGCTGACAGGCACACGTCCGAAACATACACGACCGTAGGCCGGATAACGACGCCAGAACTATGCCGATTGCTCGTGCCGGGATCCCGCCCAACGGGGATCTACCCCCTCCAAGTGGAGGTGGCCCGGAGGTGCATCCAGCGCATACACCACCTCACACCAGACAGGCCCCCGTATTCACCGTTGCTTCCACTGGCGGGCTGGCCCAAAAACACCCAATTCTTTACCCCTGCCATGCTTCGGGAGTGGACATCTAGGAATGTCACCGAAAAAGAAATACTGTTCGAAGAGGGACATCTTCGGCCATTCCAGCAACTCATTGATGATTATGACCTCCCCCCAGGGCTATTCTTGCGGCATCGTCAGCTCCTCAGCCACTTTCGACCATACTATGATCTCACATTAGGGGAGCCCCCCACGCATCCAGTCCTCCACATGATCCTGCGAATGGGACGGGGTCGTCACCTCACCACCTGGCTGTACAAATCCATCCGGGAGTTGACACCCCCATCACTGGAACCCCTTTGGACCCTTTGGGAGGAGGAGGTGGGACGGGCATTTCACGACAATGAGTGGGAAAGGGCACTCGATTTCCCCAACAAAGTGTCTAGGAATGCCCGTTTCAAAAACATGCAATTTTACATTATACACAGGGCCTACTTGACCCCAGCACGCCTGCAGCGTTTTTATCCCGATACAATTTTCCTCTGTCCCCGCTGTCAGGCACAAGACGCAGATTTCCACCATATGTTTTGGATGTGCCCGGATATCCAGACCTACTGGTCAACTATCCACTTACGGGGCTGCCTCATCTAGACACATGGGAGTGCTGTGCGCTGGGAATAATGGGCCGGAAGAAACGGCACAAAGTGCCCATACGATTTGTCTCCTTGGCGCACCTCCTGGCTAAACGTTGCATAGCTATGCATTGGCGTTCCCCTACGGGCCCCCCGCTAGCGGCATGGAGGGGGGCGGTGCTCAAGTGGGCCGCAGCTGAGGAGGATGCCCTGCGAGAGGAGGAAGCGAAGGGCATACGTAAAACCCCGATTTCCTTGGAGTGGGTGCTTTTGCTACATCAACTTAAACAGTCCCAGTCCCCAGTTGATCAGGACGCGAATGCGACCACCCCTACCGCTACGCAGTCACGCGCGATACAAACCCACTTGGATGACGCTTCCCCCTAACGCTTCACACCTACCAGGGAGCGGCTAGGCTCCTATCCCCACTGCTCCGTTGCCCACACCTATGCCGCATGTCCGCCTGCATAATCATACCCTCGGCCAGGGGTTCCCACTGTGTTGCTTCACCAGTTACCTGACGAACCGCATGTGATATGGTCCGGCTGGCCCCCTTTGATAGTCCATGACAACCCCTAGTTTGATCTCCCCCCTCCCTGGTTGGTTCCTTGATATGGCAAACACCTGTTACATTGCATATAACTGAAGTAGAAGTAATTATAACTGTCACGATGGATATCACCGGACTGGACATCTGTGCTTAATGACACTGCGATCCAATATTGCTATGTAACAACTGTACTAACAAATCCCAATAAAAAAAACGTTTCAAAAAAGAGAAGAGGGACCAGAAATCAGATAGAGCTTACTGCTTGATGTCCATTCGGTATATACAATATATATTGACATTTAGGAAAAGCAGTCTGTTGAGTCAAGAGTAATATTCATAGTATCATACTACAGAAATATCTGACATATTGGAATAGTAGCAGTCAAAATATCATAATGTAGAAAATAACAGCCATATTAGAATACTATCCTTGGTAAGTTGCTGACTTGAAAGAAAATCCGATATTCATGGTTTTGGACCGGTTTTGTAGCGTTGACAAATGGCGTACCAGAACCGAGATGGTCTTGTGGTTGTTGCCTTCTTTATTTGATATCAGCTGGATTCAGTTTGCTGTTGTTAATTTTGAGGGTGATACAATTGGTGGCGGCGCGAAAATGCTTATACACAATATTTATAGTAAAATGAAAAACGCCATTTCATAATCTGTATAGTACTGGTAAAATAAATTGGCAAAGAAGTAAGCTTTCCTCAGTGATAGTAAGCTTATTCATATATTACTTTTGATCGAATCAGCAATTGTTTTGCTTAACTTTATTCGATTCCTCATAAAATATTAGTCTATCTATAGATTATGAGAAATTTTACAGGTATAATGAATTAATCTATAGTTGAATCCTGCCTTTGACTACTGGTCAGTGTGAAAGAATAAAATGGACATAATGAAACCAACTTGGTAGTTATAAGCAGAAGGGTATCACAAAAGGGTAAACTATACAGTTTCGTCAATGATACAAAGGGGACGGTCTCTGTAGAGTCATAAATGTCAATATGGTCTCCATTTCAACTCGAAAGTGAATTAGATACATAGATAAATATGTTAAGGGAGTGCATGTCATGGGTAATGAGAATGGCAATTGAGAGAAAAACTTTCCTTTTTCATGAGGGACGCCGAGTTTTTGGTTACTAGGAGCTACACTTAAATAACTTCTCCAGGGACTCAAATTAAGTATCTAATAGTCAATCGTGCATTTCAGCATCTTTATTAAGTCACCTATTGGTAGTTTCCCCTTTAAGGATTAATTGCACTTTCCTGTTTCCTCATATGTAGTTGAGGAACTCACCTTCCTGCTTCAGAGGCAACCTCTCGCCAGCACCAGTAAAGGTGCTGGTGAAAATCAGGCAGAGGCATGTAGAGGTGGTTTCAGTGGGGCAAGAATTGTTGCTTCATCTTCCTCAAAGGAATATCAGTGTTGTGGGTGTGTAAGATGGCTCAAAAACCCTCAACTTTTTTGTGGCAACTCTTGCCCCTGAAAGTGTTGCTCCAGGGCCACCAAACTGTGACCCGGAGGTGGAGCACTTAGAGCTGCAGAGACTAAAGGGGTTGTATTGAGAGGCTGCAGTAGAAATGAAATGGCCCAGGTGAGTAAAGGACCTACACATATCACTGGTCTAGTAGTGGTCTCCATTTACTAGCCTTTGAGCAACCTAAAATCCTGGATTTTCATCTTGAAGGCTTGCAGAAGAGCAGTGGTGGCTCGCACAGGTAGCGCTGTGGGGTGGTGAGGCGGGGCAGGGCACGGTTGGGGGGTAGTAGAGTTCGGCATAAGACAGGAACGTTTAAAGCAAATAAATAAATAAATAAAACCACTTACCTTGCGCTCGCCGCATCGCCGAGTCGGCGATGCGGCGAGCGCAAGGTAAGTGGTTTTATTTATTTATTTGCTTTAAACGTTACCGTTGTATGTCAAACTCTACTACCCCCCCCAATCTGCCCCGCCCCACAGCGTTACCTGTGCGAGACGCCACTGCATAAGAGGTTGGCCATAGCAATCTTGAAGATCTAGTGGGCTATGATCAGGCATCATCAGGGTGTTCTGGCAACCATGGGTTGGGGCGCCTAGAGGATCATGAGCGTTTGGTGTCTAAAACGTTCTTCTCCTGCAGCTCAATTGATTAGCTAACCATGCTGACCCTATACTATGGCTGTACAGATTGACAGCATGGAGGGTGTATATTATCAGTGGGCTTGCACATAGCCTGGCTCTATATGTGTTTAGGTGTGGCTGCGAGGAACATAAAGAACGCATGCCTAGCTATAAAGCAACTGAGCACTGTGGGGGAACGGGACAATGGGATGGCGGATAGTGGCAGAATGGTAGGCCGGGATGGAGGCTGGAGAGCAGGATAGAAGATCGAAGTAGAAGGGGTGGGGATGGATTAGGCCAATTTCAGTTGGGTACTATAAACACATATTTATCTATTGATTAGGAGCTGCCTGTAGAGGAATGTCTTCAGTTATTTTCTAAAGTGGAGGAGCGAGGATGATTGATAAACTTAGTTCCATATCCTTGGTAATAGCAGGAGAAGGTCTAGCACCTGGTATCTTCTTTCTGCACTTCCTGATGTATAGTCTAGTTACCATGTTGATGCAAGTTTTGTGAAGCCTTGAGACATATCTATCCTTGAAGCCGGGCATGGCGGGTAGCCATTGTTAACTACTTTGTATGTAGTGCAGCAGAACGTGAAAGTGATGCATGAGGATAGTGGCAACAAATGGGCATCTGAGCATTGGAGAATGCTGTTATAGTTTCAGAGGCCTTTACTAAGTCTCGCTTCAGTATCAAGGATTCCATTTGGGGTCTCAAATGGGCCTCTGGGATGCTGGCTAGCAAGGCATTGTCTCCATCACAGTGAGGCAACACCATCGTCTGGGTGGCTATTCTTAAGTCCCCACCAGGGATGAATGGCTTGGGCTGTTGCTGTGGAGCAAATTTGAGTAAACGTTTCTGTTAGAACTGGGGTCACCAATTCCGACACGGTAGCTTGGCGAGAGGTAGGAAGGCGCCCAAAAGCAATGTGTAAAGCAGTTGTGCAGCAATCACTCACACGGATTCAGTAATGCGCACACAAAGAAGGACGCCACACCAAGTTGCTTGATAAAACAAGATCTTTTATCTATCTCACGTCATGGCAAATCAGTTCATTTCAGGAATAATTCTGATAATTTCAAGACAGCAGTAAATTCATTCGAGTAGCTACAACAGATAATCGCAGGGCAACAATTAATTCATTCAAATAAATGAAGCAGTGAATTTCAGGGCAACAATTAATTAATTCAGATCAGAACAGGTGTAAATTCCTTCAAGTGAATAGCACCAATAACCTCTGGGCAACAAGTAACTCATTCTAGCCCCAACACAGGCGCAAATTCATTTAGGGACATCTGGGTGTGGAGTTAACCTCACAACATTGCCAAGATAGGGGGGGCCCTTGAGGCATCATGCCCCACATTTATATAGATGTTCCCACTCCCTTTTTAGTGCAGCCTGGGCAGTTCATCGAATCAGGGAGAATTTAGGTTGCCGAACGTCTATCCCCAGGGCAGTCTTATGTCCACTCTGGCCCCAACAGCTTGATAGTAAGGCTTAAATGGGGCCTTCAAGGCCCGGTTGCAGTTCCCTGAGGGGAGGGGCGGTCGCGGGGCTGCCACTATTCTGCGGGACTCTCCTCAGCAGCCCAGCTATCCCCGGTGATCGTCGCCCTCCTTCCTCCTCCGCCAGGGGTCGGGTAGGCCTTCGCGACCCTGTCTCGGCTTGGGGGGGGAGGCCGGGGGCTCCCGCTCTCCTTGGAGCCCCCGCATCGGTGTTCACTGCTGGCTCCGGGCCTTCCGGCTCTCTCCTCGGCCCGGGAGCCAGCAGGATTGCGGTGTTCTGGGGGCCGGGCACGGAGGCCAATTGGAGGGCGGCTTTCAGGGGGCGCGGCCGCAGGAACCAATGGGGCCGCGCCTGCCACCCAAAGCGGCCAATGACGTCCGCCACGAGGGAACGCTCCAAGGCCTAGCGCGGCCTTCCCCTCTACCGCGGCGGCCCTCACAGGCTTCGGGGCCCGCAGCAGAGATCTTCAGCGGCGCCGGGGCTGTGGCGATGAATCGGGGCGCAGCGCTTCTCCGGGACCCAGCGCTTACAGGCGGAGGCCCGGCCAGCGGCGGTGAGTCTCCCACACACGTGCTTCTCCTCATGGTGGCGCGGGGGGGACGGATGATCTGGGGCAAAGGGCGTGAGCTGCGGCAGCGCCAGGCGTCACGCTCCAGTCCTGGCCCACAGCGCTTCCTGGCACTAGCACTCGGAAGGTATAACAGGCAGGGGGCACAGCAGCAGTCCGGCGATGTTGGAGCACAATAGCGCTTAGAGGCTACACAGCGTTTGGGGACAGTATGGGTGGATTATTCCTCTGGGGGCACCGTTCTGGCAGTGCAGCGCAAGGTGGGCACAGCGCTTTACCTGTGGATCCTCCAGTGGTTCCCAACAAACACCCCACGTCCTCAGTACAACACTTATCTCAGGGGGAAGGAAGACGGTAGGTCTCAGTTGCCGGCTTTGGAAGGGGAGAAGGGGGTTGAGTTGGCAGGCATCAGAGGCAGGAGGGTTCCCTGCAGCACACTGGAGAAGGTCCCCTGGGTTGCCCCCTCACCAGGCAAGATCAGCAGGCAGGCAGAGTCTAACTTGGGTACAGCAGGGCCTAAACTCAGTCAGTCCCAGTAGTGTAGGTTCCTCCCCTAGGCCCAACCGCCTACGCTCCTGCAGTGGTTCCCCCAGGTCCAGTGGTGCCCCAACTGACTAGTTCAGTTTCCCTCCTTTCCCCTTATACCCCTAGGTCAGGTGACCCTCCACTAAAGGCGGCAAAGCATAACCCCTCCCAGGGCTGGAAGGTTCCAGGAGCTTCCACATATCTGTCTATGGGACAAAGGCGGGATGGTAAAGACACAGTATCAAGATGTCCCAGCCTGCTCTTAACCACTAGTGCGTGTATGCAATGGCCACTCCGCAGTAGCAGGGGCCTGTGGCTGCCATGTTATTAGGAGAGAGCACCTGCACCTCAGCACTGTTTGGCAGTGGTAAGGCACCCAGAGACCTAGGGCCAACAAAAAGATGGTGCAAAAATGAGGCGACAAGGGCAAAAAATGGGGTAAGACCACCCTAGGGCTGGCAGGTCTAACATGCGTCCCCCCCAGCCGAAAGTGGGGAGAGCTACCCAACCTCTAGGGAGTTCTCATCACTAAGGCAGAAGAACCGAGAGAGACCGTCAGTGTTGGCGTGGTCGATGTTCCACCCTAAAGTCCATCCCCTGGAGGGAAATGGACCACCTCAACAATTTGGGGTTTTCGCCTTTCATTTGCATGAGCCAGCGAAGGGGTCGGTGGTCGGTCTGAATGAGGAAGTGAGACCCAAAAAGATATGGCCTCAGCTTCTTCAGGGCACAAACCACGGCAAGGCTTCGCGTTCTATCGTACTCCACCGCTGTTCCCTGGGGAGTAGCCTTCGGGAGATAAAGGCCACTGGCTGGTCTTGGCCTTCCTCATTCAGCTGAGAGAGCACAGCTCCAATGCCATGCTCAGAAGCGTCTGTCTGCACGATTAATTCCTTGTTGAAGTCTAGAGTTCTAAGCACCGGAGCGGTGCACAACGCGTGCTTAAGGGTGTCAAATGCCTCTTGACAGGCAGCCGTCCAGATGACTTTCCGGGGTTGTTTCTTAGATGTCAACTCAGTCAGGGGGGCCACGATGGTTCCATACCCCTTGACAAACCGACGGTAGTAACCCGTGAGGCCGAGAAAAGCCCGGACCTCCGTTTGGATTTTGGGGGGCTCCCAGGCCAAGATGGTCTCAATTTTGGCCTGGAGGGGTTGCACCTTACCCCCGCCCACCAGGTGTCCCAGGTAGACGACAGATCCCTGTCCAATCTGGCACTAGCTAGCCTTGATGGTTAGGCCAGCCCGCTGTAGAGCCTGTAGCATATCCTGGAGATACCACAGATGGTCCTCCCAGCTGCTGCTGAAGACAGCTATGTCGTCCAGGTAGGCTGCTAAGAAGGCCTCTGGGCCAGAAAGCACCTGGTTCACCAACCGCTGGAAAGTGGCCGGAGCATTCTTTAGCCAGAAGGGCATCACACGGAATTGAAAGTGGCCCTCGGGGGTGGAGAACGCAGTTTTCTCCTTGGCTCCGTCTGCCATGGCAATCTGCCAATATCCTGACGTCAGGTCGATGGTACTCAGATACCGAGCTGCTCCCAGTTGGTCAATCAGCTCATCCGCCCTAGGGATTGGGTGAGCATCCGTCTTGGTCACGGAGTTCAAGCCACGGTAATCCACACAGAACCGAAGTTCCGGTGTGGTGCCCGGTGGGGCCGCTTTCGGCACCAACACCACCGGACTAGCCCATGGGCTGCTGGAAGGCTCGATCATCCCCAGCTCCAACATCTTAGCCACCTCACTCTGGATGCTGGTCTTGATCTTGTCGGACAGCCGGTAAGATTTGGTTTTCACGGGTGGGCTGTCCGCTGTGTCCACGTCTTGGGTACACAGATGCGAGATCCGAGGAGTGAGGGAGAACAACGAGGCGTACTGCTCCAATACTTGGAGGCAGTCCCTCTGTTGCTCAGGGGATGGGGAGAGGACAACTCCCTCCACCGATCCATCCTTCTATTGGGCCGCCAAAAGGTCCGGAAGAGGCTCGCTCTCTTCCTCTTCGCTCCCATCCGTCACCATAAGGAGAGCAAGCTCTGATCGCTCATGGTGCGGCTTCTGGCGGTTGATGTGGAACACCCGATGGGGTTGTCGGGGGGTCTTGAGGTCGACAACGTAAGTGGTCTGGCCTCTCTTCTCCAAAATGTTGTATGGTCCAGTCCACCGGTCCTGGAGGGTGCTAAGCTCTCCGGGCTCCATGACCCACACCTTCTGTCCAACATCCAACTCCACTGTCCGAGCGTTGAGGTCGTACCACTCCTTCATGACGGCTTGACTAGCCTCCAGGTCGTCTGAGGCTTCCTTCCACAGCTTGGCCATCTGGCTGCGGAAGGCCAGCATGTAGCTGACAACGTCACGGGGAAGCTTCTTGGAAGACGTCTCCCACCGCTCCCTCACCAGGCTGAGGTGCCCCCTAACAGGGTGGCCATAGAGCAGCTCAAAGGGGCTGAACCCGACTCCCTTCTGCGGCACCTCTCGATAGGAAAATAGCAGACAGGGTAAGAGGACGTCCCACTTCCGTCTCAAGTCCTCGGCCAGACTCCGGATCATACCCTTCAGAGTCTTATTGAAGCGCTCTACGAGCCCGTTAGTCTGGGGGTGGTAAGGAGTGGAGAGCCTGTAGGTCACTCCGCACTCCTTCCACGTGGCCTGCATGTAGGCCGACATGAAATTCGTGCCCCTATCTGACACCACGACCTCGGGGAATCCCACACGGGTAAAAATCCCCATCAAGGCCCGCGCCACCACCGGTGCAGTGATGGTCCTCAGAGGGATTGCCTCCGGGTACCGGGTGGCGTGGTCCACCAACACCAAGATGAACCGGTGACCCGAAGAAGTCGGCGGGTCTATTGGCCCGACAATATCAATGCCTACCCGCTCAAAAGGGGTGTCGACAACCGGAAGCGGTTCCAAAGGGACCTTCAACTTAGTCCCAGTCTTGCCACTCGCCTGGCAAGTCTTACAGGTCTTGCAAAAGGTGACAGAGGCGACTCGCATTCTGGGCCAGTAAAAATATGGGACCAAACGAGCAAAGGTTTTGTCCTGTCCCAGGTGTCCTGCTAGTGGTATCTCCTGTGCCAATTCCAGCAGAAAGGCCCGGTAGCATTGGGGGACCACTAAGGCCCTTGATGACCCATGCACTGGAGCCTTAGGCTCACTGTAGAGGAGGCCATCCTCCCAGTAAATATGGTAATTGCCGGTCTCTTGGTTCATCGCTTGGGCTTCGGCCTGCCGCCGCATACCTTCAAGCGTGGGGCACTCTCTCTAAGCCTGACAGAATTCCTCACGGGTAGGCCCTCCTTCCACCTGCCACTCTGCAGGGGCGGCAAGTCCCCCACGGGAACAACATCCACCTCCGCTGATTCCGGGGTCACCACCCCAGCATCTCAGCATGGGCGTTGAACTCCACTTCCTTCCAGGCAGTATGTTCCAAATCATTTCCGAGCAGACAATCCACTGGCATGGCAGGGCTTACGGCGACTCTCAACTGGCCTGAGACTCCTCCCCAATCAAAGGGAACTTGGGCCACGGGGTAATGACTCTGGCTGTTATCGGCCATTACCACTGAGTGGAATACTTCAGGAATCACCTGCTCTGGGGACACCAGCTGACGTCTTACCATCGTCATGCTGGCACCCGTGTCCCTCAGAGCCTTCATCTCTTCCCCATTAACCCGTACCCTCTGCCGGTACTTGGCAGTGTTCGAGGGCAACTGCGTCACTGGGACCATCTCTCTATCCCCCAGTGAAACCAGGGTCAAGCCTGTCCACTCACCCCCTCATCTAGGGACAACTCTTCCCCCAGCGCTACACTAGCCACCCCGGGGCTCTTACCTCCTGTGGGGGCTGGGGTCAGTTTGCGACACTGGGGATCCCCCTTGCAGTGTCCAACCTCCCAACATTCGTAACACCGGACAGTTCTGGGCTGCTGACTCTTGTCAGGGTAAGTGGGTTTCTGGGATCCAGATTGGGGTGGGGAACCTACCCCCTTCCCTTGCGGTCTATTTTGGGGGCCTTTAAAGAACTCCTTCTTTTTATCTACCCCCTCTCTCTTCTGGGGAAAGCCCTGTCCGCCTTTCGGGGGTTCTCCCCCGGGTCCCTTGTGGGACACCCGAGTGCTGACCCAGGTATCTGCCTCCTCCGCAAGCTTCCGAGGGTCGGTCAGCTTGCAGTCCACCAGGTGTTGGCGCAGCTCTGGAAAACATTTATCGAGAAGGTGCTCCCTTAGAAACAAATTGTACAGCCCCTCATAATCGCTCACTTCGCTGCCACGCACCCAACCCTCTATGACCTTACGTGCATAGTCAAAGAAATCCACCCAGTTCTTTGTGGGAAGCTTATGGCTGTTGCGGAACCTCTGGCGATACTTCTCGGGAGTGAGGCCAAACTTCCTAAGCAGTGCCTCCTTCATGATAGGGTAATTTGTTCGATCTTCCTTTTCTAAAGTCAGAAGGGTATCCCTTACCACCGGAGGTACGTACCGATACAGGCCACCCCCCCAGTAACTCTCGGGCACCCCATGAGCTACCAGACACACCTCGTATGCCGACAACCACTTGTCTATGTCATCCTCTACACTAAAACTAACCACCACCTCCTTCGGTAGATAAAACTTAGGCTCTCGTGGAGCCTCAGCGGGTACGCTGCCACCATTCCTGTTGCCTTGCGCCCCTAGTTGCAATGCTCGCAACTCCAACTCCTTTAGGCTGAGCTCATGCGCAAGCTTCCTCTCCTCCATGGCTAGCCTCTTCTCTTCTCTCTCCTTCTCCATTTTAGCAAGCTCTAATCTCAACTGCCTCTCCTCCCTCCTGTCCTCGTACTCCTCCACCGACACACTCCTCGCTGACACACTACTACCTGCCCTGGAACGTCTCCCTGGCAACACATTATCACTGATGTCTACCTGTAGTAGGTCCAACTCTCCTGGAGTGCCCGGTTCCCCTCAAGCGCCCGGCTCCCCCGAAGCGCCAGGCTCCCCCTGTCCCTCGTCCCCTCTCCCCCCCGGGTGGGCCAATACCCATGCCCTCAAGGCTTTTTGAAGCTCCTCTCTCTTGGCGCCTCGCTTGACAGACACCCCCATCCCCTGACAGAACTCCCTCAGCTGCGCCACCGTATACATTTCTAGTTTGGCCAGCTCAAACTCCATCCTGACAGGTGGGGCCCCAGACAATTCAAGGGAAAAATACAAGGACGTAGGCAACAGGTCCAAAACAGGAGCCTATACACTCAAGCAGACAGTGAAGGGCAAATTGTTAGGCTTGCGATACAACCGGTGTCCAATTGCGGCGCACACAGAATCCCTGTAGGGTGCTGCACAAGTCCCAATCCCACCGCTGAACACCAATGTTAGAACTAGGGACACCAATTCCGACACAGTAGCTTGGCGCGAGGTAGGAAGGCGCCCGAAGGCAATGTGTAAAGCAATTGTGCAGCACTCGCTCACACGGATTCAGTAATGCGCACACAATGAAGGACGCCACACCAAGTTGCTTGATAAAACAAGATCTTTTATCTATCTCACGTCATGGCAAATCAGTTCATTTCAGGAATAATTCTGATAATTTCAAGACAGCAGTAAATTCATTCGAGTAGCTACAACAGATAATCGCAGGGCAACAATTAATTCATTCAAATAAATGAAGCAGTGAATTTCAGGGCGACAATTAATTCATTAAGATCAGAACAGGCGTACATTCCTTCAAGTGAATAGCACCAATAACCTCTGGGCAACAAGTAACTCATTCGAGCCCCAACACAGGCGCAAATTCATTTAGGGACATCAGGGTGTGGAGTTAACCTCACAACATTGACGAGATAGGGGGGGGGGCCTCAAGGCATCATGCCCCACATTTAAATAGCTCTCCGCCCCTAAAGATAGATGTTTCTGTGAGCATGGCCCCCACTCCCTTTTTAGTGCACCCTGGGCAGTTCATCGAATCTGGGCAAATTTAGGTCGCCGAACGTCTATCCCCAGGGCAGTCTTATGTCCACTCTGGCCCCAACAGCTTGATAGTAAGGCTTAAATGGGGCCTTCAAGGCCCGGTTGCAGTTCCCTGAGGGGAGGGGCGGTTGCAGGGCTGCCACTATTCTGCGGGACACTCCTCAGCAGCCCCGCTATCCCCGGTGATCGTCGCCCTCCTTCCTCCTCCCCCAGGGGGTTACCTGTTTGCCTTGGGCCTCGGTAGGCCTTCGCGACCCTGTCTCGGCTTGGGGGGGGGGGAGGCCGGGGGCTCCCGCTCTCCTTGGAGCCCCCGCGTCGGTGTTCACCGCTGGCTCCGGGGCTTCCGGGTCTCTCCTCGGCCCGGGAGCCAAAGGGATTGCGGCGTTCTGGGGGCCGGGCGTGGAGGCCAATTGGAGGGCGGCTTTCAGGGGGCGCGACCGCAGGATCCAATGGGGCCACGCCTTCCTGGCACTAGCGCTCGGAAGGTATAACAGGCAGGGGGCACAGCGGCAGTCCAGCGATGTTGGAGCACAATAGCGCTTAGAGGCTACACAGCGCTTGGAGACAGTATGGGTGGATTATTCTTCCAGGGGCTCTGTTCTGGCAGTGCAGCGCTAGGTGGGCACAGCGCTTTACCTGTGGATCCTCCAGTAGTTCCCAACAAACACCCCACGTCCTCAGTACAGCGCTTATCTCAGGGGGAAGGAAGATGGCAGGTCTCAGTTGCCGGCTTTGGAAGGGGAGAAGGGGGTTGAGTTGGCAGGCATCAGAGGCAGGAGGGTTCCCTGCAGCACACTGGAGATGGTCCCCTGGGTTGCCCCCTCACCAGGCAAGATCAGCAGGCAGGCAGAGTCCCTCATCTAACTTGGGTACAGCAGGGCCTAGACTCAGTCAGTCCCAGTAGTGTAGGTTCCTCCCCTAGGCCCAACCGCCTACGCTCCGGTAGAGGTTCCCCCTGGTCCAGTGGTGCCCCAACCGACTAGTTCAGTTCCCTCCTTTCCCCTTATACCCGTAGGTCAGGTGACCCTCCAGTAAAGGCGGCAAAGCATAACCCCTCCCAGAGCTGGAAGGTTCCAGGAGCTTCCACATATCTGTCTATGGGACAAAAAGGCGGGATGGTAAAGATACAGTATCAAGATGTCCCAGCCTGCTCCTAACCACTAGTGCGTGTATGCAATGGCCACTCCGCAGTAGCAGGGGCCTGTGGCAGCCATGTTATTAGGAGAGAGCACCTGCACCTCAGCACTGTTTGGCAGTGGTAAGGCGCCCAGAGACCTAGGGCCAACAAAAAGATGGTGGCAAAAATGAGGCGACGAGGGCAAAAAAAACGGAGTAAGACCACCCTAGGGCTGACAGGTCTAACAGTTTCACATTTTCCAAAAGGGAAAGGTGGTACCATGCTGTTGTAATTGTCATGGTGTTATATTCGTTGAATGAGGGGTCTGTGTTTAGGGCGTGTCTAAGTGATTTTGAATTGACTGCCAGCTGTGGTTTGATGTAGTCTAGATTCAATTCCATTTGGACAGTCAGGTTTGAATCTGTGAATCTTTGGTGATATTGACTAATGTGGGAAATTTGGTCCTGGTCAGTTTGAAATTTAGGAAGAATTTTGATAAACAATACAGTAGGAGATTGGGGCAAGGTTTGAGTCACTGAATGTTGGGAGGTGAGGAGGGTTATTAGGTAGCGGTGTGTGTCATTGGTATGAAGGTTGTTCTTGATGCTGCTGTCAGCGAGTAGAGATCCAGGAGGTTCTATGTAGAGACTGCAGACAATGGGAGCCAGGTCAGATACCAGAGGAGACAGGGGATTTCTGGGAAATTGAGTCCCCCCATCCTGTAAAGTTGGTGACTGTATTGAAGGTTGTGAAGAGTTGAAGTCGGATCAGGTGTTGTTTTTTTCATTGATCGGGGGGGTGGCAGTCACTGTGCTGCAGCATGTTCTGACAAAAGGAGGTTGTTCTTGTTGATCCAATCTTGTTTGATCGGAGACAACTTTCCCAATGATTTTTCCAATGAGAGGACTTTAACTGCTGGGGCAGTAATTGGCGAGGTCATCTTGGTCCAGGGTGGGCTTTTCAGGAGTGGGGTAGTGGAATGTGTCCCACTTTGAAGTTTATTGGGAAGGTTCATTGGCTGAAAGAAGAGTGGAGGAAGTTGAACTGGGGACTGAGGGCATCTCCTTGGAGGAATTTCATGAACAATGATGGCAGAATATCATTATTGTGTGATGTGGTCTTAGGAAAACTATAGATGTTAGTGAGTCCAGTGTACAAGCAGACATCTAAGGCTGTCTACTTCAGGATGGACCGATGGGGATTGAAGGAAGGTGTGTGTGCGTGCTTGGTGTTTTCAATGTACCCCTGATTTTGCTTATCTTCTCAATAAAGAAGCAATTGATGATATTGCACCTGTCAAATGATTGGGTGGTTGGCAGGCGTGTGAGGGGACTGACAGTGCTTTGCTTTTACTGGTTGCTTGTAGGAGGTGGATTGCCTGTGGTGAGGAGGAATCTGTGTGCAGAGCTCAGTGTTTTGGGTTGTGAGAGGTCATGAGACTCTTACTTAGTGAGGGCTCAATGCGGTTGATAATCAGTGTTAGATAGGAGATGAAAACATTCATAATATGCATACTCTGATTACTCAGAGCAGCTGGTCCCTCAGTCACTGTTATCATAACCTTTCATCTAGCCCTGGGGAGGGAAAAGCTCATTAGTAGTTAATAACCTACATGTAGTAAAGCCAAAGCAGGCATTTGGTGACCTGCTGTCAAGCCAGCAAGAAGGAAACAGTGAGACAGACATCAGGGACGAGTTTTGTAACATGCAAAAGAATGGTAGGAAAACGCACGAATTACGTGAGAAAGAACATATTATTGCCTTCATTGGGATATCCCACAGTGGCTTTTATTATTGAAAACCAACCCCAGGTCTGTGCTCCAAGGAAAACCATAAAGTAGTTTCCTATGTAAGGATTCTGTAATGCTTAAATGTAATGCCTATGCCATCAAAAACCATATTTGTCAGTTCAAAGCATGACTACACATTATGGGGACAGCGGTTGAAGAAACATAGGCAAAATCTTGGAGAAATTAAAGTATTGTTCTTTATTGCTATGGACGTTATCTTCCCAGCTACCAAGGTGGCGAGCCCTTCGGAGTGGGGTATGGAAAGATTGAGCTGGCCATGTTGAGGCTAATTGAGAACAAAGGGCTCCAGTTCATGGGGCTAGCCTCCAGCATTAAATAATAACAAAAAGGAAAATGCAATGAACAAGGGAAACAGCGTTTACAACGCTGGTAATACCACGCGGGTAGGTTACAACGTGGACATCACATCATCCGCGTTGTTACCACGCATGGCATTACATCGCAAGTTGTTTCAACGACTTGCGCTAGATGGCGCGCAACACCAGGGAATGTTTTGGATTTTAAATCCAACACATTCCCTGCTGTTGCGCTAACTGGAGTAGGAATAGTAATTTATACTATTCCTAAATCCAGCGCGCCATCTAGCGCAAGTCATAGAAACGACTTGTGATGTAAAGCCATGCGTGGTAACAACGCGTACGATGTAAAGTCCACGTTGTAACCTACTGTGGGGTAATAGATGGCGTAGTAACATCATACATTCAGTGAATAATCAAGACTCAGGCACTCGTGTAACAAAACTTGAGGGGGCCCCCCTTCAATGTACGTGGAGAGCCCCCATCTAGACTCAGTTGGGAGCTCTTTGGTCTGAGTACTGGTTGCTGAGGGGGCCCACTCCAGGGGCTGCACCACAGGGGCTGCGGGGGCCTGTGTTATGCCACTGGACACAGGCACAGTTAAGCGGTACTCTGGTTTAATATAATATTGTCGATATCATAATTATATGCTTTATAAGTTGATTATGCTATTTCTATATTCTTAGTGCTCACTTCCTGCCTATATTGGCAGATTACATCTACATTGTTAGTTTAAATTGCACATCTCTTGTACACACCATTGTAACATTTTCTTTTTGTGTTTAGACAGCTGTATCTGTTTTGTATGTGTTAAGTAATTCATGTACTCTGAAGTCCTTATGTAATGCAACTGGTTCCATTGTAAATAAGCGCTCTGACAACTTCGGGTAAAGTAAGTACGCGCTATATAAAACGCATATATAAATACATTTCATGCAAAGCCTAAATGGTGATAGATCTCGAAAACCCTGGTCTCTTCCACCATGCAGATAGTCTCTACTCGATACTGTTATCAGCATGGAATTGAAATCCCTATTTTTTTTAAAGTCCTTCATTAGTTGTACTAAACCCGTGTTCTGAATATGCTATCACATGCACATGATCTACTTATAATTATTGTAATACACCATGGGTATTATTATGTATCTGAATGAGTTACTTATTTATCCAGTATACCTACGAGCATAAACTCCTTATTAAAAAAAAACCTCAGTCCAACAAAACCAAGTAAAATCATCTTTCTCAAAAGTATGCATTGGGTTTGCAGCATGTGTTTCCATTGGACATGTTCTGAAATACCATCTAATGTTTTTTTTTAGTTTCAAGTTTTATTTTGTTTTGCTGTAAGCCTTTACAAATGGCTAACAAAACTTGAAAATCATTACAATTCTCACAGGTTTAACACATTAAAAATATTTTTTAAAGCATATAAAACATTGGATCATTGATTCATAATTGGAGTGTCTCTTATGCTATTGCATTTTCTGACTCCAAAAACATTTGAGACACTTGACAGGCTCTAGTATCATTTAGCGCACTTGAGAGGTAAAACATAAGTGAATATGGTTTGGTATGCTGGAATGACATTGTTTTTAGATACTCCTTTCAGATTTTCATTGAGGAACACTTTTAAGTAGCAAAATTGTGCTACTCTTTCAATTGACAAAAAATACAGGTACTAGTTGTCTAATGTCATCTGCGAGCCCCCACAAGCACAATTATTTGATTATTGGTAGTTGGAAAATGATATGTTCTTGTATCTGGGACTCGCAAACATCCTTCAAACATAGGGAATTCAAATGATAAAAAAGGCCAATAAAAGTTACTTAATTCTGCTTCATAAATCGGCACTGCATTTTTTTTATAGTAAGACACTTGACACCTTATGTAACATATCTCTGCAGTTCCTTTGTTTTACAATGTTTTAATACCTCCAATGCAGTTCACCGAATTTGAACTTCCAATTATCTAATGTCCTACAAGTTTGCACTTTTCTGTTCTTATCAACAAACTTTTCGGACATGCATCTCTGTTTGTATGCTGTTCTCTAATCGGTCTATTTAATTCTTTCTGTTTACAACTAAATAGCAACTGAGTACACAATAGTAATTTTTGCACTATAATTATCCATATTGTTGCCCATAGCAGGCCTGTTTTTTTGACTGATCCCTTTTATATCCAACAATGTATGTCATTGTTACCAGATAAACGCCATTGTCTAATTCAAGTACTAGTCCCCCCTCAATACTGCCACTGATTTAAGGACCACCTTAATCAGGTATCCCTTTAAATTAGTAATGAATCAGCATGGCTGACCCGATCATTACATATCTCAGACAAAATATTGATTTCCAGCTTATATTTCAAGTGGTTTGTCTTTTGACTATTGTATTGACATTTTTTGATGACAAAAAAATATAGAATTAAAAATATGTATATCGTGTGGAATTAAAATCAGTGAGGGTTACTACAAGCAACTTAGAGTGTGCGTATAGTTCATATTTCGCCATTGTATAAATGATTGTACTAGAATTGATGCAACTTACCTTGTTGGATTGCATGGAATATCCCCTGTAATGCACGCAGTAAGTGTACAGCACTGTGTTGTAAGTAAACACTCTGCTAGTTGCCATTGCCTCTTATTTGAGATATTATCTTCTGTCACAGGTTCTGTGATATTAAGGTACTCTTCTAACTCTGTTTCACATATTGTGGATGCCAGAGTGAAGGTAACATGCGCATCACGGCTATTATTACAGTGGATTCTCCTACTGAAGTACACATTTTTCTATACTTTCCATAGATTCAGTCAACAAGCAATGATACTTCCTACCCCTTGGGATACATACATTAAAAACCAATTCTTTATAAGTTGTGACTTGCTGTTCAGTCTCCTGACAATTTTACTTTCATCTAGAACCCCAGATTTATAAGAAGTCAACAGCTTTTCTAACCCTCCTTGTGCATTGCAGTGGCCAATTCTCCACGCTGGTTCTTTCAGTACAAAGTAATTCCTCAAGTCAGATGTATCAGGTAGCTTTGACTCTTGTAGATATGAACTTAAAATGGATTATTCAGTGACAGGAGTACAACAAATCCCCTGCTCCCATTCCATTTGAGGTGACGAGACTTAGAAAGATCTCTTTCCCTTCTCTAAAAATAATGACATCAACTTTGAATTCATTTGGAATCAAGGGACTGGCATTAAATTGCATTGAGTCTTTTCTTACAGGTAGAGCCTAAAAGTGACCATTGGGAAATGGACCACATCCTCCTCCACAGTTCTCATTGGTGTTCCCCAAGGGTCACATTTATCCACTTATCCTTTTTAACGTCCATGTAATGCCTCTTCTATCCATCATTAGGAAATCGGGCTGTGTGTTACTTTCTTAAGCTGATGACACCTAGCTCATTTTTCGTGAAACTAAAACTGAGCATTCCCTGTCTTTCCTACTGGAATGTCTCAATGATATTAGATTCTGGATGAATGCACACTTGTTAACAAAGAATGTGCATAAAATGGAGACCCTGGTGGTCAGAAATGATCCCTTGCCTGCCTTTACCTCGGCCCTCAGACTTAGGACCATACCCGGAATCTAACCCTTCTATTAAAAGCCCAGTTCTCAAAATAAATGCTAACCTACAAAGTTCTTCTGCCATCTCTTTCTGCTCTATGATCTTCCGCGGGCTTAAACATATTCATTCTTTGCTATTTAAAGATGGTAAAAAAAAAACATTGTGTCAGCCACACTGGTTCTCAATTCCATTATTATAACTGCCTGTATTGTGTAATTTCTAAGAAACAACCGAATAGATTACAAACTATCCAAAATCAAGTTGCGTGGGCGATTGTTCAAACATCTCAATAGTCCTCGGCAAAACATGTCATCTACTTACTACACTGGTTGCCTATTGACAGGAGGGTTCTCTTCAAGTCTATGTACATAGTTCATAAATGTTGTTGTGGAGATGCACTCCATTTTCTCGAGACTAGCAATCTTTTATGTGTCCCACATTTTTGAAAATCTCTCACCCGCGACAAATCCTTTTCTTACTGGCCTCGAGTCAATAGAACCATATTCCTCAGGATCTGAGGTCTATCCCATCTTTACTCTGTTTCAGAAAAATATTGAAGGCCTTCCTCTTTTTCCTTATAATTTCTCTACTCCTCTCAGTTAATGCATGTTAGCGCCTAAAGACCTTTGGGTGACATTAACAAAATGCATGATGAATTAAAACCCGCGACAAAGGATTTGCTGGGGCCACGCTAAAATCGTATTCCTCTTTAGAGCGCCAGGACACTCTTTAAAAAAAAAATCAATAGGTAAAAGAGAATGCGGGTCACATCTGAGCTCCTAGGATGTAGTTTGCTGTAGAACAGTGTCAACTCAAGGAGCATAGGTTACAGCCACTTCATTTAGTTCCCTCTCCATCACTGTGAACTAACTTACCCGGACGATTCCCTAAAACTGCTGAGGTAAATTGATTTCCTCTATGCTTATCAAATTTTTCTCTTCCTCACTATTTTCAACTTAGATTTTTTTTTCCTAAACCATTTTTCTGTTATTCATCTCCTTCTCTTCTTGACCGTTTCTGTTCTGTTTGTTGTGTTCCAAGATCTATTTATTATCTAATTCCTAAAGTTTGGAAAGATATATTGCCCCTTTTTCTTTACCACTTGACTTTTTCGTGCCCAGGGGGCAAATAAATATATAGAACAACTGGTCACAAACTGCTGGTTGCAAATTGTGACCGCCATTTTTGGGACCAGTTTGGACTTTTGTGAAGCGACCTATGTACTAAAATCTCTGTTCACAAAATTCTGAATCATAGCGGGTTGCAATTTGACCTACCTCATCAATATTCAGGAGGTAGGATACAAATTGCATAGTTTTATTTTTAGATGTAGCCTGTTTTCCTTAAAGGTAATTGGGCTGTGTTAGAAAAGAAATGTTAAACTTTTCAAAAGTTTGTTTGAGAGTAGACAGTGTTGCAGGGGACCACTGCCTACTCTCCACCAAACTTTCTTTTACATTTACAAAGGGGAAGGGGTTTAAAATGGACCCCTTCCCTCTTAAGAATGACTTCCACCCCATGTTGGAAGTCTGTAAAATGTTGATGTTTTGCAACTGGATTTCGATCACAAAACAATGATACGTAACATACCATAATGAATTGCTATTTGGAAGGGATGCCCTAATCGCGACTCTTCCAAGTAGCAATTTGATATGCCTTTCTACATCCATTTTGCTACTCAGTAACCAGTTAAAAAACACAACTAAACAAAAAAAAGTCTTTCTGTGACAAAACAGACCCTCGTTGAACTTTTATGCCCTTTATCTGAGACCCAGCCAATAGATTGGACCCCTTTCTTACCAGACGGACTCTTTTCCCCTTGAGTAGTAAAATCTACTTGGCTTTATCATGATATAGTTAACTTTTGGTAATAGTTACCTTATTCCTTAATTCAAGGTGGGCCGAAAGCCAGACATTCCAAATATGTGACTAAGGGGAGTATATGAAATACACCAAACATGACGCCACATACATACATCTAATTCTCAAAGTATCAGTATTGTAATTTGGCATGAGTCGGGGTAAGCGAAATGTCATTTAGGACTATCACAGTCTTTGCATGGGGGAAGGCAGCCCGAGATACTATGCTATCTTTTTATTGTTCGCCACCAAGTGGCGCTGTGTGCAACACAATCTTTTTACTGGCCGAAAACTTAGTTTTAGCGTCAAGTAAAATTGCTATTTTATGGCACATGTACAAGAAAACAGCAAGACAGTAAATTATTTCCAGTTTTTAGTTACACAGTGACACCAACATTTCTATAAATATATCACATATATGTGTACAGATATACTTATGCATACACATAAAAACACATCCCCTGATTCTGAAATCTTTTCTGAGTTCTGAGGAATATTCTTCAGTGTTCCTGTGTCCCCAACTCCCATGTTTCCCTGAAACATCTGTTCATAAAATCAAGGTTCTCTTCTCACATCCCTGTTGCAGTGTGTTTGGTCCAACTTAGTTTCTTTTTGAAAGGTCTACCTCGTGCTTTCGAAATCTTTTTTGCTCCCTCTGTCCCCACTCACTTCTCTGTGGTGGGAAACTAGTGGGGTTGAGCTCCATTCAGGAGGGCAATTCATTATTAAGTGGTTCTTGTGGTGGGAGAGTCATGGGGTGTTGTTGATTTGGGTTGCTTTGCTGTGGCAAAGGGTGAGTAGTGAGTCCTGCAGGAGAGAAGCAGAGGTAAGTATGGCCTGTAGACAGATCACAAGGTTGCAGTTTTGGAAACCACACTACATGCTTAATAGGAGTCCACTGATGTATTGCTGTCATGCACGATTCTTATCCATCTGCTAAAAGGGATAAAGCAGTCACTAAGTTGCATGGACTGTCATTGAGTTCTGTTGCTGTTTCACAGATGCTCTGCACACCAGTTCCCTGGAAGCCGGCCTGCCCAACAAATAAAATGTAGGCAATGAAATCCGAGGCGAGGGCCCAACCTGCCAGGCAGGGGTGTCCCAAGTCTCTACTCTCTCTTTCATACATGTTCCCTCCTCTCTCTCACTCAGTGCTTAATTTGTAAAATATTAAGTGCCATGGCTCTGACAAGAAGGCCACTGCAGCTTGCACCATACATCGTCCCTATCATCGCTGCCAAAACACCTACTAACCATCTCTCGCATGTAAATGCGACAGTTCAGATTATTCCAGTCCCCCAAAGCTAAAGGAATGGCTGGGGAGGCAGGCATTAGTAATTTTTTAATGTATTTTGTTTCCCTAAACAGCTCTTATACTTCTCCCCTCTAAATTACATGAGCAGCGCCACCTTGTAGCAGACTGCCTTAAGTGTGGTGTTGTCAATTAGGTGCCGGTGCCCAGCACCGGAAACCAATTAAGTGCCGGTGCTCAGCACCGGAAATCTCCGGCTCAAATTAAGCACTGCTCTCACTCCTTCTCTGTGTTGCACTCCCTTTTTAGGACTCGCTGAGTCAGCGCGCATGCGCTGCTCGGAGAGACATTTAATAAGTGAGTTTTCAAAGTGCTGCTGGCTGGCGTAGCGCATGCGTTCACGCGAGCGTGCACTCGCGCAGCTGGCAGCTTTGCAATATGTACAGTCGCGATCACTTTCACTTTCGCACGTGCAGCCTACTTTCACTTTTCCCATCGCACGCACGCACCACTCGCATCCACCTTTTGCTTGCGCTTTTTGCTAAACAGTATTCCTCAGTCAGAGCTGCAGCATCCCTTGCTAGTGCATTGTTATGGTATACATGCATCATCTCCAGCTCTACTTAGTTTGAGCCTGTAGCGCACTTGCTGGTCCAGAACAGAAGCCCGCCCACAACTCAGGCAAAACCCAAAATTATTGACGCGTAGAAAGTCCTTGCTTTCTTAGAACTTGACCATATGTTTCTACCACCACACCTCAATCCTGACCTGCAGTTCCACAGGCTGTTCCACTGTGGACCCTCACACAGATCTGCCTATACTGAGCGCGGCCTTGTATCAGCCCGTGCTAGTCAAGGACTCAAATCCACACACAGCTAAAGCAATGCAACTCAAACCCAATGTGTAGAATCCCTTGCTTTTTCGATCTGCTGGTGATACTGCAGCTCTACAAATCCAGTGCAAATGTCACCTGCAGCACTCCTGCTGTTCTGTTACTTGGAAGTGCACCTCATTTTTAATGCGCCTAATTTTTTATCTCCATGCCACTGGAATCAAGCTATCCTGGCTGACGAGGGCTGAAAGCCCGAAACCGGTCCTAGGATGCTTGTTTCCAGTCCAGGGAGGACCTGGCTTGGCAGTTCGGGCTGGACTGTTCCCATGGGGCACAGGGTCAAGACTGATTTGCATATGGCTGGGTTCAAACTGGAATGGCATGGTGAGCAAAAAAACGATGGATTTAGGCCCAGATCTCTGTACTGGGGTGAATGTATGACATTGTTCTGCATTCTGTCCATCAATTGTTGTTTTTGTAATTTTTTATCTCCAGCGCGTCCTAAATCCTCAGCTGGCTTCCCATCCTGTGCTGTTATAGTGCAGGGTACAGCAGCAAAACTAATGTACCTCAGTTGTGGCCCGCGGCACTCAGCAGTGGTGTTGTGTGGGGGATCCAGAGGGGCAGTTGACCCGGGTGCAAAATTCTTAGGGGGTGCAAATTTTAAATGAAAGTATTGCACCTCCTAACCCGTGGACCGTTAGCACTTCCTGAGCGAATGGTCCACGAGTTAGGGGGTGCAATACTTTCTTTTAAAATGTCACCCTGGGCACTGGCAACCCACGCTATGCTGCTGGCACTCAGCACTGCAGTTACATGGGTACACACACACATGCAAACACACATAGGCCGGACAATGCAACTTAATCCTCAGCCACGGCATCTCTTGCTATTCTGATAATCCCACCCGGCCACAGTTCTGCCAAGGCACTCAACACTTACCTAAAGTAACCCATAATATTCCAGCACTGAGACCCCCACACAGTCCTTCCACTCACCTCTGTAATCAAATTTGCCCTTCGCAGATGCACACAGCCCTGCCAGTGCAGCTCCCTCCTCACCTGCAGCGTCCCTCCTTTTGAAGGATTGAGGAAATCTATCCCTACAAACGCACCTCACTCATTGACTCTTGCGCTTACCCCTCTCTGCTGCACCAGTGAACATACGTAGAGATTTGCAAACTGCGCACATGCTGCTGTTCCAATACGGAGATCCACCCATAGCTGTGTCAACCTACAGCAATCCTGATCTCCAGCCAACATAACGCATACTTTCTCTCTCACCTTCTGCATGGAGTTTGACATTCCCAATGGCATAGGGATCTTTCCATAAGGCACGTCTTGTACTCCTTTCTTGTTAGCTGGATAGGCGTGTGGAGCAAAGGTCAATTAACCTGGCTGACCCTCCCTCCCTCCAACTGAAATAGAACTGTGTCCACCCAGTGCACTCCAGCAACACCCTAGCTGATTGGCTATTTGTTCTGTGCTTAGAAATGCGCCTGCAAACTTCTCATTGCGATTTGTGTATTGAATTCACAAGGGGAATTCATCGGCACTCGGGTACATTTGTTTGCTCGGTACCCACGTGAGGCCATGGTTGGAGTATTAAGTAAGCCCCATGGTCAGAAAACATCCACTGGTTTTTGGTTGACTGCATAGAGTGCTGTTGACAAATTGCAGCGTTATACATTCATGCTGCATCATGGCTGGACCCAGGCTCGGATTTTCCTAGAATATTGCCCCTGATATCGGTTGATTATGTGGTGAAGTAACATTTTATTGTGTCAGCTTGGCGGTACGAGGGAGTATTTGTGGTCATTTGGTGCAGTTGAAGATTTTATTTTGGACTGAGTTTCTCTCTGCGAGAAGTGCCTTTGCTACTGGGCACAGTTGGCGATTTTAAGCCAGAAAGGGCCCACATTCTGGAAATCCGCGTCAGTCACGAAGGCAGGTATAGGGGAACAATTTTTTTGTATAACTTTGCTAGTTAATTGCTGAGAGGTGAATGAAGTATTTGGATATTTCATAGCAGCACAGTTCGTACTACTGATCATTTTTTTCAATGATTACCTACATTAAGCCCCTATGTGGCATATCGACTGAACAAATGGAATGCGTTCATTATAACGACATGCAGTTACTCATATTTAGCTTCACGACCGTATTGTTTTTTAAAACATATTTTATTAACTTTTTCCAGAAGTCACCTATACACTACAGATGATTCCTTTGTACATCATCAAACTCTGCCTTCATCTCATTATCAAGCATGTCACGGTTTACCAGACATTGTATTGAATTTACAATTTGTCACATGCCTTCTCTCATAGTCCGGTGCAAGGGAGCGGGCTGCTCGTACCATTCCAGCTGACCCCCCTCCCTCATAGTTCTCCCATGTTATTACAATTTGTGTAAATTCCCTCAAGCGAATCAACAGCAGCAGGTTCCAGCGGCGGCTGGTATTTAGGAAGAGTGGGGGAGGGGAGGCAAATGGGTGGTGGGTGGGTGCATGCAAGCATAATGAGTGTAAATAAGAAGAAAAAATAACCACTTACCTTGCTTGCTGCACGACTCCGTCATGCTCCTCGCTCCGTGTTGTGCTCTGTCTCCTCAATTCCTCTAACCAATCCTGACGCTGCTTTCATGCTGGTATAGAGCAGCTGGCTGGACGCTATTTCAGGCCCTGGAGGCCTGTGCTTGGTCTCCACCCAGATGTCTCAATCAGCTGGGTGAGAGAGCTTTAAAGTGCGCGTGTCAGTTTGGCAGGCACATGACAGTCGGCCAAAGTGACATGTGCACTCTGAAGCATCCAGCCAGCCACTGCTCCTGTCCTCTGCTGTCAATCGGCAGCAGAGGACACACCTAGCATGTCTTTGGGCTCTGGAATGGCGCTGCTGTAAAGCGCATAATGGAAAACAAGCATTGGCATAGCCAATAGGTCTCGCTTTTGGGACCTTATAAGTATTTAGTTATGCAGCACAATATCCTTGGTGCAACAACATCAACCGTTGCATGGCTAAACACTTAAAGGGTCCCAAAGGTGAGACCTATTGGCTATGCCAATGCTTGTTTTCTTTAAAATGCAGATTTATATAGCGCGAACTCGACCCGAAGGTATTGGAGCGCTTTACATGAGCACTGGTTACGTTACACAAGGACACATTCAGGCACGGGGAGATTAAGTAATTTGCCCAGAATCACAGGATGTGAACGCGACCCCGAGGCTTGAACCTTGGTTTCCAGCACCAAAGTCGGCAATCTAGCCGTCAGACCACACACTCTTCCCTACACTTCCTCCTCTCTCTCACTCTACTTCACACTTCTTCAATTCCGTCATACTCTCTCACTCTGCTCTCTCCCTCATATGCCAAATACTAACTCACCCTCGTTCTACTCTTTCGCCCAGTCCCTCTTCTCTCTCGATCACACTCTTTCTTGCCCACAACCCCCTCCTCTTGCTCGAATTCATCTCACTCACAGTCATGCACTCCACATTCTCTCTTTCCTCATCACAGCCAGCTCTCTTACACTCATTGCAAATTACCCCTAATGTCTGTTGTCCGAGGTTGATGTTTCAAAGGATGCCATTTGTCCAAAATGTTAGCCTTTCTGCTGAAAAACAAAAGTTAATTCACAGTTGAGATAGCCCAGCTGAAGTGGAAGGGAGAGAGTCTCCAGTGCTGTGATCTGGAGTGTGGGGCAGACAGCCTAACAATAAACAAGCCTTCTTGCCAGGGTGTCTGCGGCCTGAAGTAAATGTAAATGTTTGCAATTGGTTTATCTGCAAATAAAAAAAGGCTGCTTAGAAGCAGTATAGGAGGTATTTGGAGTCACCGTAAGCTTCCTTGTGACAAATATGTTTTCTTTTTAAAATATATTATAAGGTGTTCCAATGTGAGCTGTAGAGTGGTGCTTTTAATGGACACTTCTAAAAAATGTTTGCACTAGTACAATCTGAGTATTACTAAAATCTAAACTGTGGAACACTCTTCTTGTGTTTAACCTGCATTTTTAGCAGCCTATCTTATGCTTTGTGTAATGCAAGTTTAAAATATTGACTTACACATTAACAACAGTGTTTTCTGTGCCCGGCAGGGACTTCCTAGCCTAAAAATAAACAAGTCACTATTCCCTGCTGCACGAAACAGGATTCAATTTTATGGGCCCCTGGTTGCAGACACAAACATCTGCAGTGATCGCATAAACCAACAGAGGTTTCGTAACATAAAGTAGTGCATTTCCCACTGATTAGTTTAACTGTATTTATTTTTTGTTTATGGTGAGCGTTAATTTATATAACCTGATAGGGAAAGATCTAAAAAATTATTACAGAATATTTTGTTCTTTTTAGCCATGCCTTTGACTCCATGTCCACGCTCAATGACCTGTCTCCATTGCACTCATGACAATATCCACACTTTTGTAATGCACTACAACCGCTGAATTGAATAGCTATGTGAGGTTTGAGAAAGCCATTATTAATATCCTATGCTGTCCTGCTTCCCCTTACCATGGCTATGTACCTTTGTTTTTAGATATTGTGTCAGATTACCCTGTGATCTCATTTTATTCAACTCAGTCTACCATTCATATGACAAAATTGTACAAAAACACTGTCCTTTGGTGTTAAAGAGGATGGAGAAAAAGAAAAAAATCTATTCAGTGGCTTAGTTGCACTACGTGTGACCAGGAAACCTGGGTTCAAATTCAGGCTTCCTCATAAGACTAAATTGTGTGAACTAAGTCAAATCAATTTACTTAATGTGTCTAATTTACTTGATAGTGACATTTGAGAGCACTTTCAAGTAATTTAGGTCAAGATGGAAACTTTCCAAAACCTCACTTGTATATGCTTCTAATAGCCTGCAATGTTCCATCAATTAGTTCATTTTGGTCACTCATGGCATTGTCAAGAGGGAAGGAGGGTTAATAAATGTTTCAAAGTTCGAGTTTAGAACCTTTCACTTCAGATAAATGTCAAAAAGGTGTTGTCATCTAATTTAATAAATTTAAATATTTTCATGTGTTAAAGTAACACTTTCTACATCAAAAGTTTTTATCATGTTGTTAGATTTTGTTTGTTGTGTAATATACATCTCAAATATTTTTAAGATTCTGCATGCTCTTTGTCATTTAGGGATGTCCACCTTGATTTGACTGCAGAGCCATTTTAAGACATGGGCAGAGTGTGCAATTAACCCAGGGCCCAACCCTCCAATAGGCCCAGCCTCTGCCGCCCTCCACAAGCATGGGCAACATGCCATTGCCCCAGCAGAGTTTACCTGGGTGTGTGGGTGTTGCTTGTTCAACCACTTGATAGTGCCCCTTCTGGCTCTGGCCTCTCTGCCAAGACTACTCCCCAGGTATGCATTCCTTTCAGAAACTCATGTTGGGCCTATCATATCTGATTTTATGAACTGTCCTACCTTGTTCTTCTCTTCCTTATTTGTCTGATTCTTAGCAGCAACCCTTTAAATCGGTAGCTGCGGATCTCCCATCTGATCTCGACTTCCCCCTGCTCTTGAATTCTCTTTGTCTGGTGGTCCAGGCTCCCAGTTCTGAGATAAATGTAGAGTCCCGGATTCACACGCTAATGCAGCAGCTGGTCCTTCTTGGTGCTGTGAGACTACAGATACGTTGTGGGTACCTCACATCCTGAAATTAGGTGTGGGACTGTCACCCACACATCTGCCCTGCCTCATTCATCTTTTTAGGCTTGACGTCTAGTGGAGGATGAGGTGAGCCAGATGCTTTTGTTGAACTTGTCTAAACCATCATAAATTGAAAAAGTAATTTACCCTAATATTTCCCAAACTGTTTGCCATGGGTTTTAACATGTTTAGAAACATAATCAAAATGTTGCTGTTGCTTTCTCTCCAAAAAAGATTAGGAAGATTTTGGTTGGGGTAATGCCCTTGGCACTATGCTCATGGGCATCAATGTACTGTTGATTAAGGACACCATGTGCCTTCCTGAGGCAATCACATATAGAGTACAATGACTAAATAGTGCAATGTAAAAATTGTAAATAAATGCACTGATAAAATAGTTGGAAATGGCCTCTCCTCTGATGTGTCCATAAAATATATACGTTTTGCTCTGTTTTTTGTCTGAATTTGGACCCTTTGTCCTGCCCTGAATATATATATATATTATTTATATATATATATATATATATATATAGAGAGAGAGAGAGAGAGATATAGATAGATAGACAGACAGACAGACAGACAGACAGACAGACAGACAGACAGACAGACAGACAGACAGACAGATAGACAGATAGATAGATAGATAGATAGATAGATAGATAGATAGATAGATAGATAGATAGATAGATAGATAGATAGATAAATAGACAGACAGACAGACAGACAGACAGACAGACAGACAGACAGACAGACAGACAGACAGACAGACAGATAGATAGATAGATAGATAGATAGATAGATAGATAGATAGATAGATAGATAGATAGATAGATAGATAGATAGATAGATAGATAGATAGATAGATAGATAGATAGATAGATAGATAGATAGATAGATAGATAGATAGATATTAACTACTGGCAGTCACCAGTAGGTAGTTATAGTTAGGACCTGGTTTCCACCCGAAAAGCATTTTTTTGTTTTGTTAATAACTTTGGAGCCATTTGATGAATTTTCAGGAATTTTCAAAAAATGTTCAATCAATCTATCAATCCTGATTTATAAAGTGTGGTAATCACCCGCAACCACCAACTGGTTAGCCAGTCACTTCAGCTGCTGTCTAGAAAGTTTCGGGGTGATTTTTCTTGCGGGGGCTGAGAAAAAGGGGGGCCTTTATGTATATTTAGAGATGCAGATCCACTGCGGTGGATACGCAGACCCACGTGCCAACAGCAATGTTGTGATTGCCTGGCTGCAACATGAGAGAAATATTGCTGCTGCCATTTTGTGAATTGGGACTCGGTTCCCAGGGGGAATAAGGTCGACATATAATTTAAGGGATCAGAATAGATGTATCCTGGCCCCAGGAGACTGATGGAGGGGTCTGTGCACACATCCATACACCCACTAACACACCCATACAGTCACTCACACATCCACTCAGAGACCCAGATAATCACTCAGTGACCCATACAGACACTCACACGCACACCTACACACCCATGCAGCCACTTACACACCCACACACAGACCCACAGAGCTACTTACACACCACTCACACATCAGTACAGCAAAACCACTAAAACACCCACTCCCACACCTATAAAGCCATTCGCACATCAATCAGAGACCCACACAACCACTCACACACCCACTCATACACCCACCACACACCCATTTATACAACCACTCACACACATACATCCACTCACACACCCACACAGCCATTCAGACTGCAGTGTGAAACTGAAAAGCAGACTAGTGTGCAAATATTGCTCAGTAGGGAGTATATGTCTTGTAATTGACAATCTTTTACAGAATAAAATGTAAATGAAAAGCATTAACAGCAGATTTATTGCTTTTAAGGGCTTTTGTGTGGATCCGCGAAGCGACCATGCACCACACACGGGTACATGCTGAGCCCCAGAGTGCAACCGCAGATCTGCGAAAAACATATCAAATTGGGCTTCTTTACAGGAAACATGGAAAGGGTTAAATATAAAAGTGCCCATTTAGAAGATGAAAGGAAGTCTGTGATTTGATAAGTACAGGAGTAAGAGTGAGAGAGTACAATGGGAAGGGTAGGCATTATTGGTACTTTTGTACTGGGAGTGGAAGATGATTGCCATATTTCTGAATTGAGACTTGCAGTAGGAAATATATACTAACAGATATTAAAATAAAAGTTGGACAAAGCAAAGACATTTTACAGGTATGTTAATTAGGTTTTACTATAAAAAAGTATATTTTAAAAAACTATGAGTGTATATAAGCTGAAAGGAAATGTGCAACTTCTAGACACTTCAGTAAAAGGCAAAATTGAAAGGAGGTTAGATGAGAACATTAACTAACAATATTCTGAGCAGCAAAGAATCAAGATGAATTGCTATACTGAAAATATAGTTATTTTATTTAGCCAATATGAGGGAATGTGTTTGAAGTTAGATGTGAGTGGTTGCTTATAGTATGTAATTTAATAGTATGTATTTTGCACCCACTCAACACAGTCAGGCAGGCATGTACACACCCAGTTACACTCCTACAAAAGAACTTATGTACCCACCACGCATTTAGCCAGTGACTTACACTCAGTCACACACCTATAAAAATATTCACACACTCATTTACTTACCTATACATCCACTTACATAGTCATGTACACACCCATACAGGCACTGTCACACCCACTCACACAACTATATAGCTATTCATGTACCCAGCACTCAGTCAGTTACACACACATGCACATACCCATACACACAGTTATACACCCAGTCACCCACCATACAGCCACTCACATACCAATTTACAAAATCATGCAGCCATTCATACACCCAGTCAGACAGTGACAGAGCCACTTACACATCCACTCATACACCCACCACACAGTACTTATGTACCCACTACTAACAGAGCTTCTTGCACACACAGTTACACACCAAAACAACCACTAACACAGCCAGTTATCAATCCATAAATCCACTTACATACCCATTAAGACACCCATACAGTCACTAACACACCCAGGCACACACCCACACAGCTACCTACACATCCAGGGACACTCCCACAGAGGCACTGCTACACTAACTCACATATCCACTCAACCACTCACACACCCAGTCACTCTGCCGTACAGCCATTTATATACCCATTTATACACCCATACTCAGACACTTACACAGCTTCTTACACACTGACATAACCACTTATGTAGCTACTCACTTGGTTATAGTATGTCATCTAATAGTCTATAATGTCAAGTTAAATGTATTCTATATTTGCTTTTCAGATATCCATCTGTGTTTAAAGAGGAAAGGAAGGTGGAATGGTGAAGTGGAAAAAAATGAACAGCTATGCTTGTTGACAGCATCCATAAACTGGGCAACAGATGACATTTTTAGTGCAAGTGGCATATGGCATTTGTCACAATGAGTCCCCATGGCTTGCAGTTTTGGTGCGACAGCAGAGATGGTAACCATCTGGTCAGTTGGTAAGGGTCTCACAGATGGTCCAGTTGCTGATGATGATGCGCCACCTTCCCTCTCTCTCATCATCCTGTGATACGTCCTTGTATGTATGGTTTTCAGGTATTTCCACATAGAGGATGTGCCATGTAAATACTTCTACCCTTTACCCTTCGACAGTGTTTTTGCTGAATTTATTGCATTGGACAGTTTTTGGAACAACTTGCTTTTCTCCTGAAGGGCTGTAGAAATATTTACAAAGATCGGAGAACTTCTTCGGAGGTGGTAAGCCTTCTTTGCCCTGCTCTTCCCCGTCTCTTCTATCTTCAGCAGAAGACATCCTGACTTTAAACGTTTGTCCTTTTGAAGGAAAGCAAAAAAACAGGATGGAGCTGTGGTTTTCAGCCTGTTTCCAGAGATATGTGAAACCCAAATAACTGATTTAGGGTGTGGTTTGCAATGTGCATGGGTGAACACTTACTATAGCCAATGAGAAGTTATGGTTTGGGTGTGTTCCTGGAATCTCTGTGGATTCACTGTAGCATCACTGTGGATCCATGGATCCTTAAAATGAATTGAAAAAAGAGAAAGACTTGGTGTATTGCATTTATAGAAAAACTAAATATTACCTTACCTTGATTTGTTAATCGTTACTTTTAAAATGCATTATAAGAATAAATGTGTGAATAAAATGTACCTACAAACTTGTAAAAATGTGTATTACTACATTGAACATATAGGTAATGTTGTAGTACAATTTATATTTTAAAGAACAGTGAAATTCACTAAAACAACAATGGTTACAGGGACATAATATTTAGGAAATAGTATTAAAAAAATGTAGAAATTCACAGAAAAAACAAAGGTTACCGGGACGTTGTAGTTAGGAAATAGAATTAAAACAAACCTTAGGAATTCACTGAAAAAAACAAAGATTACAGGCACGTTATAGTTAGGCTCAGATTTTACACACAGAAAACCATAGAAATTCAGCAGTTAAAGTTACCTAAGCTAACTATAACTTACGTTCCCGCAAGCAATGCTTATGACCTCACATATTACATCACTCATGACATGGTCTGTGACATAACTGATGACATCTCAAATGACATCCCTGAAGACATTATCCAGTGAGTGTTTTTCCTAAAAGACTTAAAGATATATACATTGCTACTGCATAAGTTAAATTACTTATCTTTCCGTAGTGCTAATGAATAATACTATTTCTAACATAAGTCATATGATCTCTTTTTCTTAAACACTATTTCTTTGTGTTTTTAGTGAATTTCTACAGCTTTTTAATGCTATTTTCTAACTATAACGTCCCTGTAACCTTTGTTTTTGTAATGAATATATATCGACGAGCAAAATACATATGTTGAAGTGACTTTTGTGTGTCACAAATTAGAACAGTCTCGAAACACTCCATCAATGGAAGGTGAATCATGTAAGTGAGCCTTATACATCCAATAAAATCCACCTAATTATCCATCTCAATGATAGTCAAAATGCTTTAAAATTATTCAATATTCAATCCATGGTTGTTTGTTGAAAATCTATTGCCCTAGTACTTTTGTTTGTGGTTTTTGTCACAAATTGGGCCTTGCACACCCTTAAGTGCAGCCTTAGCACATCTAAAGCAATGCACACACACAGAAGCAATGTTCCCTGCCTCTCCACTTACCTCCAGTCAACAGAATATGCACTGCTGCCAACGAGAACTTTGGTGAAGAAAAGAGTGGGTCACACTCATTTTACATTCACAAATCCAGTTTGCTTGTGCACTTTTCTGGGTTTGGGGCCCATGGTTGGCATACATAGTTGGCCCATTTCCTATAAGTTTATTTATACTAAAAAATGCCAGATCAAAGATCTTAACCATAGGTTTGTAACAGCAAAACTAACCCCATCATACAGTGATGTGCACTATGGCCTGATTCTGCAAACTTCACTTTTGTTCAAATACCGGCACCATAGCAGATTGAAGGGATGCTAAAGATGTTAGGGTTTATCATAACAAACTCAAAGCTACCATACTTGGTCCAGGGAATTAAAGTTGCAGGAGAGGTGACTGATGGGCCCACAACAGAAGCACTGATGTGATGGGTATAGGAAAGTAGGATCTGCTTCTTTTGGTTACCCCCACTTTTTGCTTGATGTCTCACTGTTTTTGACTAGTCTGGCTGGGATCCTGCTAATCAGGACCCCAGCCTATCTGCTTTCTCTCTTAAATTGACATACATGTACTTTGATACACTCCAGATTGGATACTGGGGTACCCTTATCAGTCCCTAGTATTTGGTACACCATGTACCCAGGACATAGGTACCCAAGAGGCCTCCCATGGGCTGAAGCATGTATTATGCCACCCATGAGAGGCTCTACAGAATGAAACTCTAGGTCTGCTACTGCAGCCTGTGTAAGATGGTGCTTAGGTTCACTATATCTAATAGTCACTAAACTTAAAACTCATATGTCACCCCTATAGCAGGCCTTAACAATCCTGAATGCAGGGTGCTGGGTTTTATGTGAGAGGGTGCCCCTGCATGAGCAGAGTCTCTCTGCAGCCTTCGGAGACCATTCTCCCGGTTGCCTATGACTCAGCCGGACATATCGGTAGAGGTGCATTATAACCTCGCGGTAAATGCTATCTTGAAAACGGCTGCATAGAAACATATCGAGTTTGGTGTCAAACACCTTGAAATCATACATCCACATCAGTAACTGGTGTGGGAGGTATGATTCCTCCCTTCCAAAGCAAGCTTAATGGGGTCACTGGTCTTACCGGTGCCAGCCTTCTCGATTCGGACAGCACAAAATGGATGCTGCCGACCAGAAACACTTTTCTGCCCTACTGCTGCTGAGCCAAGCTCGAGCAGGGGAAGGCAGCCCAATAGGCATCCTGTCACAGGGAGGTGTGACCACCTCTCAGACAGCATTTAGTGTATTGGGGCTGGGTGGGTGCACTCTGAGAGTGCCTGGAAGTCTGCACTTGGGCCACATTTGGTGTCCCTGTGCATTGTCCAGCTCAGACCAGTTCTGGGAGCCATTGGCTCCAGCTCTGGCATGAAAAAGGACAAAGGACATGGGTGTAACCATCCCTCTGTCCTGCCCTTCCCCTAGGAGGGCCCCCTGAATCTGTCCAACCCTCTCCCATGGGTATAAAATGGGTTACCTGGCTACAGGACATTGGATTTTACGTGGACAAGATTCTACAAAGAAGAAACCACTGACCTTCGACCGTCTGGACACCTGGACTTCACTGGACCTCGACTGGGCTGGACTTTGTCCCCCTTTCCGTCTGAAGCTTAGTTTGTGCCATGACTCCATACAGGCTTCGTCCAGGACCTGTGGGGCACTTAAGACAACAGAAGAATCTCCCTTGGAGTGAAGGAGTCACTCCACTGCTTCGCAGGCACCTAAAGCGCAACTGACCAGTAGATGCTCTGATCTCCTGTGGACTCTAAAGATTTCAGCAACACAGGAGGTAGGTTCCTAAAGGTCCCTGAGGTTGATCTGCCCTCTAACTGAGTGTGAGGCCAGTATAACCTCGTGGGGGGCTGCGTAACTTGAACCCCTGTGCACCACGTCCATTTGCAAGTGCATATGCTTGTTGGCGATTCATGAGCTTGTGCATTGGGCCCCGTGTGGTCCTGAGCTGTATTTGCACCAAAGGACTCACGGCCTCCTCACACCATGTGCTCCGTGGGCTGGTACTTTGCAGACTTGCTCAAGGTCCCCTCGCGACCCCTGGTCCTTCAGGCTGTGGGTCCCCCTGAGGGTCATCTTGATTGTTCTTGGGCTTTTCTGGTTGCTCCAGATGTGCACTGACTCTCCATTGCTGGAGAGTCCCTTGGACCATGCTGGTCCACTCCGTAACCTGCTTGTCCTTCCTGCGTGGGTTGCTGTTGCCAAGGCTTGTTGGTGTTCCTGCCGGACGCCGACCCCTCAGCACTCAACATCCTTCATGGGACAGCTCACCTCTGGCTCCTGGTCATCCTTGACACCTCTGGGACCTCGTGGCTGCAGAACCAGGCATCCCTTCTTCGCACCTGAAGCACCCGACATCGGTGGGCATTCATCTACCGAGCCCATGGTCACTCTGAAGTGACCCAGACTCTGTCCCCTCTGCTTTCAGGTTCCTTCCCTCCAGAATTCAGGCTTGGATTCCACCGGACCCTTTTCAACTTCACTGCAGCAGTACTTCTTCACTTCCTTCCATAGAGAACGACAAGAGTTTCCGACGCCACTTCAGACCTATGCACCCGGCTTCCCTGGGTTAGGTAACTCCAATACTATGGTATCCTCGGGTGGGGTGGCTCTTTAAACTCTTATGTTCTGAAGGGTTTGCTCGAAGTCCTCCTAGAAGAGTCCTTAAACTTTAACTTTGCAACCGCAACTTTCCCAAAGAGTTGTACGGAGCACGCGGTCGTGTTTCCTCACTGCACCGATCCTCCGTGAGTCTCCTGTGTCATCACCTTGGGTGGTTCCTTGGGGTCCTAGCGATTCTACGTGCTCTAGGCACTGTGTCTAGTCAAGTCGTGATTATTATACCACTATTTTAGTATATGGTTCGGTCTCCCCCTGGAGCCCGCAGTGTATTGTGCTTACAACTGTTCTATTGATCCAGTATTGTGTACTTTGTGTTCTATCCTCATGTAGAGGATAGTAGAGAGTGTTATATTAATAAATAAATATTTTTATATAACTACTGTGTGGTTCTTCTTCATTTAGTCATTCAGGAGGTGATATTCTGGTAAAACAGGCTGCTTTACATTCCTTCAAGATTAAGCCTGAAGGCTGCTCTCCATAGTTACCACTAGGATAGCTTTCATAAAGGTTATCTTTGACCTCATACATCATAAGGGTCGTGTGGATTGGTACAAGGTGCCCACTTTAACTAGTGGACAGCATATACCAAACCACATTGTCACAATGGGGATACAGAGCAAACCAGGAGTACAAAAGGAAGATTGGGCAAAGGCTCCAAGCACCAACAGCTACCATCTCCCACCTACCGTTAGGCTTTTGCTTACAAATAACATCATAATCAGCACAGTGTCTCTCACTGGCTGAGGGTAAACTGGTCATAGTGTCTTTCATAGACAAAGGACAAACTGGTGATAGTCCATCACACGGCTGATGAACACATGAGGGCACTGTGAGGCAATGGCAGTGTGAGGAGCTGGTAAAGGTGGGCAATGGGAAGACATGCAACCAGTGGGCTTAGAGAGCTGGCACTGCTGAGTAAATTAAGAAGCTCTCACTGGCACACAGAGCATACAGCAGGAACTTGCTGGAAGTGTAAAAACTTGGCACATGTAGGAAGTGTTAGAAACAGACAGAGTAGGGACGTGGTGTACGGAGAAAACACTGGTGGACAGTGTGAAGGGGTGGCAGTACTGAGCAGTCTTAGAAGCTGGTACATGTGGGCTGTCAAGAGAAATGGCATTGACAAGCAGGGTGTGAAGCTACAATGTTGGCAGTGTGGAAGAGGTGACATCAGTGCATAGTGTGACAAGGTGGCCTTAAAGCTTGCCCAAACTCTTACCTGAAAAGGACCGGCAGTGACTTTCAATATCAGCAAATCTGCAGTTTCCATTTAATGCAAAGGTTTGCGCAGCTTTTTATCATCCCACGGGCCAGTTTCCATGGCTTCACTGATTTGGATTGTTTTTGTTCAAACAATGTTATAAGTCCCCTCTTGAAGTCAGTCTGCAAATTTCAAAGATGGAATATGATTTGTATAGAGGAAAATAACTGGTGTGGCAAGCAGTGCACTGGCATCTTCGACAAATAGATGTTAATTCATTTGACCTCTTTTCTTTTTTTATTGATTTATATTGCATTTGATGAAAAGTGAAGCCAATTTGTATACCCATGTTATGTTTAGGCCTACTGTACATGCACTTCTCATGTATTCAGCCTCTTCTAAGGTAGAAGCCTAGGTTTGCTAATGAGACCTTGGGGACATTCAGAAAGCTTCCCTAGGAACGCATTTTGCCCAGTGCTTACCATTGGCTTTGTGGCGTGTAACTCACATTTACTTGTTTTCTATTTGATGGTTTTATTTGTTTAAGGCTGTCGAGCTTCAGTTTGCCCCTTCTCTTGCACAAACCCTATTTTACTGTATTATTCCACCAGTACTGAATTTCTGTTAACAGGCCTTTAAATCTTGTTCTTATCTTGTCACATTTGCTGTGAATTCAAAGACAGAGGTCAGGCTCTGTCTTCCAGAGAGCTTGGTGTTTATTTTACTTTCTCTGACTTCAAAGTGAGAGGATTTATGTGACAATCCTGCTGGCTACTTGGGGTGAGCTGTACAATGTTGTTTTTATCTAGCACAAAACAAAATGTAAATGTCTGTAAATGCATTGTGCAGATATTTCAGAATATGGAAAGCACAAATGAAGCACATTTTTGGTAATTCTGAAGTGTGGTGGAAACAAATATTTTAATTTTATTTAGAAATCTGTTTATTGAATTTTAAATTTTGCAGCAAGAAGATTATACAATGCAGTGCAGAATGGCAAAGAGCATAATTACAGTCGATAAGGACTCGGAGCATGCCACATATAAGCATAACACTTTACACCAATTGAGGAGCATTCAGTATGGACTAAAGTTGTGACCCGTGAGTCTGTAATGACAACTACCATCACGCGTGATGTTGCAGTCACTGTGTCAGTTGGGGGTAGCAAGTCACCGCCTTATTCACCATAGGCGCATGCTGCCCAGTGTACCCCCAGATCAATAATCAAACAGCCTTGCGCACCCGTACTGCAACTGGGGAACTGGCCTGCTTGCCACAGAACAACGAAAACAACATCTAACAGCAGCTCTCCTGTCTCAATTCTAGGCGTCCTTCTCCCTCAAACCCCCCCTCCCGTCGAGTCCCCCCCCCGGCCCCCACCCCAGGAACGTCATGTGTAGGAACATCCGGGCTGCGACGCACAGGGATGCCAGAATCCAAGCAAATCAGCCCCAGCGCTGCGGCACCCCGTCAGATCGGACCACCTCCCCGCAGTGGAAACAAATATTTTAATACGGTGAAAACAAATCAAAACAATAGGTGATAACATTTCCACACTTTATCGTTTGTGAACTGTATACTTTTATCAGTAAAACTGTATATCTGAGAAAATGGAATAGTCAATTCACTTGAAGATGTGTTGTCTGTAATGGCAGTGAGCTACCACACCACGCATACTCCACTTTACCCCACTCCACTCTACTCTGAACCAATCCACTGTACACTATACCACTCCACACTATGCCACTCCACACTGCGTCACTGCACTCTGCTCTGCACTACTCTATGCCACCTGACTCGACACCTCTCTACTCTATGCCAATGCGCTCTACCCCACACTACTCTACTATGCACTGCTGCAATTTTTGCCAGTGCACTTTACGCCAATCCAATCTAAGATACTCTAATCCACTATGCACCACTACACTCTATGGCACTCTACTCTATGCCACTTCAATTTATTCTAAAACAATCTACTCAGGCCCACTCCACTCTATGTCACTTTAGTCCACTCTGCATCATTCCACTCTACGCCACTGCAATCTACCCTTGGCCACTCCACTCTATGCCAATGCACTGCACGCCAGTGCACTCTACGTCACTTTACTGAAAACCAATACACTTTACGCCACTGCACTCTACGCCAATCTACTCTGCACCACTGAACTGTACACCACTATACTCTACTCTGCAACACTCTACTCTACACCACTGCACTCTACGCCACTCTACTCTACACAATTGCACTATATGTCACTTTAACCTGCACCACTCTGTGCCACTGCACTCTAAACGGATGCACTCTACGCAACTCTGCTCTATACCACTGCACTCACTACAACACTCTACTCTGCAACACTGAACTGTCTGCCACTGACCTCTATGCCACCTTACTCTGCACCTTCGCACTCTGTACCACAGCACTCTACCGTGCACCACTCTATTGCACTCTATGCCAATCCACTGTATGCCAAACTAATCTACTATGCACCACTGCACCCTTTACCACTGTACCACTGTACTCTGCACCACTCTAATCTGTGACAATACACTCTATGCCACTGCACTCTACGATATTGCACTCTATGACACTCTAATCTGCAAGACTGCACTCTCCTCAACTGAACTCACCACCACTCTACTCTGTACTACTGCACTCTATGCCACTGCACTCTACACCACTGCACTCTACTCTGGACCACTCAACTCTACGCCACTACACTCTACACCACTGTACTCTGTATTACTCCACTCTATGCCACTCTAATCTATTCTGCACCACTGCATTCTACACCACTTTACTCTATGCCACTGCACGCTACGCCCCTACTCTACACCTCTGCACTCCACCCTGCATCACTTCAGTCTACCCTGCACCACTTCACTCAGCATCACTTTACTCTATTCTAAAACAGTTTACTCGATGCCACTCTATGCCATTAGACTCTACGTCACTGCCATCTACTCTGCACCCCTCTACTCTATGTTAATGCACTCTACGCGAATAACTCTACACCACTTTACTCAAAACCAGTGCAATCTACGCCGATCTACTCTGCATCACTATGCTTCATGCCACTTCACTCTATTTGAACACTGACACTCCAATCTATGATACTCTACTTCATTAAACTCTACTCCAATCTGACACTCTAGTCCACTCTATGCCACTCCACTGTACAACATTCTACTTCACTCTGACACTATCCCACACTATGACGCTCTATGCAACTTCCTCTAAGCCACTCAAAGCCACTTTACTCCACTATCTCTGACACTCTATGTGACTCTACTCTACTCTATGCCACTCCACTCTACAGCACTCTACTCCATTCTATACCATTCCACTCTCCTACACTACTACACTCTATGCCACTCCACTCTACAACAATCTACTCTGCTCTATGTCACTCTATGCTACAACACTCTACTCCATTCAACACCCTCTATGCCATTCCACTCTGCTTGACACCACTCCACGACACTCCATGCCACTCCAGTCTACAAAACTCTACTCCACTCTGACACTGCACTCCTTTCTACGTCTTTCAACTGTACGCCCCTTTCACTCTATGACACTCTATTCCCTCTATCACAGTCTACACCACTCCACTGTATACAACTGACACTCCACTCAGCTCTTCTCTATACTACTCTATGCCACTTCACGCCATGTCACTTAACTACTCTCTACGCCCAGCCAGGCTGGTGTACAACATGGCTGAAATATGTTGGATCTTGCATAGGCCCCACCCACTAGATTTGCCAATGCTTGATTGTATTGCACTTGCAAGCGAGGACTCACAAACGACTAGTTCAATGCCCTAGAAATTGATATTATGTTTATCTTTCCATGGTCCTCTCAATCCACCTCATAATTGAAAACTTAACACCTGCCGAAACTCCCACTGTCTGAGTTCCAATTGCTGTCTCTCGTATCTCTTCCATTGCTGTCTATGGGGCAATAATGTATAAAATGTGTTGAATTGTGAAAGGGATTAGCATTCCATGCTCATTGACTCTGCAAAGTGAAGCGATATCTCATATATTTGTGCTTTAATAAATGATTTAGACTTCAAATGGGCATAAACACATTGATTTTCATTCACACAGGTGATATCAATCTATTAATGTGGTGTATCAAGAATCTGCAGGGACCTGTTCAGGCCAACTAATATTACAGGGAGTCATCATTTAAGTTCCCTGGAGAGCCATCATTTGCCCCATGCATCTCTCAATCAAAGAGAGGCACAGAAATCCATTACAATTTCGCACCAATATTGGGGAAGGAAGGGAAGTTAAATCGTTATTCTTTGGAACACGCGAGTTCGCTTACTGAGTCTTCTCAGTCAATTCTTTTTTCCAATTATATTAACTGTGGCTATAGCATTTGAGCGCTATTACAAGGCTATTGTGTGTCTGCATAGTTTACTGCCCCAGGCATGCAGCTCCCAAGTGCCGTAAATACCCAAGGGCATATGTATGAAATTATCACCCAGCGCAGCGAGTCACCTTGCTGCACTGCTTGATAGGAAAAGGGCAGGAATGTGCCGTACTTAACATCATACGACTCATTACTGTCATTTCCTAGCATTGGCTCATAATGTGCTGCCTAGCGCCAACGCAGGCACCCTTGCACCAAGGTGTAAGGGTCCCTGTGTTGTAAGAAGGATAGTTTTCATGCAGGAAGGCACACCTTCCTGCACAAAACAATCTTGAGAGGCCTTTGTCAGCACACATAGAAAGTCTACCACTGATGGCAAATCTGGGAATGCGTCAAAATCCATGGGTTGATGCATGGGAACACCCACGCTCCACCAATGGAACGCCTTCCTGGGGTTACTCTTGATTTATCAAGCCATGCAATGTGACCTTGCGTGGCGTGATAGATCAATTTTAAGAGTTGCGTCTTTCATGCACCCCGTTGAATGGCGCAAGGGTGACACAAATCTTTAATAAATATGCCCCCAAGTGTTGCAAGGACGAAAGGCAGCAAAGTTCTGTCAGGCGTCAAGGCCCTAACTTTCAGGTTGTCCACAGAAATCTGCAGAAGGCATATCGATCCACTAAGCTACCATGCAATTTGTATAAACAAATAAATCTAGTATTAGGAACATGTGGAATCCCTGTATTAAGCCCTTCATACTATTTATTTGTTGCGTCTTCTAGCTGTCCAGAGAGTGCATTTCCAATAAAGATAAACAAAATTCACTAGACCAGGTCCTTCCGAAGAAAATAACTCAGATGCATAAAGGGCCCAATAGAACGGCCTGGTATTCCCCTAAACTTTGAGAGTTAAAACAGATTTGCAAAAAAATGTAAAGAGTCTGGAGAAAGGACTTCTCCCTTAGTAAGAAAAGGGAATATAGGGACTCCATTAAAGCATACAAGATTGAAATCAAAAAGATTCAGGCCTCCTATTATGAGGAAAAACAAAAAACCCTTGCAGCTAATTCCCCCCGCGAAACATTTCGTATTGCGAAAAAATTACTCAAAGCCCCCTCTCCTACTGATATACCGGATGCATCGGGCCGATGCTGCAATGAACTTGCAGACTATTTTTATAATAAAATTCTAACTATTTATATGTTTTTCTTCCCGGCTGACAGTCATAACAATCTTCATTTAGAGGAGACTAGCCCAAGAAGCTGGGAACATTCTTTAGAGGCCTTTCCCCTAATGGATCGTGAGTCATTCCAGGCTATTGCAGCACTCGTCAAGTGCGGGTCGCCTAGAGACTCTGCCCCTCCCAAGATTCTGAAACAGGCAGTCGAATAGGTTGGTCCAATTATCTTGGATTTGCTCAATTCCTCGATCTCCGCTGGTGTGGTCCCTCCTTTGTGGAAAAGAGCTATGGTAAAATCTCTCCTGAAAAAACCTAGCCTAGACTCAGATTGTCTCTGTAATTATCGCCCCACCTCGCTTCTCCCAGGGATTAGCAAAATAGCGGAGAAACATGTTAATTTGGCACTCTCCATGTACTTGGAATCCCATAACCTTCTCCATTCCTCCCAAACTGGCTTCCGCCCGTGCCAAGGAACGGAAACAGCTCTGCTGGCAGTTGTTGAAGATTCCAGAAGGTTCTTGATGCAGGAGGCTCCTCTGATGTGATTCTTTTAGATCTCAGCGCAGCCTTCGACTCGGTCAACCACCATATTCTGGTTCAATGACTCAGAAGTTTGGGGGTGTCAGGAGTAGCCTTAACATGGTTGCAATCCTTCCCGGAGGAAAGATCTTTCCAGGTGTTTGAGGGGGAGGTTATCTCAAAATCTTTGCCTCTTCATTGTGGGGTCCCTCAGGGATCGTCCCTGCGCCCTACCCTTTTTAATGTTTATATGGCTCCTCTTCCGGACATTGTTCTTCCCTTTGGGGTGCACATTGTGACTTATGCTGATGATACCCAACTGGTTGTAGCGCTGAAGCACTCAGACAAGGCCTCTACTGGCCTTTGTCCTTGCCTTGAAGAAGTAGCCAAATGGATGCAACACTCACATTTAAAACTGAATGGCGAGAAGACTGAGCTTATGCTCCTTGGCAATCCTTCTCTTTTTAAAGCGGACACCATGTGGCCAGCCTGTATGGGCCCTGCACCTGCCCCTAAGTCAGAGATGAAGAGCTTGGGCTTTTGGCTGGACCAAGACCTTAGCTTCAAAGTCCAGGCTAGGAAAATTGTGGCCTCCTGCTTCGGCATCATAAGGATGCTCCGCAAAGTGCTCCCTCTGCTCTCCTTCCAGGCAAGAAAGCTTATGGTCCAGGCTCTTATTCTTTCACGCCTGGACTACGGGAATGCCCTATATCTTGATGCGCCGAGCTTGGTCTTCGCTAAACTTCAAACAGTGCAGAACTGCACCACAAGGATTCTCGTGGGGATTTCGAAACAGCAGTCTGCAAAACCTGCCATGAAATCCTTTCACTGGCTCCCTGTTCGGGAGAGAGTTTACTTTAAGGCTTTGTGCATTACCCATAAGATGTTAGGAGGAAAGGGACCAGCGATTAACTCATCTATGGTACAGCCTTATCGAGCGAACAGGCGGTTGCGCTCAGATGAGCTATACTTGGCCGCCGTTCCTAGAATTAAGAGGGCTAGAAGCGGCAGCCGGTTATTTTCGTACAATGCCGCCAAACTATGGAACTCCCTCCCTCTTCATCTGCGAAAGGAATCCAATCATATGGCCTTTCGTAAGTTGTTGAAAACGTGGCTCTTTCCTATGTGACTCTTGAGGCTTTAGTTTCACTGCTTCAGCGCTGGGATGCCTTCGGGTAGCTACGCGCTCTATAAGTGTTGTTTCATTCATTCATTCAATCACTCTGTGCTGCAGGACACTGATCCTACACTAAAAGTCATCATCTTTTCAAGGCAAAACAAGAAAACATAACCTGCATGTCTGGCTCCAACAAAGCACCTCTACTCCTGCAGTTCAAATAGCAGGATAATGGTCAGATCTGGTCTTCATTCTTTTATAAGCCATTATCATCTGGGTTCCGGAGTAGCGTGCTAGTCACCGAAAAAAACACTTCAACACCTCAGGTATAGCAAGTGCTATATTAATTCAAACTTTTTCCCTCTTCGATCCCTCCAATATCATTCTCAATCCAAATAACTAACATATGCACTACTCAAATTACTTTCATATTTCACTATACTAATTCACCACTGATCCTTTATGGGTTCCATAGTAGCCTGCTACTCGGCGAAAAAAGCACTTTGACGCCTCTTCAGGTGTAGTAAGCGCTATATAAATACAATTGCAATTAGTCTATTGAGACCTGTAGGGCAAGTCCTTGCCTAAAACAGGCAGAGGTCAATTAGCCAGTTCTGCGTCCCTCACCTGACCCATGTGAACACCCTACCCGCCCAGAAATAGTTTCTAGCTATGTTACCTCTTGTAACCTTCCTTTATTTCAATACCTCATGCGAAAACAATGGCTTGCAAAATAAAATCTTATGACTTGAATGTGTTTATTTATCCTGATGACAAGTTGTCATCTATTGCGTGTAAATAAAGGTGTGTCTCCGGTTGTAGAGTCCACGGGCCATGACTGGAATTATTATATTTCGATTATTTGTAGCGGGGCGCGCCACCTCAGAGCACACCATAAAAGACGACACAAAACCGTCAGAGTACAAATTTAATCATCAGCAGATTAAACTGTAAGGCGTGGCCGTCTGGCATGTCGGGCAGGTGCGGCACGTATGTCACTTGGCGCGTGCTCCCTGAGGAGTGCGTTCCATCTTGTTAAAGATAGGTCCGTGACGTTGGCCTTCGCAATCTGTGGGTAGCTGCACTTGTGTAACTTCTTAGAAGCCACAGTCAACGTGCGCGCGCAAAGCGTTATGTGGGAAGCGGAAGTGGTATCACGCTCCGTGCTGCGTCTTCTATGCCGAATACTTGCTGTTACATGCAGAAAGGAGCCGACGCATTTCCCTTCTTGGGAACAGAGCGAGCGGTTCTCCGTGCCAGCTATGAAATAATCGCATTGTCACATTCTTCTACGTATTTCTTATTTATTGTGTGCATACTTCTTAGTTGTCAAGTGGCAGGATTTCATGTCTGGCAGGATTAAAGAAGCCCTGACTTTTTGGCCAGCGGCCATTTCATGCTGAAACATGTAAACATGCACGACAATATGCAAAGTTAGACTTGCAAGCTGAAGAATGCAAAAATGCGAATGCCTAGAAGCCAGGGCTGTCTTAATCTTAATGGGCTACAAATGAAATGGGACCACTGGGCAACTGATTGCATTTTGACTCGTGTAGTTTTTAATTTTCCCATAGTGAATACAGGTTTGTAACAATGCAAACAAAAAGCGGCGACTGTAAAGATGTGCTGGGACTGCCCAAGTGCTTCATTTGTAATAAAATCAAATAATGAAGGCCCCCAAAATTCTATGGAGGCTTGAATAAGAAGCGATTTGATGCGAGGGGGCAGGCCTTACCACCTCCGCTGGAGGACCCAAACACCTCTGCTAAGTTCCGCTTGTCGACTACACAAGCAGCCTGGCTGAGGAGCAACATGCAAACTGTCTGGGACCGCGAGCAACTGGCATCTTTTTATTTCCACTCTGATTTTTGGAAGCAGAAGGGCGAGCAGTGTGCTGAAAGGTTAAGGATCTCTGTTTTGGTGGTCCTTCTTCTGCTTCCATGACTTTGGAGAACATAAGAGGAACTTATCTGCTGTAACTTTGAGACAGCTTCAGGCTGGTACCAGACCGTGAGGGAGGTGGAAAGAGTCTCATTCCCCTGAAATGAATGCTGTGGTAGCCCACTTGTACAAATTCAGTACTGGAGTCCCTTTAACAGTACCACAGATTTATTGATGTTGGATAGCTGTCAAATATCCCCAAGTCATGTGATACGTTCAGCCAGTCCAGACTTTTTAGTCAACGTTATTTTTGGAGTCCATGGTCACACTATGAACAAAACGGAAAAATCCCAGAATGCAATGGGCTGTCAGCTAAAAGCTTGAACTGTATAGTGAGATACATGTGAGGCTTTTGGTTGTTGTGAATACTAGATCATTACAAGTACCACTAAAAATAGGAGGTAGAGTTCCTTTACAGGTACTACAGAGCCAGGGAAAATGGGATATGCAGACACAGAGAGTGGACAGCCCCAGTAAGCGAAGGACACGGGATTCTAACAGGGAAGGAATTTCAGAGATATTGAGGTTGTGTTAAAGTAGCCATGCTTCTGCAGTATGGCCTTTTGGTCCTATTGGCAATCAACATGACTTTTTATCATGACTGTGAGGTTTCCATCGCAGTTTGTGATGGTGTTGCGGAGGTTTTGTTCTGGTCCAGAGTTTTAAGAGTTAAGTGATTACAAGTGGCATTGAGGAAGGGTCATTTTGTGAAGCCCAGTGACAAGAGAGGCTATCATGGAGGCCAACGCAGGCAGGAAGACTTTAGCAGGGAGTCCGCGACGAGAGTAATCATTATTGTCTCTAGTGTGTCCACATTGAGTGGATGATGCAGACTCTATGGAGAAGTTTCTTTTCAGGTCTACAGTGGCCTGTTGATTCTTTAACTCTACCACCCAAAGCGTAAAAACCATATCCGGAGGGCAGACGGTCAACGTTAGACTCCAATACTCAAACCCCCCATTAAAGTGTCTAGACAACGCCCCAAAGATGGACTCAGGGAACTGACAACACCGGCATACAGTCCACACAACACAGTGAATGGGCTCTTGGTCCTTACTCCTGAATTTTGAGACTCTCGATATCTGCTCTTGTTAGTAAGGGGCAGAGAGTAGAAGGGGGTGGAACGCTGGCATGACATGTTTACTTGTAAAGTGCAGTTTCACCCAGAAAAGTCTTCTAGACGCTGAATAGCAGGTGTTTATTGTTAACCAAGTTAATGGTACTCATTTTATCTTACTGCGAAGGCTGTAAGGCTCAGTGGATCACCAGTATTTTAACTTGTGATCATGAGGTCAAACAGATCCCTGCTGCGGATGCTTTTGGCCAAACAGTCAGCAAACTTGGCTTGGGCGAAGGACCCTAAAGCGCACCGTGGCGTCAATAAACATCAAAGCAGATTGAATGTGAAGCCACCATCCATGGAGCGGGTTCTAAAAGTCTGTAATCGCCATTTAGTGGCTGTTAAATCTTTATTTGGATAAACACAAAGCATGGTTAGGTCCCGGGAAAGGATTTGCCACCTGATACATGCATGAACTCGTGCTACAGATGAAGGAAATACTAACCCAATATGTTCAGTGAGGAGTAACCTTACCAAATAGAAAATATAAAACTTCCGTCCTCTGCTTCTTCAGAGGTTCAAACAATGTATCAAACCTCCTAGGCCAGCACAATGGAATCATTGACTTCCAACTCCCACTAATGTTACCTCATCCATCACTCACTGTCCATAGTTCCCATGATAATACATACCTATTGTCACAGATGTCCAGGCTCCCATTGCAATGTGTATCTTGTGACCCACTCCCTGACCCCCCAGCTCACACCATCAATGACCAAATTTGCAGACCTTATCACAAGGTTTGTTTGGCACGTGCACAGCTCCTTTTAAAACAGTTTAACAGTTAATGTTGACTTTTTGACTTTTTGGTTTGATATTATAACCGTGCTTCCAGGGTGTCACTCCTCTGATGTGAGTGCCTCAAATAAATCCTAATGTAGCAAACCCTAGGTTTAGGGTGTGTCCCCCAGGCACTGGTTGAACGACTAACCCACGCAAAGACCCACACAGAGCACGCTAGATTAATGATGAACAGGAGAAACCACAAACCTACGTTATGTAATTGACACATTTTTAGCCAAAATGAACTTATCGTTTTCTTTGTTTGTTAAAGACATATTGAAGTAAAGATACAACTTGCTGATTTTGTTCATTTATGTTGTAGATAAACCCCTGACGAAGGCTTTATCTTGAAGCCGAAATGCATTGGGATATGTGAGACGCGTAGAAATTGTTAATCACTGCATTTTCGTTACAAAAAAAACGTCGTGATGAATTAAACGAACGTTTAAATGAATTGACAAGAGTGCAACTTTATTGAAAATTACAAACAAATGTTTATTGGTTCAAACAAAGCTAATGATTCATTCGTTCAACCAGTGCCTGGGGGACACACCCTAAACCTAGGGTTTGCTACATTAGGACAAATTTGCAGACCCCCAGCTCCCAAGAAAATGCATACCCAAGTAAAAAGGAGAACCTTGCTCTATGGCAGCTTGTACACCTCCACCCCCACATATTCAATGAGCCCTCGGTACATGGCTATGTGAACTTCTGCCAGACTGATTGACCCCCCCCCCTCAGCTCCATAGACAATATCTACCCACCAGTCATGCCCAAATTCCCATGACAATGTGTACCTTATCCATCACTTACTGACCCCGGTTACCATGAGAATGTGTTCATCGCCGCTCACTTACTGACCAGTTTCTATGACAATGAATACCACACTCTCTGAAACCAACTCCCATGAGGTGTACTTTCCCCACATTTATTGAACCCGCAGCTCCGATGACAATGGGCACCGCTACTGACTGAATCCCATCTCCCAGACAAGATTACCCCCAGCTCATTCACCCCGCTCTCATTGTAACCAAACTCTTCGATCTTAGCCCTCACAACTCCAGTCACCTACCCCAGTTTCCATTACACTGTGCGCTTCCTCCGATTGAATGCAAGACCCAAGACAAGCCGCACTTGGACTTCATGATACCATGTAGCCCCACTCATCGACCCCCCCCCCCCAAACTCCAAGAACAATGCAGATCCCAACAAGTGCACCATAGTTCATAGAAGGCCTTTCCCCCACCCCTCGGCCCACCACAAGGAGACAGAAGCAAGGGTTCACATGAAACACTTTTATTAGCAATGTTCCCAGACAAGAGGCAAACAAAGCCGCAAAAAGCTGCTCATTCAAAAATTCCACTTTTGACATGTCGAAAATAAAACTCAAGGTAGAAAAAAATAAATATATATATCATCTGAGATTCCTTCTGCATAAATAAATTAAAAACACAATAAAAACACGTTTTCATGGAAAACCTTTCTGTCGGTACATGATCGGTTTCAAATCACAACGAACACCAATGTGAGTACACAGGCTGCTGTGCCCAGCTACTTAAGAATGGTCACAGCCTCCATCGGGAGGCCTCAGGAAACCATATCGAGTTCATTTACAGTACGGCGGAACCAGCTGCGACCAGGAAAGAGTGATTTCCAGCACCAGGGTGTGGGCCATGCGAGCAGTCACTGTCCGGCATGGCCAATGCATGCTACACAAGTACGGCTCATGGGTAGTGTCACTTAATGCTTTGCTACATCAGGGGGTTTGCGGAAGCTGCGCCCTCAGCCAACGTGCACCAGGAATGTAGGAGGGGGCTCCCCCAGCCAACCAGGAACCACAGAAGCCCCCTTGCTTCACAACTTTGGGGCTTGGAGAGCCCATCATTCAGTCCCACACAAGGTTAAGGCCTTCCTTGTGTGTGTGTCCAAGTTCTACTGGTCAAGATGGGGAGACAGTCTTAAGTGGGGGCAGGGGTCCATCCCCTCACATTGAAAGTTGGTATGGCAGCCTGCCAGACCCAACCAGCCTTCACAGAGCAAGCAAGGTCGGAGAGCTGAGCGACTCGGAAGACTGCTCAGTGCTGGTAGTGTTGCTCCCACCCCTGTGGGATGAAGTGCAATTCAGGAAGGTATCCGAGTCGGGGTAGGTGAAGACGAAGGAAGACGTGTATGTGGTGCAGGCGGGGGTACAGGTGACCACTGGAGTGGACAGGGGCTCCATGTCCACTACGACGGAGTTGTACAGTGGCTCCCAGTCGGAGGCATAGAGGGAGCTGGACAAGTCCACATCTGGTACAGAGCGGGCAGCCTCCAGAGTGCCAGGCCTGGAGGGGAAGAGGAAGTCGTCGAAGGGCTCTGACTTGAGCTCAGAGGGTTTCTTCTCCAGCTGACAGGGGTCTGGGAGGCAAGAGTGGGCCGAGACGAGGGACAGTGAGAAGAGTGGGTCTTCAGGACATGGCAGGGGTACTTGAGGCAAGGAAGCAGAGACCAAAGAAGCTTGAGAGACTGGAGCAGCGGCCATTGATGTCTGTGACATGGAAGTGCCGGCCAGAGACACCTGCGACATGGAAGCACACGTCTGGGAAGCGTGCGAGACGGAAGCACTTGGGATGTCACTGGCAGGGCTGGAAGCATCAGACAACAGGTCCAATTCCAGGTCCATGGAGGCCGTGATCTCCTGGAAGGCCCCCTCTAGGTCTGCAGGGATCTTGCAGGCAGGTTTGTGGGCTGCAAGGATGAACTCCAGTTTCTCTTTCTCCTTCAGCAGGGCTGCGATCTCGTTCTGCAGGATGGACTTCTCATCCTCCAGGTCATCAGTTTCCTGTGAAGAGAGGAAGGGGAGGGTCAATGAAGCAATGGCTTACAGCAGGACAAGCAAACAAGTAGCTTCTGAGGTGTACAAGGTGCTGAAGTGGAAAGGATACTTACAGACTGGAGGGTGTCCGTCAGCTCGCGCCGCCGGTTGCGGCACTTGGCTGCCGCCATCTTGTTTCTTTCTCTGCGCACGCGTCTCTTCTCCTCCTCTTCAGGGGACAACTAGGAATAAACAGGACACACCGGTCAGGTTTCATTGCTACAAGCACAGCTTTCTAACAATACGTTACAAGTGAGCATATGGCTAGCATTGTTGTTTTCTGCAAATACACCACCCATCATCCTACAGGTAGCCTTAATGCCTTCTGTGGGTGCCCCCAGGTCCGCTCGCATAGCAAGCCCTGTTGGTCCCTGCCCAAGCTTCCAGGCAACACTCCTTGTGGGACCCATGCTGCCATGCATAGCTGTTGCCCCCTCCTATGTAAAGTCCTGTGGGCATTTACACAGGGCCCTAGTGACCCAACCTGGACCTAGCTCAGTCGCCCTTTCTTTCATGGGGCATGTGGGTTCTTCAGTTTCTGCAAGATCCCAGGCACCGCTAATGCACCCAAACTCTGCAGACAGTCTCACATATGTAACTGTGCAGTGTCCAAGGGGCAATCCACTAATGCATGCTGGGACCAAGATGCTGTCGACCCAGTATCATATTGACTAGAATAACATGTCACAAATTCCTAAGGCATGCCAATCTGGAGAAACTCCTGAATGCTGTAATGTTATGCATGCCATATGGAGCCGCTGCTATACCCAACATGATGCCCACATACAGTCACGGCAATTTCACCAGGTGTACCTTGCCAGAAATGCCCCCATGCCCTGCCTGCTCTTAGAAAGTAAACGGTGCCATTGACCACATATACCCCATGCCTGTGCCCACGTGGTCCCAAGAGCTCTGCTCACCTGTTCCACTTTGCCCCTTCTGCCATTGCTTTGCCCTCTGCTGCCAGAGCTCTTCATGACGCCAGGCCTGGGGTAGGCCGCGGTTGTTCCGTATGGGTGGGCTCGGGATTGTGATGGCGCCATGGAGGAGATGAGAGAAGGCTGTACCAGCCACTGCAAGTCTTGCGAGGTAGAGATGGCAGTCACGGTGGGCACAAAGTTGGCACTGGAGACAGCGAGGTCTGTGCAGTAATCCTGAGGGAGGAAGGGTGAAGAACATTTGTGATACAAGCAGAAATAAGGGCGTGATTGACACATGCAAGCAATTAGATATAGTACACAGACATAAGGCATGAATTAGTTCATGCAGACATTAATGACGTGAACACATGGTAGAAGCTCCTGCTATAAAGCTGTGACTGTCTCAGGTGAGGTCCCCTGCCCCCCACTGGAGATCGCACATTCGCGTGCAGTGCATGTGTGCGCTGGGGCGAGCCCCCACTGCCTTTAACCTGCAGGAGCCCGGCTGCCCCGCCCCTTGCCCCACTGACAGTCGGGCTGCCCTTGTGCCCTCCTCCCTTGGCTCTCCCTTCTGTCCCCATCTGCAGCACATGCAGCAGGAGCCATAAATAGCTCTGACGTCTGCGCTGACGCAGGCGCCGCTCCGGAGTCTCCTGAATGAACCTTACTTTATGAATGAGACGGGGGGGCGGGGGCGCGAAACCGGGGACGCGGCTACACACGGGCTATTCCGGCGCTGCTGCCGGTGGTGTACCGAAATGCCCCAGTGTGCAGTCTCTGCAGCAGGGCGTGCAGGGGCTCTGCAGGCACGGGGGGGGGGGGGGTGTCTGGCGGAGCCCTGTGAGATCAGGGCTAAGAGGGAAGCCAGAATGACAACTGAAACGAAGTCAATGGGTCTTGTATCAAAATAAATACACACTGGCGAATTAATAGGAGCAGTAGCTCAGCTGTACAGGCAGCCTAAATGCATTGCCAATCTAACAGAAGTTAAGGCACTTAACTTCAGCGCCTGGATACCCTCACTGGTGACAAGCAGCGCTCTAAAAATCCACCTAACCTTACATTACACCTAGAAACAGTTATAACCCCTCAACACAACAATCTACCCAGGTGTTTCCTGCACTATTGGTGCTGCAATGACAGCTGACCAGGTGGAACTGCAGACTTTTCCTGAACATGCTAAAGGGGAATGGGCTGGCAAGTGGCTCAATGTGTCTGAACCACAGCTTAAAGTGCAATTGCCCATAATCCCAAAGTATACAGGAGACTGCACTCCACATCCACGAACGCTGCTAAACATACCTGTGGCGTGTCTGGAGAGCCCAGGCTGCAGTAGGATCCCTCCGGGGAGAGGTGCTGGTAGTATCCGCTCAGCGAGCTGCTGTCGCCAGCAGGGGAGGCTGAGCTACAGCGGGACGACGAGGCATCGTAGTCCGAGCCCGAGAAACCCTGGAACATCCTGGGGCGGTGGGCTGGAGGTTTCGGTGTTTGAAAAGGGGATCCGCTGGTCCTGCCTGACAGTGCAGGTGCTGCCCTCAGTTCAGAGCGCTCCGTGTATATTCCAGTCCTGGGCGTGCTGTCAGTGTCCGATCGCATCAGGCTGCAAATTGTTCTGTGCTCCCGATGTCCTCGGGGCAGAGCTCAGTGTGTGCACGATTCCAGTGCAGAGCTCAGTCCCTAATATCCTCGGTGTGCGAAGCTCCTTCCCTGCTACTGATCTGTCAGTGCTGAGCTGAATCTGCCCTGCTTCGAGTTCAGCCTCTTTTTATAGCTTGTCCCAGGATTTTATGAATGGGTAAAACGTCACACACGAGGGGCGAGTCCATTTTACACTAAGGGGAGTGCAATGACACTAGGGCTCACTGCGGCTTTCAGCACGGATAGATAGGCAGAGCTAGGACACTTCACGAAAGGTTTACGGTGAGTAAAACATTCTTACAGCACACAGCCGGGTTAGCAAAGCCTTTCGACAGAACAGCATTTTGACAGCGGACGGAACACCCCTCCAGATTTGAGCAGCATTTGGTACAGTCCCGAGGACGACTCGGGAACCCGTGACGCAGATATCCTTATATGGCAACATCCTGTGAAAGAGGCGGAGCTGCCGGGAACAGCAGCGAGAGCTGCCAGTGGGAGGGAAAGACGGGGAGGAAAGGGGAGGAGGGGAGCAGCAGAAAGGAGGGGGGCGGAGGGGGTGAAGAAGAAGGCTATGTGCAGAATACTAACTAACAGCTAGCGCTGTAAGGAGGCTATCACCAGCACTTTGGACCCTCAAATATTTTGGGGTGGATGTGAACACTTTGAAAGACAACTAAAAATACAGTTGGAACTCTATAAGTTTGAATGCAAAAAATAAAATGGCACAGAGGAAGAAACATAGGGAATTCGAAAATCAATACAGCTAGACAACGTATGATGGCCCGGATAAACACCCGCAGCACCGACACAATCATTTATTTGCACTAGCTCCTGACACTGGAACTGCCGGTACCTGTAACCAGCGTTGACCAGCAATACTGAAATCGACAGCAAGGAGCTTGACACCTGCAACGACACCGGCGCTGCTTGGAGCCTGTCACGTGCGGCGACGCCGGCACTGTCTGACACCTGCAACAACACCAACACTGTAAGAACATACCTCCTGCACTGTGAGGAGTCTGACTGTTGGGAGCACTGTAAGGACCTACCGCTGCACTGTCAGGAGTCTGACAACGCAACAACACCAGCACTGTTGGGAGCACTGTAAGAACCTACCGCCTGCACTGCCAGGAGTCTGACAACGCAAGAACACCAGCACTGTTGGGAGCACTGTAAGAACCTACCGCCTGCACTGCCAGGAGTCTGACAACGCAAGAACACCAGCACTGTTGGGAGCACTGTAAGAACCTACCGCCTGCACTGCCAGGAGTCTGACAACGCAAGAACACCAGCACTGTTGGGAGCACTGTAAGAACCTACCGCCTGCACTGCCAGGAGTCTGACAACGCAAGAACACGAGCACTGTAAGAACCTACCGCCTGCACTGCCAGGAGTCTGACAACGCAAGAACACCAGCACTGTTGGGAGCACTGTAAGAACCTACCGCCTGCACTGCCAGGAGTCTGACAACGCAAGAACACCAGCACTGTTGGGAGCACAGTAAGAACCTACCGCCTGCACTGCCAGGAGTCTGACAACGCAAGAGCACCAGCACTGTAAGAACCTACCGCCTGCACTGCCAGGAGTCTGACAACGCAAGAACACCAGCACTGTTGGGAGCACAGTAAGAACCTACCGCCTGCACTGCCAGGAGTCTGACAACGCAAGAACACCAGCACTGTTGGGAGCACTGTAAGAACCTACCGCCTGCACTGCCAGGAGTCTGACAACGCAAGAACACCAGCACTGTAAGAACCTACCGCCTGCACTGCCAGGAGTCTGACAACGCAAGAACACCAGCACTGTAAGAACCTACCGCCTGCACTGCCAGGAGTCTGACAACGCAAGAACACCAGCACTGTAAGAACCTACCGCCTGCACTGTCAGGAGTCTGACAACGCAAGAACACCAGAACTGTTGGGAGCAGTGTAAGAACCTACCGCCTGCACTGCCAGGAGTCTGACAACGCAAGAACACCAGCACTGTTGGGAGCACTGTAAGAACCTACCGCCTGCACTGCCAGGAGTCTGACAACGCAAGAACACCAGCACTGTTGGGAGCACTGTAAGAACCTACCGCCTGCACTGCCAGGAGTCTGACAACGCAAGAACACCAGCACTGTTGGGAGCACTGTAAGAACCTACCGCCTGCACTGCCAGGAGTCTGACAACGCAAGAACACCAGCACTGTTGGGAGCACTGTAAGAACCTACCGCCTGCACTGCCAGGAGTCTGACAACGCAAGAACACCAGCACTGTTGGGAGCACTGTAAGAACCTACCGCCTGCACTGTCAGGAGTCTGACAACGCAAGAACACCAGCACTGTTGGGAGCAGTGTAAGGACCTACCGCCTGCACTGTCAGGAGTCTGACAACGCAAGAACACCAGCACTGTTGGGAGCACTGTAAGGACCTACCGCCTGCACTGCCAGGAGTCTGACAACGCAAGAACACCAGCACTGTTGGGAGCACTGTAAGGACCTACCGCCTGCACTGTCAGGAGTCTGACACTTGCAAGAACACCAGCACTGTTGGGAGCACTGTAAGGACCTACCGCCTGCACTGCCAGGAGTCTGACAACGCAAGAACACCAGCACTGTTGGGAGCAGTGTAAGGACCTACCGCCTGCACTGTCAGGAGTCTGACACTTGCAACACCAGCACTGTTGGGAGCACTGTAAGGACCTACCGCCTGCACTGCCAGGAGTCTGACAACGCAAGAACACCAGCACTGCTGGGAGCACTGTAAGGACCTACCGCCTGCACTGCCAGGAGTCTGACAACGCAAGAACACCAGCACTGTTGGGAGCACTGTAAGGACCTACCGCCTGCACTGTCTGACATCAGAACTACTGCTGACACCGGCAATAGAGACACCAGGCACTGACACTCGGAGTGTGACACCTGCAGTGGCAACAGCAGCGACTGCTCTGATGACACCGGGTGCTCTGTCATCAGCAGCACAGAGGCCCGCGCACAGCACCGAGACCACCGCGGACACAATCAATGCCACAGCGGTGACCACAGCACACACCGCGCCACTGGCACTAGCAGAGAAAGGAGCCTGGCAGCGTTCGGAGACCGACAGTGTAACACACACAGGGTCACAGCGCCAACTCACTTACACCAACCATACTGGCACTAGCAGTAAGGACTCTGGCAGGGCACTGCGATCGGTCCTGATAAACATCAGCAGCACGAACACCACCACGGTATGGACCCCGATAGTGACCACAGCACGTGCAGCACCACTGACACCAAACAGACTGACACCGGAACAAAACAATACACGCCTCCGGCACAGGTTCCAGTCCACCCCAGCAGTGCTGCGGGTTACCCGACAGAGCCCCGAGACAAGCGCCATCATCAATGAAACCAGCAGTGGCACGAAACTGCACGAAACCTCACACCGGCGCTACCTACAACACAAACACGGCGAGCAGGGCTTTAAGTGGGTCGGGTCCTGCCGGTGTTCAGCACTCGCAGTTCTTAAAAGTTGATGCTGAGACGGGTCCCTATCGGGCTCTCCATTTTTGCCCTCACCCTCAGCGTGAAAAAGAAATATTAACTGCAGGAGCACCACTGTTCAAAGCCTTAGTGTAACTTCAAAATGACTGGTTTTAGTTCTCACAAGGTCTCATCATTTCAGAACTAAAGCATTTTCAATATTATATACAAGAAAGCCATAGTTGTTCCTTATTTATCTTATGCAACTAACAACCATTGACAAAGCCAATAGTCCTAGCTTCTTGTAAGTATAAAGTTACTCGTTGTATCGTGTATATCTAGATCCAATGACAGAAACAGCAAAATACCAGTCGGGGGCACGCTATGCTAAGCACTAATCTTTATCTTACGTGTTTTAAGCCACGCCCTAAATTACAATCGGCCACGTCCATATGAGAGACCCCTCCAGTTTTTTCATCACACATAAAGGCCTGACAGTGAGGATCTGAATATTGACTACAGAATATCTTGGGGCACTAATATGATATATATAAAAAAAAACAGGGGGAGGGAAGATTAACGGTCCACCCTCTCCCCAAACGACCAAAATCAAATATCAATATACTGTTCCGAAGCGTAACAACCCAGAGAAATTATCCCTACCATGGTGCAAGTCCCTAATGAAGCATGTGCTTATGAGAACAGTTGCCCACACTCACCAGAGAGTGACATGCTTCATCATTGGGGGGTGCTCCTCGCCAGGCCAGCGCTACAATGCCTGGCGGGCCCCGCAAGAGGGCTCTTTGTCGGAGATCTTTACATTGAAATGCTGATTGTGCACCATAGGACAGACAGTGGTGTGTGCTACAAAATGAGAAGATTAGTGAAATGGAGTGAGAATAAAATCAACTATCAATCAGATGCCGCCGAACTATTTAATGAAAAATCACTGGTTGACACTGAGTTTAAAAGAAAGGCAGCGAGACAAAGGGGATAATGGTTCAGTCCCTGCAAGTGGTGAGAGTGTGAATAGGTCACTAATAGGCCAGCTATTAAGCTATGGATTATGTAACGGTGAACATGTTTCATGGCTCAAGTAACAGTGGAGCAGTCTATTGGCATTTCATCAGGACCAATATTATATGATGTGACCTAATCTCGATAAAGTGAGGAGCTTGATAATGTATAGCCCCACTCCGTGTGTGGGTGATAAGGTGCCAACTGACATTTTACCGCCGTAGTCGGGCGCTAAGCTAATAAAGCGATCAGTTTTGGTTCACCTGCGTTAAAATCAAAAAAGAAAAGCGTAGACATAAATGCACAAGGTTAAGAACTCCTGGGTAGAGTATCAAAGTTAAGTGCGCATACCACCCCACAACATTTCAAATATAAAACTGTTGTACTGCTATGACGCACTCCATACTGACATGGTGGTCTATGCCAACATGCAAATAGCTAGCGTCAGCAAGTCTTGGATCCCATAGTCGAGAGTAGGAGAGTGGAACATGCAGAAAATGGAGGTTCCTCACCCTCCTGAATATTAGGGCATATCAGCCTGTCAGGATGCGAGGGCGCTGAACACTAAAAGCGACCTGAAATGGGGAGGTAACTGAGGCAAGATATTACAGTTTTAAGAAAAAGTGCAGCCAAAGCATGTGGCCATTGGTTGCAGTGTACAGGCAGACCCCCCCATGCAGGGGACAAGTACGTTGTAAACGGGTCTCGGCCACGGCCTCACTTACTTGTCTCCGTACGTCAGTGCATCCTTGTACCTACATTCAGCGTCGCCTCCGCAGGTAGTGGAGATTGTGAACAGCGATTTTAAGAACATCCGGGATGACAAGCTCCCTCCTAACGGGCTACTGGTCACCAATGTCCCACGCATTTTCCTAGAGGATCTGGATTTTTGTAAAGACTGGGCCAAGATTGCATGGAATTGCACTCAGGACTGGTTGGTGCTTATTATCAACATCGCCAAAAGATTATCTGACACACTTGTGATTCAGATGCTACTACTGAAAATGCCTTAAAAACCGCAGTGCAGATTAGCTTTGTAGCTCGTCTATGAGTGACCTATTCACACTCTCAGTTGCAGGGACTAGGACCATTATACCCCTAGTTTCTCTGCCTTTCTATTAAGCTCAACATCAACCAGTGATTTCTCATTAAATAGTTTGGCGGCTTCTGGTTGATAGCTGACACCAAGACTGACAAAGGCACTGCTGATACCACAACTGGCTGGAGCAATGCTGACACCAAGACTGACAGAGGCACTGCTGATACCACAACTGACTGGAGCAATGCTGATACCAGACTGACAGAGGCATTGCTGATACCACAACTGACTGGAGAAATGCTGACACCAAGACTGACAGAGTCATTGCTGACACCACAATTGACTGAAGCAATGTTGACATCAAGACCAACAGAGGCATTGCTGACACCACAACTGACTGGAGCAATGCTGACACCAGACTGACAGAGGCATTGCTGATACCACAACTGACTGGAGTAATGCTGACACCAAGACCGACAGAGGCATTGCTGATACACAACTGACTGAAGCAATGTTGACATCAAGACCGACAGAGGCATTGCTGACACCACAACTGACTGGAGCAATGCTGACACCAAGACTGACAGAGGAATTGCTGATACACAACTGACTGGAGCAATGCTGACACCAAGACGGGCACCAGCAATGCTGACACCACAACTGACTGGCGCAATGCTGATACCAGACTGACAGAGGCATTGCTGATACCACAACTGACTGGAGCAATGCTGACACCAAGACCGACAGAGGCATTGCTGATACACAACTGACTGGAGCAATGCTGACACCAAGACGGGCACCAGCAATGCTGACACCACAACTGGCTGGAGCAATGCTGATATCACACTGACAGAGGCATTGCTGATACCACAACTGACTGGAGCAATGCTCACACCAAGACTGACAGAGGCATTGCTGACACCACAATTGACTGAAGCAATGTTGACATCAAGACTGACAGAGGCATTGCTGACACCACAACTGACTGGAGCAATGCTGACACCAAGACGGACAGAGGCATTGCTGATACACAACTGACTGGAGCAATGCTGACACCAAGACGGGCACCAGCAATGCTGATACCACAACTGACTGGAGCAATGCTGACACCAAGACTGACAGAGGCACTGCTGATACCACAACTGACTGGAGCAATGCTGACACCAAGACTGACAGAGGCATTGCTGATACCACAACTGACTGGGGCAATGCTGACACCAAGACTGACAAAGGCACTGCTGATACCACAACTGACTGAAGCAATGCTGATACCAGTCTGACAGAGGCATTGCTGATACCACAACTGACTGGAGCAATGCTGACAACAAGACTGACAGAGGCATTGCTGACACCACAACTGACTGGAGCAATGTTGACACCAAGACCGAAAGAGGAATTGCTGATAAACAACTGACTGGAGCAATGCTGACACCAAGACGGGCACCAGCATTGCTGACACCACACCTGAGTGGCGCAATGCTGACACCAGCCTGACAGAGGCATTGCTGATACCACAACTGACTGGAGCATTGCTGATACCACAACTGACTGGAGCAATGCTGACACCAAGACTGACAGAGGCATAGCTGACACCACAACTGACTGGAGCAATGCTGACACCAAGACTGACAGAGGCATTGCTGACACCACAACTGACTGGAGCAATGCTGACACCAGCCTGACAGAGGCATTGCTGAAACCACAACTGACTCGAACAATGCTGAAACTAAGACTGACAGCAGCATTGCTGACACCACAAATTACTCGAGGAATGCTGACACCAAAACTGACAGCGGAATTGTTGACACTAAGACCAAGAGCGGCATTGCTGACACCACAACTGACTGAAGCCACGCTGACACTAAGACTGACAGCAGCAATGCTGACACCAAGACCAACAGCGGCATTGCTAACACCACAGTTTATTGGAGCAATGCTGACACCAAGACTAACAGTGGCATTGCTGACACCACAACTGACTCGAGCAATGCTGGCACCAACATTGCCATCAACAATGCTGAAACCAAGACTGATCAGCAATGCTGACACCAATATTGACACCAGCAATGCTCACACCAATATTGACACCAGCAATGCTGACACAAAAGCTCCTCAGCAAGGCTGATACCACAACTGAATGGAGCAATGCTGACACCAAGACTGATCAGCAATTCTGATTTCAAGACTGACCAGCAATGCTGACACCACGACAAACTGGAGCAATGCTGACATGTAGACTGATCAGACTTGCTGATTACAAGACTGACACTAGCAATGCTGACACCAGGAATACCAACATCCGAAAATCCGAAATACTATTCTTCGGATGCCCATCGGAACCAGATTGGCATGGATGGTGGCCTGCTGACATGTTCCCTCCAACTCAGTCATCTAAGTGGGCTAAGAACCTGGGAGTAAAAATTGACAATGAGCTTTCGCTCAAATCCCAGGTTTCTACTCTTACGGGAACATGTTTCGGGATCCTCAGAATGTTGCGTAAGTTTTTTCCCCTTCTATCTGAGGAACATCGGAGGATAACTGTCCAGGCACTTATAGGATCCAGATTGGACTATGCAAATGTTCTATATCTGGGTCTGCCAGAATATCTCCTTCAGCGTTTTCAGGTGACCCAGAACGCTGCTGCTCGAGCGATCTTTGGCCTGCATCGTCGCACTAGTGCCTCTAACCTTCTTCTATCCCTCCATTGGCTTCCTGTACGGAAGAGGATACTGTTCAAGGCCATGACCCTAGCCCATAAGGCCCTGCATGGTAATGGTGCAAAATATCTCCAGAAGAGGCTGGACTTCTACCGACCTACACGATCCCTCAGGTCGGAAACATTGGCTCTGGCTCGGGTACCACGTATCAAAAGGGCTCGTCTAGGCGGCCGGTCCTTTAGATTCCTTGCCCCCCAGCTATGGAACTCTCTACCGGTGTCCTTGCGGACTACCTCGAACTTGCTTGCCTTCAGGAAGGACTTAAAAACTTGGCTGTTCTCTGGTTAGTCCGCTTCCTCTTTTAGGCTCCTGTCTTTTTACTGTTATGTTTTCCAGTTCTTTCTTTAGGTCTGGAGCACAAAGCGCCGGGACACTCCTTTGGAGTAGCCGTTGCGCTATAAAAGTCCCATTTTAACATAACATAACATAACATAACATAACATAACATCAAGGTTATATCAGCACTGCAAGGAACATCAGAGCACTAACAACCACACTGACAGCAGCAATAAAACCAACATGGCCCTCACCAGTGGCCCGAGCACAGGCACCTCCATTTATACCAGCATCGACAGAGACACCAGCACTGGCAGCAGACACTTAGTCATAATATCAGCGCTGGTTGAACCTACAGAAAGAAATGGAGCTGGAAGAGTCATCTTAAATTTCTAGTCCTAAAGATTGGAACAAAGACTGTCTCTCCAGAAACACAATTTGCACAAGAGTACCGGGGGTGAGAGGGGCTGTCCCGCTCGTGCTGCAGTGCGAAACCCTGGATCACTGAATTCGAGAAACCTCTGACCCTATTGATTAGGATGTGTGGTACAGAAGTCGGTTCACTGTGTGGATTTAGCCATGGGGGCCTGCCTCGGAATCTGCTCCTTGCTCAGTTGCAAACGAATAGTGCTGTGGAGGGGTTGAACCAAATATTGAGAGGGGAGACCGCGAAATCGAGTTTGGATACTTTCTGCCTGCCCCTGGAGCCGTCAAGCACTGCCGCACTTTAGCCCTGGTCCCTGGAGGACGGATAAGAACTGACCAGCGGTCCCGCAGTGCGGGAGACCGCAAAATCGAGTTTGGATACTTTCTGCCTGCCCCTGGAGCCGTCAAGCACTGCCGCACTTTAGCCCTGGTCCCTGGAGGACGGATAAGAACTGACCAGCGGTCCCGCAGCGCGGGAGACCGCGAAATCGAGTTTGGATACTTTCTGCCTGCCCCTGGAGCCGTCAAGCACTGCCGCACTTTAGCCCTGGTCCCTGGAGGACGGATAAGAACTGACCAGCGGTCCCGCAGCGCGGGAACGCGTGCGGGGCGTGCCCGGGCGCGGCCCGGGCGCGGCCCGGGCGAAGACCGGGCCAAGACGGGCCCGTCTACGCCCGTCATAGACCGACAGAGGCCGGGCTGGGCCACATCTCTGACACATATGTTTTACTAGTAAGGGGGCTTGTGTTGGGGTTCCTTACTTGCATTTTGACTTTGGACTGTGGCGTAAAGCGTCTAAATATCCTGTTCTTGTAAATGTGCTGCTGTTTAATGGTACTTTATTCTATATAGTAACGACCTGTTTGTGTCGGTTCAACTATGGGGAAAAGGAAAATAGTGAGTACATCTAACAAGAAAGCTACTAATGCTGGTGAGCATTCTCGCCAAACCTTACTCACATACCTTACCAGAGCGGTAGGCGCCATTGAACGTCAGATCACTACAGTTGAGGAGGCTCTAAAGCCGGGGGGGGAGATCTGTCCTGCAGTGAAAACTGGTCATGATAATAACGAACTACAGTCTAGTGTTGTGGGTGGAAATGGCTGCATAGTGATTACTGCTGACCACTTGTCGGGTAGTGAGCAGGAACACGATGTATCGCAGCAATTACAGCAACCGCCAAACAAGCGAGCCAGGAACACGGACTCTTGTCAGAGTACCATTGAGTTCCCAGGCCCCCTACCCGAAAAGCCCTCATCTACAACCCGCAAAAGATATTCCAAAAGGGGAAAATGTACTACAGTTACCAAAGCAGAAAACTGGGAAAAGACTGTTATTAGCGCTAATATGCGCACCCAGTGCGAGGTAGGGAAATTAAATGCCAAACTGGATGCATTGGATACGTTTATCAGGGCAGGTTTAAACAACTTGACATCCAGATTAGACTCAATGGAGGCCAAATTAGCCAAATGTCTTAACACTTTATTTCCTTTACCATCTGATAGAATGACATTGCCTGGCCCTAGTGCGAATGACGAGAATCCTAGTACTGGTGTCAAGTCAAGCTATGCCGGCTCTGCGGCAGCTGGATATAATGCCCCTGGTAATACATCTTCTCTGGGAACTAAACAACCCCGCTGTGTCGAGCCTGAGGTACATCCAGCTGCCACAATACCTATAATACCTATTGCGCCCAAGACAAGCCTTACTCCATCTTTAGCTAATGCTAACTGCGTAGTTACGTCCCATGGGAACCAACAGGCTGCATTGCTTGATTTACCACCAGTAGCCACACCATATGTAGTGGTGTTAATTAATGTTCCTACATTGACCCACGAGCTGGAAGAATCCTGGGAGAACTTGAGAAATAAATCCCTACAGTGGCTTGGCACTAGGACAGGATTGACAGAGGAGTTATTTGAGGAGTTTAAGATGGCAAGGAGAGTGGGATGGTTAGGGAGAGGGCCTAAAAAATCTCCAGGAGATTGTATCGTATTGAATTTTAGATCACCAACATTAGTGAGACTGATTTTGAACAGGCTTGGTGTTAACCGTTTGAGTGACTCACACATTAGTGCCGTCCCCTTAGGATACTTCTATCAACCACCATTAAGGAACAACATTAGATTTAACCCGCTGTAGCACAGTGGAGAAGTAAGGAGTAGGAGAGCAGTATATCGTAGTGCACTTCGTTTATTGTGGAGGCATAAACGGGCAAGTGGAACAATCTCTTGTCACAATTAAAGCAATAAATTGTAAGTCTCGGCAAGTCTCTCTCTCGAGTTCCTTCCCCGGAGGGATCTACGTCTGGCTTCCTTCCTCAGCCTTGTCACACCAAAGGGAAAAGATGCGTCTTGTAGACTTGGCAATCCGCCGGTGGTTTCCCCAAAAGAGAAAAGAAAACAAGAAACCATATAAAGGCCGTCGTTTAGCGGCACACTGTTCTTGGGAAGGGGAAGTGAGGGAACACCAAATATCTAGCCCTGCACCGAGTCTGTGCAAAAGGATTGAGGTAGGGGTAGTGTTGTGCTCGGGGATCCTAGGTTATGGGGTACTAGGGCTCTCCCGTTTGGCTCCCCGCCTCACCCCTTGGCTCCCGCCCCGTACTGGCGTATTCCAGAGAGCCCCTAGGGTCCCCCGTACCTTGTCAAGCCATGCCCCTCCAGGGACATGGCTCGCGTGCTGGCGGTACCGGATGAGGTCCGGCTCCCTTCTTTCGGCTGGTCCCTCGGTCCCCAGCGGAGTCCTCCGGTCGACGTCGCGGACCTCCTGAACCTCGGGGTCGGCTTCCTCGTCCCAGGCATGCGGCGGTATCCACCAGGTCTGGATCGCTTCGGTTGCTCCTCTTCTCCCCGTCGCTCCCCGCGTTGTCTCTTCTTCTCCTCCGTCTTCCGGGTTTTGAAGACCCGCCTCTGGGTCATGTGACCGGGTCAGCTGTTCGTCCTCCTCCTGACGTCGTACCCTGGAGTTAAAGGGGACGATGTCTGATGGGTCCGTTCCCGGCTGTAAAAGGAGACAAGGAGAGAGGTAAGCGGGAAATGGGTCCTCCTGCGGTTCGTCCGGGGACGGTCCGTCACACATCCCTTCCCCAGCATGTTCCCGATCGGGGAACAGAGGGACGCGGGAGAGGAAGTCCGCGTTCCCGTTGTCCACCCCCTTCCGATGTCTGACCTCGAAGGAGAAGGGTTGCAGGGAAAGGAACCAGCGCAGGATACGAGGATTCTGCCCCTTGTTGCGGCTCATCCACAGTAAGGGGGCATGGTCTGTATAAAGTACGAAGTGGGAGCCTTCCAAGTAATACCGCAGTTTATCAATAGCCCATTTCAGAGCCAGGCATTCTTTCTCGATGACAGGGTATCGCTGTTCCCTCGGGAACAACTTGCGACTGAGAAAGATGATGGGATGCTCCACATTGGTGGCGGACAGTTGGGACAAGACAGCCCCCAACCCGTGCTCTGAAGCATCAGTGTGTAAGATGAATGGTTTGGTGAAGTCAGGTGAGTGGAGCACCGGGCTGGAGGTTATGGCTTGTTTCAGGAGGTGGAAGGCGTGCAGGACAGCTGGAGAGGGTTGCTTGAGAGCAGAGGGAGGTGTCCCTTTCTGGAGGAGGTTTGTGAGGGGAGAGGCGATCTCCGAGTATTGTGGTATGAACCTCCTGTAATAACCAAGGAGACCTAAAAACGCCCTCACTTCCTTCCGTGTCTGGGGAAAGGGTGTCTCAGTGATGGCCCTGACTTTTTCCACCTGGGGTTCTATAAGGCCTTCTCCCAACAGATATCCCAAATACTTGACTTTCTGGAACCCTACAGTTGATTTTTTTGCGTTGACATGCAACCCTGCGTGCTCCAAGGCCTGTAGGACACTTTCTAGGTGTAGGAGATGTGTCTCCCAGGAGGGACTGAAAACTACAATATCGTCTAGGTATGCGGAGCAGTAGGGTTGATGCCCTGCTAGAACTTTATTCATAAGCCGCTGGAAGGTGGCAGGTGCCCCATGCAGACCGAAGGGTAAGACGGTGAACTCGTAGAGGCCCAAGGGTGTAGAAAAGGCGGTTTTCTCGCGATCCTCCGGTCTGAGGGGGACCTGCCAATATCCTTTGGTTAGATCGATAGTGGTGATGTATTGTGCGGTTCCGAGCCTCTCTATCAGTTCGTCTATGCGTGGAAGGGGATAGGCGTCACACTTGGAGATCGCATTGACCGCCCGGAAATCCATGCAAAACCTGACCGAGCCGTCCGGTTTAGGGACTAACACAATTGGGGAGGACCAGTCGCTTTGTGAGGGTTGGATGACCTTTAACTCGAGCATATTCTCTACCTCCTTGCGTATGGCCTCCCGTCTGGCTGCAGGTATGCGATAAGGTTTGTGGCGTACCCGTTTCCCGGGGACGGTGTCTATACGGTGCTCAGCCAGACTAGTTTTCCCAGGACGATCAGAAAAGAGGTGTGAATATTGGTGTAGAACCCTGTATAGGGAGGTTTTTTGTTCTGTCAAGTGGTCGGGGTTCACCACTAGTTGATCTAGGGTGGAGGCATCGCCCGTAAGGGGTTCGATAGAATGGATCTCCTTGGGGAGAGGTCCTAGCCACTTCTTCAGGAGATTAATGTGGTACAATTGGGCACGACGGGGTGTGATTTGGATTCGGTAGGTGGTAAGCCCAACCTTCTCTAGGATCTTAAAGGGGCCTTGCCATTCGGACCGAACCTTAGAGAGGGAAGAAGGCAACAGGACCAGGACCCAGTCCCCTTTCTCAAGGACCCTCCATTTTTTCCCTTTATCATAGACCGTTTGTTGTTTTCGCTGAGCCTTTTCAAGGTTGGAGTCAGCGAATTCCCTGAGTTTTCCTAGCTTAGCGCGCAGTCTCCGGGTATAGTCAAGAAAGGTCTGGGTCTCCTCTTCCGTCTCGTGCTCCCAACTTTCCTTGGTTATCTCCAAGAGACTGCGTGGTTCTCTCCCATATAAGAGTTGAAACGGGGAACACCCTAGGCTGTCTTGGGGTTGGCTTCGGATGGCATACAGGGCCAGGGGGAGAAGGAGGTCCCATTCTCTGCCCTCTACTGTCAAGAGTTTTTTTAAGGTCAGCTTTAACGTGGCGTTGTAGCGCTCGCACAACCCGTCCGTTTGGGGGTGATAGACCGATGTTTTTAAGTGTGCGATGTCTAAGGTCTTGCAGATTTGCTTCATTAGCCGAGACACAAAAGGTGTTCCTTGGTCCGTTAATATTTCCCTGGGGATCCCTACGCGAGAAAACAACTCTATCAGTTTGGTGCTGATATTCTGGGTAGTAGGGGTCCTTAGGGGAAAGGCCTCGGGGTATCTGGTAGCGTAGTCGACGACTACTAAGGCGTACAAGCAACCGTTCTTGGTGCGTGGCAGAGGCCCTATGAGATCCATCGCTACCCTCTCAAAGGGTCGGCCTATGATTGGTAGCGGTTGTAAGGGGACACCCGGGGGCCGGTAAGGGTTTTTCCGTTGACATACCTCGCATTCGCGACAATATTTTGTAACTTGAGAAAAGATTCCTGGCCAATAGAAATGCTGCAAAATCATCTGCGTGGTTTTCTGTGCCCCCCTATGTCCGGCTAGTAAGTGAGTGTGAGCGTAAAACAGTACTTGCTCTCGGAAGTTTTGGGGAACTAGTAGCTGCAGCATCCCGCCCTTTTCTCCCTGTCTATGCAAGAGGTCCTTTTCTATGATGAACCTGGGGTACACGATAGGAGAGTTGGGTTGTATTTCTTTGGCCTGAGTCCAAGCATTCTGAAGGGTGGGGTCATTCAGTTGACAGAACCGAAAGCTACCATCCTGAAGCCACGGCCCCTGGGTTAGTAATGATGAGGGAATTTGACTCCGAAGACCAGGATCTTGTACACGGCACCTTAGAAGAGAAAGAAAGTCCGGGTTGTCTTGGCCTACAATCATTTCCTCAGGGAGGGAAGGGACTATACCCAACTTAGCGTTCAACACCCTCCCACTGGGTAGTCTGACGGGGATCGTAGAGAGGGGATAGACCTTGACATCTCCGTGTACACATCTGATGGGGACAGTTTCCGTATGAGAGGGATCTAATGGAGGCAAGATGGAGGTGCGAATGACAGACTGGCGGCAGCCTGAGTCTAACAGCGCTTTTACGGGGGTTTTGTTCACAGTCACACTTACATAAAAGGCTGGACCCAGTTCGTCTGCATACAGGATGGGACGGGGAAGGTAGCTCACATCCATTGGCTCATCTGTTACCTTCCTCCGTGGGCAAAGCCGGGCGATGTGGCCCCACTCCCCACAATCGAAACACTGTGGACCTTTTGACGAGAGAGGTTCGGGACGGTACTGTCGAGGTCTGGGTGGGGGTTCGGGCCCGAGTCGAGGTGTTTTTTTCTCAGGTTTCGGTTGAGTAGTAGGGGTACGAGAGGATTTCTCGTTTTCCCAGGGGTAGGAACGGGGCTGCGCCCGGTAATATGACGTGGCCATAGTAACTGCTTCTTCTGGGGACAATCCTGAATGTTGTTTTAGCCACCTTTGTATGGGATAAGGTAGGGCTTCAAGGAACTGTTCCAAATAGACCTGCTCCATGATCTCCTCTTTACTGTGTAGGTCTGGTCTGAGCCATTTGTCTGCGGCTGCCTTTAGCTTGAAGTAGAAAGTCTTGGGGTTATCGGCTCCGGACCAACGCTCCTTCCTAAAGCGGACCCGATACGCCTCAGGATCTAAGCCCAAGTGGTCCAACACGACCCGTTTTATTTCAAGATATGGTGTGTTACCATGGGGGTTGGCCACCTGGTAGGCGGCTTGGGCTTCTCCCGTGAGTAACAGGGCCAAAAAGAAGGGCCACTTAACTTCGGGCCACCCTGACGCGCGTGCGGCCCTCTCGAAATTCAACAAGAAGGAATCCGGATCTTCCCCAGGCTGATACTTCTGGAGGGAGACGTGTGGGCCAGTGCCTGCCTTGTTTTGCAATTGTACAACCAACTCTTGTCGGTCGTCAGCCACCTTCTGAAGCCGCTCCACTTGCCCTGCCATACTGTCCTTGAACATGGTCCTATCAGCTTGGGCGGATGTCATCTGTTTTTCAACGGCCCACTCCAGCTTCTCCTGGCCGCGGATTAATTGCTGTATTAAGTTCTCCATGGTGGGGGCGTTATGAAGAATCCCACTTCTGACACCACGTGTAGCACAGTGGAGAAGTAAGGAGTAGGAGAGCAGTATATCGTAGTGCACTTCGTTTATTGTGGAGGCATAAACGGGCAAGTGGAACAATCTCTTGTCACAATTAAAGCAATAAATTGTAAGTCTCGGCAAGTCTCTCTCTCGAGTTCCTTCCCCGGAGGGATCTACGTCTGGCTTCCTTCCTCAGCCTTGTCACACCAAAGGGAAAAGATGCGTCTTGTAGACTTGGCAATCCGCCGGTGGTTTCCCCAAAAGAGAAAAGAAAACAAGAAACCATATAAAGGCCGTCGTTTAGCGGCACACTGTTCTTGGGAAGGGGAAGTGAGGGAACACCAAATATCTAGCCCTGCACCGAGTCTGTGCAAAAGGATTGAGGTAGGGGTAGTGTTGTGCTCGGGGATCCTAGGTTATGGGGTACTAGGGCTCTCCCGTTTGGCTCCCCGCCTCACCCCTTGGCTCCCGCCCCGTACTGGCGTATTCCAGAGAGCCCCTAGGGTCCCCCGTACCTTGTCAAGCCATGCCCCTCCAGGGACATGGCTCGCGTGCTGGCGGTACCGGATGAGGTCCGGCTCCCTTCTTTCGGCTGGTCCCTCGGTCCCCAGCGGAGTCCTCCGGTCGACGTCGCGGACCTCCTGAACCTCGGGGTCGGCTTCCTCGTCCCAGGCATGCGGCGGTATCCACCAGGTCTGGATCGCTTCGGTTGCTCCTCTTCTCCCCGTCGCTCCCCGCGTTGTCTCTTCTTCTCCTCCGTCTTCCGGGTTTTGAAGACCCGCCTCTGGGTCATGTGACCGGGTCAGCTGTTCGTCCTCCTCCTGACGTCGTACCCTGGAGTTAAAGGGGACGATGTCTGATGGGTCCGTTCCCGGCTGTAAAAGGAGACAAGGAGAGAGGTAAGCGGGAAATGGGTCCTCCTGCGGTTCGTCCGGGGACGGTCCGTCACACCCGCCGAATCCCACCCCGCATTACATGAGCCAGTTTAACATTCCAATTCAAAATCGATTTGATAGTCTTAATTATCTCGAGGGTGTTGACTGACTGTGTTTGGGGGTTTTGACCCGAAGCACAATTACCGGGGGAGTGAGGGATTGCTGCACCAAGGGCCAATTGGTGATGAGCTCTGAAGTTACAAAAACAGTGCAATTACCCAAGGAACCACAAGCAGATATAGAACTGGTGGAAGATACCTATACAGAGAAGGCAGCCGCTTTGGAGCATACCCCCATGCCTCATAATGCTAACGTACCAATGTTTGTTGAGGGTACTGAGGGGAATAGTGACAATTCAGGTAAAAATGATAATTGGAAGTTAGTATTTTGGAATGTGGCTGGCATGAAATCTAAAGTGGGAAATAAAGTTTGGGTGGATTTTGTTAGCAAATTCGAGATACTAGGCTTACAAGAAACATGGGTAGAAGAGCCAATTCATTTGTGTGGTTTTAAAACATTCCATACCCCTGCAATTGGATCTACCCATGGTAGAGCTAAAGGGGGGCTATGTACCTATATTAGCAACCACCTTAACATCAGGAAAGCCTCATTAGTCACTACCAATAACTACTACCAAATTGTCAGTCTGGATATAAGTCAGACATCATCTGTGACAATAGTGAACTTTTATAATAATGTATCCGTGGCACTGCGGGAGGAAGTTTTTAGATCTCTGTATAAAGACTTAACCAACTCACAAACACAGACAACTAAAGACGCTTTTGTTATATGGGGGGGGGGGGGGACTTTAATTGCTCCTTATGTCCAAATGCTGATAAGGGTACCTGTGGGTTATCACATGGTATAGATACTAGTCCTCCGCATTTTTCCCATATAACACATGGAGACCTCTTGAATAACATAGTATTCTCCTGCGATATGGGGTTTGCTAACAATCTTTGTATAACCGAGGTCCCTTTTAACCCTACTTTTAATGGACGAGGTGCCTTTTCAACAATAGACTATATTTTGATATCTAGCAGGCACTCCTCCCATGTTGTGAGTTTTACTACCCACGATATTGCCTTAAGTGACCACTTCCCAATAAGTATCGATATCATGGCACCTTATAAAGACCTTAACACTAAAGGTAGAGACATATATCCCTTGACGAATATTACCCTGAGCAGGCAAAATGGTTTTGCATTGAAATGGGCAAAAGTTGATCCGGAGGATTTTATTACTAAACTAGTGAAGAGGTGCTACTGTATGTTCCAAGCTTGCCTCAATGAAAACTCTTCCCAACTAGTAATTATAGACAACTTTTTGACTATTACATCGCAAATAAAAGACATTCTTTGGATTAATGCTAAAAAAAGGGTGAACCATCAAGAAGGCTGGTTTGATAAGGCTTGCACCAAGGCTTACACGCACCTCAAATATACACTAAAGGCGATCGTGAAGGATCAGGATCTTATTAGGGAAGCCAGAAGAAATTACAAGAAGACACTGGCTGTCAGGAGGAATCTTTTAAGAGAAGAAGCATGGAATGCTTTGCATGAGGCCTCCATTGATCGGGATTCCTCTGCCTTCTGGAAGGCGGTTAATGCGCCCTTTCTGGCAGACAAACCTAAAGCCACTATTGAGATAGCTATTCCCGAGATAGAGTGGATTTCCCATTACTCCAAGCTTTATACTAATCAAAAATTGGATACCCAGGGAAACATGTTACATGAGGCTGCTGTGGAGTCTTCACCCATTTTTCACGACTGTGGATTGAATTTTACCTTGTGTGAGGTTAAACTGGCTATATCGGCCAGTCTAGGGGGTAAGGCGCCGGGGCCGGATGGTATCCCGGTCGACCTTTTTAAGAATAATATGGATCTATGGGGACCACTTTTAACGTTACTTTTTAATGCATGTTGTTCTTGTGGGTTTTTATCATCCTGGTATGAATCTACCATAGTCCCTATTTTTAAAAAGGGTCACAGATCTAATCCGGCCTGCTATCGCCCAATTTCATTATTGGATTCTACCGTTAAAATCATTGGACGTGTGGTTTTGGACAGATTACATGCGTGGGCTGAAGATCATTCTATTCTAAGCGACCTGCAATATGGCTTCCGTAAGGGTTTAGGAACATTCGACCAGGGCTTAAATCTACATATTCTTTTAGACAAATACATCAAAGCTAAAAAGGAAAAGCTGTACTTGACTTTTGTTGATTTAACCTCAGCATTCGATTGTGTAGTTCATGAAAAGCTTTGGCAGATTTTAGAGGGGCTGGGGGTGGATAATCACATTATTTTATTTTTAAGGCAGTTCTACTCGGGAGCGAAGGCAAGGGTTCGTTTTGGACAAGGGGGAGATTGCACTAAGCACTTTAGGGTTTCAAGAGGAGTACGGCAAGGCTGCGTCCTTGCCCCATTCCTATTTTCTTTATATATAAATAATCTAGAAGGTGTCTTAGTAAAGGAGTGCAGGGACCTACCGTTGGTAGCCACACGACCTATCCCTGCACTCCTTTATGCTGACGATGCGGTCCTGATGGCACGCACTCCCGTTGCTCTTCAAAGGGTAGTAACTTCTTTTACAGATTTCATGACCAATCTGGGCCTCACAATCAATTGCTCAAAAACATTTTCTATGAAATGTGGGATTGGGACTATTAAAAAGAAAAACTCTGTCTATATTAATACTAGGGCAATAGAGTCTACGGAAACCTTCTCATACTTGGGGATTTTATTCGATCAGTCAGGTTCTTGGAGCAGGGCCATTAAAGAAAGAAGGTTATTGTTCAGCAAATCACTGATGGCCCTAACCAATTTCAGTAGGAAATTGGGTAGACGCTCTCCGGGCGAACTGCTACGAATCTATAGAGCTTCATGTGTGGCGATTGCCACTTATGGGGCTGGTATCTGGGGATATGCCAATGTCAATTCTTTACAATTGGCAGAAAACATCTTCCTCAGGTATCTTTTAGCAGTACCAGAGAGTACGTCAACTTTTATTTGTCACACTGAATTGGGTCTGCCGTATATCGGGGATGTGATTAAGATACAGCCTGTTCTCTTGTGGCATAGGGTTTGGATGACCGAAGAATCTGCTTTTAATCGCCAAGTTTTAAAGTATGTATTGGGTATTGATGGGACTAAACATATAAGATGGTTGAAATACGTCAAATCTTTCTTGATTCAAATAGGCCATGCTGAATATTATAATGACCCACCCACTATGTCTAGGGTATCAAGGAAGGATCTTAAAAATATTTGCTTGCTATACATGAATGAAGTCAGATTTTCAAGCGAGATGGCCAAGACTTCCGTGGTAGCACACCATCTTACCTTGACTTCGATAAATGCCCAACCATATATTCTGTTAACTACTAGGGATTATGACAGGTTTCTGTTGACACGATTCAGACTAGACATTCTGCATCGATCTTTGAGTTTCCCAGAGGTAAATGATTGGTCTAGAATACTCTGTAATTGTCCATGTGACGATATATCAGCCCAGTCATCTATTCATATTATGTTTTTCTGCACATTTTATTCGAAGCCTAGGAAAACATGGATTATTCCTGTTCTAAAAAAACTGGGTCTGAGACAATGCCGACCTGCATTTTTGGCTTTGCAGTATTTGGACAACGTGTATGTTATTGCATTTGTAACCGCGTTTTTAAAAAATGTTTTTAGATGTCGTAAGTCAATTGTGATGTCTTAACTAAGTTTTTCATCTGCATCTATTGATTTTTTATCCATTTACTGTAAAAATTTGTGGAAATTTGGTGTAATATTTTAACTGTGCTTTTATGGTTATTTTTTAATAACCGAATAAAGTTCATTTGAATTGATTAGGATGTCTACGCCTATACTCTGGAGCGGTAATTATTGTTTTATATATCTTCAGGAACCACATAAATCGTATTGTTTATCCCTGTGTCATGAAGCTGCAACCTTTACCCTACTTATGTACCAGGACTGCTGTATCACTGTGGTCACACCTGCAGAACAGCAGGAAACATCACTTTACTAATCCAGCTATTACTTCATCAATGCTATGTTTGAAGCCTAGAAGTGATCATCTTCCAATCAACGCCAATGACCTTGTGAGTCCTTTGTGGTAGAGTACAGTGCTGTCATGAGTGATGGTGCTCTTGAGGGTGCCGGGGGAATGGCCCAGTGTGAAGTGCAAGTGGAGATGCTGGAGCAATGAAACGCCTGTGATGGACCCTATGTGCTCATAGGACGCTACATCTATAGTCATAACTGACGATGGCCATGTGCGTGTGGGGTGCTGGGGTGCTGTGATAATTCATACCCTGTTTACCCTCAAAGACCTGTTGGTCATGTGACTGTAAGGGGGAATCTATTGAATTTCAACATATTGTCTGTCTGTGTCCTGCTTTACTTGACCTAAGGAAAAATACTTACTGTATTTGCCATCTCTAACTGTAGAAATATCAGGGGCACTATTGCATATTATTTTTCTTCAGAAGACTGTCAATTCATCAGGAAATTGACCAGATTCTTAGACCTTTCTTACTATCACCTTAAGGAAACCCGAATAACTAAATATATTTTATGAACTTATATAGCGTTGGTTGTCTTATACCTTATGTATTCTCCGCTGTTTTTTTTTTATTGCAAGTGATATTTTACTATTTTTAAACAATACATGATGATTTATTTATTCATTCACTCAACTCACATTGCCCCTCTTGTGCTCATAGGGTGCTGGAATGATAGAACTGATAATAATCGCCCCATGTGCCCAGGAATCTGAGTGCCAAGTTCTGAGGGGAGCAGGAGTGAAGTAACGGCTGATATTGGCCCTGTGTGCTCATGGCTCTAAGAGTGCTGTGTTCTGGGTGGTGCTTTAGTGCTGTAATGACTGATATTTACCAATATGGTCTGTGTGCTCAAGGGGTGCTTGTGAAATGTAATTACGTATTGGCCCTTTGGGTGGGTGACCACGTTTCTGTTCTCTAGGAGGCTGGGGTGATGTCATATCTGGTGTTACCTCTGTGTGCTCACGGCTCTGAGTGCTCACAAGGGTGCTGGGCTGATGTAATGGCTGACATTGGCCCTCTGAGCTCACGGGGGAGGAGGGGTCCCGGAGTGATGTAATGGCTGGTGTTGGCCCTTACTGCTCACCCATAGGCTCCTGGATGATATAAGTGGTATTCTAGTAGCAGCGCGCGCTCATGGCTTCAGAGCTCAGCTGGTATTTCGGATGCATGCTCTCACTGGCTCCTGTAAATCCCATCTCCACATTCCTGGCACAACATCGCGCATGCGCATTTTGCTCTTGCAGGCGGTATTCCGAGATCGGCCCATGGCTGGGAAACCTCTCACGAGAGCGAGGGATCCCTCTCTCTGCAGCAATTCCTGGAAGTGTGTCTGAACAGCAGGGAGCAGCTGACATCAGGGAAGCCCTGCCCGGCCATGTATGCTGCAGGGAAATGAGGAGCCTGCCCAGAAGGCCAGAACCCCCGACAGGCCGCAGGCCTGCGGAGTCAGAGGCATGGCAGGCTGGGTGATCTCTCTGAAAGGCTTGCAGTTGTGCAGCAGCCAATCACATGTCGGGGTCGTGGTTTCTGAAAGGCTGGTAGGGCTGAGTAAAAGTCAGTCACATTTCAGACTTATTCCATTTAAAAGACGGCAGAGCCGCCTGGTGCAGTGGCCATCATGTTTTTTTGCATTTTATACATAGACCGAACTCGACCAGAAGGTAATGGAGCGCTTCACCTGAGCACCAGTTACATTATACAAGGTCATTTGTTATTCTTTTTAGGCGCGGGGAGATTACGTGATTTACCCCAAATCACAGGATGTCGACCCTCGAACCTGGCTCCTCAGTCCCAAAGTCGGCCGTTCTGACCATAACGCCACATCCTATCATGTCGGACTGGCACATTGGAAAGGCCCTCAGGGGCAGTGAGTTTGAAAGGGTCAATCACTCGTGAGTGAGGCGAGTCTGACCCCTACCAGCCATATTACCAGTGCTTGACATGGAAACATAGAAGTGCAGGTACTCTGTACCTGCTTGTTTCTGAGAAGTGTCGGTATTCTCTAACTAAAACTATTACATTTCTCTTGAGAAGTGCCAGTACTCTCCCTCTCAAAATAAAAAAAGTGCCGGTAGTCCGTACCGGACAGTACCGGTCCATTTAAAGCACTGCATGATGATGTCACTCATTAAAACGCTGTTGAAGAACCACATAGTTATCGTGGTCAGTCCACCATAAGTCGCTTCTCAGTGCCCCCCGCCCCTCACCCTTGTCCCCTGCACCACAGGTCCCCGAGAAGAGTGGCATGTCCCATGTGCCCATCGCCGCCATGCACTCTTCACTCAGAAGGTTCACACAGTTCCGGGTTTCCCACACGGAGCCTCTCGCCGTCTCCCTGGTGACGGGAGGTGTGTTTACACACATAACACGGGCGCGCTCCTGAGGCACTAGGTGAAGGGTGAGGACGGAGAGGGAGACCTCGGCGTTCCCGCCTTTGTTTGTTCTGTAGTCAGGGCTTAGAGAAGGCCTGGAGGAACAGAGAACTGCAGACACAGCCAAAAATACTGCAGGGCCGGGAGCCCAGCGCAACCAGGGAAACCTCTTCTAGGCACTGTGCCAACCACATGCTCACAGTCTGGACAGGCGTCCCGCAGCCAACCACACAGTTAGTTTTCAGCACACACTCGGAAAAGGAATCCCACGCCCACACAAACACTTCTAATGTGCCCCCCTCCCCCCCCCCCCACCTCTCTCAGTGCTATGATAGCACAGTGTTGATTGCTTTACGTCACCATGGTTTCGGTTTGGCCTCAACGCAATAAATATTATCACACGTTATTTCTTGTGCTCAGCACAGCTATGTGGCCCCTGCCACATCTAACTGACTGCACATAGAGAGCCATCTAAACTAAGCACGCTGTAGGGGCTCATAACGCAGGTATGCCCTCCACAAAAAAACGTAATCCACTACCTCATGAGGCAGATGTTGCTTTCCACCAAACATATAACAGGTCATAGGGTTCATTGTCACCCATGGAAGTGATCAGTCCAAATAAACGCTAAAGGGGTTCCTCGAAAGGGATCCATTCCGGGTCTGAGCCCCTCTCACTGTGATCAATACATATCTCCATGGGCCAGTGTTCTCTCTTATCTGTAAGCAATCTAGGTCCAGGTAGGTGAGCTGTTCCCTCTCACTTAACACAATGTGGGTCCCATTCGCTCAGGTGCTCCCTCTAACTACACTATAGGTATATATGGAGCAACTGTGTCTTCACACGTAGGATCGATACCTATAGGGCGCGTGTTCCTTTTGGCCTACAGACAAATATGGGATATTTGTTGCCTCTCACTCTAAACAATGGAAATTTAAAGGACAGGTATTTTGACCCAAATGAAATAAAGGGTCCCTTATAGGGCAACATAATACACCATTTTGAAGATAATATAGGTCTTTATAGGGCAAGTGCTCTCCCCACTAACACAATGTAGATCCTGTAGAGGAAGGTAATCCCACCGTCTGAGCACGCTAGTTGGCACCAAGATGTTGCTATAACAGCCTATAATGGTTCGCCATCTGTAGAAACAACCCAGGCCACAGACAGGAAGCACTTGCCGACTGATCTGCCTTCCGGTTCACGAATGGCATGCTTGTTTCTAAGTTCACGTTTAGAAATTATTCCTTCTAATGAATGCCCCTCAATGCAGTCACGGAATCTAATGTATTAAAGTGAAATGTGTGTTAAAGAAATAAACGGTTCTAAATTTTAAGGAGGCGTTATCATATTTTTAGTGGCGTTTGGTGCACGATTCACCTGCAAATATGTTGGTGGCTCGACTCGTGGTGTGGCTGTAAGGGCCAAGCCAGACCCTTGGCTAGACTCTCCATATCAATTGGCGGGGTATCGATGCCCACCTCTACTTGGAGGCCCCCGTCGCAAACTTTGAGAAGCATTGCTTTAGAAGGAGCCCAGGCCTACATTCACCCAGCATTAACCCACACAAGATAATACCTCCTTTTGTGCTTTTAAGAAGATAGCCGCTACAGCAAAGTGTGAGAGTAACACATGCAGGGACTTGCCGGAAGACCCATCCTAAGGAGCATGGGGGGGGGGGGTGATTCCAGGAGTCCAGCACTCAAGAGGAGACATTCAATTGAGAAGGCGACCTGTCCCTACCCTCACTCAGTTGAGAGAGTCTTGTCCCATCGAGCCAACCTAACTACAGACCCTCGCCCAGGCTATGATCTGAAGACCTCTGAAGTCAAGTTCTTAAATCACCCACCTGTGCCCCCCCCCCCCCTCCCCCATCAGATGGACGACTTCACGGCGCTAAGTGGAACTCTATGAAATCTGCTTTGTTTTTTGCGCTGCTCTTTCCCTACAATGCCTCTAAGCACACAGAAGCCATCACAGCAGCAGGCTAGCACTACATGAAAACACATAAATAGACAAAGGCTGTACGGAAGCCGCTACTCCTCGCTGCTCTGCGGTTGTGGAAACATAAAGTAAATACAGATAGAGAAACAGAGCCCCGAGAAACGACGCCTTCGTTTTATTAAATGTCGAGAAGAGAGTCGGCTCCGTGAAACAGCCTGCCCCCTGTACCTCAGGTGCGACGCGCCAAAGCCTGACAGGTTTCCTCGAAGCACTCTGTAAATAGGCCTTTCACTGCCGCCGCGGCAGCGGGGATCCCCGTGGGTGGACGCGATGCTGCTAGTTTCGGGGTTGCCCGTGGGCGGACGCCGCCATGACATCAGTATTCTTTTTAGAGCATGCAGGAGCCGACGCCGTTTCCATCCAGAGGCCTAAATACACGCAGATGTGGGCGAGCCGCTTACAGCTCCATTAAACTGTCAGTGCACGCAGCCCCAGAACCCACAGCGCCGCCAGTGCATACATGGAAATGAAGCAGAGGGCACTTCCAGGGGTAAGAAAGGCCACTGGAAGCTAAACCCGCGCCTAGGCTACGGCCTTCACACTCTACTAACTGGTAACCTCTAATCTTGGGTTCCAGAGTAGTGTGGTACTCGCCTCATAGCGCTTCAACGACTCGTCAAGGGTAGTAAGCGCTATATAAATACCAATTACACGCACACCCATCCATCTCTACCCTCAAATCCTCTCACATTTTGACTCTAGCCGTGCCCGTGGCCAAAGCGGTCTTTACATTTAAGCTATACAAATACCCAAAACATACATACTCGCAGTGTCCACAGTGGGTATATAGTCACCCTTCATATAGTCCACACCATAAACTAAATTGTCTCTTGGAGCTCTAATACTAGACACAATTATGACCTAAACAGTGTCATTTTAACAACCTCAGAAAGATGAAAGGTTCAGTCTGCCCTTCAAGAAGTGAACCAGCACTCTTAAAGCTAACCACCCACCCCCAAAGCAGTGGCATGAGCCATATTGCCAACTTCCATTGTCAGTAGAGCCTGAATACGATTCTTGGCTTCTATGTGAGAAGTTGTAATATGTGTAAGCCAGGACAATTCACAACGTGTTAGCACAGCTGGCAAGTTGCTTGAAGTCATGTGTGTTACCTTTAACCAACAGCACTGTGCACAATGGAATAACCCCACTCCTACAATTTTAAAAGTAAAACTACAAGTACCAGAATGCAATGCGTTGTTTGTTAAAGAGCCATGACAAGATCAATGTGTCCTACATAGCACGAGGACACAATAGTTAAGTGTCTTCCAACCTACAAAACACGTTTCTACTCAGGGGTGTTAATGAATGCGAGCGCTCATATCAGGGCCTATCAAAAGTACCTGTAAAATAATTATCTTGCATTCAAATAATGCATTTATTGCTTCAGTTTCGCACACATTGATTGCATGCAACCTCAAAAATGCTCCTACATATTTCTAAAACCTACATGAAAAACTGACATCAACTTACACTTCCAGTTGTTGCCTGTCCTCTTTCCTTTCAAATAACCATGTCCTTACATTCATCCTCTGTGTGCGTCCTCACTCGGGGCACAGCCTTGTCTAAGCCACATGCTTGTTCGCCTTAATCACTAGTATTGTATTTATGCAAATTACCCACACCTTATTTCAAAGATCACAACCTACCTCATAAAACTCAATAACCACCAACCACTAAATATGCCACTAACATTGGGTTTTGGAGCAGCGTGTTGCCCGATGTAAAGTGCTTCGATGCCTCGTCAGGGGTAGTAGGGGGCTCTAAAAATGCAATTACAATACAATATCAGTCATAAACTCCAGGGTAATCTGGTTGGACGTCTCTAAGACATGGTCTGTCTGCTCAGTGCCTAGTGCTGCAGTCCATCACCGTCATCCTGTTATTCTCCCTGTGAGCTGGGCAGAGAGGGCCTGGCAGAGCACTCGTGCTGTTTGTTCCATGTCAGGAACGAGTTGCTTATCCAGTCCTGGTTTTGTGCTTTACATTAAGACACTTGTGGTTTCTTTTTACATAGACACATTACTAGAATCCTCAAAAACTGGAATCCTCAGCTACTCTGCCTAACATGGGACCAGCTGAAATCTCTGGAATGAATTATAGGGAAATCAGGGCATTTCTAAAAAGAAAAGTGTAACTTGAGCAACAGTAAGAACTTAAAAGAGCCAGTCGCGTCATATCTGTCTCAAAAAAGCCAAAATGACTGTCAGCCAGTTGTGAGTCTGGCCTATAATGAAAGGTCTTGCTGACACAGACAAGCGCAGAGAGACGTGGCTCCTAGAGTATAATTATAACGTCATGTCCTAAAATATAAGTCACAACTAGACAATTCACAAGGGCCTGCATGGCCTTGGAAGAAGCTCAAGGCAGCATCACCCCAGAGGGAAGCACGTCCGCTGTCAAGCTCAAGAATAAAACAAATATTGCCACACTTTAATTGCTTGGCAGATAGTTAAATGTAAACCACCACAATAGTCCTCGTAAAGGCGTGGGTTTCCAACAATGACATAATGACTGTAGATTGTCAGGAGGCAGGTTAAAGACAAGGCAACAGCGCCTCTGAGAGGCTGCTTGGGCTGGGGTTAGACTCAGTCACAGGCTAGGCCAGCCTTTAAAAGGCAGAAAGGTTAAGGATTGGTCAGCATCATAGTATATCTTACTTAATACCCAAAAATATTTAATGAATGCAATAATATATACATAATGCAGTCAAATATATCTATTTTACCTAGTGCCCACTGGATAGCTATAGTTAAGACCACATTTCCACGGGAAAAACATTTTTTGTTTTGCTCAGATCCTCAGCTATATATAAATAAATATTTGTGAAGAGGGCCAAACAGCACCAATGTGATATATATATATATATATATTTATAAATTTTTATATATATATATATATATATATATTAATTTCAAAATAACACTTGAGTGGGGAAAAGGGGCAAATTACCCAGCAAGATGGCACAGCAAGGTAATCACTTTCAACTGACATCTACAATACCTACCGCTCATGAGTCTAAAACCAAACAAGGCAAATTCATCCTTTCGTCTTCGCAAGGTTGATACAACGAGCTAATAAATTGTGTTATAGCAACATCTTTTATGTGCGGCACTTAGAGATGGCAAAATCTGGTATTACATCATTTTTTCCATCAGGTTCGTATATCGTCCGACTGGCTCTTCCCTAGTGGATGCAGCCTTTCAGCGGCCAGGGCCTGTGGGGAAAGCTCCAGATTACCTGTAGGCCAGCATTCCCTTCTTTGGGCAGGATGCCTGCCGTTGTTTGTTGCTGTGCGCCATGAGCTATAATAACATAAGTGGGAATGATTGCTCTGTTTTCCTTTGCAGAGCGCCTGCTGGAATAGACGCTTCCCTCCTCTTTGGATATATGTTTATATATATATAGATACACAGATATGTTAAATGTTATCAGTGTTTCATGCAAAAAATACACAGTATCGAACTAGTGATCCCTGTGGATTTTACAGCTTAGGAAAACAAGTCCTGGTAGAGTCCCAAAAAATGAAAAATGAAATAGGAGATACGACTATCAGGCCAGGCCTATCCCTCTCAAAAAAGGGCTGCAGCTGTACCCTATCACTACTGAAGCTACCCCTGATCCTCCAGGTCATGAAGCAGAGGCAAGAAGAGGATATAATGGGCTCCAGGAGCACTGCAATATCCATAGTTTTACTCCTTGCCCTTCCTCTAGCCCAGTCATACTCAAAGTATGGTCCAAGACCTCTTGCCGCCCTATTGACCTTTACATGCGCCCCCCGTGAACAGCAGCACGCGCTGCTGTTTAGTTGATGAGCACTAATATTTAGGAAAAAATGTTAAATAAACGGGCACGCATTTATTAACCTGCAAATAAAGGCTTTCCAGTTTATTTAACATGTTTATTTACCTACTTAGACAATCCCTGACCCACCCAGACCCCCTACCACCACCCTGCTGGCATCAGTGCGGCCCTCGGTCACACTACAGACCGTACTTTGTGGCCCCTGGGCCAATGTTTGCGAGTACCCATGCTCTAGCCCTTCGGTCACAAACAAGAAGCTATTGAGAGCAGAATGGGTCAGCTATTGCAGGAAAGTGTGTTCTTGTTGTAGTAACCCCCCACACACTTTTTGCCAGGTTCTTTCTCAAAAGTGTACCTTTGTACCCACAATTGGCATCTCTCGGTCACATGTAAGTTCCTTATAAAAGGTACCCTGGGTACCAAGGGCACAGTGACTAGGGAAGGCCTCTAAGGGCTACAGTACATATTGTGTCACCCTTAGAGCTCCTGTACCTTAACACACAATCAATCAATCAATCATGGTATTTGTAAAGCGCGCTACTCACCCGTGAGGGTCTCAAGGCGCTGAGAGGGGGGGGGGAGTTTTGCTACTGCTCGAAGAGCCAGGTCTTGAGGAGTCTTCTGAAGGTGAGTAGGTTTTCGGTCTGCCGCAGGTGGGTAGGTAGTGTGTTCCAGGTCTTGGCGGCGAGGTAGGAGAAGGATCTGCCGCCGGAGGTTGTTCGTGGGATGCGGGGGACGGCGGCGAGTGCGAGGCTGGCGGAGCGGAGCTGGCGGGTGGGGGTGTGGAAGCTGAGTCTGCTGTTCAGGTAGGCTGGTCCGGTGTTGTGGAGTGCTTTGTGTGCGTGGGTGAGGAGTTTGAAGGTGATCCTTTTGTCGACGGGGAGCCAGTGTAGGTTTGTCAGGTGGGGGGTGATGTGGCTGCGGCGGGGGACGTTGACGATCAGTCGGGCGGAGGCATTTTGGATGCGCTGTAGTCGTCGTAGGTGTTTGGCTGGGATTCCGGCATAGAGTGCATTGGTGTAGTCCAGCCTGCTGCTGACGAGGGCCTGTGTCACACACACTGCCTGCTGCGTGTTTTGGTGCAGAGAAAAGTGAATAGTCAACATGGCACACATACCTGTGTGCCTGCAACGCACTGCCTATGGTATAGGTAAGTCACCCCTCTTAGCTGGGTGCACTATACCACTGGTAAGGGTACAGTTACATGAGCACTGCACCCCTACAGTGTCTAAGTCCATTCTTAGACATTGTAAGTGCAGTAAAGCCATAAAGAGTATATGGTCTGGAAGTTTGTCATTACAAACTCCACAGCACTATAATGGCTTTACTAAATTCAGGGAAGTTTGGTAGCAAACTTCTCAGCATAATACACCCACACTAACAGTGTGGTAATTATTATAAAATGCACCTAGGGGGCATCTTAGAGATGCCCTCTGAAAAAAACAACAGCCTCCCATCACGAGACAAGTTTCTGTGCCCCGGGTGTGGGAGCCTCCCTGGGTTCAGAAACAAAGCCTTTCCTGTGCAGAGGTTTTCTCACCTCCCCCATGTCAGAAAGAGCCATGTGTGGTAGGCGAGCTTCAAAGGCCATGCCGCCTTTGCAATGCGACCCTCAGTCTCTCCTGCTATCAGGAGCATGCCCCCTTCCTGTCTCACCCCCTTTTCGTCAGGAAGACAGGCGGTAAAAATTAGAACAGCCCAGAAGGTGTGCCCACTTCTGCCAACCCCACGCTACAGGTGAGGGAGGCGAGGTGAAGCCCACTCTTCAGTGCCCGCCATCTAGTAGATGGCAGGCATTCTCCAATCAGGGTTAGGTATTGTGCCCATCCCCCACGTGGGGTTAGCACACCAAAGGTGTAAAAACTGTATTTAGGGAGCAGCCCTGAACCCAGAAGGGAGATTTGAGGAAGAAAGAAGGACCGAAGAACCGTGCTGGCCCAGGAAGAAGAGGATACTGACTGCTTTGGCTCCAGTCCTACAGGCCTGTCCCGGCTTCAACCTGCTTACAGCTAGAACCCCAGCGAGTCCAGCAGCCAGCACGCCACAGAGCCCAGAGGACCTGTCCTGCACTCATCTAACAGACTCTGTCTCCCATGAGCACCGTATTTGCTCAAGCAAAGACTCACCTACAGAATCAGAATCTAGACAGCTCCGCCATTCTGCACCACTCTGCACCCAACACTCACAGCCCGAGTTCAAGTGGCCCAACTCCATGAGGAGTTCTCCCCAGCGATTCTGACTTGAGATCTGGTGATCCCCGACCTTCCTCAGACTTCAAACCGTCACCTGAACTCGACACACCACAGTCTTGGTTGGCCTAACCGATGTTATCCAGGCATCCCCCAAGATCCCAACTTACCTCCAGGTAGCCCCCCCGCCCGAGCCTGCAGCATCTTTACCGAACCGAAGACCTCCACAGGATCCCCAGCTTTGCCTTGGCACTCTGCACCCGACCGCTCCTGTAGTGCTGATATTAACCCCAGGAGCTTTGCTCCCACATCCAAGTGGCCTGCTTGTGAGCTGTCCCTGACCGAAGGCCCCCTTAGCCCCATTGGCTAACATTGGCCTCCTGCACTCTGCACCCGGCCATCCCAGTGCCACTGGTGGTGCAGTTTGAATGCCTATCTAGACCTTGAAGAACCTTGGTCCTAACTCCCAAAACTCTCTCATAAGTTGATTACTTACCAGTGAAACCGATAACCAATTTTCTACCATAGGAACCAATGTTATGAGTTCTTGTTCCTAAAATGTTATATGGGTTGAACTGATGTTTTGTATGGAGAAAAAGTAACTACACTGCAAATCTTGAAAAGTCTTACTTACCATGTACTGTGAGATCCCCGGCGTAGTATCTAGGCATACCGCCCAGAGAAGTCGATGTAATCTAAAAGTAATCCACAAGTATTCCAATAGTATTTATTGTGTAATTTAAACCAATACCAACCTGTAAGGTTTGCAAATTCAACCACAACTGCATTTCCCTGTAACGTCTTGCATTTAAGAGTATATTTTACTTACCTGTGCCAAATCCTGCTTGGTTCTAAAAATAAAACATAAGTATACCTTTTTTATACTTACCAAATCAGTCTGTATCTTCATGTCTCCCATTTCCTCCAGTATACATTTGCAGTCCCCAGTCTCTCCTCAAATAGCTTGGAAATTAAGCCTTTAACCTTTTTATCATCATCTTTAAGCTATTTCGCTGTCATTTGATAATGCAGTCTCCATAAGTGGGCACCATGTTCTCAGATGTACTGCTCCAGATTTGCCACTCAAAACTGCGCACATCGCTACAGAAGTAGAATTTAGAACTCCAGACAACACTCAAAATGTACCTTCCAAAGGCACACAATACAGAGAGGAATGTAAGGGTTACATATAGTTAGTTGTGAAATGTCCCACTGTAATGTCCACCCTTTCAAACTCTCCTGGCTTTTATTTTGGTTTGTTTTTTAGCTCACAGCATTTCTCAGTATGAGATTTAAAAAGGTGACTTTTCCTATTAAATGCATAGCCCTTAAGGTTTTAACCTGCTGTTGTCTAAATAGCCACTATTAGTGATGGTATACCATACAACATGGCCATTTGGTAGCTATGGCAAGATGCAGCACAGCTACCACTATCCTCCTGCTTCAAGCAAAGTAGTAGGAGTTTCCTTGCCCGACAAGAGTATGTTTAGCTCTGCTAATACTTGTGTAAGGGAGACCCAGACAGTCATGCCTTCCTTTCCTAAACAGAGTTCAGTTATTGCGCTTATTCATTGTTGCAGGGGATGTTAGCTGAGGCACAGTTAGGCCTTTTCTGGCTGTTTTTATTTCCAGAAAATGCAAAAAAAGAAGGATGTCCACTTTTTCAATATATAGCACTGTGTTTAAATGATGCCCCCCATGGATATATTCTCAAACATGCTGTAGTCCATTTGTTTGTCTCGTCTGCCACAAAGCGCAAACTCTCTAGATGCAAAATACCTCTTGTAGACTTAGCAAAACTTATAGTGGGCTTAATGCCCGCCCATTGCTTACCACTGATTAGCTTTATCATACTTATTTGCTTGCTAATTATTCAATGGCTTGCCTTGTCCTTCGTGTGTTTATCCACCCACTGGAGCATAGCCTCTTTCCATCCTTTTTCTTAGCTGACTTTAATTCTTCCACTACGCGCATTTACGTAACTACTTTTTCTTTCAGCACTCCTTGAGAGTGCATGTGTTTTCTAGCTCTCATTTGCGTGTGCTGCTTCCCTTCCCCGAACACGCCACGCTCAGCATTCTATCTCTTGTAGGCTGCCCTTTGTGATCTATGTTGCTCTCCTGATCATGTGCAGCATTTCCCCCCCTCTCCCCACTTGGCTTTGCTTTTATTTTCTCCCGCCACCATTTCCCATTTCTTCTCCCTACCGTTCCTCTGTTCAATGTGTTTTTTTCATTTTTGGAGGGCCTAGCAATTGCCACTTGCTACTGATTGCTCTGCTAAAAAAATGTTTTTTTACTAATCTAAGAGCCATCCACCATCATAGATAAGTCAATTTTAAAAAAGCACCGTGATTCTGTAGATGAGCACATGCCATTTTCCAATGCTTGTTTCATTCAATGTCTCCCAAGTCCCTCTCGTTGCACTATAGCACCAATTGGTAGCTTATAGATTCCATTGGCTGCTATGCCTTGCACTTTTTTCTGAGAATTGAAAAATGCAAATAAGGTGGACTCTGTGCCACCTCATTTAGAAATGTGTTGCCTTCAATTGTTTTGGTAGGTAAGTCAGTTAGTCCCATACTATTACACTTTAAGGTGTTCAGACTGATGAGACATCCATTGGCAGAAGACTGTAAGGCATTCTGTGGTCCGTGAATTGAGGTGGGAGGGAATAGGAGGAACATTTGGGAATTGCTCATAAAGAGATGAGAGAAATCAGCCTTCCCGACCCTCAATGATACCACATCAGATATGAATGAGACAAAATCTACAGTACAGCTGCACAACAGAATACAGGAATCTTGGGCACCCTGCCCAGCAGGTTTGTCTGGCATGTCGATGATCTTTGGGCCTGATTCACAAAGGTAAACGTAGACGTTTGGTCTAAACGTAGACCAAACGGCTAAGTTTACGACTTTGGGAATTGACAAAGGGCATTTACGAGTATTATCTTTATGTATGCACTCGAGGCGGAGTGCGGACATGAAGATAGCACTCATAAATACCATTTGTGAATTGCCAAAGTCGTAAACTTAGACGTTTGGTCTTAGTTTAGACCAAACGTCTAAATTTACCTTTGTGAATCGTGACTTTTGCCTTATATGCACCAGTCAATTCATCAACATTTGCTTATGTTTAATATTTATTAATGCCTTGGGCCTAATCAAATAATAGCTGTGGGGTTGACGTGTCTGTAGATTTAAAGTTTGCATTGCCTGTCCTCATGCTTTTCTTTCACATTACAGACCTGCATTCAGCAGATCCCAGCAAGTAAAACATGTATGTCACACCAGCAATACTCATTAGACAACACAAGATCATTTCTATTTTTAATAATTCTTTTCCTCTTCTAACCAGCTAGTGATCACTCTAAAACACAATATTGCACTCTGTCTGACTGCCACGCCTATCTTGCTTCTATCCTACTGGCAGTGGCGGCTGCTACAGAGTAGCACGGGTGAGCGGAAGACAGAGAGGGGGGGGATACAAAATTACATTAAAAAAATTACTTACCTGGCTGCCAGACCGCCGCCTCGCCTCCTGTCGTCCTCTTCTGTTCCTGCTTGAAGCAGGAAGCACAAACCAGCTCCCCTAGCCAATCACAACGCTGCAATGCAGCGTTGTGATTGGTCTAAGCGCCGTGGTTCGGCACTTAGAAAGGCAGTGAGAGCCTGTGCATGCCCTCCACCAGCCTGTGTATTACAGCCTGGTGGGGAACATGCAAAGTGCGCATGACTGTTTGGCCGGCCGGCCAGACAGCCATGCGCACTTAAGTGCCCACCACTTCTCCCACTGCTGGCTGTGACACAGGCAAGCCAAGTGCCGCCCCATAATCTGGAAAAATAAAATGATAATAACATAGAGTTATTATCAATTTATTTTTCCTTTATCCACCGCTCAAAATGCAGTGGAGCCATGCTCCTCCGCCTTTGCGGAGGAACCGGTGCTGCCTACTGGAATAACCATTTGCACTACAGAAAGCCTAGTGTAACATCACATGCCATAAGAGTGGCTATAAGTGTCATACAAATAACAGTAATATACTAACAGTGGAGAGCGTTGGGGGGAATATGGTAGCTGTGTCCCTCATTTAGCTAGGTGCTTGGGAATTCTGGACGCACAGGGACATCAGTTTAAGAGTGAAAATCCTTTCTAGCGTGCTGAAGATCACAGATGGCAGAGGTGAAAAGGCATGTGTAGATGCTGCTGTAGGTGTGGCTATGGTTGAGACAGCAGGGACTATTGAAGCTCCTGGAAGGGGTGTTGGGGCTGTGATTGGGAGTTGTCGTAGACACTTCTAGGGCTACTGTTGGTGCTATGAATGCGCTTGGAGACTGTGAGGCTATGGTTAAAAACAGCTCTTGCAGCCCTATAAATGACAGGGGGAGTTGGTTAGCGGTTGCTGTGAATGTTCCTGAGGATCTAAGTATTGCATGAATTACCAAGTGAACCCATGCAACGTCTAGTAAAGTTGCAATATTAAGTGCTATCAGAAAGAAAAAAAATTGGAACAATTTGAGCCAGTCATGGCTGTAGTCGACACCTTTATGTAATTGTAAATTGTATTTATATAGGGCTTCCTACCCATAACGAGGAGTTAATTCTTGTGTTCTAGGCACATTTTTTTTGCAGTTTATTTAGCGTGAACTTGACCCAAGTTATCAGAGCACTTTACATGAGCACCAGTTCCATTATAGCCTGACACATTCTTTTTTAGACACTGGAAGATTAAGTGATTTGCCCCGAATCAAGGATGCTTAAGCCCACTGACAGACTCGAACCTAGTTCCTCAGCTTCAAGGTCGGACGCTTTAGCCGTTGCCTGTCACTAGAGGATATGGGGCAATACAATGGAGGCAAAAGCCTTTGGTGCTGTGGATTGGGATTGACATTCTCACTTAATAATCACAGTCACAGTATTGGAGTTATATATTAAGGAGTATTATCATTTGCACTAGGATATTCTTATCAATAACCTGTGTAGCTTGGCCGTTGTGTCTAGATATATGTAACATTTATTGTGATATAGAATTTGGATTGCCAATTGTTGTTTTTCACATTGTTCATATTTCCCTACAATTGGAGTCGTGATTATTAGCAGGGGGTTTAGATTTTTTGCACTGTATTATCATTTGTATTAATGCAAATCGTTCGACGGAAAAGCAAAAATACACTTCCCGTGTAGAGAAAAGGCTATATATTGAAAGCCTTAGGGTGGCAACAAGTATCACAACGACAAAGTAAGGCATCACTGAAGACCCTTCTGAAGGCGCTTCCCCTGATCGGCCTGTGGTTCGTACTTTTGGGAAAGTGCAGAGCGATTTGGGAGGTGGATGTTGGCTCTGGGTGGTCGGATTGTGGTTTCGTTTCTATAGGGAGGGGTGCGGGGAGGGTTCCCTCTATTTGTTGTGACACTGTCTGGTTTCTGGCACTTTCCATTTCATACCACAATAAACAGACACTTCCAGTAAACAATCACAGCTCAAGGTCCCTCAGCAACAGCCCAACCCGGACACGATACCTCAGCCAATCACAGCTCTGTTGCTCGGCCCGCGCGCCACCGCCTGTCGTTGGCATGGAGATGAAGAGACGGTTTGCACACAAACAGGCTGACGTCGGCACGTGTCTCCAAGGAAACAGGGCAGGGCTCTGACGTCGGCTGGCGCTGTGGTTGACACGCAGGCCTGCGTGCTCACGTTGCACAGAGGAGGGATGGTAGTTGCCATGGTGTCAGCGGCTGTGTTGTTGTTATGGGGAGGCCCAGTCTAGGAAGGGAGCAGCGCGAAGCATGCACAACCCCTCTTCGGTCTGTTGCCTTCGGGACTCCCCCTTGCCTCCGAGGGATAATTTCAAACACCACACGGAGTGAACGACTTCCTAGTCCCATTGTTGGCGAGACTCCCGCTATACCAGAAACAGCCGCAAACAAAGTGCTACAATATGTGACTTCTAAATTTCGTGTCACGGGACAGGCCACCCTACAGTGGAAGACGGGATACAATAACGTTTTGGTGAATCAAATGGCGATTTTGAAATACGTCAGCCTATTTTATTGAACCAAATAATTGCTGAATTGGCGCAAAACTGACACAAAAGTAATGCACTAAACCACGGTAAACAAATAACTTCCAAGTGGCATCATGTCTTGTGTCAAGTCTTGACGTTTTTGCACACTAGGATATTTGAGCCTTGCAGTGTTGAAAATGTGCGAGGATAAAACTTGGATGTTAGCTAACGAGTGGCAAAGGCTAAGCTCTCAAGTTTAACAAAATAATCAATACGTTAAGGTGCATCAAGCATGTGGTATAAACGACTACAACGCGGACAAGAATATCTACATAATATGTAGTTAGACAGTTCTTCAGTTTGAGGTACGTGTCAGCCTGTTTGTTTTCATACATTTACGTCCAGCTTTCTAGATGTCCTAACTTTGGGCCAGTTTGAACCACCGTCATGCTCACCTCCTTAGCCAACAGCCACTTGTCTGTATCTATACATACCATTTACCCAACACCAAGCTTAAACCCAGTGTATTTCAATGTGTCTTTTAGGTAGTAGTAGATGTAGGCCTGCTATGTTGCACTGTACACGCTCTCTCCTATGGAAGGGATGTAAGCCCAGCAGGCACTGCTTAAAGTCTAATATAATCAAATTGCATTTAATGCACTTCCACACTTTCCCAGAATTGGCACTGTAGTGGTTCGCAGTCCCCATCTCACTTAGCCCTGGTCGATAATTCCTGTTTTAGGTGGTCGTTGCATAATACTTTGTATAAACATGGCAAGGCCTTCTTGAGTCATTGACAAACGTTCTAATAAAGTGCTGGATTCAGGTGGTCAACCAGCGAATCCCTCCTATTTAATATGAACTATCCAAGACACTCTGTTGCAGAGCAGAAAAATGCTGAGCCCTCTTTCCAAGAAGTATCCTTGCCTCTTTAAGGGTGCGTACGATGTCCCCCTCAAACATCTCTTATCTTTACATAACCATAGTCTGTTCATCCTGCCGCAGCAGCTCCTGAATACAATCTGTGTAAGTCATTCATTCCCCTTAATGAAACATGGTTTACAGTGGACGTTTTCTTTACAGTCAATCAGCGCACCCCCTCCCATATCCCTGTCATGCGAGAAACTAAATAGTAAATCTCATGACTTATCCACACCAGGGCAAGGAACATGTATTTGAGGTCTCTGTCTCTGCAACAGCCTTTTGAAGTTTAGTCTCTTTCCATCTCATCTCAGACAGCCACTCAAGAAGGTAATGTAGATTAGAGATACAAAAAGGAGGTAGGAACATATTTTCTGGTGGTGGCACGTGCTCAGTGAGTAAAAACTGCCCTCACTCATAAATTTGTGACATGCTTCATCATTGCGAAAACAAGAACAAGGGGCACCCTACTCACTAGGAACCCAGGGTATGTCATGTGTAACAGAAACAATGGTTCCAGCGGAAAGTTAGGCTAATCTATAATAATAATCAAATGCACAATCGGATTCACAAAAACGGGTTAAGTTGATGTCAGAAAGAAAGAGGGCCTTGCAGACTTTATGTTCACAGTAATTCTTTTTATCAGATTTGTAAAATTCAAATTGATATAAACACAGACTAATAAAAAACAATAGTGCTTTTGTGTCCCCAAGTGAAATGGAACCATAAACCAAACAGTGAAAAACATGTAACGTGTACAGCTTGGTTTCCACAATTTTTTAAAGAGGCGACCAAAGATTAACTTAGTAATGATTCCAGCTTCTGTGTACAATAGTCAGAGCTGTTAAACTGGTTCGCTTGAAGTAATTTTAGTCAGGACAAGAGACTCAGATTATGCCTTCTTCTTTCACTTTATTTTTCACAGCAGCACATTTAAAAACAATAACCAACTACATTTCCCATGAACAATAGGGAAACAAAAAAGTCTCAACAGGAGTCCTTCCGCGCTGTCGGCACTCCAGTAACCCAGCAAAGTCCTTTCACACTGTTTCCTCTTTCTTCGCTGCTCTGCAGCAAGATATGTCGATTTCTTTATTTCTCCTGGTTTGGGGGTTTATGGAAAGCTGTATTTAATGGTGCAATGGTACGCTTGGCTGTATTTCTGTTTTTACAAATTTCCCTTAGGTCGCGGGACGCTTTGGGCGTACCTTACGCAACTTGTTTTCCCCTTAGAAGTGTGGTTAGGTCCTCCCACTGCCAGGGGGCATAGTGTACTCTCTATGGGCTGCGCGAGTCAGGCACTGGCATTAGAGTGCTGCCGAGCGCTGTCCCTCTGAGAACTTAGCCTTGCCCCCTGCCACTCCGTTTGACGCCCTTGTGGGTCTGTATTTCCCCCGTTTTTGTGCTGAATGCCCTTGTGAGGGTCTGTACCTGGTTTTTCCTGAACACCCTACGGGGTCGTAATTGCACTGCGTGGTGCCTGTGGGACACTTTCCCGGGTGGCTGCCCTGTGATTAAGAGGGCTGTGGTGTCCCTGGCCCGCTAATTGTGTGCCTTTGGCCACCCAAATACGCCTGGGCTCACTCCAAGCCTCTTATTGTGTGACACTCTGTGCTCCTAAAGTAGTGCTTCCAGCACCGTGCTGCCTGTTTGCTTCAGTGTGTACTTACCGAGCCATGCAGTCAGAGTAGGATCAGTTCCAGGAGGAGAACCCTTTGTCATACCTCCCCTGGGACGATGTCTTTTGTCAGGCAGTGGATGACTCCATCTACATGGCTGTTAATCAAGCCATGGAGCCTTTAGAGCAGCACCTGTCAGCGTAGATCGCGAAAGAGTGCGCCAAGTGGGCTGCTCCCGTGCCAGCTACCCCAAAGCCTCCACAGGTGCCTTAGCCTGACGGTCCACCCCCTCCTAAGAAGCAGTGCTCCCAAGTGGTGGACATGGATGCTTTCCCTGTTTAAAGCAGGCTTTCTTAGCGCAGGTGCTCCCGCAACCAGAGCACGTGCCCCCCGCGGATAGCACCCCGACATCTCCACGTACTGCTTCCCCAGGCCCTCTAGACAATGGCGATTCCCCTGGTGACACAGATGAGGAAGCAGGTCCCTCTAGGCCTTGGCTCCCGGCCGCCACTCCTGCCCCGGGAGGGGTCTCGGACATGCTGGATCCAGACGATATTGTCCACCCTAGGTCAACAGACTGGATCTCGGGGGACAAGGTAGCCCAGTATGTAGCGAGCCGTCTGCGCAAGCCAATGGAGAAGGACGCTCGCCACCGTCTCTGGGCGGAGTGCCCCCACCCCAGTTTGGAAGGGAATGTTGCCCTAACGCCCGAAATAGACCTGAAGATGGCAACATTCCTGGCAAAATTTGTGAGGGACCCTAAGAAGGGTATTGATCGGTCCTGGCGTTCATGCCAGGACAAACTGTTAGATGCAGTGGGTCTTGTGACCAAAATCCTGGACATGGCCGAAGAGGCTAAGGCCTCCGGTACCCTAATTTCCCCAGAAGAGGTCTCATGTTGGGCGCAGCACGCTATTGTGTTTTTGGGGAACACTAATTGTGCTCTCTCAACGGAGAGGCGTCATTCTCTCTTGATCAAGGTGGACCCGAAATTGGGTTACTTGGCTTCTTTGTAAGCCGGCGCGGTGAGCCAGGGGGGCTTATTTGGCAACCCGTTCGTCAAAGAGCTTGGCACGTTTGTGGCAACGTTCACCTCACTGGACAAAGCCCAGTTTAACATAAGGAAGGTCTTTACACCCCAGGTTTTCCAAGGGGCCGGTCGTGGCAGGGACCACTCGACGGGCCGATTCTCCTCCAACCCTGACAGGGGGCAAGGCTCCGGGCGTGGGCAATATCAGGACAATGCCCATTTCAACACGTTCCACCCCACCAGGGGACAGAAGTTCCGCAGCCTTGGAGGCTCCCAAGGCCAGCAAGACAACTCTGAAAAAGGTGAGTGCGCTACCCTCAGCGCATCTGCAGGTGTGGGGCTGCTTAGCGCTCTTTTTCCCGGTCTGGCTCTCACTCACCAGCGACGCTTGGGTGTTGCCGGCGGTTCAGGGCTTCCAGTTGGAGTTCCATGGCCATCCGCGTCAGCTGAACCGGCCCGCCCCATTTCGTTTTCCCAACGGGACACAGAGCTGATACGCGAAGAGGTCTCCACCCTCCTTCAAAAAGGGGCGATTTGTTACGCGAAAGAGCATCTCAGTGGCTTCCTCAGCAACATTTTCTTGGTCGACAAAGTCGACGGGGGTCGGAGACCAGTCATCAACTTGAAGAGTTTCAACGAGTGGGTGGTATACAGCCACTTCAAAATGGAGGGCATCCACCTCCCTCCTCAGAGAAGGGCTGAAGCCACTTTGATTGGATAGTCCGTCTTGACCTGAAGGATGCGTACCTGACTGTCCCTATCTTCCCACCTCATCTGCGTTTTCTTCATTTCAGATAGAAAGGACAGGTTTTGGAGTTCTCCACTCTCCCTTTCGGACTATCCTCCGTTCCGTGGTGCTTCACGAAGGTCCTCAGACCAGCAGTGGAGTTCCTGCATGCTCAGGGAGTTCGGATGATCGTCTATTTGGACGGCATGCTGTTCCTGGACCAGTGCCCCAGAAAGCTGTCCAGCCACTTAAGGATGGCAGTCAATCTGCTTCAGGGACTGGGGTTTGTCATAAACAAGAAGAAATCTCTTTTGGTCCCGGTCCAGTGCGCAACCTTTCTAGGTTTCACAGTAGACTCCATTTCCTCGACTCTGAGTCTTACCGCCAGGAATATGGCAAAGATCAGGCACGAGCTGCGCCAGACCTTAGCGAAGTCACAGATTTCCTTACATCAGCTGGTCCGCCTAGTGGGCCTCTTCTCCTCCTCGATACAGGCCATTTTCTCAGGGCCCTTACATTACCGAGCCATGCAGCGCCTAAAAGTGCACCATCTCAGGAGGGGTCTAACGTACTCCCAATCAGTGCCCCTGACGGAGGAGATGAGAGACGAGATGGCCTGGTGGCTCACCCACATGGAGGCGATGGAACGGGCAAGCAATATTCGGTTCAGCCCTGGATCTCGTGATCGAGTCCGACGCCAGCCGTTCTGGTTGGGGTGCCAGTTGCGGAGAGTTCTCCAAAGGTGGAGCCTTGTCCACTCACGAACAGTCATTGCATATCAACTGCCTGGAACTTCTGGCAGGGTCGTTTGCGGTGCAATGCTGGTCAAAAGACAGGGTTTAATCTTGTGATCTTCTCAAGATGGACAATATCTCTGCGGTAGTACATCAACCATCTGGGTGGCACCAGGTCCAAGACGTTAACAAACCTAGCCAAGGAGCTTTGGAACTTCTGCCTCAACAACCAGATCTCAGTGACGGCAGAATACCTTCCGGGTCGGGAGAACGAAGTGGCGGATTGGCACTCTCGTCATCTCCTGGATGCCAGAGTTTGGAAGTTGAACCCTCAGGTCTTCTCCCAGTTGGCAGAGAGATGGGGTCTCTTCTCAGTCGACCTCTTTGCGTCGCTTCTGAATCATCAGTTACCGAGGTACTTCAGTTGGCGGCAAGATCCTCAGGCAGAGGCGACGGATGCATTTCTTCTGGACTGGCAGCAGGGGCAGGGCTATGCCTTTCCTCCTTTTTCCATGATCACACGGGTGTCCGCTCCACTTCGCCGCCAGCAGGTGGAAACTGTGCTGTTCACTCCCTTATGGAGGTCTCAAGTCTGGTTTCCAGTTCTACTGGAACTTTCTTGGCGGAACCAAGAGATACCGATCAGCATGGAACAGATGGCGTCGTTGGTGTATGCGGCAGAGTGTCGATCCCGTGGAGGCAGATGTAGTCCACATCCTCAATTTCCTGGAGGGTTTAGCGGAGGACGGCTTGGCTTACCGTTCAATTAACAACTTTCGCGATTTCAGTGGGTCATATCCCTGTTCAGGGTTCCCCGGTGGGGGAGCACCCGTTGGTTTGCCGGCTCCTCAGAGGGATTCACCTTTCTCTCCCTCCGGAACCCCGGTATTCTGCCCTATGGGACGTGAACCTAGTGTTAAATCTTTTTCTTTCCTGGCAACCAAACAGGTTTCTGTCCCGTAAGGAAGTAACGGCCAAATTTGCGATGCTTTTATGCCTGGTTTCGTGCAGGCGCGTCTCAGACGTACAGGCCTTGGACATCTCGGCCAGAGTGTTTTCCCCGGAGGGGGTTTCGTTTACGGTGAGTAGAAGGACCAAGTGTAATACCAGGGTCATCTCATAGCCAGGAGGTAAGGGGTGCGATCAAGGAGCTGGCTCAGGGTAGGTTCCTGGGTAGGACGGCCCCCCTATTGAGTTCTATGCTACAGCCCTAGCCCTTACTTTAACGGATGTCTATAATAGGGCTTTGGAGCGGGGTCTGCTTCCGACCTCTCTGTGTGGCGCTGTGATAGTTTCACTACCCAAGAACGACAAGGATCCAGAATTGGTGGACTCCTATCACCCCCTGTCTCTGCTTAACGTGGATTACAAAATCCTGAGCAAGATTCTGGTGAACCAGATCTTGCCCCATGTGGACCTGCTGATACACTAGGATCAGATGGGGTTTGTACCTAGTCGTAGTACCATGCCAAATATATGCCAACTGATCCAAGTTTTAGACATGCATGAACACTTTCTTCTGGACACCTAAGTGTTAGCAGTGGATATTTAAAAGGTGTTTGATTCCTTCAGTTGGGATTTCCTTTATATTACCATGATTGGGATGGGCTAAGTGCTTCAATTCATCACAGGGACACAGCTCTTATATACCAAGCCAACCGCCAGAGTCCAGACGGGATCAGTAATCTCAGTATTCTATCCTATGGGACGGGGCACAAGGCAGGGTTGTCTACCGTCCCCATTTTTGTTTACCCTGGCCATGGAGCCTTTTGTCCCGACTGTACGGCAGGGGGGAGATGCTATAGGAGACTGCAGATTGCGGTGGACACTCTGTATATCTCACTTTATGTGGATTAAATGCTTCTATACATGCGGGGTGAGCAATCCGATCTGGAGTGGGTGCTAGCAGCTTTGTGAGCATTTGGTGAGGTTTCGGGCCTTTTGGTCAATTTGCATAAGTCTCGTGCCTATTCGCTGATGTAGGGGAACCACAGTAGACTCGGATCACACTGGCACCAGCAGACCACTATTAAATATGTAGGGGGTAGCGATTTATAGAACGGCAGAAATGCGCTTTGAGGGGAATTATGTTAAGGTACTAGCCGCGCTGCGATGCACAGTTGCCTTTAGGATTACACTTCCCCCTTTTCGGTGATCGGCCGGATAGCGGTTGTATTGATGCATTTTCTTGACTTTTTTGCAGCTCTGCCTGCAGAACTCCCTGGGATTCTATCAGGAGCTGGATGGCGTTCTCTTGACTTTGTACTGGAGCTCCTCTAGACGGCAAGTAGCTCTACGGAATGTCCGGCTTCTGGTGGATGAAGGGGGAATGGCGACCCCAGACCTTGAATTATACTATCTGGCTGCACAACTGCAGTGGTTGACCAGGTGCCATTCCCATTTATGGGTCACGGAGAGCGTGGCTTGCATTCCTGGGATCTTGTGACCCGGATTCTACTAAAACCACATCCCGCATCCATGGTGTGTCTTGAAAATATACTGATTAGAACAGCGAGGTATGTCTGGACTAGGGCACTACAGATGACACGCACAAAAACCCCCTATACTTCTGAGTTCCCTTTGCTGACCGCGAAGTACTGGCCTTCACTGGGGAACAGGGTGCGCCTACACATAAGATCTAAAATAGGTTTAACAATACTGAGTGACCTGTATACAGGAGGCGAGGTTACGCCCTTCTCGGAACTGCAGGACTCTTCTGATCTCCCGACTGGGCACTTCCTCCTGTAAGGGGCATTGGCTTGTAAGGCACAAGCTTGGTGGGGCTTGGGGACCGCGGAACCTCCAGAACATGAGTCCCTCTGTTACCTATTCCTTGTTACGGGGAAGACGAGGGCCATCACCATCTTTTATAGGGCTCTCTAACAGGGATCTTAGGTAGATATGACTCAGTTACACCAGTGCTGGGAGACAGTTCTCGGACCCTCTTTTGACAATGTGGCCTGGAGGATGATATTGGCCGTCACCTCTAAAGTATCACACAATGCTAATTTTAAACTGATTCCGTTTTACTTCCTACACAGAGCATACCTTACCCCGCGTCCCATATATGCTATGTTCCCTGTGACAGCATAGGCTTGCCCCCGCTGTGCTATAGAGGATGCTGACTTCTACCACATGATGTGGGACTGTGTACTTGCCCAGTATTGGGATACAGTCATGCAGGTTGTCCAGGGAGCCACTTATAGACATTTTGAACACATGCTGCAGCTGTGTCTGCTGGGTCTTCACAGGCACAGCACTGCTCATTATTCACAGATAGGTTCGTGGATTTGGCATTAGTCCTCACTCGTAGACAATTAATGAGGTGTTGGAAATCGACTAGGGGCCCAAATGTATAAAGGTGGTGTAAAGAGGTGACTCAGTGGGATGACTGCGAGAGAGGCGATCCAGAAGGAGGATAGAGAGCTGTGCAGAATGCCAATTCTGCCAGCGTGGGATGCAATATTTTTGGAATGCCCTAAACTAGATCCCCATGGGAGGATTATGGTAGAGAAGGATACGCGTGGGGATTCCATAGTGGCTAGTGTTTCACACCCAGGGATGTGCAGTGATTTAGGGACCCTTAAGCAGAGGACCCCCTGGCAGTGGAACCTGGCTTTGCTTAGTGTATCTATGCATGTTGATCTGGATGTGCGGGGATGTGTGAGACTATCCATATGTGATGCTGAACGTGTGACCAAACTCACAAGGCGGGAGAACTAGCGCAGTGCTTGCCACATGTCACCAGATGTTACATATTGTTTTCAGTGTAATTCGGACTGATGTCCACACATTGTCTCTGCACCCAGGTTTGCAAAGTGTTTTTTTTATTTTGCTTTCCTATTCGCTTTGTTTGGGAAACAATAAAAAAGAAATGTTTTAATCTTGAGCGTAGTGGGAAAGCATAGTTTAGTTTCATTCAAAGTACCCAGAGCTATTATATGTTTTTTAATTTTTATGATGATCCTGAAATGCCAAAGATAGTTGAAAAGACTCTACTTTGCAGAAGGAGATAGCTACAATTATAAGAACAGTGAAGGAAAGCAGTGCAGTTGAATGGGAAAGGAGGTACTCTGAGTCCATACTTGTGACAATCCACTTGATGTTCTTTGTCCATATACCTTCCACATCCTTAAGACAACTGGCGAGAAAAAAATGTGCGTATCTGCAAAACATCCTACACCAATTTTCACTTTGTTTCAACCTTATCAGTTGTCCCCTGCTCTGTTAGCAGGATAGACTACAAGGGAACGAGGATAACAAAACATTTAGGGGTGTTGACCCTATGGAACTACATACAGGTTCATGAGTCACCCAATTTGCTGATCGATCCATACTGGAAAAAGGCCCAAACTAGGATGGGTTACAAAGAAATGCCAAGTTCTGACACCAGATAAATGGATTCTGGAGACTCACCCATAGAATGAGACAAGAAGAAAGCTGCCATTCAGAGCTCGGGTATTCTCTGTGCTCTATGACTTTGGAGATACTCAAGGAGTGGGAGGCCACCTCTTTGAAATATATCACAAAAAAAGACGAAGGTTAGATGACCGAAAAGCTGCTGGCATCATCACTCTGTCAAACAGTCTAGATGCATCCCTGTATTGGCAGGATGCATGATACAATGGGGGGCATGAAGATGTGGAGACTAATTCCATCTCAATAACTGAACCATACCAGGTCAGTAGCCCATGCAAAGGTTGATGACGCCCCCACACTGCATAGCCTGTGGATTTCCATATACTGCTAGCAAAGTGACTATTCCCGAGACACCATAGGGCACTGAAGACTGAAAAAATGCACTTGGTTACCATTGAATCCTTTGGATATCGGCTGATGCTGCAGGCCTCTAAAGTGGCATTGGAGGGTTTGTAATTATTCAATTCTTGGCATTTTTAGATGGCATATTCGTCTTTAGTAAGGCTGTGAGAGCCTTTGATTAGTGGTTGCTGAAAGTACTGGAGCAACCGAATGAATAAGGGCTCAAGTTGCCACTAAAAAATGCCAATTCTGCCAGACCAGCATGAAGTATATCAAGAACTGCACTCACCCTCCTCGACTCAGAACCTGAAGGAACTTCCGCGTTCTTTTGTGTTTTTTGGGACTGTTAACATCACACCAGCCTTTGCACTACCCAGCGGAACGCTTGCACAAGTAAGCAAAGGATACTTCCTAATGGTAAAGAACAGAAAGAGAGCAGAACACCCATTCCCACTTCACCATCGGATTAGGGAACCTTTTAGGTTTATTTGCCGTAGACCTGCATGGTATTAAGTAGTCTCATTAGAAAACTGACCAATGAATGTGTGAGAGCCTTCACAGACGTCCATCAACCTTATTTTCAACAGATAGAAGGCGGCTGTCTAGGACCGGGTGCTGTGTTAAACTGCACAACCTGTTGCATTTTTCAGTAAAAGCCTCTCTGGTGCAAAGAAAATACTCAGACCATAGGGTAGAATATCTGCTTCAGGTGAAGGTAGGAAGAGGGAAGTCCCATAACTACGTCTACATGGTGAAGTTCACCTTCAAAGCCAATAAGAAGCCAGTGACCTACAAATTAACTTAAGCTAAGCTGGGTGCAGTAGAGAGTGGGTCCCTTAATGCTTTCTCAGTGTAAACTTTCTTTCTGACACAATACCACCCTCGAAGGGTGGACATTGATGCTGATGAAGCTTTTGAATGAGTCTAGTCTGACAGGTGAGGGGAGTGCGTGGATGCTCTCTGCAAAACGTCATCCACTTGTCATGCCATCAGCAATGCCTTGCCTGCTGAGGGAGCCAGTTCTGAATCTATACCAGAGTTATATTTCAGCATAAGCTGCATGGATCGCACGCTTTTGTCAAGGATGCCTTGAAATGGCCTACAGTAAGTTCATATTAATTATCCAACTATTGCTGCATTGGTCCGTGGCATAATGCTGACTAAACCAGTCTCCTTTCAATATACATCCACCCTGAGACTTGTATACTGATGAGAGAAGAACGTAGTAAATAGAGTAGAAGTTTACAGAATAGTCAAAGCGCCTCTACTTCATTCTTGCCAGTTATGAGATTTAAATTGCCTACTGAACACAGGCCATGGTCCCTACAATCTCTACGTGAAGAAAGTGGTCAGCTGGAATCGGGTATGATGTGTAGACTGTTCTACTGGTTCAGTCAGCTATATCAAAAACATTGAAAGTTATGCACCTGGAGCACTTCAAGAAAGACACTGCCGAGGAAAGTCCCCCACATGGGTCGTCTGTACAACAACATGGCCATTAATTTGGTGTGCATATGTTTCTGTAAATGGTCCATGGCAGTCCAGATACAGAAGTGTGCTGATAGCGACAGGTGCCTTCCCCACTGTGCACAGGCCTCCTTGGTGAAGGATCAGAAAACAACCACTATCATCACGATTATCTGTGCTGTGAAATGTTCTTTGTACATTACACACTAGACCTCAATCTAAGCATAAACAAAATGATAACATTATCACATGGGAAATCCGGAAAGACTACACCGAACAATACCTAGGGTTGGAGCTAGAGTATAACGATTTAATCAGAATGTATGAGGTATGATAGGAACTTTCAACTTACACCTTGCAATTCTAGTACATTTTTATAATATCCCCCACAGTGATTCACCATACTTTTAATGCAGGCTTCTCCGAGTAGATCTTGAACTACTGGTAGCTATCCAGCTACTTGTAAGTAGCTCACCTGTGCACCCAAGCCTTCTAAATAAGAACCTTTTTCTTAGTTGAATTAAGGTATGTATGACAAACTTGTGTATTCAAGAGAATGTGTGTATTTTCAGAATTCACGAGCTGGTGTTTGGAGGAAAATGGAATTTTCAAAATATATTTAAATCTGATTTGTGAGTGATGCATTATATGGGGAAGAGTTATTACTATTATCATTACTTTTGAGCCAGGTGCATTGCAAATATGGTTGTTTTGCATTACCTATGTAGAGGCATTCCAAATCGACAAAGCCATTTTACATTACTGCGCACAACCCTTTCTGATGCGCTGAAGTGATCACTGCCAGTGATTTACATATATTGGCCAGTAACATAAAGTTGTCTGAGGTGGTCAGTATTACAATCCTAAAAATATTGGCAGCTTGCAATGATTTTCATTGAACACAAGTAGCTCTTATAACACAAAAGGTTGGAGACCACTGATCTAATGTTTGGAAGGAATGCATGACTAGCAATTGATATCTATTTTGCAGTATGGGCCTTTTCTCTAGGCACTTGGACACTCCCTGGTTACTGAGCCGTACTTGAGTTTGGTATCTCCTTTCCCACTGTTGATCTCAGTTTCTCTGCTAGTATTCAGCAACATTTGGATAATCAAGTTTCTCTCTATGAACACTTGAATCTCAAGCATAGCAAGAGTGAGCAGTCAAGGTTTATTCCAGTCAATGGTTTGGAACTCACTCAATATATGATACAAGAAACTGCATCAATAAACTCAGTGTCCACGCAGAACTATATCTTTGAAAAGAAACACATCTTTTATCCTTAAGAATGAAAGTGGGGCAGCCAACATTAGGCTAAACGCAGAAAACTAGAAGATGCTTGCACGTTCAGGGATTGGGATAGACAAAGCACAATTACAGCACCTACAAGATAATGTAATATTGTCAGAACCCTGTTCAGAGGGGAAAAAAGGAGCTACTGGGCCCAACCGTGGGGGGTTGATGTCTTTTACTCCTGATGTCCTATGGTCCGACCTACTTTGGGTCCTGAGCACCTGGTCCGAGTACCCCTTCAGCATTTGCCTCTCAGTGGTAGCATGGGTCAGGCAGTCCAAGGCTTCTCAGGGGTGGGAGGAAGGTAGACACAGTTGGTTGAACACAGGTTTGCACCTCAAAATACATTCAGGAGCAGCAAGAAATGATTGTCCACTCAAATACTTGCTTTTATGAAAAAAGAAGTGTTTATATACCAATATAATGTAAAATTCAGCAATCACAAACAATACACACAGTTCCCTGAGGTCAGGGCCCTAGTGTTTTAATAGGCAGGTTCCTCAGTCCCACTGCCCTCTCACTAGTGGGTTTGGTTATTCCCCATTCACTATACCCGACATTCCTGTTAGGTCCCATTAGTAGTGCAAGTCTCAGGAGTCCCACTCTGACTCATATTAAAGTGTTCCTGTGCCGAAGCACTATATAGCAGGCAAGTTCCCCCATGGCCATCAACCCCGCAAATCAGTCTTACCCGTTCCAGCAGGACTAGCATAACCGGAGCCTCAGAGCGTGGCCCCTTCATGGGCACTGAAACTGCAGCGGCTGTCTCTGGTGAGTCCTTAACACATGGCCATGGAGGGACAGGAATTCGGTGTCCTCGAGGCCATCACATGCGGTCCTGCGGAGGCAGTGGCAATGTGACCTCAATGTTCCTCCGATACCTGTAAGTTTCCTGGTATCTTCCCTACAGTCTCTACCAGACCACACTTCTTGCTTTTTCCTTGTGGCCCCTCTGGCATACGGGCTTATTGTCCTTACTCTATACATGAGCTATGGCTTGATCAGTACAGCAGCAATCTTCACGGCAGCCCCACCTGGCATATGGTGTTACCCACTTCACTCCACACTCGAGCTACGGCCTGTCCCGCATGGCAGTAATCTTCACAACGGCCCCACCTGGCATATACGGGTACACCAACTTCACTCCTGCACATGGGCAATGAACCAATCAGTGCAACAATGGGCACTGCTCACTTCATGGCAGCGCTCCTCCTACCATACATGGGTCACCAGCTTTAATTTGTACAAGGACAACAACACGATGGGTGCAGCACACATCTCCTCACACCCCGCTATAAGGATCCAATCACCAGGATCCCCCATTGCACCTCGCATCCTCCAACGCTCTTCTCTTCCTCACAGGGCACACTGGCAGGCACTGGTGTTCCAGAGACGGGTGATTTTGGATTACCTGGGTGATGTTCCCTCATCCAGCTGGGAGACTGGAAGGTCTTGGCCCCCAGTCCTGGTCACAGGTAGAAGTCTTGCAGAGCTTCTGCTCCTCGCACGGCCTGACTGGGTGTTTGACAGCTGACAATTTTGGGGGCCTCAATCTTCCCTTCTTATAGACTATTCCAGATAGCAAATGTGATTTACAGTCTGAGTTTTTGAAGTTTATTTTGATGGTTTGCTTCCTTTTAAATTGCCTTTTCTTCTCGCCTGCCCTTCCTCCAGAAAGCAGTCTTTCACAGCAGGAGAAATTCTAAATTTGAAAGCCTTACCACACCGGCCACGGGATTGACTATTGTTTCGCACCTGGATGTCAGCCACAGAGATATGTGTATCAGTTCAATACAATTGTTTATTCAAGATCTGGATCTCTAACGAGATCGACATAAAAAAATAGCACCATATCATGAGTTTAATACAGTTTAGTACAAATTTAAAATACATTTAAAAAATGTAAAACCTTGTTGACAAAGTATTTAATTCATGGGACAAAATAGCAAAAGAAGTGTGTCAGCTGCCGTTCATACATTATATTTTAAAAACAATGGCCTCAGAAATTGGCGATGTTGAAAGGGCAGTGCTGGGAAAACAAATAATACATGATTAAAGTCTTGTATCCCAATATTACAAAAATTACTTAATTTAGCCTTAGTCAGAGAATTAGACCAGTTCACATTTAGGATTCTTAAAGGAAGTAAGTTCATACGTAACAGTGTCCAAAAGTACCAACTTCTATGATCAGTGATAAATACTGCTGTGCTTCTTCTAACGGACAAAAAGCAATTATGACATCACATTTTCTCATAGATTCACAAAACTTGAAATCTAGACTTTGGCTTAAAATGCTGAAAGAATGGCTTAAAAAGCTTTTAAGTTGAGCATCAGAAAGGCTACTTAGAACTTCCTGCTTTAAATCAAACAATCTTAGTGCATAATTAAAAGTCCCATAGAACATAGATTTTAATGTTTTCATTTCAACTATTTCTGTGCACATAAAACCCCTTAGTGAGTTATCCTTCTCCCTCAACAGCTGGGCTTCTCATCGGAAAAAACCGCCATACCTTGCACATAAAGTCTTGTTAATCCAAACTCTAATCTTAGTGCATGTACAGCTTCCAGGGAATTAAACTGCACAACTTCCTCAAAATTTGGCATTCTATTTTCTCTATAAAGTCCCATTTTACAATATCAATTTTGCCTAATAGACGTATAGTAAATGTACAAAATGTCCACGGCCCACGGTATTATAAAACACCCATAGCCTGTTAGCATAGGATGTAGCCTTGCTGTAACTATGGCATATATGATCCTTATCATTCAGAGTACTGGACATAATTTTTCCCAGATGCAATTTCATCACTTCCAGCTACTCCCTAGGAAGATACAGGCAGTAATTGCGAAACTTTCCAAGTTTATTACCCTTAAAAGTCAAGACTTTAATTTTAGAAAGTGATTTTCAAAAAGTGAGGATCAACAAACTGCTATAAAGATGACAATCAATTACTCAAACCCTTAGGTGTTAAATTAAGAAAGACGATCTACATCTTAAACACACGGGAAGCAATGACTCTCAATCCTTGGTGGGTATCCATTATTGCTACCTAGATGTGGTAAATCAGAAATGTATAAGGAAAGCAATATAGAGGATAGCAGACAGCCTTGTTTTAGACCGTTTTCAGTGGGGATCATAGAAGACAAACCCAGGTCATCTCTTAAAAGCACTTGGCGCCAAGTAGAGGAATTAATTGGAGCAGATTTTTCCAATAAATTGGGTGATCCACGCTGTTGAACAATGTGGAAAAATCTATAAAGTCGGCATAGAGATGAAGAACACAGACGGTAACCTACTTTTCCACGATTAATTGTAATATTAAGATGTTATCTAAGGTACAGTGCTTTTTCCTGAAGCCAGCTTGTTCAATTGGTATGATCTTTTCTCTTATATCCCAAAAAGTAAGTGTTCAAGAATACTTTTGGCAAAACGTTTTCATACTGCATCTAAGAGAGCAATTTGTTGATAATTAGAGGGCCGATTGCGTGAGTCCACTTCTGGACCAAGACAAGGACAATGTTGGTAGCAGTATTCAAAGACTGTGGTTAGAAAGGTTGCCTCGTTGCCTCCCCCCTACTTACTGAAATGGGGATCTTACCAGAAATAGCCCATCACATCGGAAGATCTAATTCTCTGGATGTAATCCTCAATCTATTTTGTAGAGGGGAAGCATATAAAGACAGAGAATTTGAAACGGGGCGAAATACCCAGGCGGCACCTCTGTTACATCATTAGTTGCGTATAACTCAGAGATACATTTTCTCCTCTCCTCTTCCTTAATTGGGATTGGGAGGGACCTAAATCTATTCCCAGAATATTTGGGAATAATCTCACAGATATGTTTAATCAAAACTTACCACAGGGCCTAAGCCCTACTCTTTATGATTCTCTTATCAGCCCCCTCTCTTCCCTGAGATGTGCCCAGGCCCTTGCCAGGGACCTCTCGCTGAATCAAAGAGAACCCCATACTGAAGAGCCTAGCTCTCCCTTCCTCCAGTGTACCCCACCTAGCTTACAGGAATGCAGAAATCCACAAATCTGCTTGGGGGGTTCCTCTACCTCCCCATGTTCCTCCAATTAGCCCTGGGTCTCCCAAAATGGAACCCAGAATCTTCCATGTATTGTACCGTTCACAGACACACATATGCTCATACATGCATATAACATACACATACTGCACAGCACTACATCTCCCAAATATTGTTCCATTGACAGGAACACATATACCCAACACGTGTATATAACAGACTTGCACTGCACAGCAACACACACCAAACAGATGTAGGTCAACAGTGAGTGAAGCACACAGCAGAGGAACTATAAATTAGTGAGCCAGTACGACTCGCTCCAGTGACACAGGTAAGAAATGCCTGTTCACTCCTACTGATCAGGTATGCTGCCATCACCGCACTTGTGCTGCTTAACTCCTGGCAAAGGCAGCAGTCCGTCACCACTGAGGGTAGTGGTTTTGGCACCCCTTCTGGTCCAAAAATACCCCAATCCATGAGACAGGCCTATATTATGGTGCTCACGCATGATCCATGTTTGCCAATGACAACAAAAATCAGCATCAGGGATCCAGACATCATTACAGTGGAGGCACTCAGGGCAGGGTTGTACATCCATCACCATGCGAGGGACTTTTCTGTTCCAACAGCTGTATTACAAAAAACTTGAGTCAATACCGGCAATGTCATCAGGACAACTTTAGATGTCTTTGGCTGCCTTTGGAACCTCTGGTCTCAAGTTGTTTTCTCTGGCATGATATAACAATATTCAGGTAACGAAGAGATGTCCGGAAGGATGATACAATATTTAAACATTTTGCCTGCACTGATACCTCCACCTTCTGCATTCGATTCTCACAGACCGGAGGAGCTGAAACACTCAAGGTGTCTGAGCCCAGGTTGCGGAGAATCCACTTAACACTGTCTCAAACAGTCCTACAAAACCCCATGTCCCCAAGTGAACATGAGTTCTACAAAAGTATCCTTCCTTCATCATCTCTCCTATTCCATTGTGTTCTCTCTCCATATACTTTACCTGTCTAACAGCAGCTGTCCATTCTAATTCCCCCTGTGCTCTACTTCTGCCTCCCACAATTTAACAACCATTTAAAGGCCAGGGTAAGGAAGTATGTGAGCCGCAATGCCTCCCTTTTTTCTTGTTTTCTTTCTGTCTGGCTCTGTGTCCCCATCTTCACTACAACTCCTATATTTCCCCCAACAGCCGAGCATCAACATTTGTGTGACCAAGGAACGTGTCATGTCAGAAGGTCCTGGTATACTGGGCACTCACAACTGTGAAATTTTGCAGTTGCGCCATTGTCAATGAGTAGCATACCCATTTGAATTTGGTTTGTCTTCCATTGGCAACACTGTTTGGTGATGGGTTTTTCGAGAATGGACATTTCAGTACCAACCCAACCGGTGAATCTAAATACAGATGCATCATAGCCACAGGATGCATTGTATTCATTTAACTTGAATAACATTGATAACTCCTCATAGTAAATTGGATGGTCAGTGAGCACAATGTAACCATCATCACAGAAGAGATTTTGACCCTTGTAGGGCTTGAAAAATCAACAGCCCACGCGCCAAGCAACTTAATTAAGTTACTATACCCACAATGTCTCCACTCGAACTTGCTTCCTTGAAATAGGAGTTAAACATATATTTCAGGTACAAGATTTTTAGTTTGTTAAAAGTATTGCATACTTAATTATGATCTTGTAATATATTAATGCTGGGGCACAGTACATGACTATCACTCTTTCGGATGCAAGTGTAGTCATGTAATGTTCATTCTGTATGTGATCCTGACACCAGAGTGACTAAACTCAGAATTGCTAATTTCTCAATCTCTGGTTTCACATATGACCTAATCAGAACCAGTCCTGCTAGCCTTCCAGAAATAAATCTGTCATATTTCTGACACGTACACAGCTCTATCGACCAAATATTGATAATAGACATCCAGGTGCAGTAACCAGCTACATTTATGATGATCAGACATACCATAAAGGGACCTGCATAGCCGCTCAAAGCTGCCAAATTACTGAAAATCATAAACTGCACACCCCTCGCTCTCTCACACTTTTTCATCCATCATACCGCTAGCGCTACATCCCATAATACAATAGTCGCACAACTGCTTCCCACATTACGATAACTCCTTCTCAGTGGTCATCATGCACAACACTGAAACACTTCTTACATAAGAGCAAAACAAAGACAACACACTTCATACCATAAACCCTACAGAGTGTAGCACAATACCCATTTTGACAAGCACTTTAGTACCCCACATAAGGGTAATAACTGGAGGAGCTACTCATGTATGGACCGGGAAACTTGAGAGAATAAGTTATGTGTCTGCACATTGCCATTTCATGCCTTTTCCTTTGCACTGCTGTTTGCCTCTTTGTTTCTTACACTTCTCTCTTCAGGTGATATGAGGAGGTATATTTTGCTGTCCTCTCTCTTGGTTCCAGTATTCCCCCAGGCATAAGGCAGGATTTACAACCTCTTTTCATCCTAGTGCAATAAAACGTGGTGAGAATGTGGCGTAAAAGCCAGAGCTACCAACTTTGAAACTGGGGAATTAGGTTTGAGTCTCGGCGTTGTCACAACATCTTTGATTCTAGGCACATCACTTAATCTGCCCATGCCTAACAAAACAAGCCAATAAGTTGCACCAATGTGAGTTATTGACTTTGTCAATGTCTTTTAGCCATGATGTACAGCAGCGTGGCTGCTGTTCACCATGGCTAAAAGTTTATGGTGTGGCGTAGAGTTGAGGGACATACAGGAAAGTGGAGTAGAGTGGCGTGAAGTGTTACAGAGTGATGTATAGTGTAATAGAGTGGAATGGCGTAGAGTAGAGTGGCTTAGAGTAGATTGGCATAGAGTAAAGTGGAGTGGAGTAGACCGGCGTAGAGTGGAGTGGCGTACAGTAGAGGGAAGTGACAGAGTAGCGCGGTGTAGAGTAGAGCCGCATAGTGGCGTGGCATAGAGTGGAGTGTCGTGGAGTGGCATTATGTGGAATGGCGAGGCATAGAGTAGAGTGAAGTGGAGTGTCATTAAGTGGAATGACAGAGTGGTGTAGAGTGGCATAAAGTAGAGTGGCATAGAAAAGTGGCTTAGAGTAAGGTGGCATAGAGTGGGATGGCAAGGGCTGGGGTGGAGCCGAGTGGCATGGAGTAGGGTATCCTAGAGAGGAGTGGCTTTGAGTGGAGTGGTGTAGAGTCAAGTAGAATAGAGTGGAGTGGCCTAGACTCCCGTACAGTGGCACTGAGTGTAGCATGTAGTGGCATAGAGTGGTGTGGAGTGGCATAGAGTGGAGTAGCATAGAATGGAGTAGCGTAAAGTGGAGGGGCGTGGTATAGAGTGAAATGGCATAGAATGGAGTGGCGTAGAGAGGTGTGAAATAGAATGGTGTAGAGTGTAGTAGACTGGCATACAATGGGGTAGAGAGGAGTGGCATAAAGTGGGGTGGAGTGGAGTGGAGTGGAGTTTGTATCATGACTTTTCTGCCTTTGTTTATTAGTCATGGATCATTAACATCGCTCTAGAACACATTTAAAAGTGCTCTATATATATATATGTGCATTTCACAAAATTAGTACAGCGCGCGCACTCAGGCAAAAACGATGATACGGAGGGTTTATGAAGAAATAAATCCTATTTTTTGCAGTGCTTATCACCGTTTTTAACTGAGTGCGCACTGTACTAACTTTGTGAAATGCATGATTATTCACTGCCTTGCTCCGCCGGTTAGTGCGCCACCTTCTACGGGCAGAGGTTCCCTGAAGGAGCATTTGTGCATATATTAAGGATCGGGCTGTGTCCTGCGGGGGGGGTGAACATTCCAGGTCAGCCGCTTGTTTTCACGAAGATCCAGGGGCAAGGTGAGAGGAGGCAGTCACCGCCCACTTGGGGAGTACTTACGATGTATGACTGCCTTACGGAAACTCAGAGTGCCGAGTTTTCAAGACGCTCCCTAGTGCCTGCCAGCAGGTTTCACCCAATCGTAGCGAGGCCAGCTGGGTTTAAAGGTGGACATTTGCAAGCATTTCTAATCCTTTGGCATTTGAAAAAGTCAATAGACGAAACGCGTCATGCCTGGAATGCTGAATAAAGCGCGTGTTGACCTGTTGGACTTGTGTGGCTCGTTCTCTTTCTTTTTGAAGGGAACTTGGTTTGGATATTGTGTGTGAGGCCACTACACACTGAGCCCCCACCCCACAAGCAGTTTGGCGGCAGTAGTGGTATTCGTTTGGACTCACCTCATGGACTGGGGATACCGCCGAACCACCGCATCCCGCAGCTGTAACCTGCTATTTGTTTAGACCGTGCCTGCACAAGGGAGCATCACACACTGAGGCGATACTCAGAGGATCGGGCTGTGTCCTGCGGGGGGGTGAACACTCCAGGTCAGCCGCTTGTTTCCACGAAGATCCAGGGGCAAGGTGAGAGAAGGCAGTCACCGCCCACTTGGGGAGTACTTACGATGTATGACTGCCTTACGGAAACTCGGAGTGCCGAGTTTTCAAGACGCTCCCTAGTGCCTGCCAGAAGGTTTCACCCAATCGTAGCGAGGCCAGCTGGGTTTAAAGGTGGACATTTGCAAGCATTTCTAATCCTTTGGCATTTGAAAAAGTCAGTAGACGAAACGCGTCATGCTTGGAATGCTGAATAAAGCGCGTCTTGACCTGTTGGACTTGTGTGGCTCATTCTTTTCTTTTTGAAGGGAACTTGGTTTGGATATTGTGTGTGCGGCCACTACACACTGAGCCCCCACCCCACAAGCAGTTCGGCGGCAGTAGTGGTATTCGTTTGGACTCACCTCATGGACTGGGGATACCGCCGAACCACCGCATCCCGCAGCTGTAACCTGCTATTTGTTTAGACCGTGCCTGCACGAGGGAGCATCACACACTGAGGCGATACTCAGAGGATCGGGCTGTGTCCTGCGGGGGGTGAACATTCCAGGTCAGCCGCTTGTTTCCACGAAGATCCAGAAAATTAGAACACTGCGTATTATTTTTTAAATACACATTTCAATCTATCAAGTGGACAGCTAATTCTTCGCTTGAATTCAAATCATTTGGGGTCATACAATCAAACTCAATAATATACTTGGATTCCAAATTGCGTGAGGATAATTCACGATTTCCCCCTCTGACACCCATAACAACTGCGTCAATCACCACCATTCTCAAAAGATGTTCATTTTGGAAATGTTCATCATAAAAATGATGAGCTACTGGGTACTGTCTGTTGTTATTTCTAATAGCCCGAACATGCTCCAATACTCGCTTCTTTGCACGATGTATTGTACTGCCCAAGTACCACTTATTACAAGGGCAGATCAGTACATATACACAGTACATAGAATTGCAAGTCAGAGGCTTACGAATCGTAAACTCCCTGTTTGTCTTGGGAATAGGCAATGTACAACAATACGTGCATTTACGGCACGCTTTACACTTTTTGCAACATCTAAACCCTGGTTTCATCTGCTTTGTGCTCGTATCTGGTGACGTCACATGATTATAACTCAAATCATCCCTCAATGATCGACTTTTTCTAAAAGTTATTTGGGGGTTACTTGGTATGAATGGTTTAAGATGTGCATCAGTAGATAACACGTGCCAGTGTTTGTTAAAGATCTTTCTGATCTCATGAGCTTGTCCCGAGAAAGTGGTCTCAAATCTCACTAGTTTCTTGCCTATTCGGGTGCAGTAACACATTTCTGGTAGTAGTGTCCACCCTATTACAGGCTTGTCTCATGGTTGAAGCTTTATATCCTTGTTCCCTGAACCGATTACACATCACATTCTTCTCTATCTGGTATGCTTGTTCTGTGCTGCAATTCCTTTTAGCTTGCAACAGTTCCCCATAGGGGATACTGTCAACGAGATTACGGGGGTGTGAGCTTCTGGCACTAATTATGCTATTCCCTGATGTCTTTTTACGGAATAAACTTGTTGCCACTGTTTCTCCTTGAATTTCCACCAATATATCCAAAAACTCTATGGAGGTGTTGCTTATCTGTTCAGTGAAAATAAGATTGCATTTATTCACATTCAATTTGCTCACAAAACTCTTAGCTGCTTCCGCACTGCCGTTCCACACCATAAAAATATCATCAATGTACCGCAGCCACAGGACTACGTTATTGTCAAATTCCTCCATTTGCGTGGACACCTGCTCCTCCCACCAGCCCATAAAAAGGCTGGCATAACTGGGGGCGAAGCAGGTGCCCATCGCAGTGCCCTGTGACTGCCTGTACACTGAATCATCGAAGATGAAAAAATTGTTGGTTAGACAAAAATAAATCATGTCAACCAACATCCCCGAATGATGTAATAAGGAGATAGATCTGGGTTTTAGGAAATGTTTTATAGCCTGTATTCCAAGATCATGCTGGATACTGGAATAGGCTACATACATCCAAAGTGACAAGAGTATAATTAGGTTCCCAATGGATGCCATCAACAATAGTCAAAAAATGAGTGGTGTCTTTAAGATATGCAGGGAGGGCCACCACAAATGGTCTCAAATAATGGTCAATAAAGCGTGAGGTATTTTCAAGCAGGGATCCCATTGAAGAAACTATGGGTCTCCCCGGAGGCTTTACCGCGTTTTTGTGGAGTTTAGGTAGTAAATAAAGGATGGGGGTCTTAGGATGTGCACACTTTAGGTAGTTGTATTCTTCCCACTCAAGTAAACCTTTCTTTCTCCATTCCAGCAACAAGGTCCCAAACTTCTTATTGGACTCCCCAATCTCAGCAAAGGTGGAGATGTTATAGCATGTAGTGTCACTCAATTGTCTAACACCCTCAGCTAGATATTTCTCCCTATCTAGCACCACCACATTCCCACCCTTGTCTGATTGGCCTATCACAATTTGGTTGTAATTCTTTAAAATACCCACTGCCTTCATCTGGTCAAAGGACAGATTCTTTCTATTGACCGGAATTTTCTTATGTCTCAATTTCTTAAGATCAGACAGTACTCACTTTTCAAAAACTTCTACTGCCACACACATGATATTGGGCAAAAATCTAGATCTGGGCTTGAAACTACTAGTTGGATTCCCCCCTAATTCAATTTGACAATCAACTAACATTTCTTCTTCCCCTAAATCATTCCCTTCCAAGGAAGATAAGGCATAAAGAGTTTCAATATCATCAATGTTAAGATTGCTAACTGCATTGGATTTCCTAGCAGTGACATTGCTATTAGGATGTGTTTCAAACCACTTTTTCAACTTCAGTTTTCTTGAAAAATAAAACAAATCAATTCTTGTCTGTACATAATTAAGGTTCATAGAAGGGCAAAAGGACAGACCTAATGCGAGGACCTCCGTTTCCTGTGCGGATAGGATTCTTTGGGAGAGATTGATAACTGTCATATTTTGGTCTTGCTGCCCCTTGTCATCATTCCCACGGGCAATTTCTATTTGTTTCTTCCTCCTGTTTTTGGCTTGTTTATTCCTTTGCCTCTTCCTCGTCCGCCTCGTCCCCGTCCCCTCTGGCCCCCTTGTTGTTGATAAAACTCTGTCCGATCTTGATTCATTACTTGGAATTGTAATAAAAAATTACTCTTCTTCTTCTGTGGATCCAAACTTGATTCTTGATTAAGACCCACCATAGAAATGTCTGGGAGGCTCCCATCTGATACATCACTTTCACTTATTTCCACCACCGTTTGTTTTGTTGCGCTCGATGAATTTACTGAGCCGGTTTTCTTATCAAATAGATGGTCGTATTTGCGGTGAAATGTAAGTGTCCGGCCAGCCTGATAATCTTTAAAATCTCGTAAAAATGTACGCAGTTTTTTCATGGTTATTTCCTCTTCTAATTTAACCATTCAGACACTGAGTTGTTTAACAAATTCCTCCAGTACCTCCTGGGATACTAGTTGGCCCAATTCCTCTAAAATTGTATCAATCTGTGCCAATAATTTGCTTCTATCCTTAAGAGCGTATTTCACTAAGATACGCATCATGGCTGTAGAACAGGCTGACGAATTATTGGACCACTCATCTAGCTTCTCGGGGTCTGGGTCTAGGCCGGAGCTAGGTGTAAAATATATATATATATATATATATATATATATCAAAGGAACTCCACTGCTGCTTGGCGCTTCAATGTATCGAAGAATGGAGCACGGACCACATCTCTGTGCATTCAATCAAATTTTATTTTCCCGAGATAAGTCAGCCATAATGCGTTTCAACTCCGTAGAGCCTTGATCACATGATGCGTTTAGAAGTCACATGACTGTTTAAATACCATTTTTTGAGTTCTTTTTTCTTTTTTTCTCTTTTTTTTACCATGAATGTTAACATGACAGTGCTCAAAGTGAACTGCATTGTTTAGTGGCTCCTATGTAGAGTGTGTAAAAATGTCGGTGTAAATACCGTTACATTGTTACCACTTTCAATTGCATTTCGTTCATGAAATTAAAACAGGTGTTATTTAGCATATTTTTCGATCTATTATTTAGTTGTGCAAAGTAATGCAAATAATTTCATAAATATATAAATATATATAAATAATTACCTACACATATATATACCTAAATAAATACAAAAATGCATATATAAATAAGACTTTTTTTCATAAAAATACAAATTATAGTATTTTTTAAATCTATAAATAGAGACACGAAAAACTTGTTTTTAAAAACAATGATCATGGTATAAATACCTAATTCATCCCCTTTTCCTTAGTATGTAGTTCTTACTTATCACACAACTTAGACCGATACTGTCCGTACCACAGGAATTTGAGAATTAATGTACAATCCCTGTTCGGACATGAAATCTTCTTAGCCAAATCATCTTTTCACTCTACAATTATGTATCTAGACCGTCTATCAGACAACCAAAACAAGCAATTTTGTGCAAATTAGTGCAATATATGTGCAAATCACCATAAACTTTATTGACAAAAGCCTTTGTCAATGCTTATAAATATCTAAAAAAATTTAACTACGTCTCCTATAGCCTGTAACAACTTCTATGTGATATGAGGATTATTTCGGCGGCTCAGTAATAATTTATAGCTCTGATATGCCACTAGTTTTCTACCAAAAAGGAAAATTATTTTTGTAGAGAGATAAATACTAGATTGGCTGTTATGAAAAAGTAATGGTAAAAGAAAGAACAAGAGCTGGTGAAAGGTGATAATAAGAGTCAAACACCACAGTTTGGTTAGTCTTTTACAGATATGTGTGCAGATCATCTGTGACGTTCAGGCCGTTAGGATTTTTTGAATCTAATTCTAAAATGTAACGGGTTTCTAGTTGTCTTAACATCTTTTCTCTGTTACCGCCACATCTGCTATATGGAATACAATATATAATAAAATATTTGAGGTGTTTGTGATCTGATTGATGGTATTCCATAAAATGCCGGGCCACTAGATATACAGGGTCTTTATTGGTTATAGCTCTTATATGTTGTAAAATCCTCTTATGCCCCTGTAGCTTGGTACTTCCCACGTACCGAAGTCCACAGGGGCACGAGAGAACATACACAACAAATTCCGTTTTACATGTTAGGGCTTTGTCAATGGTATGTTCCTGTTCACCAAATGCAGTTTTGTAAGTTGATGTATTTGTGCCAAATTGTCACGCTTTACAAATTCTGCATTTGAAGAAGCCCTTTCTTTGGCTTAACCAATTACCTGTTGGTTTATCTACTGGATTATTCTGTACCAATTTATCCCGCATGTTGGGAGCTCTCCTGTTGGTAATGGAGAGTCTAGTTGGTAGTGTAGGGCCTAAGATAGGATCAATTTTTATCAAAGGCCAATTTTTCTGAATAATACGGTTGATTTCCCTGTTTTGTTTGCTATATCCAATTATCATCCGAAATTGATCGTCAAGTTTTGGTTTATGTTCGGATGATATAGATACTTCTGTGGTTTTGACTTTTAAAAGGGTGTTTCTATCCACTGACCCACTTTTTAAAATTGCTGCATCTATACATTTTTTAGTGTATCCTCGTTGGAGAAATCGAGATCGACTGATCTGTTGAGCCTTAACTAATTCAGATTCAGTACTACATATTCTTTTTAATCGAATCATCTCCCCATAGGGGATACTCTGTATAAGATGTTTCGGGTGCTGGCTAGTTGCATGTAGTACCGAATTTACCGCTGTGGGTTTCCTATGGATTTTGGTTTCAATTTTCCCTTTATCAATGCATATTTCTACATTTAAAAATGTCACTTTGTTAGCACTGATGTCAGATGTAAAATTTAGATTGATGTCATTAACGTTCAATTCATCGATAAAGGCTTTAGCCTCAGTTTCAGAACCATCCCATATCAAAAACAAGTCGTCAATGTATCGCCACCAACATTTAACTTTTTGTTGTAGGGTGTCAGCAAAGTTTCTATGGAGGACCAGTTCCTCCCGCCAGCCCATATGGAGGCAGGCATAGCTGGGGGAGAAGCTGGCCCCCATAGCTACGCCCCGCATTTGTTGGTAGACTGTGTCCTGAAACAGAAAGAAATTGTTATGGAGGCAAAAGTCAATCATGTCTATGAGCATCCGATTATGTGGTTCATACTTGGCGTCTCTTTTTCAGAGGTAGTATTTTATTGCCCGTAGACCATCCTTGTGAATGATGCTCGTATATAGAGCAGAGATGTCCATGGTTATCAATAGATAACCCTGTTGCCACTGAAAGTTCTGTATCTTTGTTAAAAAATCACTAGTGTCTCTCAAATATGAAGGCATATATATATATATATATATCCAACAACACAGTACACCTGCTTGAAGACGCCACACGCAGGGAGCTATTTTCCTCTTTATTGTGGACTGCAGTGACATCAGGTTCACGAACTAAGCCCCTTGTTCACAGCCCGACGCGTTTCGGAAAATTCCGCTGTCCTTGTTCACAGGCAAACATTAGGGGGACACCAGCCATCATGAGGAACACTAGTCTCAAAGTCTCGCCCTTGTGGGCGTATGGCGCATTGCCTCTTGGTCTTTGTAGTTCCTCGGTGCAATCTTTCCCTAGTGGGCGCTGCTGTACTCCTAGCTTAGATGATCTTATACCCCAGTGGGTTGGCACAAAGTTGAGACTCCCGAAGTCCTGCTCTAAAAACGTACCACAACATGGGACTCCCTGCTCTCATGGCGTCTCGCTGTTGCGAGACGCTGCAAATCTGCATGGTTCACGGCATGGCGTCTTCACGGCCGGGAAGCCGCTAAAACATCCAACAATACAGTACCCCTGCTTGAAGACGGCACATGCAAGGAGCTATTTTCCTTTTTATTGTGAACTGCAGTGACATCAGGTTCACAAACTAAGTCCCTTGTTCACAGCCCGACGCATTTCGGACAATTCCGCTGTCCTTGTTCACAGGAAAACATCAGGGGGACACCAGCCATCATGAGGAACACCTAATTAAATAGTCAGGGGCTGTGAACAAGGGGCTTAGTTTGTGAACCTGATGGCACTGCAGTCCACAATAAAGAGGAAAATAGCTCCCTGTATGTGGCGTCTTCAAGCAGGGGTACTGTGTTGTTGGATATATATATATATTTGCTGTTTGGAGTATGCACATATAAGGCCTAAAAATATTGGCTTAAAGTGATTTTACTTATTTTTGTGTTGGGACATTAAAATACCGGTAGTGCCAGTTGAAAACTGGTCAGGTGGCAACCCTATGCTGGCAACCCTATCCATGCTCCAGGGAGGGCCGAACACAAGAATGGAAGGGAGCCTATGGGAGAAAAGCAATCAAAAGACTGCAAACAAGAGTGACAATGAAAACAACTAATGGTATGCTGTGTGCGGTTGTAAGCCCACTGAATTGTAAATAGTTTGTCTTGCAGCATAGCGCATCCACTTTGTAGGCGCGACCTAAAAATGAATGTGTCATTGTGTAATGTAATTGTTGCTCATAAAAAGCACTCCAATTCCTTTGGGTCGAGTTTGCGCTATATAAAACTGCAAAAAAAGTAGCAAATACCTCAATAGTTCTCACCTTAAATGTGCTTATTTGCCCCTACTCTAGGCAGTCAACCTCAAACAGTTTCTGTTTGAGTCTGAGCACGCTGCCATCCCACCCACTGCCACCCATAAAAAACAAGTATGGGCAAGGCCAATAGTCTTGCCTGTGAGGGAGAACTATTGGCTATGGCAATGTGTTTTAGCCATGTTGTACACCAGTGTGGCTGCTGTTAGCAGCGTGGAGTGGTGTGGGGTAGAGTGGAATGAGGTAGACTGGAGTAGAATGGGGTAGATTGTAGTGAGGTAGACTGAGGTAAGACTGGAGTGGGGTAGACTGTAGTGGAGTACAATAGGGTAGATTGAAGTAGGGTAGATTGGAGTGGAGTAGAGTAAATTAGATTAGAGTTGAGTGGGGCAGATTGGAGTGGGGTATACTGGAATGGGGTTGTCTGGGTAGTATACTGGAGTGAGGTAGATTGAATTTGGGTAGATTGGGGTGGAGCAGAGTAGAGTGGGGTAGATTGAAGTGAGGTGGGGTAGACTGGAGTGGGGTTGATTAGTGGAGAGGGGTGTATTGGGGTGGAGTGGGGTAGACTGGAGCGGAGTGGAATGGAGTGGGGTAGAGTGGAGTGGGTTAGACTGGAGTTGAGTTGGGTAGAGTGGAGTGGGGTTGATTAGAGTGGGAGAATGGGGAAGATAGGGGTGGTAGGCTGGAGTGAGGCAGGTTGAATTGGGGTAGATGTGGTGCAGTGGGTTAGATTAGTGTGGAGTGGGGTGGACTGGAGTGGGGTAGATTGGAGTGAGGTAGATTAGAGTGGAGTGGGGTTGATTGGAGAGGGGTCGAGTGGGTGGATTAGAGTAGTGTAGATTGGAATGGAGTGAGGTGGGGTAGACTGGAGTGGGATATATTGGAATGAGGTGGTTTAGAGTGGGGTAGATTGGAGTGGAGCAGAATGGGGTAGGTTAGAGTGGGGTAGATTGGGATGGGGTGAGGTGTATTAGAGTTGGGTGGAATAGGGTAAAGTGGGATAGGTTGGGGTAGAGTGGATGTAGGAAGGTGGATATCTGACTATGGTTACCCCCAATTTTTCGCCTAGTGTCTAGCTGGTTTTTCGACTTAGTTGGCCTGAGATCCTGCCATTCAGGATCTCAGCCCATCTGTTCTCTCTTTAAAATGGACTCCATGTACCCTAGGTACATACCCAATTGGTTGGATCACCCTATGAGCCCCTGTACCAGTGTACACTAGGTACCCAGGGCATTGGTGTATCTAAGGCCTGCCAGGGGCTGAAGCATGTATTGTGCCACCCCTGGCCTGGCCTAACATATTTGACACAACTGGCTGATCACTCAGCTGGGGTAAGTTGGTGTAACCACCTCTTACTTAGGTGTAGTATACCTATACCTAACCTTAAATGGAACACATGGTAACCTATCAGCCACTCCTACAGCAGGCCTTGACAATCCTGAAGGCAGAGTGCTTGGTTCCATGTGAGTTGGTGCTCTGGCATGAGCTGAGCCTGTCTGCAATGGTCGGAACAACTTCCTTCTACTGTTTCCAGATATCGTCATACCATATACTCTTAAGTGCATTATGAACCTCGCGGTTAAATGCTATCTTTGGTTTGGCTTTATCAAAACATGTCGAGTAAGGTGTCATACGAATTGGAATACTAACCCCTCGCCAATTCTGGCGACGGGGTTAGCATTCCACACTTCTAGAGGGACACGACATGTACAGTACCTGAAACCCGGGTAAAATCAGACATAGCCTCAGCTCCACAAAATGGATGCTGCCACCACAGACACATGCCTGCCCTCCTGCTGCTGGGAGTCCTTCCAGCTTGGGAGACGCGGACAAAGGGTTTCCTGCCAGGGGAGGTGCGAGCACCACCCCAGACAGGATTTTGTGTATTGGTCAGGTAGGGCTTGAAAGGAACCAGACATGCCTGAGGCTCACAAGGAGCCTCGGTGCATATGCCAGTTCAAACCGGTCCTGGGGCACACCAGCCCTGGACCTGGGGCGAGCTGGACAAAGGATTGGGGGTGTAACCACTCCCCTTCCTGGTCCCACCCTTAGGGAGGGACCTAGCAGGTAGTCCGGCCCCTAGAATCCGAATAAAGGTAGGAGCTGTGTCCTAAGACTTTAGACATCCTGGAATCAACTTAACTATAAGAAGAAGACGGGAACTTCGACGCTCTGCCGCGCAGAGGACTGAAGCCAATCTCCCCTGTGGTCAGGGAGTGACCACCTTGCTAACGCAAGCACCATCCAGCGAATCAACGTCTGCTTTGCCGCCGCCTCCCGCCCGAGCCCAGAGACTGACAAGACCTGGACTTCCAGACCTCTCACCGCCCGATCCACAGTCCCTGAAAAGAAGGAACCCGTGGAGGCACCGAGACACGTGGAGCCAGCCATCTTGAAAAGACCACGACAAGCTGCAAGCGCGACAACCGAGGCTCCCTCCAAGTTGTGCTTTGGGTCCTGAGAAGCCCAACACCCGAGCAGCAACTGCACCAAAGGTGAGCCCTCCAGCATCTCCACGATCTGCGTGGGGCCCCTCTGCATTTTGCCACTCGACGCGCCTAACCGCTTGCTGGCCCGCTGGCTAGTAGCCATCTTGGCGACGAGCTTCAAGAACTACACCGCTGGTCTGGTTAATCCAGACTGGCCCTTGCTCCCCTCCAAAGGAGCCGCCCCTCTGACCTTGCTGGTCAGAACCATCAGCTTATTTCGTTTTCCACAACAATTGCTTTTGCCAAGGCTTGTTTGCTTCGATCAAGTCGCCGACACCGCCAACAGCGAGAACCTGCGTGGGACAGCTCGTGAACCGACTCCTGGACGTCGTCAACCTTCAGGGACCACGTGGCTGCAGAGACAAGCTGCACCTTTCCTCCTGTTTGCACCCGACATCGCCTGGTACCCACCTGGTGCCACGCTGGTCACTGGCTAGTGACTGTGAACACTGTCCCCTCTGCTTACAGGTCTTCTACAACTCCGATCCACCCTTGGATCCACCGCATCTCTTCTGGACCGACCGCCTGCAGCATCTTTGTCTTAAGGGCTCCATTGAACAGATAGAAGAAACCCGACGCACTTCGAGACCTATGCACCCGCTTCCTGTGGGTGAGGTAAAGCCGGCACTCCGGTGCCCAAGTGTAGAGTAACATCTCTAGTGTCTGTGTTTCCAATCTTGAGTTCATAGTCCATCCGGAAGATCCTTTTTGCAGTAACTTTGTAACTTTTACGCACCCATTGAAAACCTATGGGAGCACGCGTGTGACTATTTGCTCTGCACACGCAACCCGTGGACCTCCTGGTCACTAACTAAAGTTAGCTCCTTGTAGGCCCAGCGATTCTAGAGGCCCTAGGCCTTTTCCCTTTTCTGTTCGTGGTACTTATACCACTATTTTAGTATATGGTTCGAGTGGCCACCAGGACCTATCCATATAAAGTGCAACTTCTGTGTATTCTAACGTATTCTTGTTTAACGATTTGTGCTCCTGTGCTCATAAAGAGTCTAGGGGATACTTTGAGAAATAAATACATATATATTTTCAATATATATCTGTGTGGTGTCCTTTCATTGGTATAAAGGGGGGTTACATTTGGTAAAACAGCCTGCTTAACACGTTTCACGAGTTTAGCCTCAAAGACTGCTTAGCCTACGCTACCACTAGGGCAGCTGGTCCAAAAAGGTTGACTTACAACCACACCATAAGGGTTGCTTGGCATGGTACAAGGTGGTCACTTTAACTAGTGAACATCATATACCAGGCCAACTTCTCACATTGGTGAGCAGCGGTTGGATTTGAGCTTGCTGTGTTTTACCATTGTAATCTCTTGGTTACCAATTGAAAGATCACATAGGTACCTGTAGGTACATATAAAACAAGAATAGATATACTTAAGTTCTACTGAACTTAGTTGTTGTAGAGCAAAGGGAGTAGCACACCCTGACTACAACTACTAGATAGGTTTAGTAGGAAAACCCAAGTGTAGGTAGATTGCAACACATCCACCCACACTTAAGAGCAATGGCTGGGGCAGAGGGTCCAATGTACCCATCTCTGTTGAGAGTGACCCCCAGAGGGCACCATCCATCTTTGCTACCCTAAACCAAAATGAGCTCAGGCAGTTGGCAAATATCAGGGGCCTTAAACAGCCCAAGAATCCTACTTCTGCTGAACTCAGAGAGCTTTTACAGGCTGATGAAGATCAGAAAGCTCTCAGGAAAGCCTCCCAGTTAGGCCCCTTAGGGACTGGAACAGGAGGCCCCCCTTCTGAAGATGCTACTGAGGTACCCCTTTCCAATAGTCACCCCTTAGATGAGATTCATACTACAGAGGATGAAAGTGATAAGGATACAGATGGTAGTGAGGATGAAGGGAGAAATAGCCCAGTGCCAAGTGTTATACTTGGCCCAGCTAAACTAAGGCTATTGGGGACTGACAATGGGATCACCCCATTGGATCTCCCCAGTGGACTTAACCAGGGGCTTGGGAGGCAAAGGAATCACTCAGGTGACTCTAATGCTTCTCATGCCTCTAGAGGCTCTCAAGGTCACTCCAGGAGAAGGATGGCCACCCCTCAGAGGAGAGAACATGAGGCCAGAATGCAGGAAGCTCAGCTGAGAATCAGGAAACAGGAGCTAGAAGTAGCTCTGATGGAAGAGAAACTGAGTAAGGCTAGGCGACCTAAAGAGAGTGGGTCTATACCCACTGGTGGCAGCATTGTCCCTAAGGACAAAGATAGGGTCTTTGACAATAGGAACCTGTCCAAGGTTGTGCCCCCCTACAAAAGTGGGGATAACATCCACAAATGGATGACTGCTCTTGAGAGAGCCTGCAAAGTGCAGCAGGTTCCTGAAGACCAGTGGGCAGCAATCTTATGGCTCTCCTTTGAAGGAAGAGGCAGAGGTAGACTCCTCACTGTTAGGGAGGAGGATGTCAGAAACTACAGAGTCCTGAAGAGTGTCCTAGTTGATGGGTTAGGCTTAACCACTGAACAGTACAGGTTAATGTTCAGAGATACCCAGAAGGCACAGACTCAGGACTGGTCTGAATATGTTGAATGTGCCACTAAGGCTTTGGAGGGTTGGTTGCTGGGAAGTAAGGTATCTGATTATACAGGATTGTACAATTTGATGATGAGAGAACAGATTTTAAGTAACTGTCAAAACCAGCTCCTCCATCAACACCTGGTAGACTCAGATTTGACCTCTCCCCAAGAATTGGGAAAGAGGGCAGATAAATGGGTCAGGACCAGGATCAGGCCTAAGAATCAGGGTGGTGACCAAAAGAAAGATACCACCAAACCTCAAGAGAAGGGTGGGGATAAAGCAAAAGAGAAATCTTCCTCAGGGCCCCAAAACTCCACACAGGGTGGTAGGTCCCAAGCTCCCTCCTCTACCACAGGTAAAAAGCCTTACTGACATGAATGTAAAATGCCTGGGCATTGGGAAACTGACAGCAGTTGCCCAAAGGCTAAAAACAAAACTGTTCCTCCAACTACTCCTGTCACACCACCTATTACTGTCAGCAGTAATTCCCCAGGTGGTGGGAGTGCCCCCAAAAATTTGGGTGGGTTTACTTGGGGAACACAGGGGGACCCTGGCTTAGCCAATTCCCCTACAGCAACTACTCTTGTCTGTGATGGTGGCATGGGGTTTGCCAACTTCACTGCCTGTCCCAACACTTTGGGTAGGTACAGACAGGAGCCCTACATCAATGGTACAAAAGCTGAGGCCTACAGAGACACTGGAGCTAGCATCACTATGGTGGCCCATTGGCTAGTTCCCTCTGAGCAGCTTTTGCCTGGTTGCTCCTACCAGGTAACTAACATTGATGGGAAACAGAACAGTCATCCCATGGCAGAGGTGTGTCTCAGCTGGGGAGGTGTCACTGGCCCTAAAACGGTGGCAGTGTCCCCAACCTTGCCTGTAGACTGCTTACTGGGGAATGACTTAGAACTCTCAGCTTGGGCTGGAGTTGAACAAGACACCCATTCTAAAATGGTAGGCCTTTCAAAAAAGGGTAGTGGGGTTGTGCCAATCACAACCCCTGTCCAAATAGATTTCCTCCCTGAAAAGGTTGGAAGGGCAGTGGTAGCCACAGCCCAGGCACAGACAGACTTCCCTTTAGAGACTGGCAGAGCTGTGACAGTCACAGCTCAAACACAAACTGAGTGCCCCCCTGAAAAGGTTGGCAAGGCTGTAATGGTCCCAGCCTATACTCAGACTGACATAGGTGTAGTGAAGCCTGAAACTATGGATCACTCCACACAAACAGAGAGTAGTGGGGAGGAAGAAAAGTCTCCCTCTCCCCAGACATTAGGAAAAGGTCAGCCTCCTCAGGGATCTGACCTCACCCCTTGTGAAGGAACTGCCCCAGAGGTAGCCAGGCCTGGCCTGGCAGAGCCTCTGATGTCAGTGGCCCCTTCCAAGGTGGGACCTAGTCTGGTGCAGGTAGCCTGCCTCTCCCTACCCTGCCTCAGTCAGCCCAGGGCTGCAGATGTCAGGGAGGCCAGTGGACCCCAAGAGGGCCCCTGTCCACAAGAACCCCCCCATCAAAAGAATGAGGATTGCCTGGCTAGTAGCCCTAGTCAGGTGATGGGTAAAAACATTCCTGAGGGATCTCCTTTACAGGTAGTTAGGGACCTCCCCCAGAGGGATTCTGTTGGGCACAGGCAAACATGGGACCTTAGGGCCCCAAACCTGACCTGTCCCTCCAGTAAGCCCACAAAAGGGACCCAGCCTCCAGCGTTAGGTAGCCAGAGGCTGACCCTGAGAGCACAGTGCAACTCAGTTAAGGAAAGAAAGGCATCCATGGTGGAGGATGATTGGAGGAAGCTGAGGCCTCACTTTGAGGACACTCACTTCAGTACTCCATCTCAACACCAGCCTTTTACTTTGCCAAGACACCCCAAAGATAGAGATTCCCTATGGTGGAGACCCTCTGATACCCTTAGGGTGAGGGATTGCTTAGTGGACCATGAGACAGGGGGTAACCATGCCAGTGCTGGTTCCTCCTTATATGGCCACTTGGGCAATATAGGCTTACCTGGTCAAGGACAGCCTTATCTCCCTTCGTTTGGGGGGGGGGGGGGGGTTGTGTAGGAAGGTGGATATCTGACTATGGTTACCCCCAATTTTTTGCCTAGTGTCTAGCTGGTTTTTCGACTTAGTTGGCCTGAGATCCTGCCATTCAGGATCTCAGCCCATCTGTTCTCTCTTTAAAATGGACTCCATGTACCCTAGGTACATACCCAATTGGTTGGATACCCTGTGAGCCCCTGTACCAGTGTACACTAGGTACCCAGGGCATTGGTGTATCTAAGGCCTGCCAGGGGCTGAAGCATGTATTGTGCCACCCCTGGCCTGGCCTAACAAATTTGACACAACTGGCTGATCACTCAGCTGGGGTAAGTTGGTGTAACCACCTCTTACTTAGGTGTAGTATACCTATACCTAACCTTAAATGGAACACATGGTAACCTATCGGCCACTCCTACAGCAGGCCTTGACAATCCTGAAGGCAGAGTGCTTGGTTCCATGTGAGATGGTGCTCTGGCATGAGCTGAGCCTGTCTGCAGTGGTCGGAACAACTTCCTTCTACTGTTTCCAGATATCGTCATACCATATACTCTTAAGTGCATTATGAACCTCGCGGTTAAATGCTATCTTTGGTTTGGCTTTATCAAAACATGTCGAGTAAGCTGTCATACGCATTGGAATACTAACCCCTCGCCAATTCTGGCGACGGGGTTAGCATTCCACCCTTCTAGAGGGACACGACATGTACAGTACCTGAAACCCGGGTAAAATCAGACATAGCCTCAGCTCCACAAAATGGATGCTGCCACCACAGACACAAGTCTGCCCTCCTGCTGCTGGGAGTCCTTCCAGCTTGGGAGACGTGGACAAAGGGTTTCCTGCCAGGGGAGGTGCGAGCACCACCCCAGACTGGATTTTGTGTATTGGTCAGGTAGGGCTTGAAAGGAACCAGACATGCCTGAGGCTCACAAGGAGCCTCGGTGCATATGCCAGTTCAAACCGGTCCTGGGGCACACCAGCCCTGGACCTGGGGCGAGCTGGACAAAGGATTGGGGGTGTAACCACTCCCCTTCCTGGTCCCACCCTTAGGGAGGGACCTAGCAGGTAGTCCGGCCCCTAGAATCTGAATAAAGGTAGGAGCTGTGTCCTAAGACTTTAGACATCCTGGAATCAACTTAACTATAAGAAGAAGACGGGAACTTCGACGCTCTGCCGCGCAGAGGACTGAAGCCAATCTCCCCTGTGGTCAGGGAGTGACCACCTTGCTAACGCAAGCACCATCCAGCGAATCAACGTCTGCTTTGCCGGCGCCGCCCGCCGGAGCCCGAGCCCAGAGACTGACAAGACCTGGACCTCCAGACCTCTCACCGCCCGATCCACAGTCCCTGAAAAGAAGGAACCCGTGGAGGCACCGAGACACGTGGAGCCAGCCATCTTGAAAAGACCACGACAAGCTGCAAGCGCGACAACCGAGGCTCCCTCCAAGTTGTGCTTTGGGTCCTGAGAAGCCCAACACCCGAGCAGCATCTGCACCAAAGGTGAGCCCTCCAGCATCTCCACGATCTGCGTGGGGCCCCTCTGCATTTTGCCACTCGACGCGCCTAACCGCTTGCTGGCCCGCTGGCTAGTAGCCATCTTGGCGACGAGCTTCAAGAACTACACCGCTGGTCTGGTTAATCCAGACTGGCCCTTGCTCCCCTCCAAAGGAGCCGCCCCCTGACCTTGCTGGTCAGAACCATCAGCTTATTTCGTTTTCCACAACAATTGCTTTTGCCAAGGCTTGTTTGCTTCGATCAAGTCGCCGACACCGCCGACAGCGAGAGCCTGCGTGGGACAGCTCGTGAACCGACTCCTGGACGTCGTCGACCTTCAGGGACCACGTGGCTGCAGAGACAAGCTGCACCTTTCCTCCTGTTTGCACCCGACATCGCCTGGTACCCACCTGGTGCCACGCTGGTCACTGGCTAGTGACTGTGAACACTGTCCCCTCTGCTTACAGGTCTTCTACAACTCCGATCCACCCTTGGATCCACCGCATCTCTTCTGGACCGACCGCCTGCAGCATCTTTGTCTTCAGGCTCCATTGAACAGATAGAAGAAACCCGACGCACTTCGAGACCTATGCACCCGCTTCCTGTGGGTGAGGTAAAGCTGGCACTCCGGTGCCCAAGTGTAGAGTAACATCTCTAGTGTCTGTGTTTCCAATCTTGAGTTCATAGTCCATCCGGAAGATCCTTTTTGCAGTAACTTTGTAACTTTATCGCACCCATTGAAAACCTATGGGAGCACGCGTGTGACTATTTGCTCTGCACACGCAACCCGTGGACCTCCTAGTCACTAACTAAAGTTAGCTCCTTGTAGGCCCAGCGATTCTAGAGGCCCTAGGCCTTTTCCCTTTTCTGTTCGTGGTACTTATACCACTATTTTAGTATATGGTTCGAGTGGCCACCAGGGCCTATCCATATAAAGTGCAACTTCTGTGTATTCTAACGTATTCTTGTTTAACGATTTGTGCTCCTGTGCTCATAAAGAGTCTAGGGGATACTTTGAGAAATAAATACATATATATTTTCAATATATATCTGTGTGGTGTCCTTTCATTGGTATAAAGGGGGGTTACATTTGGTAAAACAGCCTGCTTAACACGTTTCACGAGTTTAGCCTCAAAGACTGCTTAGCCTACGCTACCACTAGGGCAGCTGGTCCGAAAAGGTTGACTTACAACCACACCATAAGGGTTGCTTGGCATGGTACAAGGTGGTCACTTTAACTAGTGAACATCATATACCAGGCCAACTTCTCACAGTGGAGAAGATTGGAGTGGAGTTAATTTCAGTAGTTTGGAGTAGGTGGATTAGGGCGGAGTGGGTTAGATAGGACTGGAGTGGGGTACATTTCAGTGGAGTGTGGTAGACTGAAGTAGAGTGGAGTGTGGTAGATTGGGGTAGAGTGTAGTGGAGTGGGGTAGAGTAAAGTGGGATAGAGTGTAGTGTAGCTGGCCAGATTGGGTTTGATTTGAGCACAGTAGAGTGGAATGGGGTAGATGGGACTAGAGTTGGGTGGACTGTGGTAGATTGGAGTGGGTAGATTAGGGTAGAGTGGAGCAGACTGGATTGTAGCGGGAACAGATTCTGGTGGGGTAGAGTGGAGTGGTGTAGAATAGGGTGGGGTCGATTGGAGTGGAGTAAATGGGAGTGGTGTAGTTTGGGGTGGGTGTACATTGGAGTAATGTATATTTGGGTGGAGTGGGATAGATTGGAGTGGGATGGAATGGGGTGGGGTGGAGTAGATTGGAGTGGGTAGACTGAGGTAGACTGGAGTAGTTTAGAGTTTAGTGGGATAGATTGTAGTGGAGTAGGGTAAATTGGAATGGGGTGAGATAGATGGGACTGGGGTAAATTGGAGCGGGGTAGATAGGGGAGGAGTGGGGTAGATTGGAGTGGAGTCGGGTAGACTGGAGTAAAGTTGGGTAGAGTGGAGTAGACTGAGGTGGAATGTATATTTGAGTGGAGTTGAGTATAGTGGAGTGGGTTGGATTTTGGTAGAGTAGAGTGGGGTAGATTGGAATGGAGGAGATTGGGGTGGAGGAGGTAGATTTGAGACGAGTGGGGCAGACTGGAGTGGGGTAGATAGGGGTGGAGTGGTGTAGAGTGGAGTGGGGCAGATTGGAGTGGGGTAGATTGAAGTAGATCGGAGTGGAGTTGGGAAGATTAGAGCGGAGTGGGGTAGAATTGAGTGGAGTGTGGTAGATTAGGGTAGAGTACAGTGGGGTAGACTGGAGTGAATAAAGTGGGGTAGACTGGAGTGGAGAAGAATAGATTGGAGTGGGTAGATTAGAGTGGGGTTGGGTAGATTAGATCATAGTGGATTGAATTGGGGCAGATTAGAGTGGAGTGGGGTAAAGTCAAGTGGGGTAGGGAAGAGTGTGGTACATTGGGGTAGTTTGAAGTGGAGTAAGGTAGATCGGATTGGGTGGGGTAGATTGGGGTTGAGTGGAGTTGGGTAGATTAGGGTAGGGTGGAGTGAGGTAGACTGGAGTGGATTGGGGTAGGTTGGGTTAGATTGGATTGGAGTAGTGATTGGAATAAAGTGGGATAGATTAGAGTGGAATGGAGCACATTGGGTGGAGTGAGGTAGACTGGAGTGGAGTAGATTGAGGTAGACTGTACTGAAGTGGAGTGGGGTAGATTTTTTTTTTTTACAGAGTTTTATATAGCGCTAACTTGACCCAAAGGTATCGGGTATCAGAACGCTTTACACGAGCACCAGTTGAGTAACATGAGGACACATTCATTTTTGTTAGGCACAGAGAGATTAAGTGATTTGCCCAGAATCACAGGATGTTGCGCGTCTTTGCTGAGACTCGAACCAGGTTCCCCAGATTTGAGGTCGACCGCCCTAACCGTTAGGCCAACTACTCTCCCCCAAGACTGGAGTGGAGTGGAGTGGATTGGGTTAGACTTGAATGGAGTGGGATAGATAGGAGTATATTGGAGTGGAATTGGGTTGATTGGAGTGGAGTGGGTAGATTGGAGAGGATAAGTGGTATGGAGTGGAGAGGTGTAGAGTGCAGGGGAGTCGAGTGGCGTGTTGTGTCATGGATTGAGTGGTGTGCCATCTCATAGTGTCTTAGAGTGGAGGGGCGAGAGTGGAGTGGAGTGTCATGAAATGGAGCAGCATGCCATAGAGAGGAAGAGCATACTGTGGAGTAGAGTGTTGGAGAGTCAAGTGGTGTAAAGTGGAGTGGCGTTGTGTGGAGTATGCATGGTGTGGTAGTGCACTGCCATTATAGACAACACATTTTTAATTGAAATGACCATTACATTTGCACCAACATAGTTTTACAGTGCACAAACGACAATGTGTGGACATGTCATCATCTAGTGTATTGATGTGTTTTGAACGTATTCAAATATTTGTTTCCACCATACTTCAGAATTACAAAACAAAATGTGCTTTCTTAATTCTGATATATTCTGAAACATCAGCATAGTTCATTTTTGGTGTGTGCTAGAAAAAATCTAGCATCCTACAGCCTCTCCTCTCACATGGGTACCTAGCAGGATTGTCACATAAATTCTCTCACTTTGAAGTCAGAGAAGGAAAAGAAAACACCAAGCTCCCTCAGAAGTCAGAGCCTGGCATTTTACCTCTGTTTTTGAATGCACATCAAATGTGACAAGATAAGAACAAGATTTACAGGCCTGTTTACAGAAAGTGAGTACTCGCAAGGATACAGTAAACAAGAGATGCTCAATGGGAGGGACGGACTCAAGCTGGACAGCCTGAACCAAATAAAGCCAGCAACTAGAAAGGCAGAATATGTGAGTTACAAACCACAAAGTCAATGGTAAGCAATGGGCGGAATGCATTCCTAGGGAAGCTTTCAGAATGCCCACAAGAAGTCGTAAGCAAACCACAGCTGTCTGGTCCTTCGACCTAAAAATGGATCTCCACAGCCAGCTCCCTTTAACATCTCCACACACCCCACACACTTTAAAGCACAGCCCTCAAACGACTAACACCCTCGCCCAACCGATCTCTACACTCAGTCATTCATCTGTACTTCCGTGCTATGAGGAAAAAGATATAAAAAACAAAGTTAAAACCACAACACGAGCACCAGTCTCGTCTCCAAGTCAGCACAGTCCAGACGTCACAGACTGTCCCTTCCGTCTGGGCATCACTGCCAGGATTTATATACTCTTGGGAAAAACACATAATTAAAAAATAAAACTAAGGTGGAGAGGACCCATCACAGGCACAGCTTAGTTCACTTCTCCCCCACGATCACGAAAGGGAGGCTTCGCTCTCAGACAGACCGCCCCCACAAGGGTCACACTTCCAGGAATGTAACCAGATATTCTACAATAACAGAGTTTGAACAGACCCAACCGACAGCCGGGCCCACACCCCCTCCAACAGACAGCCTACCCTCTTAAACAAGTGTACCCGCCCACGTGTATTCCAGGAAAATAATAGGCAGTCGGCAGCACGTGCCACGAAAACCGCCCACCCTCCATTCTGTAAACAAGCACTGAGCGCATAACGGTCTGCAATACAGTATGCTTTATTAGCATAGCAAAAAAGCCTTAGAAAGATGCTCGAAATCATATAACATATCAGTCTGTCAACCAATGTTTACTTGAGATTCGAGATGGTTTCCAAGTCCACGTTTTATGCATTCTATCCGTTCTGAATGTATGCATAGGCTTGTTTTCTTGCCCACTTTGGTACTATGAGGCAGTTTTTATAGCTCGGTTTTACCAGAAACCACGTGCTAGGCCAAACCAACACATCGAAACCTGACCTCTTCCCGCACATAATTACACCGCCACCCATAATCCACAACACCGCCAACAGCTTGCACAGCAGGCAATAAACAACCCTCCTTTGTTCGGGAAAAAAAGAAATCAAAGAAACACGCACTACAAAGATTAAAAACAGCCAAACTAGTCAAGACTCAGCACAGTGGTCCTCCATCAAACCAAAGGAAAACTTCTTGACTCAACAAGCAAAACACACAAATGAATCAATACAAAAGCTTGGACGTCACAGTTTATCACACCGAACATTACACACAGAACGCAGCGCCCCACGTACAACACTGTGTGCTTCTTTTGTGAAAGAATAAGTGTCAAGACCAAAGTTTTACCCAGAAGCCAGCGACTAGTGTTATCAAATGTCGGGGTGCTGAATACCAAACCTACATTGTCTTGATTCTACTTATTCTTCTTTAATTCATCACCAGACACTCCCTGCCCTTTTATCTTACTCTTGCAAGTTCTTTCCCATCGCTACTTTCTCGCTGTTTTTCCATCTTCTCTTCCTCTTTCTTTCTTTCCTCTCTCTTGCACTGGGTCAGACCCTGATGAACAAACAACACAAATTTCCAGTCCCCCAAAATTGAATGCCGGTGGGCCCCACCTACATCCACCATCTCAAGTTAAGCACTACTTGTGGTCCTGATTCCTGTCAGCACTAAAACCAGGAACTGAAGAAATGCTCTCTCTAGAAAGCCTACAGCGTGAGAAGGCCATGTCTACAGCAGAAACGTTCTTTATAAATGCTAATAACATAGCTGATCTCCCATTCCACACAGAATGTGGTACAGTAAGTGTGCCAGATGTCTTTGCGAAGATGGTTGTATAGGGGAAAGTGTCTCTATCGCTTCCAGGACACACCCCTGGCAGATTCTATCCCCGCTACATTTTAATTTTGATCTCTATCGACTGGTCTCTACTTGAAGACTATTGCACGCGTCCGTCAGTGAGTTATTGTGCAAGCTGAAAATTCCATCCAAGATATCTGTAATGTTCTTGCTCAGGGGTCTCCAATTTTTTTCTGCAGAAAGAGATACTTATGTTCAATATAAATAATCATGAGCTACTAAAATTACAAGTGTTGTCACAATGACCACACGTGACAAGATTAGTGACCCCATATGTAATATTACCAGCTGTGCTGTGCTCACCTCTGTGCATCTTGGAGGGTGGTCAACAGTGATGTTAAAAAGGCTTTTAGATTTGGAAAGGCTTCATACATAACAGCCATAGTTTTAATGCCCCAGGCACCAAGGCAATAACACGAGTCTTCGTAGCACGACATGATTTATTACTCAAATATCAGCTTTAAATATATTTTGGAATTTAAACAATTTTCTCCAAACTATGAGATCTGAAAATACACACATTTTTGTCCTGAATGCGAGTTTCAGTTTTGCAGTGGCATGGCAAAAGGAGGAGGGGTGAATGCTGGAATTGCTGGCACCTTCCCCTTCCCCCTCAACTTCTATGCGGCCTTTGCGGGGCGGCAAAGGAAAGGACCGCCATGGGCGGCAAAGTGTCTAGCTACGCGTACCCAAATTTGGTATACCTATATTAATTCAACCAAGCAAATGCTTCTGATTTAGCAGCCTGAGCTGCGCACAGGAGAGCTACTCAATAGTTAGCTGGAGAGCTACTGCTAGCTCAAAAACTATTTGCCGGATAAGCCTTTTCTAGCTTATGTGGCAACTCACTATTGTATTGTAATCGCATTCTGGGTGGATCGATTGCTTCATACCACTGGCAACGTCAAGAAGTGCTCCAATTTGTATTTGACTCCCGTGAGAACTTCAGACTGCATTGCTTAAAGGGTGTTGTTTGGTCTATACTCTACATGCTGGGTGAGATGTGTGAGTGTTTGAAGTACATGGTGAAAGCACAATGTGCCTACTGTGACATTGGAAGTTCTTCAAGTCCCTTTTTAGGTCGAGCCTGGCCGGCGCATGTGCTTCTCTGCGAGCCATGCTGTATTGGAGTATGTACTTGAAGCCCCGCCCACATTTGTCATTGGCTTGTGTCATTGTCCTTCGTAAATGCTAGCTTCTGATTCCTTATTAGGCTTGTTAGTCCCTCCTTAGTACTGCCTTGTCTTCATTTGTAACCTCCCATAAGGATGCTAGATCGGCTTGTTTTCTGAACGAACATCTATGTTAAACATGAATATGCTTTAGGTTTGCTCCCCTGCTCACTTGCTAAAATCCATGACATTAACAAAGGACTCTTACTCTCTTTTCTCAATCTGTTCCTCTTGAAATGGATCCAAAAAAGAAAGAAACTTTGGCTGCAAATGTCTCTTTGGACACACTCTACTGCAACCGCAAACCCGACTGGAAGGTATTGGAAGGCTTTAATGAGCAGCTCTCCAGTTCCAAAGTGGCAGCTCGCTGCGCTTTTCTCGTCGGCTCACTCAGATTACCTGTTAAGAGTGTGCTTTCACCCCCAGTTTAAGGTTGCTCTCGCGCATTTTGCTTTTTTCCCCTGCCCGCCACATTGCTCTATCGTTTGCTTCCCTATGCCCTCCCTGCCCCTTCCCCCTCCGCGCCAACATTTTTGCTTACCCACACCTGCACCCTCAGTTTTGCTTCCCCATACCCCCAGTCTGTGTTCCTTCTGCTACCTTCTGTTTGCAACCCCCTCCCCACACACACTTTTAAACAAGCATTTAGAATGCATTAGGTCTCACATTTGCAAGAGTTTAACCTAGTGGCATTGTTAATGGCAATGCCTTTTTATTTATGTTTTAAAAACCAAAACATAAATGAAAGGCATGGTAATTTAATATGCCAATATCTTAACCTCGCACAAATGCGAGACCTATTGCATTGCAGATGGTGGTTGAAGTTGTTATCAATTATTTCCTGTAATTAGTTATTAGGTGTACCGGTACCTTGGGATTCTAGAATTGTTATAGAGTAACCTTGTATTTATTTGGAGATTTTAGCACGTTGTTTCTGCACCTGTTGGTTGAGAGCTTTTTTGTCACTTTTCCTCTTATGGTGCATCAGAAATGAAAGATCCTTTATTGGACCAGAAGTGGTGGAATCTTTCGTGTTCTGTTCTTCGCCCTTTAATAGTGCAGTTTATGCGCATATACAGTGCTATTTACAGAACTTGAGGTGCAGGGCTTTTCTGAAAGATTTGTATGAGGCATACCCTTTTTCAATGTCAGACCCGACACTTCACTCCCATAAATAAGATGAGGAGGTTGATACTGTTAAATCATGTTCACATTGATTTTACTGTTGAATGGAGCAATGCTAGATGTTTCTTGCTGTGCAAAAACCTATCAAGCAATGGATGGAAGGGGGAACTAGGAATGTTTTCCCTATTGCTTACAGTCAAGAAGCAAACTTTTTAAATCTGGTGCTACCTGAAGAGAAAATACCAAAGTGCGCTACAGGATCATGTTCTGAAAGACACCACCAAAGATTACGAAGCTAGAAGAATGCCGGAGAAGTGCAACTGTGTGGCTGCAGCTTTTTTCTGTATATTTCTGAATTTGCCACACTCACCGAATTATCTTTTGTATAATTTGCATATTTTAACGAAAAAATCTATTAACTCTAACCAATCAAAGGTTATCAAAATCACTGTATATGGAGTGCAACGCACATCAGACACAGCAAAATGTACTGGTTACCTTTCAGCCATTGAATGTTAAAACTGACCACTAAAAAGGGTGACAGTTTTGCTCAAATAATGTAAAGCACATTGTATAAAAAGTCAAAATGTTGATATAACATCAATGAATGTGCCACTGCAGGCACATTATTTCCATTTTTTGCCGCCTAATGTGGCAAGTCCTGCCACATAATTTAGTATTTCACTGCTTGATCATCCAATTAATTAACTTGTATTCTATTGTATGTTTGGCTTCTGGAAGTAATTTGGACTTTATTATGGTGAGTATATTTTTACTTCTCTTCATTCCACAAGTACTTCCATACACTTATCATGCCATGTAGGGGCTAAGTCGATGTAGTGACTGTGATGTTTTCGTCATGTGATATAACAAATGCCATATACTGTATAGTGTAGGGGTACATGGTCACTATATGGCATATAGTGACCATGTACCCCTACACTGAACAGGGTACTCTGTAACAAATCACTTTCCAAACAAGTACTGTCATATCCAATAGGTCTGGCATTGGCTGGCAGCCGTTTAGCTTTGTCAGTCCTATTTTGTTTCGACATACTTTTTGTAAGATATTGTTCGAGAAGCTACCAGGCCCTCGTCAGTTTAAAAACAAGCATTGGTAAAGCCAATTGGCCTGCGTTCGATGCCAACCTTTTGGCCTTGTCAATGCATGTTTTGTTTTTTCATAGCTTTAGTGAAATATTATTGTTGGGGAAGTTGCTGGGACATCACCAGTATAAAAAGAAAACAATGGCTAAAAGCAAAAATTAATTATGGTCTTAAAAAAGCACCCATTGCCCTAATGGCCCCTGGCACTAAAGAGAACTATTGTGTTTTAGGATATGCGCCTTGTGAAAGGGCAGAACTCCATCACTCACAGTGCCCGATGATGTAAGCTGTAGTGGGTGGAATAGAAATGTGAATGACATAATAACAGACAAATGGATGAAGAGGGCTTGCTGAAAAACACTAACGGTAAGTATATTAAATATGTAATTTTGGTAAGATCAAAAGGTCTTGGCTAACAGTCGTATTTTCCCTTGCATGCTGGGTATGGCATGTGACTTTAGAACCCTGTGTATCAGAACATTCTGATATGAGAGTGGTCTAGCATACATTGTACTGTTGGATCGCTGGTGGTTAGTTGACCCTGCCTGTCATCTACTCCACTCTTTTCTACAATAAATCCTCTCAACTTGAATGCGTCCCACACTTTCTTTTAATCATTGCTAGATTTAAAATAGGGGTTGCTGAAAGCGTAAACATATGGTAAGTGACAGGCTTGGTAATGAGCACTGCCTGACACTTAAAAAAAGTAGAGGTGGTGGGGCAAGCCAGAAGCCAAGATGGCGGGCTTTCGTTGGAGCTCCAGAAGGAGGCCCAGATTCTGCACCGGGCAAACAATCCTCGAAGGCATTTGGTGTTGGAGCAGACATAAAGGTGCTGAAAGCACCAGTGTCTACGTAAACCAGTGAAGAGACACCACTTCGATGGCAGAACGTGTGGAGGCTGTGTGCAGCCTCATTAGGCTTGGGATAACAGTGCACCTTAGTAAGGTGTAGCAAACCCGTAGGTGGCAACCCTGTGACGACAGTTTTGTCTGGTAAGAGTCCGGAGTGGTTAGAAGCAGTGGATTTTGAGGGACACACCAGGGCCTGTGCCAGCAAAGGGGCATTCTGTATCGAGGCTGCAGTTTACCTGGGACTGCAGCACATGTGACCGTTCCTGGGTAGATGGCTGGCTCAGGGTATCACTAGGGAGATATATGGCACCCCAGAGAATCAATGAAGACAGTGGCCCCTATGATTCTATTTAGACTGTAACAGCTAGATGGTGGACTATGTCCTATTTTCAGTCACCTTTATCTTTAAGAGACCATCTTTCTCAGGTCAAACAGCGCACCAAAGCCGTACCCTGCATATTGAGTTGTGCTCACCCCTGGTACTGATATACCTGGCAATAATGGTGGACAAGTGCCAGCGCAAGGAGGACTTCTTCACAGGGAAAACACTAGGCAAGGAGCAGTGTGCTTCACTGGCAGGACAAGACAAGGGCTGCAACTACATCCCCTGTGTCACCATCAACAGGGTTGGAGCAATGATTTGTTCAATCTCAAAACAGTTTAAGGGATCCACAGTTAAATGTATAATTAAAACTATCTTAGAAGTATCCATTCTGGGCCTCTTAGGTAGGGTTAAAAGCAACATGAGATGGTCTCAGGGTATTATCTTCCTAGTATCTCTCCAAATTGTCTGTCAATATGTTTCGGCCAATCATCAGATCACTTCTTAGGGTCGATGGCCTTCTTCATGACTAAGATCCCTACATTTACTGTCTCCGTCAGTCGATCCTGCTCGTTAGAGTACAGTGATATGATGAATATATCATGCAGAGACCTTACTTGTAACCAATATTCCTGAGACCAGGATTTTCTGTAAAACAAATAGACATTGTCAATAACATACATCAAGAGGGTAAATGTCACACATTGAAACATATCAGTTGCGATCTGACATTCTTAAAATGTATCATGCTGTGCACACTTATTATTTTAACATGCAATCACACCGCGGAATCATGAGGCACCTATCATCAAACTTGTGAGTACATAGGTGGAGCTAAAGGTCAGTATTAAGGCACTTCTTACCCTGGTATTTGTATGCTATCTCTTAACCTGGGGTAGGAGCGGGGGCATCGCTCTGTAGTCACACGCTGTGTAAACAATGCATAGATGCTAACCAGAATGCTTTATATAAAAAGATCCTTATGTACATACATCTTTATTAGTATCGAGCTGAATACCTAACACGCATTGTGGGAGCCAATGGTGGATACAACTGCAGTTATAGAGAAGGCAGTGGGAGCAGTGGAAGATAAACTGGAAGGATTGCCTGCTAAAGTGAAGGGGGTTGACAGGGAACAAGATTCTATGTCAGGACTGGAGGCGAGGATTATGCCTTCTTTCTCCACTTTAATCAATAGCAGCGAAGTACAACAAACTACATTTCCCATGAACCAAAGGGAAAAAATGTAGTCAAAACAAACACGTAACAATGACCAATCAGAGGGCTAGCACAGTGTCCAATCCGGGGCTGGATGCCCAATATAGTCCATCAACTGTGTCTCCTCCTCCTCTTTCTTCGCTGCTACGCAGCAAGTTAAGTACACATTTTCTTTTCTGTGACAGTTATTGCTGTAATGATGATAACTTGTGTATATTTCACTGACGTTGTGCTTTGGATGGTTTATGCTTATGTTTGGTTTCTAGCGCTTCGCGCTACATTTGTAATATTTGTTGGGTTTGGTGTTCGTCAAGCGCGGCTTGACTAGACTGCGATCCAATTTGGTTCTCTCCGGAGATAGCGGTCCGATTTATTTCTCTTCGGTTCGTACGCGCTTGTGACGCGTTCAGTTTCACCAGCGTAGGGACAGCGCTGGCAGTGTTTAACCGCGGGTACGGTTTTCCCGTGCCTACGCGGTGTCAGCTGGCTGCGCTCCTGGTCCTCCCACCGCCAGAGGGCGAGGGAGGCTGTGCACCGCGTCGCGTTCGTTTGATCTCACTTCAAAGGGGATTTTTTCAAACGACGCGCGCGCGGTGCACCGGAGCACTGATCTGAGGAGAACGCCGGTTTCGGTGTAGGCAGCAGTGGCGCGTTTACAAGGGCTGCGCTGCCAGTACTCAGTTACGCTTGTTGCCCATGTCCAGTTCTGTGGGGCACAGGCTGTATAATTTACTTTGAACGCCTCTGAAGAGGTCTGTAACTCTCATTCAAGGGACTTTGCCCAGATCAGTTCACCCGGGGCAGGGTGTGTTTGTTTGGACGTATAGTTGGCCAGCAAGTAGTCCCTCGGGCCTGAACCCGGTATCTAGTGGTGAAAATACCACATTTTACAAATAGTAACCGGCTGATACCCAGCCCTGTAAAGAGAAGGTCTATCCCTTCCTGCCTTTTCAGGCCGCCTCTGTTTTTCCCTCTCTTGTGGGGTCTGTACTCCTTCATTATGGAGTTTTATGATGAGTTTCCCGAGGAGGAAGAGGATCCCCTCGCTGATATGCCCTGGGGTGATGCCTTTTATGAGGCTATGGACACATCCATTTACCGGGCAGTGGACCAGGCAATTTCCCCCTTGGAGTCTAGACTGTCTTCCCAGATTCAATCTGCTTTTGCTCAACTCTCCCAGCAGTTGTCCTCCCAACCCTCTATCCCTTCGGGTATTTCACCAGATCCCCTGTGGTCCCCTCCTGCTAAGCGTGTCCGCGACGCAGGGGTGGACGGAGATGCCTTTGATCGCCTTCGACAGGCGTTTCTAGACAGCCACAGGTCAGTTCCGGCTGGTCTTTCCCTCCCTACGGGCCCGGTTCCTCCTTCCGGTGATACTTCCACCCCCTCTCTCCCGGGTCCGTCTACCACTCCCCCAGGTACGTCGGATATGCTAGATCCCAATGATATTGTCCACCCGCGGTCTTCGGACTGGACCCCTGCAGACAAAGTAGCAGCCTATGTGGCCGCCCACATTAGACGCCCTCTAGAAAAAGAGGCCCGTAACTGCCTTCGGGCGGAATGCCCTCGCCCAACTTTGGAGGGTAAGGTGTCCCTCACCCCTGAGATTGACCCGCGAATGGGTACCTTTCTTCAAAAGTTCATTAGGGACCCGAAAAAGGGGATTGATAGATCCTGGAGAGCTTGCCAGGATAAGCTCCTGGACGCTTTGGGGCCCATCACAAAGATTTTAGACATGGCAGAGGAGGCTAAGGAGTCAGGCTCCATTATTTCCCCAGAGACTCTGTCCGGTTGGGCACAGCGTGTGGTGATTTTCATGGCAAACTGTGCCCTTTCCACCGAGCGTCGCCGGTCCCTTCTTATTAAGATTGATCCGAAGTTAGGCGACCTGGCAGACTCTGAAGCTGGTGCAGTGGCCCAGGGTGGATTGTTTGGTGAGCCCTTCGTCAAGGAGCTTGGGAAATTCGTGAACACGTTCACTTCTTTAGACCGGGCACAGTCTACTATCAAGAAGGTGTTCCCTCGTGTTTTTCGCGGGGCCGGCCGAGGCAGGGGTCGCTCGGCCGGTCGACAGCAACGCCAGCAGGCGCAAAGAGGCTCCGGACAATACCAGGACCAGTCCCGGTTCGGCAATTTTTACCCCACACGTGGACGACGGGGTAAAGGCAGAGGATTCCGTGGAGGAGCTACAACCTCTAGTCCAGGTGAGAATTCTCCCTTCTTCCCCTTTAGACATAGGGGGACGGTTGGCGGGTCGAGTCCAGGTTTGGGAAACCATCACGCGCGACGCTTGGGTTCTGCAAACTGTGAGGGGTTTTCGCCTAGAATTCCAAGGGTCCCCGGTTCAGTCGACTTTGCCCCGGCCCATTCATTTTTCAGCGCAAGACGCACTCTTAGTAGACGCAGAGGTTTCGTCACTCCTGGCGAAAGGCGCTATCGTTGTTTCGTCTCCCCACCCTCAAGGGTTTTTGAGCAATATTTTTCTGGTCGACAAGACCGACGGAGGCAAGAGGCCTGTGATCAATTTAAGCGACTTCAACCAGTGGTTGGTGTATCGACATTTCAAGATGGAGGGAATCCATCTTCTTCGGGACGTGTTGAGGCCTCTCGACTGGATGGTTCGTTTGGACCTCAAAGACGCCTATCTGGTGGTCCCGATTTTTCGACCCCACCGTCAGTTCCTACAGTTTTTCTGGGGTCATCACACGTACGAGTTCACATCCCTCCCGTTCGGTCTCTCCTCAGCTCCCTGGTGCTTCACCAAGGTTCTCAAGCCAGTGGTGGAGTATCTACGATCCAGGGGGGTCAGAATGATTGTCTACCTCGACGATTTGCTCCTCATGGCCTCCTGCCCACGTCAGTTGATGCAGCAGCTCCAGATGGCGGTCTCGCTTCTACAGGAGCTCGGTTTTGTCATAAACGAGACAAAATCCCTGCTTTGCCCAACGCAGAATCTTACATTCTTGGGGTTCGTCATAGACTCCACTACATCCACTCTCAGCCTCCCGGCCAGGAAAGTTTCCAAGATCAGACACGAGTTGCGGCGCGTGTTAGCGAAGCAACGGATCTCCCTCCGCCAGTTGGCGCGGGTAGTGGGTCTTCTGTCAGCTTCGATCCAAGCCATCTTCCCGGGTCCTCTACATTACAGGGCCCTTCAACGTCTCAAGGGTTTCTTCCTTCGCAGGGGTTATCCCTACTCTCACAAGGTCGTTTTATCCACCGAAGCTCACGCCGAACTTCATTGGTGGTTAGACCATATGGAGGCATGGAATGGGAGAGCAATTTTCGGCTCCACGCCAGACATGATTATAGAGTCAGACGCCAGCAGGCTCGGTTGGGGTGCAAGGTGCGGAGACCTCTCCACAGGAGGTTTGTGGTCGCCCGAAGAACAGCGGTTACATATCAACTGCTTGGAGCTTCTGGCGGGATCCTTCGCCGTTCGGTGCTGGACGAAGGATTCGGTGCAGTCTTGTGTTCTGCTAAAAATGGACAATGTCTCAGCAGTCCGTTATGTGAATCACCTGGGAGGTACCCGTTCGAAAGCCCTCTCGGATCTGGCGGCCAGTTTCTGGCAGTACTGCCTGGACGCGCAGGTGTCGGTCACGGCGGAATACCTTCCGGGTCGTGCCAATGTGGAGGGGGACTTTCAGTCCCGCCACTTTCGGGATTCCAGTCTTTGGCGGTTGCACCACTCCGTCTTTGCGACATTGAGAGACCTTTGGGGTCCCTTCTCAGTGGACCTGTTTGCTTCACGCCTGGATCACCAGATTCAGCGATTTTTCAGTTGGCGTCCGGACCCCCTGGCGGCTGCCACGGATGCCTTTCTCCAGGATTGGAGTGGGGAACTGGGTTATGCGTTCCCTCCCTTTGCGATGATCACGAGGGCGACGGCTCAGGTCCGTCGGCAGCAGGCAGACCTGGTCATGGTCACGCCGTTGTGGAAGTCTCAAGTGTGGTTTCCAGTTCTTCTGGAACTTTCCTGGGATTTTCCAATCCTACTCCCCCAATTTCCAGCTCTTCTTCTGAATCCGGACGGGAATCCACACCCTCTAGTGTCCGCGGAATCGCTGTGGCTCATGGCGTGGCGGATTTCCGGGGTCGCTGGGAAGCCCCTGGCCTTTCGAGAGAAGCTGAGGCTCTCCTTGCTAAAGCATGGGCGGACAGCACGATCAAAAGATACAGGTCAGCGTGGGGTAGATGGTCCCGTTGGTGTTTGCGACGGGGTTTCGATCCCTTGGTCTCGGATATCATTCACGTAGTGAATTTTCTGGCTCAATTGGCTTCTCAAGGCCTGGCGTACAGATCGGTGAATACCTTCAGGTCGGCGATCTCCTCGGGCCACGTCCCGGTAGACGGTTCACCGGTGGGCGAACACCCTCTGGTATGTCGCCTGTTGCGAGGTATCCGCTTATCGTTGCCTCCGGAACCTCGTTATTCCGAGCTTTGGGATGTGAATCAAGTGCTTAACCTCTTAGCCCAATAGGTTCCTTTCGCGGAAGGAACTTTCGGGTAAACTTGCCATGCTTTTATGCCTGATTTCTTGCAGGCGAGTATCAGACGTTCGGGCCTTGGACATTACAGGTCGAATTTTTTCCCCGGAGGGGGTGACTTTTACTCTGTTGAGGCGCACGAAGTGCCATTCTAGGACGATTTCGTATCCTCAGTTTCCTGACTCTCCGAAGCTGTGTGTGGTTCGATGCCTCAAGGCATACGAGGAAATGACTGAGGAGTTTCGCCCTCCGGGGGAGAGACAACTCCTCATTTCGCTTCGGAAGCCTTTTAAGGCGGTTTCTTCCCCTACCATCGCTCGATGGGTCCGCTGGGTGATGCAAGAAGCAGGCATCAACCTTAGCAGGTTTGGTGCACACTCCGCAAGAGGTGCGATGGCTTCGAAAGCCTTCAGTCTGGGGGCACGTTTGGAGGATATCCTCAACGCGGCAGATTGGTCTTCGGACTCTACTTTCAAGCGGTTTTATTTCAAACCGGTTTTGAATATTGCCCAGGTGGTTGTGGGCAAGCTTTAAACAAGCATAATCCTCGCCTCCAGTCCTGACATAGAATGAAAATTTTCCTAGCTAACGTAACGGAAAGTTTCAATTCTATTAAGGACTCGGAGGCGAGGATTATCCCGCCCTCACTTCCTACAGGAGATCCCTCCCCGTACTTATGTAAGTAACCTTGTTTCAATTGAATAAATTGTTCGGTTACTGTTGTGCATAATGCAATTGTCATTTTCTCTTTTGGACATGTTACTCCTTAGCAGGTCTTGTATTATGGCTTCTGTACAGTTGGGCATGTACACTTCCTGCAGTAATGTTTTATTTTTGTCCTCAGGCTCGGATTCTCACAAGCAAGATTCCTGAGGGGCTGATGCTTGCCGGTTCCGCGCTCAGAAAGAGGAGGAGGAGACACAGTTGATGGACTATATTGGGCATCCAGCCCCGGACTGGACACTGTGCTAGCCCTCTGATTGGTCATTGTTATGTGTTTGTTTTGACTACATTTTTTCCCTTTGGTTCATGGGAAATGTAGTTTGTTGTACTTCGCTGCTATTGATTAAAGTGGAGAAAGAAGGCATAATCCTCGCCTCCGAGTCCTTAATAGAATTGAAACTTTCCGTTATGTTAGCTAGGAAAATTTTCATTCTGCCTCAAAGAAGCAGCAGCTTCAGAGACCAAACTGGGAGACATGTCTACAGAAGTAAATGGCTCGAAGGAATTTAAAGCTGTTGTGATAGACAGAATGAACTTGCTAGAATCTAGGCTTGAGAGACTGGACACATTACGGAGAGAGCAGCCATGACTTAGGGTGCCCAGCATTCCAGGGAGGGTTTCAACTGAAGATTTAAAAGAGGAGAGGATTGTGGTGCTTAGTGGTCTACTTGATTTGGAAGTAGTGCACCCAATGATTAGGTACACCTTCAGGCTTCAGCAGAAATCTAGAGGTAACAATGAGACTTAAGTAGGGACTGTGATTGTCACTATGATGGCACCAGAGATGAGAAATAAGATTCTGCAAGCAGCAATTTAAAAAAACAGGTTGATATTGGGTTCAGACGGGCACGTCTTTTTTCCAAACCTCAGCCCACACACATAGCCAGAAGAAAGCCCTGCTTGATGAAATCAGTTGGATTTCAGCTTTGGCTGAGAGTTTCTGCTTCGGCTAAGGTTGCTTTCTGCTTTCCCTCGGAACCAATATGTCGTGATATGTGGATACTACGAGATGTTTTGGGGACAACCTAGCAGTACATGGAATTGGCTAAAGGAGGCATGTTATGCAATGTCAGTATATTGGGGGATTTGCTGTCATCTGGGTCGGATTCAATCAGGAGAAGTGGGAATACTCCCTGTAAGGAGACGCCAGGAAAGTAGATACTAATGAGTAAATCATTTTTAGGTCTCGCGCCTAGCGCTGCACTGCGCAGCAGTGCTCGCTCAGCGCGAGGCATTTAGGAGGTGAAAAACGGGGTTTCAGCACTGACCTAGGAATCGCACACGCTCGTGCGTGTGCTTTTCCTTTTGTGCTACCCCATTGGCCTTAGCGTGCGTCTTATAATAAAAGTCTGCACGCTACTGGCCTCAGGCGGGTGCATTGCTCCTCCCACAGCCTATTGGTGTATATTACGTGTACCAAGCGCGTAATAGACACCAATAGGCCGTGGGAGGAGCAATTATCGTGCCCAGCTACGGGCGTGCTAATAGAAATCACATGATTTGCTGTGGCGCGCACACGCTCACCTTTCAGAATCTTGAACATTTTACAGATTCCTTTGCCACAATCTAGGATCAGTTTCTCGCCTAAAGTGATCATGGTCTCGAAGAAGCGGAGGCCTCACACTGGCCAGGCAGGTCTGTGAGCCTGCGCAGAGAGGCGCAAATGGCGGCTCGTCACGCAGCAGGCAGGCAGCCTCCCTGCCGCTCTATTTTTACCCTGGCAGAGGCATCCAATGGGGAGGCCGGGGGCGCCGGGCTCCCGCCAATCTGCAGGCCCACGCGGCACCATGGCAACCGCGGCGTATGGAGGCCACAGCATACCTGACATTGAAGTGCTGCCAGCAGGGCTCAGAAGTGCAAGATGAGACCCGCGCACAGTGCACCTTTCCGAGGAGCCACTTCTCGGTAGAAAGATATCTTAGAGTAAGTATCTGGCAACATCATGTGGAAATTTAAAGCTCGGATATTTGTTTCCCAAGACACCCGAGCCGGTTCCTTATCACTGATGGATGAAAGGTGTGAGAAAAAATAGCGGCCGGCCTATCAGATCGTAAAGTTTGTGAAGCCAGTGCATCATCACCACAAGATTGCATCGTTGATGCTTTTAATGCTATCTGGCAGCTACCTCGCACCCGGGGCTGCCCCCTCAATACTAAAAGATGGTATCTGTGGGGCAGGATCGGGGTTCACGTGGAGCTCGCCACGCCACATTCATTGACCCACACAAGTTGCTCGCCAAACCTAGTTCTAATTGTGCAGTACTGTGTGGGATTACCAAATTATTGCACGAGCATTACAGCTGTGTATGTCATCACCGCTGCTGCCCGTCCTATACACTGAAAAGAAACCAATGAGGCGGCAGCGGGTACTGGTGTCCGAATAATCCCCCAGGAGTGATAGCATGATGCCAGGACATGGGTAAATAAAGCCTGGGGAGCAGCGAGGCAGGGTCAGCAAACGACAGCATGAAGCGCTCACCAACGAGTAAACACCGGTTTGTAGAACGCCTCTTTAAAGAAGCCTTCAACGGAGCGAACAGCTGAGTACATGTTTTTTCCCTGCAATCTAGGAAAACATGGCCTAGTCTTGGAATGCTAGAACGTTCTAAAAAACAAAAACAAAAACAAAAAAACAAAAAAATCCTGCAACTTCTGCTGTCAACTCCTTGCATTTCTACACCAAGCCTCGGTTATTGCAACCCAATCATTGATGATTCTACATCCAACATAAAAGTAAATCACATAGTTTTTGGTTGAGCGAAAGCGTCGCACGGTTATTAAACTTACTGGCACCTCAGGTAGGATTCGTTAACCCGCCTTCTAAGTATTCAGCGCTGTGTGAAAATCTAATCGCTGACACTGCATCGAGTACCACGCCAGAGCAGCCGGGAATGCAATACCTTCCGTAGAACACCGACATCCAGTGCTTGTTGTTCTCACGAGAGGCTGCAGCCCTCTTGTAAATCTTCTTTTGTTGCGGCCGTGAGACAAGGAGATTAAAAGTCGACCCCCATTTGTCAGGGTACCAACTGTTCTTAAATGGATAAATGGGTTGCCTAGCTTCCCTCTCAGGGTCCTCTATGGCCTGAGGCCATCAAGTTGGTGGCCCTCTACTCCATATTTTGGAGCATATAGTGCTTACGTTAGGATCGCCCTGCAACTCTGCTTGGGACACTGAAAAACGTAATTATTAAGTAATAACTTCCTGCTCTCAAAGTTGGGAAGGTATGTGGGTGGCCAAGCGGGAGGAAAGAGGGTGTGCAGCAGCTATGAGCCCTTTCAAATGGCCCCATTACAAATCCAGTGGAAGCACCCAGGTGTGACTTGTGTTGCATCCGAGGGGCAGCATTTTCTGCACTTGGCCGGGATTTCTCTGTGGTGGCCGCAGAAGACAAACTTTGCTTTCACTGGCTGCTGGAAAAAGCCAAGAGGCTGTCCACTCTTTTGTCACCCTGCGGGAGACGTGGCCAACTGCCTTTCCTAAATGTATCACTAAATCGAGTTTTCTTTAAATACAAACTGTAATTTTGACTTTCGTTTGTGTAATGTAAAAGATCAGAGGCGATGACCTTAGGAGGAAGACTAAAGAGCAGCAGACAGGTGTAAACCTCATTGAAATAAACAGTGCTATCAGACTTCTGTGTAATGTCCAAAATACTTCCAAGCAGCAACCCTCAGGGAAGATTCCGATGATTTCAGAGGTACAAAGTTGACACAGGTAAAGCATTCAAAAGCTTTTAAGCTGACTGGGTTTAAAAGAGCGGTGCAAAGGTTCTGTAAAATATAGATATCAGAACTTGCAGTGCAGAACTTAACAAGTATTTCGTTTGTAGCACATTAAGGCTGGCATCGGATAAAGTTAGAAACAGCAAAACTAGACCAGTGGATTATAGGGTAATGTCAAAGGGCAGAGGCAACCGCTTGTATGCACTACTTCACATCTCATCACACAGTACATTTAGGAATCACTTTTCTAAGTGCAGATCTTGCTGCTTAAATGCAACAAGATACACAGCAAGGGATTCAACAGATTGTCTAAATGGTTATATTTACACAACCTCTTATTCAGGCACATGGTTTCTGTAAAGACTAAGATATAGCATTTCAAACCCCAGTCTCAAGATGTGAACTACTGCTTATGTGTTAAATGTTTTTTGTGCGGGCACACAAGTATATGAAATGAGACTTTTTTACTTAAGTAGTTAGTTCAAGGGTTGAATTGGTTATCACGAAAAAGGCACTTGCTCGTGAACAATGTCTCTGCCTACCAATTGAACTCTTCAGGTTCCACTACACCTCAGAACCAAAAAGTCGTACCATGACAAAGCGGTTTATGGTGATCTAGCCTACAAGGAAAGGGTGAAATAGTGCAGGTCATGAACATTCATAGAGCATGGCAATCAAAAAAAAAAAGATGTTGCATAGCAAAAAAAAAACAAGCATTTGCAATGCAATCGGTCTCGCCTTTGGCACCTTATATGTATTAAGCTTTGCAGCAAATTAGCATGGGTGCTAAAACATCTACTGTTCTTTAACATGGAGGGAAAGTAAGCATCAAACCGCATGACACTCCAGGTATGGGAACACATGGAGAGAAATATTGCCTTTCAGCAGAAAATGGTATAGTCCAAAGGTCTGTTTTTAATATAAAAGCAGGGCCTTCCGTGGTCATATCACTGAAAATACATCTTGAAAAAATATTATTGTCTATGGGTGCCTGTGGAAGGCAATTTCTATGGACTGGAATCTAGAGAATGCTAATGTGATTCTGGTATCTTACTGACCTCTTCTGGTCGTTTTCTATCATGAGAGTTAAATAGAAGCAGTTGCCAGAAAAAAAAGAAAAACAAGCATTTGCAATGCAATAGGTCTCATATTATTAAAGTTTCAGCTATTGGTGTTGCATTATTTATTAATGCCAATAGATCAAACTTTAATAATGCGAGACCTATTGCATTGCAAATGCTTGTTTTGGGTTGCTGTGGTAGGCTCTCCTGGATTCTATCCCCTTCTCCCTTGAGACCCAGTACGGATCAGATGAGTACAGTTGTCTTTGGTAGCCTAGCGGTGCATTGTCCAAATATATTTTGGATGATGTATCAATGTTGTTGACTTACTTAAGTTACTAAAGCAAAAAAAGATTGAAACCATAAAGAAATAGAAGAAGGGTTTATAGTTCAGTCCTTTCTAGTTCTCATGCTCCCTTTCCTTTCTACCCGTAAGCCTGTATTATAGTGAACTGGTGATTTGTGTGCATCAGGGATCTGTGTGTAACCTTCCGGTCAAGGGAGTGAGGTTCAACTGTTCTATCTGGCTTTCATGCTAACAAGGTCAAATAAATGTATACCACAGATTTTGGTAATAGTATTACTAACACATTATCCTAAAAACATTTTGTTGCATTCCATTGCCTAATTCAAAATTCTAATCTAGCCACCTGGCCCCTTCACGAGCCACTCCAGGTGCTGACTGATGGTTCGCTGAATGCAAGGAGATGTTTGGATGTGAATGAACACTACCACCCCCAAGAGATGAGTTAGAAGAATTATAATTGAAAGAACACTATCCTATTAGTCCATCTGCTTTTCTACGCCCTCCATGGGATGATCTGTGGGCACACGGCTGGGAGACCCTTTCCTTGTTAAACTGAATCAACAAAGAGCAGAGATGCGAGCCAAGAAAATCTGTAAGTAGTGAGCCCCCATCAAAAGGGACTCCTGTCCATACTATGTATCAACCATGTGGTAAAAGCACATGTAAATATTTAAGAGAGTGGTTTGAACTCACTAATGAGGATGGAAGAAGTCCTTTCCTAAACATGGTATCTTTCAAGTAGAATGATTATCTAACTTGCAGAAGAAACCTAAAAATAAAATAAATAGATGCTAACAATGGCCTCTCTTCATACAATGACATGAGAAGGCACACAAACGTAAGCATGAATCCCAAGTCCAAGGTATGAGGGATACTCAGGAGAAATTGGAATAACAACTTAGGGCCAGAAGTACGACCATGTCATTTAGCGACTCGCAAATTGCGCTCAATTGCGAGTCGCAATTTGCGAGTCGCTAAATGCCATGTACAACAGTGTCTGAGACACTGTTAGCGATTCCTAATGGAGTCGTAAATTGCATGCCTCATGCATATTAATGAGGCACTCGCAATTTGCAACCCCATTAGGAATGGCTGGCCCTCCCAGGTATGGTGGCATGCTGGGCTCAGCAGACCTCCATGTCTGGGACTGCTTTTAAATAAAGCCGTTTTTTTTTTTAATGCAGCCCGTTTTCCTTAAAGGAAAATGGTATGTATTTAAAAATAAAATGTTTTTGTTTCATTTTTGAAGAGCAGGTAGTGGACCCTGGGACCCCTTCCCGTTTGCGAGTGCTTTACCACCCTCTTGAAGAGGGCAGTAAATTGCAAGTGTTTTGGGAATGCAATTGTGGTCGCAAAACAGTATTACATAGGCCTCTGACTCGCTATTAAAGGACGCCCTTGGAACGCCCCTTCCTAATATCGACTCGCAAAAAAATTGTGACTCGCTAAATAGGGATTGTACATGACTCTATTAGATTTTGCATGATCAAATGGGTCGCAAACCCGTTTGTGCATGCAAAATAGGGTCGTACATCTGATCCTTAGTCATCTTGGGGAGAGACTTAGGGCTTGTGCTCCCCCTGCTCTGCCCCCTCCATATCTATTTCCCCAGATCAATGAACCACAGGAGGAGGAAGAGAGCATAAATATACAGGAAAAGGATCTGTTGGACATGTTCCCCATTCTGGTCGAAAAGGCTTGGGTGCAGCTGCTGATGCATCCAAAAACTGACAAGCGCCTGTGGAACTGCCGGCAGCTGGAGCACAAGGAGGTAACGTGCAAGCAAGTGCTGCGATACAACTGACTGATTGTAAAAAACCCAGTAGAAGGGTTTGAGCAAGCAGACGAGAGGCTGCTTCCACAACTGTGTGTCTTTCTAGAACCAGGGTATGGTCCATCCCAGGGCATACAGACGTCAGCGAACAAATCCCTACTATTGCTCTTTGAAGTTTGAGTCTTCCAGACTGCAGAACAGTTGTCCTAAAAGCACTTCGTTTGTCCTCACTCATGTGACGCTAATGATAAGGGCCCTTCTCCTCCACCCTTCTTTCCTTAAGGGACTACTACTCAACGGTCGGGGTTAAAATATGATCTACATCCTTTGGAACCCCTCTGATTAATAAGTATTTAGAAGCAATTTCCTAACATATGGGAAACTTCCATGAAGTTTCTAGAGGAACTGCAGATTTGTTGGAAGTGTACAGACCCAATTAGGCAGATGTTAATCAGTTAGAATTGGGCAGATGTGAATCAGTTATTTCAATTAATGTTGTCAAATGAGGTGCCAAAAAGACTGGTGGACAAAATGTCATACCTGAGAGTGGCCCCTGGAAATGACCGAGTTGAATGCAGCGAAGGATGCATTGCAAAATGCAAATATGTGCCCGGTGAAAACCAATTAGACTTTGATCTCAAATTGTGAGCAACATAAAGGCAAAGCATTGGATGACTATATAGACAGACTTAAGGATGTAGTTAAGAAATATGTGGGTGTAGCTTGTCCTATGGAGATGGCTCAGAAGGCTGTAGGCACTGTCTTTGTGCAGGGATTATTACTGAATGTTAGGAGTCAGTTGATGACTATCTGTACCAGATAGTAGACTAAGAAGTTGGCCAAATTTATGACGGTAACTAACCATTGTGTAGCATTGGAAGAGAGTAAGAAAGAGAATGTAGAATCAAAACTGATGTCACTGAAGCTGAAGAATATGTAGAGTCATTAAATTGCGGGGGTCGTGGAGGCACACAAAGGAAGAAAAAAGGGGAAGAGTTAATGGAAGGGTCCAGGGAGACTCCCCAGGATCAGGAGGAATATGTTTTGCCTGCGCACAGCCGGGGCACTGGAAAAGGGATTGTCTCACCATTAGATATAATGCACAAGCCCTCCCCAAGCAGTCTGGATTTCATCAGATTGCTCAAAACTCTTATCCTGAATTTTAGGATCACCCGAGAGGTACCGCCTGTCATGAATACCTTAATACTGGTAGATTAGAAGGGCTCTAATGTAGATTGTGTCAGTAATAGTAAGCACACTACCTGTCTCATTGGTATGGGTGCTAGTGGATTAGCTCTAAAGTCTTCTGAATTACATACTTTACCCCTCTTGGGAATGTTTATGGGTGCAGTCTGTATTTCTAACCAATGAGTTCCGTGTTATCTCTTCCCACATCTATTTCTGTAGAAAGCATTGGGGGAAACATTTTGTTTTGCTCAGCCCAACTTCCCGAACTAATCTGGTAGGCAGGGATATTCTCAGTAAGCTTAATTTTATCATATTTTTCATTCCAGAAGGTGTGTTCCTAAATTACCGGCAACAAGAAAACAAAGAATTTGCACTATTGCGTAAGAGCACAAATCACCCAAGTAATGTAAATGAAACCACAATATCACCTGATTTAATGAGTTACTTTTTACAAGTTCCATTTACTCTGTGGTCCACTGGGGCCAAAGATGTGGGGTTCACATCATCGATGGAATCATTGAAGGTTGACCCTCAGACGAAGCAACCCAAAATACCCAAGTATCTATTAAACCCTGAAGCAGAGGAGAGGGGCCCTCCCTGTAATAACAGGTTTGATTAAGCAAGGCGTTTTAGTACCTATTGATAGCAGATGTAATACCCTGATTCTCCTAATATGCAAAATGGGGAAAGTCAACGTGGACAGGTTCGTATACGACCTTAGGGCCATTAGTAATACGATTATCCCAAGCTTCCCTGTGGTCCCCAACCCTAGCACATCCTTTCTTGCATCCACACGGAAGCCCAATGATTTACTGTGGTGGATCTTTGTCCTTCTTTAATCTTCATCCCCATACATAAGGAGAGTAAGTATCTCTTCTCCATATTTCAAAGTTCTCAACTTTCGTGGACTCGACTTTCTCAAGGATTTATATTGTTCCCTTGAATTTCTTCCCAGACCCTGAAAAAGGATCTATATAAATTGTTTTTTCCCCGGAGTTCTATGTTAGTACAATGATTTCACCACTTGCATTTGGCATCTGTTAATCCAGATTGTTGCAAGTAGTACTTAATCAATCGCCTCATCACTTGGCTAATAAAGGGCACAAAGCTTCAAAGGAGAAATTACAATTCTGCCTTCCCTGAGTGCGATACCTTAATCATGAAATCACTGCTGGCAAGCACCACCTGTACTCTGAATTTGTTGAAGCCATTCATAAGTTGGCCTGCCTTGTAACTGTCTCCTAGGTACATACCTTTCTAGGCATGGCTGGAAATCGCAGGTAGTGGTGTTTGGGTTACTCTGAAATAGCAAAAACTTTGCAGAATTATGCCAGAAAAGACAGCCCTGAACGCTTGCAATGGTCTAGTAAAGCTAAAAAAAGCATTTGTGAAAATTAAGCAGCCTCTGCACCTTCCTTACGACTCCCTGATTATGCCAAACCTTTTACTTTAACTAACTGGATTTGCATAAGTGGTGCATAATTGAAAACAACAAGGACCACCTGCTAATGATCAACACTCCCAAGGCTGCGAAAATATATTGTATGTAAAAGACCTTAGGCAGCCTATTATTTTAACTTACCATATTTTAATATGAGAAGTGCCAAGTAATACAGGTAAAAGCAACCAAAGCATTTTATTACCAAAAATATAGATTTGAAAATCAGAGCAAATTGATAATGACTCCATTACATATCTCCTATTCTATAAGTAAACCAAATCATCACATCCCATCATCATTTCTTGTTAATAAAATACAGAAATACATATCAACAAGTCACAGAGATTGTTTTCTTACGAAGACAAAAAATAACAACACACAACAAAATGTTGGCTTAGATCGTGGCTGCTTCTTGGTAGGATTGTGTCAACACACGTTTCGGCGACCATAGCGCCTTCATCAGGAAAGCCACAGATATAACCACAAATACTATGGGAAGAGATCAACTTCCGAGTGGTGGGGCAATACCCACAATAAGATTTTGTTACCATTCCACATGAAGGTATGGTAGTCTGCACAGAATTTGTGTCATTAGATTGATTAGGACTACTTGAGGAACAACAGTCCTTTACTTTCCCTCTTTCTTTCCTTGAGAGGTATTCTAAATATCAAATGTTGTGCCCCGCATGTTCAAATATAATGACGAAGCATGCCTGTTGCATGAAAACTCTGTACCAGAATATAGAGATTATCAACTCACTCTAATTATATTCGAACATGCGGTGCACAAAATTAGATATTTAGAATACCTCTCAGGGAAAGAAAGAGAAAAGTGGGAAAGTAAAGGACTGTATCCTTGTTACTGTTCACATAACTAACCCTGTATGGATTTAACTGATGAGCCTATTCTTGACTGTGAGTTAACATATTTTGTTGATGGTTCATGTCTGAGAAACAATGATTGTATGCTGCTTGCAGGCTATGATTTCTATGAGCTATATACTCTGCACCACATTGTGGAAAGTTGTCATCCACCAACTGTGAAATCGGCTCAAGTTATAGCTCTCACCAGAGCCTACATTTTCACCAAAGAAAAGATTGTAACTATGTACATAGTCTCAATGTATGTATATGAAGGGGCACACAACTTTGGGCCATATGTATCATTCAAAATTGCGATCGCAAACAGCATTTGCAATCGCAATTTAGCTAAGTGGGATGTATGAAAGGAAAACAGCCTTGCAAAATAAGGAATCGCAAAATTGATTCCTTATTTTGCAATTGTATTTAAGGAATCTCAAATTGCGATTTCTTAAATGCAATGTAAGAGGCCCAGAAAAAGTGCAATTTGGCCTTAAGGAATCGCAAATTACCACCAACTTCAAGTTGGTGGCAATTTGCGATATCTTTGAAAAATGAACTTTTTTGCATTTTTCAAAATGCTATGTGGCACACATACATGCCCTTAGGGTATGTATGTGTGCCACATGTGCACACATGTACATTTCAAGGGTGCAACAGGGTGTCCTTTTGACACCCTGGCCCCCTTGAAATTGCATTCTCAATTTGCGATTCTCTAATTGAGAATCGCAAATTGAGAATGTCTTCCCATTCATTCCTATGGGTCTCTAGGCCCATAGGAATGAATGGGGAGGTATTCCTTAATTGCGAATTGCAATTTGCAATTAAGGAATATGTAGGATTCGCAAAATTATTTGCAAATCCTACATACATAGCATTTTGCAATTCTCAAATAGCGATTCTCTAAAAATCGCTATTTGAGAATCGCAAAACCAAAGTTTCATACATATGGCCCCAAGTCCTTTTCTGGATGCAAAGGAATTTCTTAACATCAGCCAGAACATCTATGAAAAATGGACAGTATGTTCAACATCTTTTGAATTCCTTACAGTTGCCAAATAAGGTGGTGGCAGTGAAGTATGTTGGTGCACCAGCATTCCCATAATGATGTTTCGAGGGGTAACGCCCTAGCTCTTTCTGCCTCTAAAAATGCTGATGTTGCTATGTAGGTTATGAGAGCTGGTTTATTTCCCCTACCAGTGCTAAAAAAATTGTCTCAATTGTGAGAAGTTGGCCTGGCATATGCTGTCTACTAGTTATAGTGGGCACCTTGCACCAGTCCAAACAACCCTTATTGATGATAGGTTTAAAGACACCCTTTATTGAAAGCTATCCTAGTGGTAGCTATGGAGAGCAGTCTTCAGGCTGAGTCTTGAAGGAGTGTAAAGGAGCTTGGTTTACCAGATTATAACCTCTTGAATCACTAAATGAAAGGAGAACCAAACAAGGTATATATAAAATATATGTATTTATTTCTAAACACTGACTACTAATCTCTTTCTGAGATTAGATTCCAAGATCCACAATAATACAGTTCTAAAACGACAGTAAATAGCACAATATACAATGGCCCCTAGGGGTGGACCAAACCATATATTAAGAAAGTGGTATAAGAACCACGACTTGACTAGACACAGTGCCTAGAGCATGTAGAATCACTGGGACCCCAAGGAACCACCCAAGGTAGTGACACAGGAGACCCACAGGGGACGTGTGCAGTGTGAGAACACAGCCGCGAGCCCCGTACTATTCTATGGGAAAGTCGCAGTTGGAACTTTAGAAGTTAAGGCCACTTAGGAGAGGACTTAGAGCAAACCCTTTTAGACTTAGGGGGTTCTAGGGCCAGCACCCACAGGCGCACCGGAGTACTCGAGTTACCTTACCTAGGGAAGCCGGGTGCATAGGTGTCAAATGGTGTCGGGAATTGTCGTTGATTTCAATGGCTATCTGCTGCAAAGTGCTGCTGCCGGGAAGAAGAAAAGTGTCCGGTGTGATCTAAGCCTGGATCGAAGAAAAGAAGAACCTGAAAGCAGAGGGGACAGAGTCTATGTCACTTGCCAGTGTCCAGGGGCACGACAGACGAATACCCACTGATGTCGGGTGTTTCAGGTGCGAAGAGGTGAAGCTTGACTCTGCAGCCACGAGGACCAGGAGGCGTCGACGACGACCAGGAGCTGGATTCGAGCTGTCCCACGAAGGATGTCGAGTGCTGTGGTGTTGGTGCTCGGATTGAACACAACAAGCCTTGGCAACAGCAACCCACGCAGGAAGAGAAAAGATGCTTCGGTGCGGACCAGCAAGGTCCTGGGGACCCCCCAAGCGATGGAGAGTCAGGGCACGTCTGGAGCAACCAGGTAAGCCCAATTAGAGTTAGAGTTGCCTTCACAGGGACCCACCAGTCGACGGACTAGGGATCGCGAAGGGACCTCAAGAGAAAACACAAAGGGCCAGCACACGGAACACTCGTGGAGCGTAGTAGGGCAATCTTCGGTGAAAATGCTGCTTGGGGTCAGGGCTACAAGTAACCCAAAGATCAGCTGCAGGAGGCGCTGGAAAGCTGATGCTTCTGCAAAGTGACGCGGTGTCCAGGGGTTCGGGTTGCACGGTCACCACGAGGGATACGGGCCTCAGACTTGCTGTGGGCACTGATCAACCTCTCAGACCACGGAAACCCACCTCCTGTGTTGCAAAATTCTTCGGAGCCGGCGGGAGCTTCGGAGATGCAAACCGGTCAGATGTGTCTTTGGTGCCTGCCTTGCAGGGGAGTAACTCCTTTACTCCAATGGAGATTCTTTAATCATCTAGTTCAATGTAGATCATCGAAGTTCCAGGATTCAGCATCAGAGTTTCGTCCAGGTGTAATCTAAAGTCCTGTTGCCATGGGTTCCTATCTTATCCCCAAATAAGGGGATGGACAAACTCTAGGGACCCACCTATGGGAGGGTCAGGAAAGAGGGGTGGTTACACCCATTTCCTTTGTCCAGTTTCCCGCCAGAGCAGGGGCTGGTAGCCCCTGCAACCGGTTTGAAGTGGACTATGCCTAGGGACACCAAATGTGCCCACAGTGCAGACTTCAGAGCACTCTTGGAGTGCACCCACCCAGTCCCAATACACTAAAGCCTGTCTGGGAGGTGGTGACACCTCCCTGTGTCAGGAAACCTATTGTCCAGGCCTCCCCTGCCGAGTTTCATCCTGCAGCAGGAGGGCAGACTCATGTCTGTGGCTGGCAGCATCCGTTTTGTGATGCCAGGACTCTGTTAGCTGGTACCAGGTATACTGGTGCTGTCATGTCTCTCCCTCTAGAAGGATGGGATAATACTGCCACACCAGTTACTGGTGTGGGGGTATGATTCCAAGGTGTTTGACACCAAACACGACATGTTTCCAGGCAGCCATCCCAAAGTTAGCATTTACCATTTGGTTATAATGCACTTAAGAGTATATGGTTTGGCTGCATCACAAACAACCCCGGAATAAAGGTTCCGAAGGCTGCAGAGGGGCTCTGCTCATGCATGGGCACCCTCTCACATAAAACCCAGCACCCTGCCTTCAGGATTAGTAAGGCCTGCCATAGGGGTGACTGATAGGTTTATATGTGCAGTGATATGGAGAGATATAGTGAACCTATATCTCAGTAAGGGGTGCATGCACCACCTTACTCAGACTGGTTGTACCAAGGCATAAAGCGGCTTGATACGATGGGCATAATCAGGAATGTACGTGCGACCGAAATTCAGAAAGCCCAGCAAAGATTGTAATTTCTTCAGTGTCGCAGGAGCACGCAGGCATGCGCATTTCTCTAGGAAGTGCGGAGCCAATCCTCGACCTTCATTGTTGAGTTTGTATCCCAAAAACAACACTGTATATTCCGCAACGTGAGACTTCGCAAAGTTGAATTTGTAACCGAAGTCTGCAAACAAAACAATAATGCGATCAACGCGACACAGATGAGGCCATAACTCGTCATCTGTGAGATAAATATCATCTACATACGAGTACGCATCAGGGTCAATGCTCTCTAACAGAGAGACCACACGAGCGGCAAAGACACCAGGGCTGGTCTTATAGCCCATTGGTAATCTTTTGAAATAGTTTTTTTTGCCGCCCGAGGTAAATGCTGTCCATTCACTACTAAGAGAGGACAGGTTATGGCTGAAAAAGCAGTTGGAAATGTCAAGTGTGGTCTTAAACCGTTTTCTCACTAGACTATCGACGAGAGCCGAACTGTGGGTATTCTGTACTGCGCATGTCCGGCAATGAGAGTTTAAATGCCGGTAATCCAAAACCAGGCGGTACGACCCATCAGGCTTTGTAACAGCGAATAAAGGATTATTCATCTGTGACACACAAGTTTCAATAACACCTTGATATTCCAATTGTTCAAGGATAGCCGCGACGTGAGGTCTTGCATCTCGACGCATGGGATATTGGGGTCGTGGCTGGGGCGTGGACCGCAACGGAATCTCATGGCTGGGGGACAATTTATCCCAGCCTACCTGATTACGATACAAAGCAGGTGCAAGCACCAGAGCCCACTCCTCGGCGAACTTCTTAGCTTGGTCCTTCGGCACTGTGTGCGCAAAGGACAGGAGGATCACTTCCTCCCCTCTAGGAGCATCTAAAATGAAAGCTGGGGGCCAGTCTGCTTCCGCCAATAAAATATCGTACGAAGAGGTCAGATTATCCCAAAAAATCCCATGAATCCTGCGTTGTATGTCACCTTCAATTAAAAGGACTATATTATACAGTCTGTCAGGGGGAGCCACTCTAGTGTCAGCAGTTTCTACAGTAATGAACGTATCAGTTGCTGTCGCCACCAGATATGGACGCAGTGCTTGTCAAACTACTGTAACTTCCGCCGCTCTGTCGAGCAGCGTTAGTGCCCATGTCAGGTTCTGAAGCTGCGTCTGCACTATCTGTGGCATACCTCGCTGTTAGCGCAGCAACTCTCTTCTTCTGAAACGGGGGTCGTTGACGTGCAGACTCGTCCTGCTTGCCTTTGCCGTCAGTATGACAGGGTTGCTCACGTCCCTGGGCACCCCGTCCTTTCCCACGGTCTCCGCCACCGGGCTGTGAAGCCGATGTTTCCTGTGAAGAACGAGGAGAACGTTGTTCAGAAACCTGAAACCTATCAGCTGACTTAATACTAGATCGATCGCGCAGATCATATGTGCGTTCACTAGTCGACTGTACGGGTGAGGCAAGACGAGGCCCCTCTTTCTGCTTCCCCTGTTTCTTTGCCCGCCAATTTTGTTTAGGAAAATTTGGGCGTTCGTCTTTACCAGACGAGCTCACCTTAGTTTGCTGTACTATATCAGGAATTATTACAGTTGGTTTAACACCTAAGGCACTGCGGCCTATGGTCCTATAGGCTTCCGCAATTATTTTAGCGAACTCCTTAGGCCTGTCGAGTTCGTCCACGCGGTCCAGCTTATTAGCCACTTGGAACTGCATGGCATCGCCTTTGAGGTTGCCCATTACCATGGAAGCAACCACATCGAACACCCCGAAAAGCCGCTTTCCTAATTCAACAGCAGCCTCCGCACCGTGATTTTCTTGAACACGTTTAATGACGGAGGGAAGTACAGACATAGACGGAGTACCGAAGCACTTCGAATAGGTCGCAGCAAAGATCTTGCCCCAGTTGTCACAATCGGCCATATCTGGGACTAAGTCTTTCGGCAAACTAATGGTGAGAATCCTGTGATTCTCCACAGGAGTGGTATGCGGAAAAAACGCCTCCAGTTTGTCAAATTTCTCAGCAAGCCAATAAGGTAAATCATCCTTATTTTGGGGGCGCTTGCCCATCACCGAATTAACCATAACAGGACTAATAACCACCGCGTGGTGGTCCGTTGGTTGTCCCGCAACAGCAGGTGCCCCCACCTGCACGTTGCGTGACACGTACTGCACTAAAGCCCTATGCACTGTAATCAGGGCTGTGTGTAGGACCCGCAACTCAGCCACCGCCACCGTGAGATAGCGGGGATGAGGCGTAAATCCGGCCAGCACCGGCCATGTGGCCCCTGCAATCGACAACGGGCCCATTCTAGCCGGTGCAACCGCATGGGGAAGGGCGCCATTAAACCAAATGGTATGCTGCCAGGCAGAAATAGGAATTTCTTGTGTCTGCAGGTAGCTGCGTGGGAGTAAAGGAATGAAACGTATCATCGTCTGCATTCACCGCCGGAAAAGTCACCCAAGAGTAAAACAACTCATAAGGGTAGGACGCATCAGCGCTCACCACAAAAATAACAGCCATCCCATCATCTGTCACCCCATAAGTCGTCAAATGACAGCGCAGAGGTGCACGGCTATGTGCAGCAATGTCAACCGCCATAAGGACACACAAAAGAGTAACAACGATTTTAACAGTAGCACTGGGGTTCAGAAAAAACCTTTTTAATGATCAAGCTTGAAAGAACCTATTAGTCGAGAAACAGGTAGGTTAAACCCGTCACTCCCGTTATCCGGAAACAAGAGTGAGGATGTCGTGGACTAATATAGGCACTAATAAGGCGTTTCAAATCAATCGACCAAACGTTAGGTGCGCCATGTTGCAGGGATTCTGCTCATGCACAGAACTATGCGCAGGAACCCAGGACCTCGGTGAATTGTGGTGTACCAAAAACTCACCTCAGAACCCCAAACCCCTTATCCGACCAGCATCGGTGTCCCATTCGTTATCCGATTTTATCTCGGCGGTCCCAATGTATAGACAACCCAGAACAAGCGACTTAGTGTATTCTCAGGAATGGTGGGAATCAGAAATACCTGTTCGTAATTATTCTCATATCAGTCCACAACAAGAGTAAACAGAGACACGGTAAAGTTTAAAGAGTTTATTTTATAAACCTTGTGTCCTAAGATGCAGTACTTTGGCTAACATAAGCAGACAAATGATTAAAATCAAAACCATCAGCATAGTTACAATACCATAGAAAATGAAAGGAGAAATCATAATAAAATGACAGTGGATTACAGCCACCTTCCTTTCGCTAGTAAACTAATATTATTATTATTAGACTAATAGAAGGCCTCTAGGCTTGAATGGGGAACCCCATACCAAAAAGATCAGCTTAGTGGAATCACATCACAGGATCAGGTATACTCTGCTCCTGGGAAAGCTCTTCTTCCGAATGTGTATAAAGCATGCAGCCTGCAATATTGAAAGCACTTGACTTTCAGGTATTTGCAGCTGCGTGCGTGTTAAGGCTAAATAGTGGGCCGATCAACCTGAACCCAACAACATGCACCGTCTAGCGACCCAGACTGTTTCTTTACACAATGTTCAGACCAAGGTCGCAGCTCACTGGTAGGGATGTGAACAACAGACAGTTCTCATGTGAAGCAGAGGCGAGCAAGCATTTCTCAATTAATAACATGTAACTACAGTGTCGAGTGCAAAAGCAGCAAAAGTGGCAAGATGGTTTTCTAACATCTAACGCGGTTGTGCTAACTTAGCATTGTACGTATATAAATAGCAGTCCTCACTACAGTAGCAGTCCTGTGGTGTTATTTTGGAAGGCTTCCCAGGGGTGGCATAATACATGCTGCAGCCCCTGGTAGGCCTCTGGGTACCTATGCCCCGGGTACATAGTATACCATATACTAGGGACTTATAAGGGTACCCCAGAATCCAATCTGGAGTGTACCTAAAGTACTGGTTATTAGTTTAACGGGGAAAGCAGATAGGCTGGGGTCCTGAATAGCAGGATCCCAGCCAAACTAAGCCAAAAACCAGCAAAACACCAGGAAAAAGTGGGGGCAACCATGCAGTCAGATTCCACCTTTCTACATCGATTACAGGAGTAAGCCTCCAAAAGCTAAAAAGCAGTGGATCAAACACAAATCTAAAAGAGAACCTAGTTATGGGGGAGTGGAGGAACCATTGGGAGTGTGGTTTCACAAAAAACTCTACTCCCCAACCTTGCCTGGTTGTATCACAGAGTAGCCTATCTTGGTAGTAACGGGTGATGTGTGCTGCATCAACCAGCTCGAATGCACCCTTTTTTCTACCATAGCCCAGTACTATTGTCAGTCCTGTACCATCTCTTTTCACACAATGTCAGAAAAGGGATTAAGCCCACTCCCACTACTCCCTCTCCCTCTGGGTGCCCCTTTGTGCATACCTAGATGGACATCATCCAGAAGCCCAAATGTGCATGTTATTCATATTTACTAGTTATTGAGTGTATGTTCTCCGGCTGGGTAGAAGTGTACCCTGTGCCTGTGTAGAAGCCATTACAGTAGCTAAGCGATTACTCAGAGATTTGATCTCTCGGTTCAAAGTACTGCACCGGATTGCAAGTGACAGCGGAACACATTTCATGTCAGCAGTAGCACAGGCAATTCACACGGCATTAGGAATAGGTCAGCATTTCCAATGTGCATATTGTCAAGAGTCTGCAGGCAAGGTGGAAAGAAGCAATCGTACAAGATAGTATGCTAAGATATGCTTAGAGACAGTTAAAATGGAGAGATGCCCTGCCATTATCGTTATGGTCCCTCATAGCGATTACTTCCTAGTAGATCAAATTGAGCCCATATGAAATAATCATTGGCCTACCCATGATGCTGCTCTCAAATCTCCCAGTCTCAACTGCTAAAGTGGACTTACAGTTAAACGAAGATACAGTTTTATATCATTGCTGAAAACTAAGACAATATCCCTATAGTTTCCGTTCTCAAGTTCAAGCAACCTTACTTGAGAGTTTGACAGAAGCCTGCTAATCCCTCCAGCCTGGTGATTGGGTGTACAAACGCGTACACCAGAGGTGTACTGAAGTCTCGTTGGAGTGGACCCTGTCAGATCATGCTCATAGCCAACAAAGCTGTCAAATGCTGTGGCCCGATGACGACCTACTCATCTCACTGCAAATGAGATGCTATTCCCAAAGACAACAGTGCTGCTGTTTCTGTGTCTGAACCTGCGTCTAGCTCTTGATCCTCTGCTTGAGCTGTAACTACTCGGTTATCTGCCGATGGGCCAAGTTCTTTGTGTCCACCTACTTTGCGTACTCGGTGGGTCTGGCCTGCTATCTTCGCCACTGCTCTGGTCGTCTGGTTGGTGTTGGAATACATCCTTGCTACAAAATGGGAAGTTATTCCAAGAAAGAACTGTACTGAACTGTCCCTTGTGCAGAGCTACCACTCTGCCTACAAGGATAATTCCTACGTATTGATGTTACAAAAGTACAGACAATACATTCTTACTCTTGCTGGATGTGCACGCACATGCCTGTTGATGTGGGGATAACATTCCTATGATCAGGGTACCAATCAGTTATAGTTACACTTGGCTTCATCTTTTCTACCATGGGCACAAACTGAAGGAGTGTGCCAGCATCTGCCCCTTTTCCTACTCAGGCCTTGAGAAGTTTAACAATTCTTTGAACTGGAACATGCCAGATGTGACTCATGTTGTAATCACTGAGCAAGGATTTGATTTGCAAGCACTGAGAAGCAAATGTCCAATGTTTCTGTTGGACATAGTAAATGTGCTAACAATAGAAAACTGTGTGTTTAAACTATCTCCTGTTGAGCATTGTCTTCAAAATTGACTTTTGTTTCATACACGCCACCAGCAGGGAGGTCATGCATATTTCATATGCAGTTCAGAGGCATAACCCTGGCTGCCCTTAGACTCGACCAGGATTTGTTATCCAGGATATGTTGTTCCTGCTATAAGACACTCCAATGATCATCTCTTAGAACAAAGGAGAGGTAGGCGAGCTGTTCCAACTAGAACTCGATTCTATTCTGACTTAATTCCCATGTAAAGGATTACTGCTGCTTTAGATGAAATAAGAAGAAAGCAGATCTCGCCAAAGAAATTACAAATTCTCCCGTAACAACTTTAGGATTAGTGACAGAGCAAAATGCTAACTCAAAATACATTGGCATCAGATTATTCCTTAGCAGCCAAGAGGGTGGAGAATTCCCTATGGTAGGTACTGAACATTTCACCCCTATTCCCAACACATGCTTTAGCATACACAAGAAGATAGATTAAATTAAGGAGAGTACCAGAAGGTACACAAGATACACAGTGGGTCAGATCTAAGTTCCAACAGCATCTGGATGTGGCTTGGGGGAGTCTTTGGACTCTGGGGAATAAACATATTTGAATCCGTATCTACAAACATTTTAATTGTGGTTGTGTTATACATCTCAATCAAATAAATTACGTACATCATCCCACTCTTTTGCAAAAATAATGGCACTGCAAATACTTTTGCATTTGTGTTTTCTGAGGCTGATGAAGGAAATGAAGAAGGAAGAGGTGAGGTTCTCTTCTACTGAATTATTGTAGAGAAATGTGTCCTGGAAAAAAGGGGATTTTGAAAACATAATCATTTATTATAAACTTCAATTTTGTTTTCCATTTATTACTGTGCATACCAATATATTTCATAATCAAATATAGATGTAATTTGTTATTAATCTGAAGCTTCTTTTAGCCTCAATTACGCTTGCTAAGATTCATTATTCTAGTAGGCCCAAAAGCCATTTTAATCAGAGCAACACGTTTGCACATTTCTGCAAAGTGTAACCCCATTTCTAAAGTAGGCAGTTAGCAGCAGGATTTCAGGAGAATAATGAACTCAATGTTGTATTCATAAATTATATTTTCTCCTAAAGGACGTTCCACTCTTATCATAGGAGAAGATTCTACCAACTGCTCATTTGATAACCGTTTGCTGAAAGTAACATGTTCTGTGATGTGATTAGGTTCCATAGACTTCTATTGCGAGAAAGCATATTTCTATTTTGTTGGGACTCCACTTTCCTCGTTTCCAGTGAATGTTTTGCTATACTAATAGTGAATAATATACTATTATCCACTATTAGTGTAATAAAGAATGGATTAGAATTAGCTGGAATATGGCCCTCCCAGGCAACTGAAGTAAAAAATACTTTTAAATGTATGTTGTTTGCAGCTTGTGAGTGAAAGTGTTTATGTGAGAGACTGCGTGAATGTGTGTGTATGTATGTGTATGTGTGTGTTAGTTAAAGTACTGCCAAATGGCGTGTGATGTCACTTCCGCTACCCCTGGCATGTTGGTGAATTGAGGTTCATGGTTGTAAGCTTTCTCTCATGTGCTTCTCCCCACGCTACCTGTGGCTTTCTCTTTCTTGTGTGCTACTCCCTCATTTTGTGCAGAACTCTCTCGCTCGTGTGCTGCTTCTGCCTTCCCCACCAATTGCCCGTGCTCCCCCATCCACTTTCTTAGGTCTCGCCTGAGCCAGCGCATGCGCTGGTCTGGCGAGACGTCTAGGAGTGGAGTTTTCAAAGTGCTGCCACAGGCTTTTGGTGGCCTAGCGCTTGCGTTCACGCGAGCGTGCACGTGCGCAACCGCCATCTGTCTTTGATCACGATCACTTTCACTTTTGCGGGCTGCGCGGCAGTGTCACTTTCACAGCCGCGCGGCCAATGCTTGTTGATTGAAAACAGCTGAGCGTTTGGCACTCTTATAGAAGGATGTGCCGAGGGACAAAGGCTTTAATGAAGTTGCACTTAGACTTCGTTCAAGGTACCTCGTGTTCAATACACTTGTCATTCCCAAGCATAGCTCGACTGACTACAATACATTGCAAATTTCTAAAAAAGTGCTTTGCACTTCGTAATTAACCATATGAATTGCAGGCCACACATTACCAGCCAGTGCAATTAAAGGGTGGCAGCCCTGTGGTCCTCGCACAGTGTGACTTGCAAAGCCATGACCAGATGCTTGGCGACTGCTTGCGAAAGCATGGAATTATTACTGCCTTCCCTGGGTTTCTGGTAACCATTCACAGAGTGCAAGCTGTCCTTACTTGACTGCCTGTACTGTGTGTGTGCAGTCTGGGCATTCGGGAGGAGCTGACAATAGTGCCTGGAGTGACTGCAGAACTCCCCCATGTAACATTCACAGTGTGACCCCTGACCTTTAATGGAATACGGGTGGCGATGCAGGCACATTCCAAGTGCTGTATTTGAGTTCTGTATTTGCGTGCAGGCCTCCATACCAGCAGTTGCTAATTCTCGCAGCGTATCTCAAGCAGAGCTCTGTCGCATCAGTATTAATGAGGTGGGTGGTTTTCGACCTTCTGAAAAGTTCCTTTTCACTGTGAGAAGCTTTGAGACTCTTTGAGCCTTCGAGCAGCATAAAGCAAAATATTTTTTATTTATTTAATAAAGTTTTATATAGCGCTAGTAAGACCCGTGGGTATCAGAGCGCTTTACATACACAAAGGAAAGAAAAACAAGCATTGGCATAGCCAATAGGTCTCGCCTTTGGGATCTTATAAGTGTTTAGTTACCTAGCAACAACATCAACTGTTGCATGGCTAAACACTTATAAGGTTCCAAAGGTGAGACCTATTGGCTATGCCAATGCTTGTTGTTAAATGTTTTGCTTTTTAGGATTTTACAAACTGCACACGGATCCTGGCAGTGAAAACTTATTTCACATTAGCATCCTAAATGCGGTACACAAACGCATCATTCCACTATTCACAATGCATAAGTCACAAACTACGAATACTGACTGTCATCTTTAACCACATCACTGGTATTGCTTTCGTTCATCTCGCAAAGTTAGCAGCAGGTATTCAAACCGTAGGTTGCACTGAGGTTTCTGTGACAGGTGCTCAAACGAGTGACCTTACCTGCCACTCACCTTCATGCTTGCAGCAGCTCTCGTGTGCGATGGGAGGAGCTTCTTAAATACAGATTCAAATAATTGTGTCTCTGACCTGCCGGCCTTGACACCGTGAACGTCTTGTAAATACTAAATCCCTGTCAGCATTTCTTCGTAATGGAGGATTCCCTTGGCCTCGGGTGGCCCTTGTCAGGACTCGTCTTGTGCTTGAGGGAATCCCTGTGAGGCTGGACACGTGCCGAAAGGATTCCCTCGCCCCTAATCCCTGAGCTTTATCTGGCGCCCTCGGGGGCCTCCTCTGACGCACACACCTGCCATCTGTTAGATCCGGTTCTGCCTGGCTGTGAACAAGCCGCAGGCCGCTGGCGTGCCTTCCTCCATGGGAGCCAAAGCAGGTTCACCGGGTTGAAGGCGCGCCTCTGTGTGCCGTGGAAGGGCCTGGTGACAGGCCTCGGCGCGCTCACAGAAGTGAAGACGCGCCCCGCCCGCACTGCACTAACGTGCTTGGCTGGGCCGGAACTGACGCATGTTAATGTCTATACGTAAATACAGTAAGGAGGACATTGGCCGGAAACGCATCCTTTGGCCAACTTTTGCGTCAAGCGCGAGATTACAGAAGGCAGTTTAAGGCGGGGAAAGATACAGTTTATTTGTAGTAGATAGCTCTCTCCATGCCACCCGCCGCACCTTTTTTACATGCATTCTGGAATTTGAAGGTGTGGTTCAATCCGATCGAACCAATATCACTAACCTTGATTGTAACTGCTTGTCCTTCATCATACTTTGACCTGCAGCAAGAGAGAAAGGCGAGGAAAGAGGAGAAACAGAAAGGTGCGAAGAAGAACCTGGAAGAGTTAAAGAAAAAGCTTAGAAGAAGCCCGAGGGGAATGAGGACTATAGCAGCCCAGGTATTCGGTAAACCCAACATTCAGTAGCAGGCTCCTAGAATCATCTTTGGGCCCCTGTACTCACTGGTGGCCCTCGCATGGGTTAGGGTGACCAACTGGCATTGGTGCGAATTCAGGACGGTGAGTGTAAAAATTCAGGACAAAGGGTCAAAATTCAGGACACAAATTCAGGACAGGAGGTCAAAATTCAGGACAATAGGTACGTTTTACAGACACATCAGAGGAGGTCGCGCAATAGTATATACGTAAGGCCAGCCATATCCAAACATATTCAACCATTTGCAAACCTATCCATCATGTATCCTTCCATCTATCATTTAAACTCATCCATCCCTTCAGCCATCCTTTCACTCATCCATCCACTATCCATCCATCCACCCTTTCACCCTATCCATCTGTACACTCATGCATCCACTCTTCTACCCATCCATTCACTCATCCATCCAGCCATTTACCCTTTCACCCATCCAGCCATCCTTTCACTTACTCATCCATCCACTCAGTCACTCATCCTTCCACCCATCCACCCTTTCAGTCATCCATCCATCCATCCTCCCTTTCTCTCCCCAACAACCCTTTCACTTAGCCATCCTTCCTCCCATCCATCCACCCACCCATCCATCTACTCATCCACTCATGAATCCATCCATTGACCCTATCACTCATCCATCCTTTCGCTCATCCATCTATCCTTTCACTCCTTCACTTATCTATCCATCCTTTTGTCCATCTACCCTACCTTTCACTCACTCATCCATCCTTACATCCACCCATTCCTCATCCCTCCATCCATTCACCCTTGCACTTATCAATTCATCAATCATTTCACTCATCCATCCACCCACTCACTCATCATCCACCTTTTCACTCATCCATACTTTCACTCATCCATCCACCCTTTTACCTATCCAGCTACCCTTCCACCCATACATCCAGCTATTTACCTTTTCTCTCATCCATCCTTCCACTCACTCATCAATCCATCCATCCTCTCTCATTATCCATCTATTCAATCTATCATTCATCCATTCGCCCTTTCACTTATTCATCCACCCATCCCATCACTTACTCACTCGCCCACCTTTTCATTTTAATTTTGAGCTGAGCCTTTTTGAGAAGAGGCCCATCAAGAACTTAACCCTTGCTGCAGGAGCCATTCCAGGACTGGGACAGGATCAACCACGGGGGGGGGGGGGGTCAGGAGCCATCACAGGGGTGGGCGGCAGGAGCCATCACAGGTGGGGGGACAGGAGCCACCACATGGGAGGGGCAAGAGCCATCACTGGGGGGGGGGCAGGAGCCATCACAGCAGGGGGAACAGGATCCACCAGGGTGGGCATGCAGTATTCTAGTATCATCTTGGTCTCTTCCAGGGTGGGGTAGGGCTCCTCACCCCCTCCTGGACAGGACAATGAGAAGACAGGCTCTCTTTCCAAAATGTTAGTTTTGCCATCCCCCACTGTGATGTACAGTAAGCCTGGGCAAAGCACTATGCTATGCTCGCGTAGTTTGCGAAGTTCGCGTTACTTCGCACTACGCGAATTGCACGTAGCACAGTGCAAACACGCGTAGCGCAGCGTAGCATAGTGCAGTGGTCATTTTTTGCTTGCTCGCGGTCCTCAACGTCAAGTTGGCGACCGCGAGCAAGCAAAATGACATCCTGGCGAGACTTTTTCCTCGTTCGCGATCAGCAACCTCAAGTTGCCGATCGCGAGCGTGAAAAATAAACCACGCGACGAGATTCTCAACGCGGGGAGGTCAGGTTTCTCATTGCGAGTGGTCGCGTATGCTCGCGACCGCTCGCGATGAGAAACTACCAGTCCGCGTTGAGAAAACTGCCGCTCGAGTAAAAATCTACAGAAAACTACAGCTCGCACTGTGCAAGATGCCGTTTTCAATGATTGCACAGTGCCGGATGCTTGTCCGCACTGTGCAATCATTGAAAACGGCATCTTGCACAGTGCGAACAGGGTACTACGCAGTTCGCGAAGTGCTATGCGTAGCTCGCGTAGTGCGAAGTGACTTTGCGTAGCTACGCGTAGCGCTGCTTCGCAAACTACGCCCAGGATAATGTACAGTACTTAAAGGAGATACTCCACGAGAACTGATTTAACTGATTGTCCTCCATACTTTGTTAATCAGTGTGGGTGCGATTGTGCCATTTCTTTATTTTATTACATTATGGACTGCATGCTTGAAGAACCGAGGTTTGCTTAAAGTTTAGTGACAGTAATTAAGCTCTGTGACGAGAACCACCACGTGCTGCCTTGGTGTAATCAGGGCCGGTTCTAGGACGTTTGGGGCCCTGGGCAGAAAGGGAATGTGTGAGGCCCCTCTAAATTGCAGACACATGACCATTCAGGGCTGTTTGCATCTGAATAGATGCCCCTGCGCCTGAAGCTTCAGCCCCCCCTCTCAGTCACCTTCAAACACCTCTTAACAGCTCATTAAGGGCGGAAGGTGTGAGGGTTGCCATCCCGCTGTGCCTCTCCAATGCTGCTGGGTATCTGAGCTCGATTTGTCGCATATATGTCTGGGCAGGCCTGCTTCAGGGCCCTCCTTTATCTCTTCTTAGTCTTACAAGGCCCAGTAAATCGCACTCTTTTCCAAATCTCTTTCTAAATATTATCACTCTCAAAAACTGTTTTTTCTATGTAATTTTCCTTTGATGGGAAGAGGAGGTTTCTGAGGTGGTAGTATCAGGCAAGTGACACTACTTGGGCTTCCTCTGTTCGAGCCTTCATGGAGGATCCCTCTTCATTACTACCTCCACCTGGCCCCAGACTCCGCAACGCACTGCCTTGCAGGCTTGATTATCCACTACTCCTCTCCAGTGCACCTTATCTCACAGCTGACCTTGGGCCCCAGCCCCATATCAGGCATCATCGGGCTCCACTTTCATTTTTCCCGGTAAAAACAGTAAAATCACCTTCAAACTTAAAACATTGAATATAGCAGTAAATATAATTAGCATGCCCTTTAAAGTATGTTCCACAGTAGCCCTTATGACCCGACTGCTAATTAAATAAACAAAAACAGAAAGGCCATGACAGGGCCGGCTTTAGCGCTGATGCGAAAGTCTTTTTTGGCGCCGCACCAATAATCACTGCCATACGCCACAAGTGCCCCTCTGCTCCCCATAGCCCCTCCCCCTCATGACCTCCTCCTCAGATTCCCTCACTGCCACCCTCTATCAATGCCCCTCATTTCTCTGTAGCCCCTCCCCCTCATGACCTTCTCCTCAGAATCCCTCACTACCATCCTCCAGCAGTGCCCCTCATCTCTCCCTAGCTCCCCCTCCTCCCCCCTCCACCCATGACCTCTTCCTCGGATTCCCTCACTGCCACCCTCCAACAGTGCCCCTCATCGCTCCCTAGCCACTCCCACTACCTCCTCCTCGGATTCCCTCACTGCCACCCTCCAACAGTGCCCCTCATCGCTTCATAGCCCCTCCCACTACCTCCTCCTTGGATTCCCTCACTGCCACCCTCCAACAGTGCCCCTCAGCTTTACGTAGCCACTCTCTCATATGCATTTCATTTGTTGTGTAGCGCTACTCATATCAGTGTAGTGTGTGTCAGTGTCATTAATAGCGAGCGTTATCTGGGCATTTTTTTTATTGTCCTATTGTTGTCCTGCATCAGCCATGATAACGATAAAAACTGATTAAATGAAGCACACACGAAGTACAAACCCTGCTGGGCCTGTGCAGATTTTAAAAAGAAAAACAAATAGTGACACATTCTCCTACCTACTCCATTAGTCAAACTTAGTGTCGCAGCCTGATCTGATATGCAGCTGCAGGGGTTGGGAAAGGTGAATAAAAATAAACAAACTTATTTTCTCCTGCGCTGCATAGAAAAAGAATATCCACGCAGCAGGACAGTAAGCAAAGGTTACCGCAGCCAAAGAAAGGATTTGTCGCCTTCCGCCATGCCCCTGGTGGAGCTGAAGGGGTGAAAAAATAAACAAAGCCTCGTTAACATGTAAATGGTCTTTTAAAGACCTGTGAAGTACTCGGGTACAACTGCGATAATCTCAAAAACTGTCTGTGTGCGCGCGCATGGGGGCACACACACGAAGGGGGAGGTGGGGGGGGGGGCTTTGAAGCACTTGAGCCCCATGGCGTTGCGCGCCTCCCTTCAAGCCCTCACTGCAAGGGCCAAGGCTCCAGTTTACAAGACACATACATTTAGGGTGGTGCGACCGGTGCCTGCGTTCCCTGGACCAGGTCAGGACCCCACGCATTATCTTAATGCAATGTATGGAGTATTCTCCAGAGCCATGTACCCGTCTGGTGCACCTTCGGGTCCTATGACCTTCAGTTTGGGAGTTCCTCAAGCCTATCCTCAGGCTCCCTTCATGCCATTTTTTCCGGCGACGCCGTCTTGGCATCTACCGGCGCCGAGGACATCGACGCCGCTCCCTTCTTCACCGGCGCCGACTCGACCCTGTTCGACGCCGGCTGCCCCTGTGGATCCACGTTCGACGCCGGCTCCGGCGCCGTCGGATTCGATCACGACGCCGCCGATGCCGGTTGTGAGAATCACGTCTAGGAGGGAGGCTCAGAGGGTACTGGATGAGCAAAGATACCTTATGGAGGAGGTAGAAGAAGGGGAACTCATGGAGTCGGACGATGTTTTTGAGGAGTTGAAGGAGGCTAGTGGCCTGGACTTGTAACCCGAATGGGAGGTTACTCCTCCTTCTGATGTCCCTTCGAAGGATGTGGCACCATACCATGCCGTTATAAGAAAGGCAGCTGAACTTTTAGATCTGCAGTTACCTTCTGCCGAGTTCAAACCGAACATCTTAACGGAAGTTCTGCACTCTCCTTCTGCTGTTTCTGAGCCTCTGCTCCCTTTTAACGACGCCATCATAGAGCCAGTGATGGAGGTGTGGCGTAAGCCCTTTTCTGCTCCGGCAGTTTCCAAAGTCATAGCCAGGAGGTATAGGGCAGCTCCAGGAGACCCAGAATTTTTAACATCTCATCCGTCTCCTGAGAGTCTGGTTGTTCAGGCTGCATGTGCAAGAAAATCATCTGGCTCATTTCCTCAGGTCCCGAGTGACAGGGAAGCAAAAAAGCTGGATCAGTCGGCCAAGACGGTCTTTTCTTCGGCCAGCATGGCTCTCAAATCAACGAATGCCACCTGTCTCTTGGGACGTTATATACATGCTCTCATGGACTCGGCTAAACAACTAGCCCCAAAACTATCAGAGGAGGATAGGGTTGGTTATAATGAGATCCTTTTGGATGCCCAGGCAGCGGCGCGTCAGGTGATCCAGAGTGGATTGGACACAGCTGACTCGGTGCCAAGAGTCATGGGATCTTCTGTTGCCACCAGGAGGAGTGCATGGCTTAAATCATCGGAATTTTCCCCTGATGTCCAGTCAACTCTCTTGGACTTGCCTTTTGATGGCTCTGGTCTTTTTGGGAAGAAAGCGGATGCTGCGCTGGAAAGATTTAAGGAGAGTAAGGCCACGGCTAAATCTTTGGGCCTTCAAACTGAACCAAGAGGTTCATTCAAGAGGTACAGGGGCTTCAGAAGGTCTACCTTTCGTACATACAGACAGCCACAGCAGCAGCAGCAAAGCACTCTGTATAAGGGTTACAGAGGCAGAATCAGGGGTCGCACTCGTGGCCAACAGCTCTCCTCCTCCTCCTCTTCCTCCTCCTCAGCCCCTCCCACCACTGCAAAGCAGCCCTAGATCCAACATTCTGGATCATGCTGGTCCGGTGGGGGGCTGGCTTACCCATTTTCTACAAGATTGGGAATCCGTTACTACAGACCTTTGGGTTCTAGAGCTTGTAGAAAATGGGTACGCCCTTCCCTTTCGGGAATTCCCTCCAAATTACCCTCTTTGTCAAGGGGTTTGCTCAGAGGACCACCGTCTTCTCCTACAGGAGGAAGTCCTGACGTTACTAAAAATAGGTGCGATAGAGGTGGTTTCAGAGCAGGAGAGGGGTCATGGATGCTACTCCCGGTATTTCCTAATTCCGAAAAAGGACGGCAGATTGCGTCCGATATTGGACCGCAGGATCTTGAATCTTTATCTGAAGCAAGAGAAGTTCAAGATGCTCACCCTTGCACAGGTTCTTCAAGCGCTGAATCAGGAGGACTGGATGGTGTCGATCGACTTGCAGGATGCGTATTTCCACATCCCCATCCTGAAGTTGCACAGGAAGTATCTCCGGTTTACAGTAGGGTCGCAACATTATCAGTTTGCGGTCCTTCCGTTTGGTCTTACTACTGCACCTCGAGTCTTCACGAAGGTGATGGCAGTGGTGGCAGCCCATCTCAGAAGGGCGGGGATTTCGGTTTTCCCCTATCTGGACGACTGATCAAAGCGGAGTCGCCAGAGAAGGTGCTTCATCATCTGCAGGTTACGACTCAGCTGTTGTACAAATTGGGTTTTTCGATTAACGTGCCCAAATCTCACCTGGTGCCCTCTCAGCGCAACCTGTTCATAGGGGCAGTACTGGACACTACTGTGTGTCGAGCATTCCCCCCTCTACAAAGGATTCTTGGCATACAGGAAATGATTCCTTTGTTTTACGATGGAGCGGTCGTTCCAGTCCTGAAGGTCCTTCGTCTACTCGGTCTGTTTGCTTCCTGCATTCTGTTGGTCAACCATACACGCTGGCACATGAGGGCGCTCCAGTGGTGCCTCCGCAGGCAGTGGTATCAGCACAAAGGAGATCTCAGGGAGTCTGTGAGGATCTCCAGAGAAGCTGCGGCGGATCTGTCTTGGTGGAGCGTGGAGGGCAATCTGTCTCAAGGAAAGCCCTTCCATCTACCTCCATCGGTGGCCACAGTAATAACGGATGCATCCACTTTAGGGTGGGGTGCTCATCTGAGGGATCTGGAGATCAAGGGTCTTTGGTCTCCAGAGGAAAGGTTGCTTCACATCAACCTTCTGGAATTGCGGGCGATACGTTTGGTGCTCAAGGCCTTCCTCCCATCCCTTCCCGGTCAGTTGGTTCAAGTCCTGATGGACAACACTACCGCGATGTGGTATGTCAACAAGCAGGGAGGAGTGGAGTCGCTTTGTCTCTGCAGAGAGGCTCTGCGTCTCTGGTCCTGGGCTCAGGAGCAGCAGATTTGTCTGTTGGTAAATCATCTGGCCGGAGTTCTGAATGTGCGTGCAGACAGTCTCAGTCCGCAGTTCTCCGCCGACCACGAGTGGAGGCTTCATTCAGAGGAGGATAGGGTTGGTTATAATGAGATCCTTTTGGATGCCCAGGCAGCGGCGCGTCAGGTGATCCAGAGTGGATTGGACACAGCTGACTCAGTGCCAAGAGTCATGGGATCTTCTGTTCCCACCAGGAGGAGTGCGTGGCTTAAATCATCGGAATTTTCCCCTGATGTCCAGTCAACTCTCTTGGACTTGCCTTTTGATGGCTCTGGTCTTTTTGGGAAGAAAGCGGATGCTGCGCTGGAAAGATTTAAGGAGAGTAAGGCCACGGCTAAATCTTTGGGCCTTCAAACTCAACCAAGAGGTTCATTCAAGAGGTACAGGGGCTTCAGAAGGTCTACCTTTCGTACATACAGACAGCCACAGCAGCAGCAGCAAAGCACTCTGTATAAGGGTTACAGAGGCAGAATCAGGGGCCGCACTCGTGGCCAACAGCTCTCCTCCTCCTCCTCCTCCTCTTCCTCCTCCTCAGCCCCTCCCACCACTGCAAAGCAGCCCTAGATCCAACATTCTGGATCATGCTGGTCCTGTGGGGGGCTGGCTTACCCATTTTCTACAAGATTGGGAATCCGTTACTACAGACCTTTGGGTTCTAGAGCTTGTAGAAAATGGGTACGCCCTTCCCTTTCGGGAATTCCCTCCAAATTACCCTCTTTGTCAAGGGGTTTGCTCAGAGGACCACCGTCTTCTCCTACAGGAGGAAGTCCTGACGTTACTAAAAATAGGTGCGATAGAGGTGGTTTCAGAGCAGGAGAGGGGTCAGGGATGCTACTCCCGGTATTTCCTAATTCCGAAAAAGGACGGCAGATTGCGTCTGATATTGGACCTCAGGATCTTGAATCTTTATCTGAAGCAAGAGAAGTTCAAGATGCTCACCCTTGCACAGGTTCTTCAAGCGCTGAATCAGGAGGGCTGGATGGTGTCGATCGACTTGCAGGATGCGTATTTCCACATCCCCATCCTGAAGTTGCACAGGAAGTATCTCCGGTTTACAGTAGGGTCGCAACATTATCAGTTTGCGGTCCTTCCGTTTGGTCTTACTACTGCACCTCGAGTCTTCACGAAGGTGATGGCAGTGGTGGCAGCCCATCTCAGAAGGGCGGGGATTTCGGTTTTCCCCTATCTGGACGACTGATCAAAGCGGAGCCGCCAGAGAAGGTGCTTCATCATCTGCAGGTTACGACTCAGCTGTTGTACAAATTGGGTTTTTCGATTAACGTGCCCAAATCTCACCTGGTGCCCTCTCAGCGCAACCTGTTCATAGGGGCGGTACTGGACACTACTGTGTGTCGAGCATTCCCCCTCCACAAAGGATTCTTGACATACAGGAAATGATTCCTTTGTTTTACGATGGAGCGGTCGTTCCAGTCCTGAAGGTCCTTCGTCTACTCGGTCTGTTTGCTTCCTGCATTCTGTTGGTCAACCATACACGCTGGCACATGAGGGCGCTCCAGTGGTGCCTCCGCAGGCAGTGGTATCAGCACAAAGGAGATCTCAGGGAGTCTGTGAGGATCTCCAGAGAAGCTGCGGCGGATCTGTCTTGGTGGAGCGTGGAGGGCAATCTGTCTCAAGGAAAGCCCTTCCATCTACCTCCATCGGTGGCCACAGTAATAACGGATGCATCCACTTTAGGGTGGGGTGCTCATCTGAGGGATCTGGAGATCAAGGGTCTTTGGTCTCCAGAGGAAAGGTTGCTTCACATCAACCTTCTGGAATTGCGGGCGATACGTTTGGCGCTCAAGGCCTTCCTCCCATCCCTTCCCGGTCAGTTGGTTCAAGTCCTGATGGACAACACTACCGCGATGTGGTATGTCAACAAGCAGGGAGGAGTGGAGTCGCTTTGTCTCTGCAGAGAGGCTCTGCGTCTCTGGTCCTGGGCTCAGGAGCAGCAGATTTGTCTGTTGGCAAATCATCTGGCCGGAGTTCTGAACGTGCGTGCAGACAGTCTCAGTCCGCAGTTCTCCGCCGACCACGAGTGGAGGCTTCATCCAGAGGTGGTTCGTCATGTTTTCCGGATGTGGGGAACCCCTCGGGTGGACCTGTTTACCACTCACGAGAACGCTCACTGCCCGTCTTTCTGCAGTCTCCAGTATCCGATGCAGGGAGCATTGGGGGACGCGTTTCAGTTGATATGGGACTCACATCTCCTTTACGCGTTTCCTCCCATACCCTTGATTCCTCGGGTTCTGAGGAAGATTCGCCAAGACCGGGCCCAAGTCATATTGATCGCCCCGGATTGGCCAAGAAGGGTGTGGTATACAGATCTTCTCCACCTCTCCTCGTGCCCTCCGCTCCGTCTCCCTCTCAGGGCAGACCTCCTCTCGTAGTCGGAGGGGCAGGTTCTACACCCCCACCTCCAGAGCTTACACCTTCATGCCTGGAGATTGAACGGGGCAACCTGAATTCTTTTTCTCTCCCACCAGATGTTGTAGATGTAATTTTATCTGCCTGACGTCATTCCAACAAATCTATCTATTCCTATAGTTGGTCTAAATGTGTGCTTTGGTGTGGGGAGAAGTCAATTGATCCTTTGAGGGCTCGTTTATCTGACATTCTGCAGTTTGCCCTTTCTCTTGCTCAGCAAGGTTTTGCTGTAGCCACTGTAAAGGGTTACTTATCGGCTTTGTCGGCATTCCTTTGCTTGCAGGATCAGCCATCCTTGTTTAAATTGCCTATTGTTTTACGATTTCTAAAGGGCCTTACAAACAAGTTTCCTCCTACTCCTTTTATTGTGCCTCAATGGGACTTAAATCTTGGCTTAACTTATCTGATGGGTTCTCCCTTTGAGCCCTTACACAAGTGTCCCTTGAGACTGTTGTCTTTCAAGACGGATTTTCTCATTGCGATCACCTCGGCAAGGAGGGTAAGTGAGCTTCAAGCTCTGAGTTCAAAACCCCCGTTCTTGACCATTCATGCTGAAAGAATGGTACTCAGGACCAGGGCAGTTTTTCTGCCTAAGGTGGTATCTCCTTTCCATCTGGGGCAATCCATTACCCTCCCTACCGTTTATCCTCCCCCTCACCCTTCCAAGGAGGAGGAGGAGAGACTGCACCACTTGGACCCTAAGAGGGCGGTGAGCTTCTACCTTCATAGGACAAAAGACTTTCGAGTTGATGACCAGCTCTTCGTGGGCTTTGTTGGCTGCAGGAAAGGCAGAGCGGTGCACAAGCGCACCCTTTCCAGATGGATTGTCTTGTGTATCAAGATATGCTACTCTTTGGCCGGTAAGGAACCTCCAGAGGGTTTAAGAGCTCATTCCACTAGAGCTAAGTCTTCCACTTCTGCTTTGTCTAGAGGTGTTCTTGTGGAGGACATTTGTAGGGCGGCAACTTGGGCCTCCCTTCACACTTTCGCAAAGCATTACTGCTTGGATTCTGAGGTAAGGAGGGATGGACATTTTGCTCGTTCCGTCCTTCAGGACTTTCTGGTATAGAAGGGTGGACACCCTCCTCCGGGAGTGGGACTTCTATGGGAATCTTTTCACAAGGTGAGGAATCCACTGGCAGATGTATCCATCAGAAGAACAAGTTACTTACCTTCGGTAACGCTTTTTCTGGTGGATACAGTATCTGCCTGTGGATTCCTCACTGACCCACCCGCCTCCCCGTTGTCCACCCTTGTATACCTACAATTCTGATGATAGTGTTTCAGAATGTATTTGTTACTGTCAAAGGCATTGTGTTATTTCTTTTGCCTTCCTATTTATTCTCCACACTGTGTGTGGTGATTTGTATATTATGTACTGTGTATACTGTGTATATATTGCTGTCAGTCCGTCCGTGTGCCTCGAAGGCACGGAAAAAAGGGCGGAACTGACGTCATCACGCCGACGAGGTCTTCTTATGGAGCCGGTGACGTCAGCGGAGTCGCGAGCGGAGCCGTGTCTCTGTGACATCATCTTCGACCTCATCGGCGTGGACTGCTACAAAAGTTTCCGAATGTTGTTGGCGCAGGGGATATTCACAAGGTGAGGAATCCACAGGCAGATACTGTATCCACCAGAAAAAGCGTTACCGAAGGTAAGTAACTTGTTCTTTTCACACATCTAGGCTCACCTTCTCACACTATTCTCTCAAAGATCCTCTTTTCTGTCCCATCTACTTCTTCTTATACTATTCTCGCTGAGACGTACTCACGACTCAATTAAATGCTCCCAACATAAAAACACATGCACACATTACCTACTTTATGTGGTAAATAATTTAATTACCGGGACTTAATTTGATGCGGAAAATCTATAATAATAGCTCAGTAAAATAAGAGGCAGAATCCGTGGTATTAGAGGTTCAGAACGGGCTTTATTCCTATACAAAGGAACATAATTCGAATTATGGGCCTTCTATTCCATCACCACGAGAGTTCAGGAAGGAAGGAACATATATTATTGACAGATAAGCAGTTTTATAGAAAATACATTACAATGAAACAGATGCAAGAGGCGTAACAGTTGAAAACAGAGATAAAAGCATACATGCGTAACTAAAATGGGTGTAACTAGGCGTAACTAAAGAACGCTATTAGATATGATGTCATAAATGGGTGGTTCCATGAAAGAATTTCGCAATGTCAGCAAAAATACTTGGCAGAGATGCGCGCGCAGCCGCATGACGTGTGATTTGACGTGCAACTAGAGGGAGAAAAGGGACTTGACATTTAGCTCTATATGTGGAGACAGAAGTCTGGGGTTATGTCAACCTAATCCCAAATCATATCTAATATCCTATGTTTAAAGAACAGTGTTATCCAAAAAGAGAGGTCTCTTAGGATAGAATCTTATTCTATACTGACTATACTGACTGTTAGTGCGTGTACAAGCGTCTAAGTGTCTACACTAGATGCGAGGGGGTAGGAATATTCCATGGTAACAGGGCTATGAATTACTTGTATGAGGGCAGCGAGGTCTGGCCCTTTGCACGGTAGCTGGAGGAATGTTTACCCAAACTGCTAGACAGGAATGCATCGGATGAGGAGCGGAGCAGAGCAGATAATCTTGAAGGTAAAATACAGTTTTTGGCAGGCAGATAGGCCGAGTCAGGCACCGTTAGCCGCGCAGGGAGTAAGACAAAGTTCATGGTCACAGATGCGAGCTCAGACTGGAGCTTTCAGAGGCAGAAGGCAGGAAAAAGCTTAATGGCAGAATCAGGGCCTACTCGCCTGGACTGTAAAATGGGATAAATGAACCATATAAAGCCGGTGGCCTTTCATACTTAGGAATAGAATATCCGGCCCATTCATGGCGGATCTGAAAGAGGACATGTTGACAGTGGACGCACATGTGTTTGCGTCTTCATAACTGGTACTGGAGGGAACATACATGTACTTGTGATTTATACATGAAACCGTTGGGGTCCAAGATAGGGGACATAACCGACCATAAAAATCCATATTTCCACATTCCCTCCTTGTTCCCTACTTGCCCTTAGGAGATATCAATCTTCATCAATCCATCAATCTGTTCATATAACATCATTTGTTCTTCTTTCTTCTTCCGGGATCTTGAACGAAAACTTGGATGTGGGATACACGAGGTGGCACATAGACCACAAATCGCTGGCCCACATTGTAGACATAAGCAGCAACTGAATAGTATGAGAAAGCCAATACCTAGGAAGGATAGTATTCTCCATCCCCAGGCTGACAACACGCCCCAGAACCAACCGGACCAAGTCCAGGTGCCTGGATTCTGGTGTATCTGGCTTACAATCTTATGAAGGCGGGTTATGGCTTTATATACTGACGGCGAATTTTCTGGTATGAAAATGCAACAACTTGATCCGATGACCCTACAAGCTCCGCCCCTATCGGCCAGGATGACGTCAAGGACAAGACGATTTTGAAGCACAACAATCCGCATAGCAGACTGCTCTTCTGTTAAATTGCCTAAGGCGGAAATAGTTTCGTTCACTACTGCTTCAAGGGTTCTGGTTAATCTACGTATCAACTTACTATTAGTGACTGTACCTATATAAGGAAAGAAACCTTTATTGAAATCTGTGTATTTTTCCCATGCTGTTTCAGTGTAATCGACTATTGGGAGATCTCTCTGCTGTCTATTGTGTACTAAATGAGTATTTCTATGATAATCAGGAGGAGCTAGGAAAACAGGTGGTAGAAGGAATGCTATGTAACAGGTACCATCCCAATCTAAAGGTAGGCATATATATGCGGTCTGGCCACATATGAAGTAGGAATGACGAGAAGCTCTAAATGTAGACTTGCCTTGATCACTGAATTTTATCACAGTGGTGCATTTACTATGGCCCATGTGTATGGAGCCATTCTTTCTTATGCATAGTTCCCCTTTAACTGGGAATACGGACATGGCGGGCAAGATTGGTGTAGCTTCAGATTCAACGTTCAGGATCATGAGGTTAAGTGTAAAATTACCTAATCCATATACTTCATTTTCTAGATCAGTTCCTGTTCTTTTGGGAAGTCCCTCCTTGTTAGGGTAGCAGACTTTAAGCAAAACTAAGTTCAGGTTTCCCCATACCCAGTTGTCTTGATAAACTGCTGAGTTTGAATCTAAGGAATTAATTAAACTAAACCATGCTCCACAGGAGCCATTGTGTGTGAACGGATATGGAAAGAGGGGCAAAACTCCCTTATAGTTCTGATAGGGAGGGAGTCGGCCACATATCCAACAATTTGTAGCATTGCTAGTCTGATGGGAATGATGTAACATACTAATAAAAGTGTTGTTGCGCAGCGCAAATCTATAGGACAACTCATGCGGTGGTAATTCACTAAAAGAATGTTCAGCAGTAACATTGTAAACATGTTTAGAAATAGGACAATATATGTGCAACAATATACTTGCAGCGATTATTAAAAGACATAAGAAAAATAAAATTAATAACGTCACTGTGCAATGACTACGCAGTGATTTACAGTACGCATGTTTTTTCAACTTCCTTTGATTATTTCTTTCTCTATTCCGGTCCAGAGGATACATGTCAGAGACAAATTCAACCGATTCACCTTGGAGAGGACTTAAACAATCAAATTGTCTGACTGACTGGACCTCAATTTTAGTCTGTATAGTTCTGAGTTCGTTTGCTCAACCAAAGGGAGCTTTGAGTCTGTTTTTGAAGAAACACAGGGTTTAGTCTCTATATCGGATGGTAGTCCATGAAATTTCTTGATATGACTCGAATGTATCCAGCCTTTGCGACCTTCGATCTTCACGGCTGTCCTCGTGGTGAGCAGAACAAGTTGAGGCGATTTCCACCTCGGATCCAGCTGAGTCTTCCGGTCAAAATTACGCACTAACACCAAGTCCCCGGGAACTACGTCATGGGGTTTCACCTCGGTGTTGTCGGGAAAGGCTGCAGCTACCTGTGAACGACAAGATTGTAGTGCAGACATCAAGGAAGCCAGGTAATCTGTCAGCATATTACAGTCAACGTCAGTTATTTTACGAGGTATAGGCGTCCCCCACATATTTGGTGGTCTACCGAAGATCACCTCATACGGGGATAGCCCTGTTCGAGAATGTGCTACCATTCTCATGTAAAAGAGTGCGACTGGTAAGGCTACTACCCAATCGACACCTTTCTGTCTACATATTTTGGACAATCTAATTTTCAGAGTTTGATTATGTCGTTCCACGAGACCTGCTGCCTCGGGGTGTCGGACACAGTGGAATCTCCATTGATAACCTAACAAAAGTGAAACGTGTTTCATTAGTTCGGACGAGAACGGCTGGCCGTTATCTGAGTAGACAGCACGTGGTAAACCGTACCGTGGGAAGAATTCTCGAACTAACTGTTTGGCAGTAGTCGGGGCAGTGTAATCTGAAACCGGGTATGCTTCTGTCCAACGGGAAAGAGCACAAACAATTACAAGAACGTATTTGAATCCTCGACATCGTTCCATCTGGATATAATCCATCTGGAGGACTTCAAAAGGGTGATCAGGAGGCTGAAATCCACCCTGTTCTACGGGAATGCTTTTACCTGGGTTAAACTGACAACAGATCATACAGGTACGAACTTTTTGTTTAGCTGCTGCTCGTAAATGTTTGTTGAACCAAATGTGTTGAATGCTGTCTAGCATAGCTTTTTCTCCTAGGTGCGCTGGACTATGTATTGTATTAATGATAACTTGGACCATTGAGTCGGGAAGAAACCATATAGATTTTTCCTTCGTCATCCATCCCTGATCAGTTTGGATCCCTCCTAATTCAGTCCATTTCTTTATTTCTTCTGGTGTAGCATGTGTCTGTATGTCAATTACGTCAAGAGCGGGATCCTTAACTGTCATGCAATGTGTTGGTGTCAGAACTATTGTCTTTGTCATGTCAGATGTATGAGCTTTACATTTCATAATTGATATTGCAGTGGGTAGATGTATTGCATCTAATAAGGCATGAATGAGGGGTCCGTGCTGAATGTGGGCACCGTGAGAAGTTAAATAACCTCTCTCTCGCCACAGTACGCCGAAGTCATGTACAACTCCGAATGCATAACGTGAATCAGTGTATATGTTGACTTTCTTATTTGTGGCTTGAATACAGGCTTGTGTCAAAGCGATGAGCTCTGCTGCTTGAGCTGACAAGGTATTAATACGATTTGTTTCAATGACTTCAGTGTCTGTTGTGACTGCATACGCGGCCACTAGCTCTCCTGTACTTGTTCTCATACATGAACCATCTACATACAACGTCAGGTCTGGATCTGTCAATGGGACGTCTGTCAAGTCTTGTCTGGGTTTCGTCGTGATAGTAATAACTTCAATACAATCATGTGCTAGTGGGTCTGTTCCGTTTACTGGCAAAAGTGTGGCAGGATTCAATGTACTACAACGTCTGATTTCTATGTGTGGCTGAAACAATGTTAGTTCGTAACCAGTGAGTCTCGCTATAGTCAAGTGTTGTGTTTGCGTGCGGTTCAAGAGAACCTCTACTGCGTGTGGTACTTGTACTGTCAATGGATGTCCTAACACTATGGCATCGCTTTGTCTGATTGCTAAAGCTGTCGCTGCCACTGATTTCAGGCACGCAGGCAGAGCCTGGGCTACGGGATCTAATGTACTAGAAAAATAAGCACATGGTTTGTGTGATCCTGCTTGTTCCTGTGTGAGTACTGACAAGGCAGTACCTTCGCGTTCTGTAACAAAGAGTGTAAACTGTTTACTGTAACATGGTGTTGCTAGGACAGGTGCTTGACATAAAGCTTTCTTTAAACTTTCAAAGGCGTGTGTATGTTCTTGAGTCCAAGGGAGGACAGTCGATGTGGCCGCCTCCTGGGTTGTCAACTGAATAAGTGGTTTTGCTAGAAATGCATACTGAGGGATCCACTGCCTACAATATGAAGTGAGGCCTATAAAAGCCCGCACCTCCTTTTGCGTCTTGGGTACTGACATGTTATCAATTAACTGTATACGGTCGGGTGTAAGCTGCCTTCCCTCCTTGGACAGCGAGTGACCAAGGTAAACAACTCGCTGGACACAGAATTGCAGCTTAGAAGGGGACACCTTGTGCCCCTTTTCGGCCAAAAAATGTAAAACCGTCAGTGAGGTTTTTTCACATTCAGGTTCGCTTCTAGCGGTGATCAGCAGATCATCGACATATTGAAGCAGGGCAGTGTTGACTGGCATGTGGATACTGTCAAGTTCTCGTTTCAGTGCTTGGCTATAGATGCTGGGGCTTTCTGTGAATCCTTGAGGTGCGCGTGTGAATTTAAAGCTTCGTCCATTTAAACTAAATCCGAACAAGTATTGGCTTTCCGGATCTATTGGGACGCTAAAAAAGGCATTCTTGAGATCAATTACAGTAAAGAATGTTGCTTCAGAATCAATGGCTGTCAGTAATGAAGAAATGTCTGGAACTACGGGGTATTGTGGTACAATACATTTATTTAATTCGCGCAGATCAATAACCAATCGATATACTGGCGGGGCTTTTGGATCAGTTCGTTTAAGAATCGGAATTATCGGGGAATTACATACATTGGAGTCGGTTTCCACAACCACTCCTTGGGTAATGAGCTCGTCAATGATTTGCAGTAAAGCCACTACAGCATCTGGGGGTAACTTGTATTGTCGCAATCGTGGTAGTACCACTCCTGTCTTTAGTGTGACTCGATATGGTGTAATGTTCATGCAACCAACATCTGTAGGGCCTTGTGCCCATAAATGTGTGGGTAAAGTCTGCAGTCGGTGATCCATGTCTCGGGACACATAGTGCCCTTTGAAATCACGTAAAAACAATCTTACTCCTTCCGGAGAACAACATATTATAGCTCCTAGAGCTTTCAATGTTTTTATACCTAACAGGTTTTCTGGACATGATTTAGTAAGCAATAAATCTGTAGTTCGTGTCAAAGGACCAATCGTAAGGGGAAGAGGCTGTGATACTTCGTTAATGATAGGTTTTCCTGAAAAACCAAGGGAAATATTCTGTGAGCCTGAGAGGGGTGCCCCTGGAACTTCACTACGTTTTATTGTTGTTCGGCTTGCCCCTGTATCAAGTAAAAATTTTCTATCTTGGCCTAATAGTTCACTGTGTACATAAGGTCCTTCTTGATCTACAGGGACCTCGATAAGGGGTAAGCCAACTTCCCTCTCTAGGCTGTTTCATGAGTATCGTTGATAATCAGGATAGTCATACTGTGCAGTCTGGTACATCTGTCGTGTCGTTGTTGGTGTGGCAGCAATAGGCTGCGGTGGTGGAGCTGGCATAGACTGTTGCGGAGCTGGCATGGCCTGTGCATGCTGCAGGGCTCCTTGTTGGTTCTGATCCTGTCTAAGTGGTCGTGGTCTTTCTTTTGTATTACCTATGGCGATATTATGTTTTAAAACTGGACAATCGTGTACATAATGACCTGGCTGTTTACAATAGTTGCATGTCCCTTTTACAGAAACTGCTGAAACACTGGACTGTGTCATACCCTTTTTATGACCGTCAGCTGGAACTGTCTGGGAAACTAGCATTTTCATTTTCGTGTCTTTCATGCGTCTTTGTTCATGTTCTTGTTCCTCTCTAATTCTATTGTGATGGTACTGTAGCATTTGTAACATTTGTGACGGAGTGTTACCTTGCCAGGTACTCTCGAATTTCAATACTCTATTCTTAACTTGGGGCAGGGCATTTTCAACTAATTTTGTCACAAATAGATGTGGATAAGATTCGCTACTTGCTTTTATTCCACTATTTATACCAAAACATTTTTCGAATCGGGCATAAAAGTCACTAGTGTCTTCATCTTGCTTTTGTTTACAGGCTGAGATTGCACCCCAGTCTTCCTTTTTCGTAGTTAATAAACGTGGCAGTACCTGTACTAGCAAACCTGGTAGTATTTTGGTCTTCTCCCCAAGCCCTAGACCTGGACCTCGAGCTGTTTCTTCGTTTTCTAATGCTGTCCAATCTATCTTTTGGTCTCCCACCTCCCAATCCTTTTCTTTGAGTTTTTCATAAATGCCCGCAGGCATTAATACCTTTAATATTTTCATAATGTCGGGATAGGTATACTCTCCCATGAGCAACATGTCTTTAATTTCACGGTGGAAACCCGCTGGGTCTTTGTCATGACTGGGTACCACTTTCTTCATTTCTAATAGTTCCATTTTAGATATGGGTGTGTATACAAACACACGTTTAAACTGGTTGTCATCACCTTTTATCGGGTGTACTTCGCGTAAGGGATTCTGTCTATCCATATAATACGTCGTTCTTTCCTTGATGGGCAGTGAGACATGCTCGGGGCATACAAAAAGGATGTACTGCTTTCTGTATTCTAGTATTTCTCTAATTAACTCAGTACCTGAACTTCTCCATTTATTCGTGAGTAATTCAGTTAACATATCAGGTAAGGGACCAGGATCGGAGTGTTGGCTTTTATATAATACGAGGAGTTGTTGAATCATATAGATACCAGCTAAACGCTGTTCATCTGGGTTGAGGTTCAAAAACGTGTGTGCTAGTGTATCATCACTATATTTTCCGGGACTGTCAACCCAGTGAACGGCTGACCTGGCTAATTCTTGTTCGTCCATAGAATCGAGTATATGATAACCCCTTCGTTCTCGGAGTAATTTGTCAGCGGCTTGGAACGAATGTTCGGGGGACCTTATATTTATTATTGGGTTTTGGAAGTTTCTGTTATTATCTGGACGTATCGGACGTATCGGATCAGTAAAGCATCTAGTATTATTGCAAGATCTTCCTCTTCCTACATAGGCCATAGTTTCTAACTGTCCTGTGGGCAGTTCTAATTCTTCCTCCTCTTCGGTTTGTTCAGGCTGGTCTACTGCTAATCTTTCTTCGTGTAATCGTTCTACTTCTTTGCGGATCTTTCGGCACATAGCTATTATACTTAATCGTTTATCATGTCTCCCTTCTGATATATTCCGACTCCATGTGGTAAGAATTTGCATTTCTTCCGGATTTACCCCTGGTCGGTCTTGATTTCTGACCACACAATTTATGAGGAAACGTAACAGTTCTCCCTGTATCTCCACTTTCTGGTACTCCATAGCTCTATTAATGCTTTCAGAATCTCGCCCTGACTGGACAAAATGATATATATTTTCTAAATGTGTAGTCATTCCTGGTAGCCTCCCTAAATATATTGCAGCTCGTCGGATACGTAATGATGCCAGCAGCATTTCATCCTTTTTTGCCGGGCACAGGATCATATCTACAATCTATTAGAAGTTCCTTAAGCGTGTCGGGAGTTACTAGTTTGGGCGTACGTTGGTGGGCTAATTCTTGAAAGGAAAGTTTATTTACTCTGGGTGGCGTGGAAAAAATGTTTGTTGTACCTCCTGTAGCACCGCCTGGGGTGCTGGGTGTGAAAGGATTCGTTGAACGTGATATAGCAACCATAGGTGTCGGTACAGCTGTAGAAACAGATGTGCTTGCCGGAACTTGTGTCGGAATTTGTTGTTGCGGAGGTACAGACGGAGGGTCTTGGCGTTGAACCCCCTCGGCAGGCGGTCTATGTGGTGCAGTGTTAGCATACTCGGGAGCTGCGTCGTCTAAATAAGAGGAAAGGAAAACGTCTTCTGCGGTTCTGGGATGCCCTTTGGGATGTGATTTTATCGGAAACAACGGAGGTGGCAAGTCTTTTGGTATCTCCAGAGTAGCCTTAGGTAACCCTTCGGCCAGAAGAGGATACATACCATTCATAAGGGCATTTCTTTGTCTGTCGACTTGTTCTGCTTTTACTCGAGTACCTTCTTCAATTAATAGATTTTCTCGGACTCTATTTGAATTCTCCTTACTCTTCTCTTCCTGTCTACGTGCTTTTTCTGTACGTCTATACGATTCTTTACGCCATAATTCAATGGCATCTTTCTGTGATTGTCTAGCTTTCCTTTTCCATAATTCTTCCTCCACTTTCATGATGCAATCTGCATCCCAGGTCCCAGTTGCGGGCCACCTCTGACTTTCTGGTAATTCCTTGGTGTAGTCTACCCATAAATCAAGAAATAATATGGCGTCTAGGCCATGTTTATGATACATGAAGTACCCTGGAGTGTCCCTAGGAGGAATGGGAACAGCTTCTTCGAGTACCCCTTTTCTGGTTTTGATCTGTCTTAATTTCGAAAAGAGCGGCATATTGAGAACTGACCTGATACCTAATTTTGAACACGTTTAATACAACAAAACACAATAATGAACAGTCACTCACACCACAATATGCAGAACGTATTTAAAACATTTAACATTTAATGAACAAAAAAATGATGGCCATTTAGGGAACTAGTCACTAAGCATAATACTCGACTCTAACTAGGTAATTCTGAATTATATACTAGACATACTTGATATACTGCTGAACAGTACAGATACACTGCTGAAACAGTGCAGACCGGATTTGTGTACCCAAACCTGTCTTGACCGGCACAACCTATGTGCACGTCAGAACGCCTCCCCGATAATGGTACTCACCGGGTAGCTTGGAACGGAAGGCCTCGGAACTGAACTGAACTGGACTTGGACTCGGACCGGACTGGACTCGACTCGAAACTTCGGAACTTCGGAACCTGGTGGGCCTCTGTATACCTCGGATCTTGCTCTCTCAGCTAGGCTCTGGTCGGGATACTTCGCACTTCTCACCGCCTCGTCTGGGTGTTGATCGCAGCCTCAGTTACCCCCGCTCGGCAGGAGGGAGATACAGGAAATCCTGTGGGTACGCGTTGTTGTCCGTCCAGCTGTGGCAGGAGACCGGGCCTGCAACGCACCGCCGGCGCGTGAGATGAGAAAGTGTCCCTGTTCGGGCGCCATTTATGTGGTAAATAATTTAATTACCGGGACTTAATTTGATGCGGAAAATCTATAATAATAGCTCAGTAAAATAAGAGGCAGAATCCGTGGTATTAGAGGTTCAGAACGGGCTTTATTCCTATACAAAGGAACATAATTCGAATTATGGGCCTTCTATTCCATCACCACGAGAGTTCAGGAAGGAAGGAACATATATTATTGACAGATAAGCAGTTTTATAGAAAATACATTACAATGAAACAGATGCAAGAGGCGTAACAGTTGAAAACAGAGATAAAAGCATACATGCGTAACTAAAATGGGTGTAACTAGGCGTAACTAAAGAACGCTATTAGATATGATGTCATAAATGGGTGGTTCCATGAAAGAATTTCGCAATGTCAGCAAAAATACTTGGCAGAGATGCGCGCGCAGCCGCATGACGTGTGATTTGACGTGCAACTAGAGGGAGAAAAGGGACTTGACATTTAGCTCTATATGTGGAGACAGAAGTCTGGGGTTATGTCAACCTAATCCCAAATCATATCTAATATCCTATGTTTAAAGAACAGTGTTATCCAAAAAGAGAGGTCTCTTAGGATAGAATCTTATTCTATACTGACTATACTGACTGTTAGTGCGTGTACAAGCGTCTAAGTGTCTACACTAGATGCGAGGGGGTAGGAATATTCCATGGTAACAGGGCTATGAATTACTTGTATGAGGGCAGCGAGGCCTGGCCCTTTGCACGGTAGCTGGAGGAATGTTTACCCAAACTGCTAGACAGGAATGCATCGGATGAGGAGCGGAGCAGAGCAGATAATCTTGAAGGTAAAATACAGTTTTTGGCAGGCAGATAGGCCGAGTCAGGCACCGTTAGCCGCGCAGGGAGTAAGACAAAGTTCATGGTCACAGATGCGAGCTCAGACTGGAGCTTTCAGAGGCAGAAGGCAGGAAAAAGCTTAATGGCAGAATCAGGGCCTACTCGCCTGGACTGTAAAATGGGATAAATGAACCATATAAAGCTGGTGGCCTTTCATACTTAGGAATAGAATATCCGGCCCATTCATGGCGGATCTGAAAGAGGACATGTTGACAGTGGACGCACATGTGTTTGCGTCTTCATAACTGGTACTGGAGGGAACATACATGTACTTGTGATTTATACATGAAACCGTTGGGGTCCAAGATAGGGGACATAACCGACCATAAAAATCCATATTTCCACATCTCTTGAAATACTCCTTTTCCTCGTAAATCCCACTTGCTCGCCCTTCTCACACACTTACCCTCCTTCACACTTGGCCTTATTTTGCTTATATCCTTCTCTTTCCCACCTCTCTTCCACTTTTTTGCTCTTTCCATTATACAGATACACACACTCAAGAACGGCAGTTTTTTTATGCTCCCTATCACCAGTGGAAATACTGATCATTTTTCAAACCTACACTGGTGAAAACAAAGCTGTATTCCACAATTAGGCAGAGTTGACTTAGAGACCCTGCTAATGCGGTCTGAAGAAATAAATCTTTAGGTGGATTGTAGAATTAAATAAACGTGGCGATGAGTGCAAGATGAAACATTGATATTTAGATGTGAACATAGTGCAAAGTGAAGTTTGGGCCATTTACACATTGCTGTACTGTGTGTGCATTTTTTGGGTTTCCCTATATTGTGAAGTAGCTGTAACCTAGTAGGTAGTTGTTACTTGGAGCATCCCAGCAACACTCTAAGTAACTAGGAGTCAAGCTCTTTGAAAAGGTTTTGAAAGCAGCAGTGGCGGTGCGTCCATTGGGGGCGTTGGGGCGTTGCCCCACTAAGACGACCACAGTAACACAAAAAAAATCAAGTATAATAAATTATAATTCCCCAAAATTATATTTGCAATAAATCAATGCCAGCGGCCCAGCGCACTGACAGAGTAGTGACTGTCAAGTGACAAGCGCACGCCGCGCACTCACTCGCAGTCTGTGGGTGTGTGTGGGGGCGGGGCTGCAGCTGACATGGAAATAGCGCAGCAGACATTCAGTGCGCATGTCACGTTTTGGGCTACTATTGTGGAATCCTGGCCCGAAAATGCGCACACGTGTGTGTGCTGTAGTGCTATAGCACCATCGACTCCAGTGGCGACTGGGACCCGAGGGTGCTTCTCATAACGCAGCCCCCCGGGTCTCATTATGGGCAGGGAGTAACCCTGCTCCTAAGCCAATCCTGGCGCTGCTGGCGCTGTGGTGCTGGTAATGCAGCACCAGGATTGGCTGAGTCTATTCACCGCGCAGCGCCTGGCCAGTATGGCCAATCACACTGCGGCAATGTGAAGCCATGCAGTATTGATTGGCCATTCCTACGCTGTCGGCGCACCACGTCACCGCGCCAGTGCGCCTGCTGCCACACGAGTCGACACGAGAGACACGCGACACGAGGAGTCAGACTGTCAGAGAGTCACACCAGTCACGAGCACGAGTCGTCGAGAGAGTCAGAGCAGAGAGAGGAAGCTCAGTCAGGCAATCGTTCTCCCATTATCCATTCATCTTTCATTCCCATATAATGTAAGTTTTTATTAATGTGTGTAACAGTATAAGGCAGTGCAGCAGCAGCGCTCGGTCGGTCCCTTGAATCAGAGAGGTGCAGGCAGCGCGACCTTCGAAATCCGATCAATGACGTGCGTCTAGTAGTCTCTGCCTCTGGCTGATCTTGATACGCAGGTTCCCCGTTCCCCCCCTGGTTCCGTTAGTGTTGTGTTGTGGCACTGGCAGCCAGTAAATGACCTTCGACTCGAGTAGAGCTGCAGACTGTGCTTCTTTTAGCAATGCTGTGTCACACCTATGGCTGGCTGCCTCAGTGCATGTCAGGGCCCATACAGGCAGATTGCCGCACGCGGTGCATTACTGGCCGGGATATCTCTGAATCCGGGCTATTAAAAAAAAAAAACAGGTAAAAGAATATTCCAGGACAACCGCGGCGATTGATCTCACCCACCGCTTCAAGTAGGAGGCCTCTGCTCTGTGCCTGTGGACCACACGGCGCGCTCGAGTCATCAACGTTATGCGACCTATTTTATTCTAAAAAGCAGGAACATTTCATGAGCACGACATATTTCAGACCTCCTTGATGTCATCAAAGGATAGGTAAAGGAACCCCGAGCCCACCCGAGCTATAATGAGATCGCCACTGGTAAAACTGGAAGCATGCGCCTTATCTTTTATTAATGGCGGCTCGTGCCAGAGGGGGCCTTGAAACCGTGGCGTTTACTTCTTTTCAGCTTATTGTAGCCACTCGACTACTCCATTTTCAATTGCTGTGTGCAATACACACAGCATTGGCCGTCCTTGTTGCCACTTTATGCAGTGATTACTTCTCTCATTGCGATGGCAGCTCATTAGTTCACTTTACTCTCATTGGCACAGTCAGAAAGTCATTCTTTGATTAATGGGCAGGACTTCATTAAATCATGCCTTAGACTTCCTCATATTTCCTCCCTCTTTCATTTATTTGCTCTCTAGGCTCGCATTCTATGCAATAATTAAAGGCATAAAGAATAATGTGAGACAACAGTGTGAAGGCCCTGAAGGGCACATACTATCTTTAGGCCTCTTTTAAAGCACTGAACCAAGACAAGAACGTTTCTGTAAACATGGCAGTCATGCCATCAGTGGCTAGAAAATTGCCAGCAGTTATTCCCTTCAAATTTAGATGCAAAGTTCAGCGATATTGAGTAATTTTCTTGACATTCCATGAGAATTTCTGTTAGAAAAACACTCCCACACTGGAAGGGTGGTGGTGTTCTCCCAGACATACACTGTGGTAGCTTGGCTCGAGCGGTCGGGGGTCAGGCACCGTGCTAAGCATACGTCATACCCACACAATAACCATGCGTGCATCCGTTCCAAAAACGACATTACACCTTAAAAATTATACTGAAAATATATCTCTTTATCTTCTTTTCTCTTAGTTGCTGATTAAATAAATAATAATACAATCACAGTACACAAGGCTTTTCCTGTGGAAGGGTAAGTCAAATAAATAATACTTCAACGATTCAATAAATAAGGTAGATCATAAATAATCAAGGCATAAATATAAGTGCATTACATATAGGGCAATTAAATATTATGAGGCAATAAATACTGCGAGACAATAATTACTGTGCGACAATAAATACTGTGAAACAATAAATACTGTGAGGCAATAAATACTGTGAGGCCATAAATAGAATGAATACAATAAATACAGTGCTCTCAATAAGTAATAAAAGCCAACAGTGACACTTGAAAATCAGTTCACATTCCTGAGGTACTATGGGATGATTTGGTCCAATCCCAGCTTGTAGAATTTTGGATGACCTGAGGGGTGTACTACTTGGCTTGAACAAGGCTGAGGCCTAAACTGAGGTAGATCAAGGGGGAATCTAGAGATCTGGCTCTCCCACACTACACAACCCCTCTGTATTAGTCTCAGCTCACCCCTGGCACTATCAAGCTGGTTCCAGCACCTCTCTAGCCCCTAGGATGGTCTCTTAGGGCTCCACAGGGCCTTAGGCGCCCTCTATTCCACTTACTGCCCTTTTTATGAAGTTCCGGCGCCACTGGAGTCGTGTCGACGCCGTGAGGCGGTTCCGGTTCGATGTCGGCGGCCTCGGCTCAATGACAGTTCTGGTCGACGCCGGGAGGCGGTTCCGGTTCGATGTCGGCAGCCTCGGTTCGATGTCGGCTCCGGTTCGATGACGTCGGGCGGTCTTGGCTCGATGTCGACTTCCGGCGGCTCCGGAGTGCGATCTCCACTCCCGACCTCCGGTGCTCCTCTCCTCAGGTTCCGGCGACTCCGGAGTGCGACCTCCACTCCCGACCTCCGGCACGATTCTCTTCAGGTTCCGGCGACTCCGGAGTGCGATTTCCACTCCCGACCTCCGGTACGCTTCTCTTCAGGTTCCGGCGACTCCGGAGTGCGATCTCCACTCCCGACCTCTGGCACGCTTCACCTCGGTCTCCGGCGACTCCGGAGGGCGGACTTCACTCCCCCGTCGACGCCGCACACTCGACCTCAGGTGACTTCCTCCTCGACCTCTGGTGTCTCCACGACCTCCGTCGGCGCCCTCTCTCGACCTCTGGCGGCTCTGGGTACGACGTCTGCTTTCCAGTCAGCGCCGCTTCTCCACCTCGGGCTCCAGGTCTCCAGGCTTCTCGACGTCGGACTTCAGGAAGTTACCAGTAACCAGGTCAGGAACTTGCTGTTCTTTACTTTTAAGGCCTGTTCCGGCTGTCCAGGTCCTTAAGATGGTTTTTCTTGCTTTCTCCCACACAGGGCTCCAGGCTGGGCTCAGTCAGCAGGGACTAGTATCAAGGGTGGGTTTCTGGACCCCACTCCAGGCAAAAGTTTCCACCCCTGCTGCCTCACTCCTTCCTCCTTCAGTTCTGTGCTCCTCTCTCTTCACCAGTCAGGTGCCAACTGCCAACTCCAACTGCCAACCTGGAGATGCCTTCCCAACATTCTAAACCTGCCTCACACTGTCACAGGGTTCTGGAATGTTCTGGAAGGTGCTGGTAGGTTCCAGTGATGTCACAGGTGACAATGGGTGGCCACCATTTTGTGTTTCAGGCCCTCAGACAGAAGTTCCAGGGGTAGGAAAAATGGCTCCCTGACCCTGCATCAACACTAAAAAGTCTGGTGGTTCCCAAAAAGGAAAAATACTAACAGGGTTTGAGGCAAAAGTGGGACAAAATAAATAATGATGAGGAGGGACCACCCAAAGGGCTGACAGGTCTAACACGCGTCCCCCCCAGCTGAAAGTGGGGAGAGCTACCCAACCCCTTGGGAGTTCTCATCACTAAGGCGGAAATACCTTGAGAGACCGTCTGCATTGGCGTGGTCCACTCCAGGCCGATGTTCCACCTGAAAGTCCATTCCCTGTAGGGAGATAGACCACCTTAGCAACTTGGGATTCTCCCCCTTCATCTGCATCAGCCAACGAAGGGGTCTATGGTCGGTCTGAACTAGGAAGTGCGAGCCAAACAGGTATGGCCGCAACTTCTTCAGAGCCCATACCACTGCAAAGGCTTCACGCTCTATTGCACTCCACTTCTGTTCCCTGGGAAGTAGTCTCCGGGATAGGAAGACCACGGGTTGATCCAGACCCTCTTCATTGAGTTGCGATAACACTGCCCCAATGCCATGTTCCGATGCATCCGTCTGGACAATGAACTCCTTGGAAAAGTCTGGGGCCCGTAGGACCGGGGCCTCGCACATGGCTTGCTTCAGTTTTACAAAGGCCTGCTGACAAGCCTCCGTCCAGACTACCCGTCGAGGTTGTTTCTTGGACGTAAGCTCCGTGAGGGGGGCCACAATGGTACCGTATCCCTTCACGAAGCGGCGGTAATATCCTGTGAGGCCCAGAAAAGCTCGGACCTCAGTCTGAGTCTTGGGGGGTTCCCAGGCCATGATGGCCTCGATCTTCGCCTGGAGGGGTTGCACCGCTCCCCTACCCACCAAGTGTCCAAGGTACACTACCGACCCCTGCCCGATCTGGCACTTGCTGGCCTTGATCGTTAAACCAGCTTGTCTCAGGGCCTGGAGAACAGCTTGCAGGTGACGCAAGTGATCCTCCCAGCTGTTACTGAAGACGGCTATGTCATCCAGATAAGCAGCAGAGAAACTCTCCATTCCAGTGAGGATCTGGTTCACCAGACGCTGAAACGTGGCAGGTGCGTTCTTGAGCCCAAAGGGCATCACACAGAACTGGTAGTGGCCTTTGGGCGTGGAGAAGGCTGACCTTTCCCTAGCTCCGTCAGTCAGAGAGATCTGCCAGTACCCAGAAGTAAGGTCAAAGGTACTTAGATATTGGGCAGCTCCCAGCCGGTCAATCAATTCATCTGCCCTTGGGATCGGATGAGCATCAGTCTTGGTTACTGAGTTCAGTCCCCGGTAGTCCACACAGAACCTCAGTTCCGGTTGGGCACCCGGTGGTGCGGCTTTTGGTACTAGCACCACCGGACTGGACCAGGGGCTGCTGGAAGGTTCGATCACTCCTAGCTCCAGCATCTTAATGACTTCACTGTGAATGCTGGCCTTCACCTTGTCTGACATCCGGTAGATCTTGGACTTCACAGGTGGGCTGTCTCCTGTGTCCACATCATGGACGCACAGGTGAGTCCTACTTAATGACTTCACTGTGAATGCTGGCCTTCACCTTGTCTGACATCCGGTAGATCTTGGACTTCACAGGTGGGCTGTCTCCTGTGTCCACATCATGGACGCACAGGTGAGTCCTACCCGGAACAGGGGGGAAAAACGAAGAGTACTGTCCCAGGACCTGGCGGCAGTCCTCCTGCTGTTCAGGAGTTAGAGATGGGGAGAGAATCACTCCCTCCACCGACCCATCCTTCTCTTGAGACGCAAACAAATCGGGGAGAGGCTCGCTTTCCACGTCCTCTGCTCCGTCAGTCACCATCATCAAAATGACTTTGGGCCTCTCGTGGTGGGGTTTGAGGCGGTTGGCATGCAGCACCCGTAGGGGCTGACGAGGGGTCTTCAGGTCCACCAAGTAGGTAGCCTCACCCTTCTTCTCCAATACCTCAAAGGGTCCTGACCAGCGATCCTGGAGGGCGCTAAGCTCTCCTGGTTCGATCCCCCACACCTTCTGGCCAGGCTCCAATTCCACCGGGTGAGCGTTGTGGTCATACCACGCCTTCATGACTGCTTGGCTGGCCTCCAAGTTGTCAGAAGCTTGCCTCCACAACTTAGCCATTTGGCTTCGGAAGGCCAGCATGTAGCTCACCACGTCCTGGGGAAGCTTTCTGGGAGTTCTTTCCCATCCGTCTCTCACCAGGCTGAGAGGTCCACGCACAGGGTGCCCATACAAAAGCTCGAAGGGGCTGAAGCCCACTCCCTTCTGTGGCACTTCCCTGTAGGAAAACAATAGACAGGGTAGGAGGACGTCCCATTTCCTCCGCAGGCTTTCAGGCAGACTTCTAATCATGCCTTTCAGGGTTTTGTTAAACCTCTCCACCAGACCATTGGTCTGGGGGTGGTAAGGAGTTGTGAACCGGTAGGTCACTCCACACTCCTTCCACATGGCCCGCATGTACGCTGACATGAAGTTGGTCCCCCTGTCGGACACAACTTCCTTGGGAAAACCCACTCGGGTAAAGATTCCCATCAGGGCCCTAGCCACAACAGGTGCTGTAATGGTCCTTAGAGGTATAGCCTCTGGGTACCGTGTGGCATGATCCACCAAAACCAGGATAAACCTGTGACCAGCTGTAGTAGGCGGATCTAATGGACCCACAATGTCGATGCCCACCCTTTCAAAGGGGGTGCTAACGACAGGAAGTGGTTCCAGGGGAGCTTTCAGCTTCACCCCTGTTTTCCCACTGGCTTGGCAAGACACACATGTCCGGCAGTAGGTGTCGGACGACACTTTCATTTGAGGCCAATAAAAGTGTGGGACAAGACGGGCGAAGGTCTTGTCTTGCCCCAGGTGTCCTGCCAAGGGGATCTCGTGAGCCAATTCCAGTAGGAAGGCTCGGTAACGTTGAGGGACTACTAAGGCTCGTGACGATCCATGTAGGGGTGCCTTGGGTTCACTGTAGAGGAGGCCATCCTCCCAGTAAACACTGTAGTTCCCTTCAACGTTCCCTGCTGCCTGGGCTTCGGCCTGTCGCCTCAGTCCCTCAAGGGTAGGGCACTCCCTCTGGCCCTTGCAGAATTCCTCCCTGGTCGGCCCTCCCTCCACGTGCCACTCGGCCGGGATGGGTAGGTCCTCCAGTTTGGTAACATCCCCCACCGTGGACTCCTGGTCCACCACCTCCGGTGGCCTATCCGTCCTACGGGGCGCGGATGCCGAGGCAGGCTCCTCCTGTCCTCGGTTCTTCCCTTGGTCGGCAGCCGGCTGTGCCTTTGTTCAAGGCTCCAGTCGAAACAAACTCCCTCTCCGGGTAGTCGCGGACCCTGTGCTAACACAGGCCCAGTCAGGTGTACCCAGCATCTCAGTGTGAGTCCGGTATTCCACCTCTTTCCAAGCATTGTGCTCCATGTCATTCCCCAGTAGACAATCGACCGGCACGGCAGGGCTTACGGCAACTCGAAGTGAACCTGCAACCCCCTCCCATTCAAAGGGAACCTCGGCCACCGGATAGTGGCCGGTTCTGCCGTCAGCCATCGCGGCTGGGTGGAGTACATCGGGAATTACTTGCTCTGGAGACACCAGTTGGCTACGTACCATAGTCATACTGGCTCCTGTGTCTCTCAGAGCCTCCCCTCTTTGGCCGTTGATGGTGACCCACTGCCCATACTTTATAGTATTTGCGGGCACCTGGATCTTAGGAACCATCTCCCGTTCTCCCAGGGACACTAAAGTGACACCCGCCCACTCCCTTCCCTTAGTTAAGGGCATCTCCTCCCCGAGCACTACACTAGCTACTCCGGGGGCCTTTCCTCCAATGGGAGGGGGTGGTCGTTTTGGGCACTTCGCATCTCCCTTATAGTGTCCAACGCCACCGCACTCGAAGCAATGGTCAACCCTTGGCTGCTGACTCTGGCCAGGATTAGGGTTTCTGGGTGGGTTAGCCCTAGGGGTGAATCCTGTTCCCTTACCTTGGAAATTATTTTGGGGGCCTTTGGAGAACTCCTTTTTCTTTTCCCCTCCCTCTTTCTTCTGGGGGGCGCCCTGTCCGGCCTTTTGAGTATCCCCTCCAGTCCCCCTTGTGGACACCCGGGTACTAGCCCAAATGTCTGCCTCCTCAGCAAGCTTCCGGGGATTGGTCAGCTTGCTATCCACCAGGTGTTGACACAGTTCAGGGAAACATTTTTCGAGCAGGTGTTCCTTCAATACTAAATCAAACAACCCCTCGTAGTTCCTCACTTCACTGCCCTGAATCCAACCCTCTAATGCCTTCTTTGCATAATCCAGGAAGTCCACCCAATTCTGTGTGCCCAGTTTGTGGCTACCCCGGAACTTCTGTCTGTATTTCTCGGGTGTTAGTCCAAACTTTCGTATGAGCGCCACTTTCATGGTGGGGTAGTGGGTCTGCTCATCCTGCTCTAGGGCCAATAGTGCATCCCTACCAGCTGGAGGCATGTACCTGTACAATCCCCCTCCCCAGTACTTCTCTGGAACCCCATGGGCCCTTAATGAGACCTCATAGGCCGCTAGCCACTTGGCAATATCATCGCCCACACCATAGCTAGCCACTATGTCTTTCGGCAAATAGGGTTTGGGTTCCCTGGTGAACTCTCTTTCTTCGCTGCCACCATTAGGAATAGGGTGTGCCCCGACTCGTAGGATCTGGAGATCTATCTCCCTTAACCTCAACTCATGAGCCATCCTCTGTTCCTCCTTCTCTTTCTCCAGCCTTGCTAAGTCCCATGTGAGCTGTCTTTTCTCCCTCCGGTCTGTTAACTCCACTTCAGACAAGCCACCGCTAGAGGCACTGCTGCCCTTCCTGGAAAGTGTCCTGGGCCCCCCTAACAGGTTCCCCACCTCAGGTTGGTACAAACCAGCTCCCTCACTGTCGGGCTTTCTATCCCTGTCCTCCTCCTCAGCCTTGCTTTCTCGACGTGCCTCCCCCCAAGCCCTCAAGCTGGTTTGGAGTGCACCCTTCTTTGCTCCTGGGGGACAATACACCCCCTCCCGCTGACAAAACTCCCTGAGTTGGGCCACAGTGTACGTTTCTAAATTCTCCAATACAAACTCCATCTTGCCCACTCAGGTCAGAGGACAGTTATTTGCAGAAGCCATGCAGGGGGGTACCTTTTATAATACCTCCTCCCACCACCAGAGTAAATTTGAAAAAAACAAAAACTCACAATTAGGAAGTCCGCTTGGAGAAAACTCCCGGTGTAGGCCTATGGACTACCCACAGTTATTGTCGAGTATACGTAGGCACAGCTCTATCCCACCGCTGAACACCAATTATGTTAGAAAAACACTCCCACACTGGAAGGGTGGTGGTGTTCTCCCAGACATACACTGTGGTAGCTTGGCTCGAGCGGTCGGGGGTCAGGCACCGTGCTAAGCATACGTCATACCCACACAATAACCATGCGTGCATCCGTTCCAAACACGACACTACACCTTAAAAATTATACTGAAAATATATCTCTTTATCTTCTTTTCTCTTAGTTGCTGATTAAATAAATAATAATACAATCACAGTACACAAGGCTTTTCCTGTGGAAGGGTAAGTCAAATAAATAATACTTCAACGATTCAATAAATAAGGTAGATCATAAATAATCAAGGCATAAATATAAGTGCATTACATATAGGGCAATTAAATATTATGAGGCAATAAATACTGCGAGACAATAATTACTGTGCGACAATAAATACTGTGAAACAATAAATACTGTGAGGCAATAAATACTGTGAGGCCATAAATAGAATGAATACAATAAATACAGTGCTCTCAATAAGTAATAAAAGCCAACAGTGACACTTGAAAATCAGTTCACATTCCTGAGGTACTATGGGATGATTTGGCCCAATCCCAGCTTGTAGAGTTTTGGATGACCTGAGGGGTGTACTACTTGGCTTGAACAAGGCTGAGGCCTAAACTGAGGTAGATCAAGGGGGAATCTAGAGATCTGGCTCTCCCACACTACACAACCCCTCTGTATTAGTCTCAGCTCACCCCTGGCACTATCAAGCTGGTTCCAGCACCTCTCTAGCCCCTAGGATGGTCTCTTAGGGCTCCACAGGGCCTTAAGCGCCCTCTATTCCACTTACTGCCCTTTTTATGAAGTTCCGGCGCCACTGGAGTCGTGTCGACGCCGTGAGGCGGTTCCGGTTCGATGTCGGCGGCCTCGGCTCAATGACAGTTCTGGTCGACGCCGGGAGGCGGTTCCGGTTCGATGTCGGCAGCCTCGGTTCGATGTCGGCTCCGGTTCGATGACGTCGGGCGGTCTTGGCTCGATGTCGACTTCCGGCGGCTCCGGAGTGCGATCTCCACTCCCGACCTCCGGTGCTCCTCTCCTCAGGTTCCGGCGACTCCGGAGTGCGACCTCCACTCCCGACCTCCGGCACGATTCTCTTCAGGTTCCGGCGACTCCGGAGTGCGATTTCCACTCCCGACCTCCGGTACGCTTCACTTCAGGTTCCGGCGACTCCGGAGTGCGATCTCCACTCCCGACCTCCGGCACGCTTCACCTCGGTCTCCGGCGACTCCGGAGGGCGGACTTCACTCCCCCGTCGACGCCGCACACTCGACCTCAGGTGACTTCCTCCTCGACCTCTGGTGTCTCCACGACCTCCGTCGGCGCCCTCTCTCGACCTCTGGCGGCTCCGGGTACGACGTCTGCTTTCCAGTCAGCGCCGCTTCTCCACCTCGGGCTCCAGGTCTCCAGGCTTCTCGACGTCGAACTTCAGGAAGTTACCAGTAACCAGGTCAGGAACTTGCTGTTCTTTACTTTTAAGGCCTGTTCCGGCTGTCCAGGTCCTTAAGATGGTTTTTCTTGCTTTCTCCCACACAGGGCTCCAGGCTGGGCTCAGTCAGCAGGGACTAGTATCAAGGGTGGGTTTCTGGACCCCACTCCAGGCACAAGTTTCCACCCCTGCTGCCTCACTCCTTCCTCCTTCAGTTCTGTGCTCCTCTCTCTTCACCAGTCAGGTGCCAACTGCCAACTGCCAACTCCAACTGCCAACCTGGAGATGCCTTCCCAACATTCTAAACCTGCCTCACACTGTCACAGGGTTCTGGAATGTTCTGGAAGGTGCTGGTAGGTTCCAGTGATGTCACAGGTGACAATGGGTGGCCACCATTTTGTGTTTCAGGCCCTCAGACAGAAGTTCCAGGGGTAGGGAAAATGGCTCCCTGACCCTGCATCAACACTAAAAAGTCTGGTGGTTCCCAAAAAGGAAAAATACTAACAGGGTTTGAGGCAAAAGTGGGACAAAATAAATAATGATGAGGAGGGACCACCCAAAGGGCTGACAGGTCTAACAATTTCACATTATGGTTTCGTAGCATAATTGTATTTGCTGGTATTTCGTTTCACTTTTTTGCCAAAGAAACCTTGCAAAATACCTGCAAGAGACTAGTTTGAGTAAAAAATGCCACTCTACAAGACATTCTCCTGCTAGTATGTCGTGAAAGTTTTTAACACCAGATGTACACTAAAGTTTTTTTTTAAAAGTTGTGCAAATCTATAATGTGTAATTTTGCACATTTTGTTGTACATAATTATAATTTTCCCCAGGCCTAATTTAGAGGTTGTGCCAGAAAGTTGTTGGCTAATTGATGGTAACATCGCTGCTGCTAGAGATTTCTGCTCTGCTCGCCTTTTACTGCTGCAAGATTTGCCAGAAATGTCCAGGAGCTGTGGCAGTATCACTGGCCATTCGTGGTAGCCTGGATGGATGCAGCATTGTTGATCCTCAAAAACGACATAGTGGCACTATTGCTGACAAAGTTTAGAGTCTAAGTATAAGAGTCTCAAAGGCCACAAGTGAATGCTGAGTGGCCCCACTATTGCTCTTCCATCTGAAGGTCAGACCCATACACACGCAAATGGACTCAGAGTTGCACATGGATGGCACATGCAACGTCGTCTACAGCTACATCACTGCGAGGAAATCCCCTTAGATCTACCCTCATGAAAGGCTCACACACCTAGTATTTGTTCCAGTGGCCGTCAGAGTAGAGGCACCCCGACTAACCATTGTGGGATTTGCTGGCATTTTGAAAGTCAGGTCACGTACCCCATCACTAGGATTATTTCTGTCAAAGGAGAGCTCTTGCTGGGCCATTTTAAGGATGATGGTGGCCACGGGCAAGACAAATTTTAGGAGTCCCTGTTTGGAACAATTTCGAATTGTTCTACCCATTGCCTGCTAATTCAAGCCCACATAACGCAAAACAATACTTAATTATGTGCGAAACTTTCAATAAAAGTGTCACACAAAAGCAGTTGACATATGTCTTGCATGGGTCTCAGAACTCCTTCAGAAGGCTCTGTGGAGACAGAGGTACACAGACAAGAGGGAGAGAGGTTAAGATAGGGAAATCGAAAGAAATGTCACTCTCCCAGGGTGCCCCTTGGATGGTGGAGGCCTTCTGCATATGCCAACTTTGCCCATGCATGTCTCTGAGCCTGTGCGGTTCTGAAGTGGCTCACAGCTGCACAGCCCCTCCTTTACTGCTGTTGCATACAACGCTTATGAATACTGTATAATGTCCTATACAATGAATAGACACCGCCATGGCCAGGGCCATCATAAAGTAAAACCACATTACAGTGTCATCTTTGTGGGTCTGCCCTATAACTGATCACCCAGCTGCAAAAGGGACAAAATGCTTTTCACAGAACAATATTATTATGTTTTCAGTAACTGTAAAGCACGGTTCGTCGATTTGTTTAGGTCTCACAATGCTGCCGGTTATCCAGGATACCTTTTCCCCTAGGTTCTGGCCTTTCTCGCTGAGCAGAGTCATGGTAGTCTGGTCTTTTTATCACCTCTGTTGAACTGTGGGACTTTTCAGTGTATTGGTTAACAGCTATTCCTACTGGATTAATGGAAGAGCCGCTTATGTGCCGTTTCTGAGTCTAAGTTTGCACAGAGTCGCTTTGATGTGAGTTTTGTATCTGAATGAGTGAGAGAATGAACTGTGCCATTTCTCTTGTTTAGAAGCATTACTCAGTAGTTTGTATTGAGTTGTCGTTTTAGAGGGCATCCTGCTGCCCACTACATGGCACTGGTGATCTATTGTGTGTGAGGGTGAAATGGACTATCTAATAATGTCTGTAGTATCTTTGGGTGTTGGTGTGCATGAGGAGCATATTGTGAGGATATTGTTAAAGTTTTTCCTAGAGAGAGATCAGAGTTTTGTGTAATGGAAGTTTTGCCTCATGGAAAGGTAGCGCAGAACTTCAGAAGGTTAATGTGCCTGCTGCAAAGAACATGTACCTGATGCAGATCACAAAATGCACATGATGTAAATAGGTCAGTGGGTCACTGCATTTATCAGAGAGATCATTTTGTTACTTGCAGTTTGTAAGTTGTAATCCTAACATACAACAGTGAGCTATTATTAACTGTCATCTAAGAGCTGCATGCAAACTGCAAGCAGGTAAAAATTGTAGCGTTATGTTTTTTCCCCCCCATTCTTTGTTTGATTACCCTAATGTTTCAAAAATAAATTGTTATATTTTTATTTTCAGCACCCGGTAAAGCCTGAAACATTAACTGAAGAACCACAACCTAATTTTTGGGCAATTTTTGGACAGAGAACAGGAGGACCCAACCTCCTTTGCTGCTCTTTCATCCCGTCTACGACCCAGCAAACAACAGTGTTAAAGGTAAGGAAACTGATGATATCTTTTTTTTAGATTGGAATTAGGGCTATGTTTGTGGTCACTGGTCACTCTAGATGGTGGTTGGGGTGGGTGCACATTCTGAAGTTTGTTCTCTCAGTGGATAGCATTTACTAATACTGAGCCTCAGCCCTGTGCTTTGGGCAATAACGGTTGTTAAAGGCACTATCTATTCCTTCCTTGCCTTGTTCAAGGCCCTCAAACAGTCTCTTTTGCAGTGTCTTCAGCAACCACTATGGCACACAGAGGCAGCAGGCAGTAAGGCTGTATTTTTAGCAGTCCTGTTGTCCAAAGGGGAGCTTTGGAGATATATTGCGATAATGCACATGATAGATGTATTTATACTGAAATTTGCTATTATTGCACCAAATCTTATACGTTGTACTTTGACTATTGACAGGCTTCTTTCATATTGGTAAGGACAGCATCAACATCTATGATGAATACGGTAGAACAATTAATTACACAGTCATTCCATGCACGGCCACTAGAAGATAAACTACATATAAAGAGATTAGGACCTGATCGGCCAGACCTACAACTACAACAAGTTACCCAGGACAGAGGAAAATCTTACACACGTACATTCTCAAACACCTGGTACACAAAAGCTGATTGGCTTACAGGGTGTCCGTCAAGAAACAAACTGTTCTGCTTCCCCTGCTTGCTGTTTAATGGTGATTTTCCTTGGACAAGAGAAGGAGTGATAGACTTGAAGCATCTGTCTGAAAAAATCAAGAAGCATGCACACACAAGAAAGCATATGGAAAACGTGACAAGACTGGGAATGTTGGGAGACGCACCGATTGAGCAGCACATAAACAGTGCATACCGCCAAACAATACAGAAACACAATGAAGCAGTTGATAGGAATAGGCACATACTATCAAAAATAATTGATTGCATTCGTTTCTGTGGTGCTTTCGAACTGGCATTGCGAGGCCATGATGAATCAGAAGATTCCACAAATCCAGGAATATTCAAAGGCCTTGTGGATTTAATAGCAAGCATAGACAAGGAAATGGAAGCACATTTAGCAACTGCTACAGTCTTTAAGGGCACCTCTAAAACTATACAAAATGAACTCCTTGAGTGTATGCTCGAAATTATGAGAAGCCATATTGTCCAAGAGTTGCAAAACACAGACTTTGTGGCTATTCAGGCTGATGACACCACTGATGTGGCCACACAAACACAGTCCGTATTAGTCTTTCGGTACCTGGACATTGACAATAATGTTGTGGAGAGGTTCTATGGTTTCACTCATTTAAGAGACTCTACTGCAGAAACCATTACTGCAGCTATACTGCGTCAACTGAACTTCATTTTTCCAGAGGTGCACCAAAAAAAAAAACTTATTGCACAAAGCTATGATGGTGCGTCCGTAATGAGTGGAAGCCTTGGTGGAGTACAGAAAAGAATTAGAGATGTGTACCTTTATGCTCATTACGTGCACTGTTACGCCCACCAACTTAATCTTATTATGCAGCAGGCAGTATCAAAGATCTCCGAGACACGAATTTTCTTTCAGGATGTAGGAGGCATGGCAGCATTCTTCTCACGTTCCCCAAAAATAACGGAAGCACTTCAGGAGATTGTGGACAAAAGGGTTCCAAGGGGATCCTCAACTCGTTGGAACTTTAACATACATACAGTCCAACTAATATATCAATATAGGGAGGACCTTGTGAAATGTTTTCAAACTATAGAAGTCAATGAAACCTTTGATTTCAAAACTTAAAGTGAAGCCCGTAGCTTTGCTAGAACACTAGAAGATAGAGAGTTTCTGTTCTTTCTGTTTTTATTTCAAGACATAATGTCAGCTATCGAAAATTTATACAATCAGTTACAAGCACGAGAGATCGATACTGTCTCTGTGAAAAGAAATACCGCTATGTTTGTCGAGCGCATAAGCATAGTGAGAAATGAGGTTGACAATTTAGACAGCAAACTACCAGAGGCTTCAACTTTTTCAAACCACAGGAAAAACATCACCACTCTGGTCCGAAATGCAAAGGAGATATGTGACATTGTAATTGTGCATGCACAAGAACGTTTTGCTTTCACAAAACATTTGGTGAGTGCCGCATTATTGGAAGGTCAAAACTTTGCAAAATATGGTGAATCCTTCCCTGAGCATGCTCTGCATGAGGCTGTGGAAGCTTATCCTATGCTCAACCAAGAGGACCTCAAAAGTGAGTTGATTGTACTGTACTCAATGCCTGTGTACCGAAAGGCCAGAGATGCCAGGTCTTTGCTGGCTTTAAGTAATAAACTTAATATGGAAAAGACATTTACAGAGACAGTGGCTTTACTTAAAATTGTCATAACCACTCCTATGACAACAGCAGAGGCAGAACGATCTTTTTCCGCCTTAAAGAGGATTAAGACATTCCTAAGGAACACCATGCTTCAGGAAAGACTAAATGCTTAGGTTGTTCGGGCTCGCTATGCTGAAGTATGACAATCATTTTAAGCCCCACCACTTTGAAATGTCACCGTCCGCGCAACCAGCCTTGGTTGTAAAACTGCTTCAAAGCATTGAGGTCCACCGCTGCCTGTAATAATTTAATGCAATTTTGTTGTTGTACAAATGCGATCAAAGAGCAGTAACATCATGAAGACACGCCTCCTACCTTTACATGAGATTTAAAAGAACATGATATGGCAGGCAAGCTGACTGAACAGCAGTACGCACACGCCTCCTTCTTTGTACATTGTGACATCTCATGTTTCTCGCAGACTGAATGTCTGTAGCCTCCAACAGAACTATGGACGGATTGCAAGATATATCTAACTGCTATGAACCGGTTGTGACCCATATATCTGCAGTGCCTGGATTGCGACATGAGCCTTTAGAGACGAAAGTTCTTATGTCTGGACCCGATCCCAGCCCGCAACTCCTCCTGGGTGTCACTCGAGGACAACCGGACGCATGGCAGTAAGCAGTGTGTAATAAATCACTGGTAAAAATATAAAGCAGCAGTGCTCACCCACATTCTGTGTGTTCTGTGTCAGGCCACTGTCCTTTGGTGCTCCAGGCCAATTAGTCAACACGTATAAGAAGTATTACTGTTGGTATTGAAGTCATATATTACTCAGCGCTCTTTGGGCTTTGACTTTCAAGGGATAGAGAGGTCGACAAGTCTATCTTAATCTTAAGGAGTGATTGTGAAACAACAAATTCTGTATTATGATTACATCATTGTAATGTCATGCAGTCTTTAGGGGGTGGAAAAAGGGCTTGTTCTAAAGTGGAAGGCAACGTAGATCAAATGCTGTCTGAATTATCAAGTTTAAATATGTGCTTTGTCTGAATAGAGAGAACTGCAAGGCAGTGCACTTAGTGCACATATGATTTGCAATAAATACAGTTATGGGGCAGAGGTTTTTTATTTAAAAAAGGAGAGAAGACTTTATATATCTTATGAAAGATACAGTCATTAACTAACAGTTCTTTTACCTTTATTGTACAGATAGGTTCTGAAGTCACTTATAATAAGTCTATAATCCAGGGAAGCAGAGCTTTGCTGAAAGGGATACACAGTTAAAAAGATTACTCTTAGCTGTGTACACCATATGGTTTAATTCATACAGCATACTGTTCAGCTTACTCAGTTTCTATGGTCAGACGGACCTTAAATGAGACAGCGGTTGGGGGGGTCAGACAACGTAAGCACTGGTTGCGCTGGGCAACTTCAATTGGCATGAGCGCATTTTCTTTAACAGTCTTGGTGTGTTGGTGCCAGTGCTTGATGGAATTCATGGAGCGGAACTGGGTGGAGCTCCACATGATAGTCCCAGGTGCCACAAAGGTAAAAAAAAAAAAGAGGAGCCTCCGGGGAAACTTGGGTAGATAGCCCAATGCTTGACTCACCGACCAAGTCAGATAACACCAATGCACTTCAAAATGTAATGTCTGATTGCGTTTATCGACTGTATAGACATTTGTACTTAAATTGTGATTTTGGAAGGTAACAACAAAATAAACCGGTTTTGGGTTTGTACAGGGAAAGTCCTGGGATGTCAAGAGTTTGAACTGTGTGTAATCCAAAACATAAAGCAGGAGTCTCTAGAAGGGTGCAGAGAAGGAGAAGGCAAGGACTGCCTAGAACTCTTAGCACTGTTCCTAGCAGGTGAATGTGTGAATGAAACAGATGAACTGATCTAGCTGACCCAGACCCTCTGCAAGTCCCAAAAGGTTCTGACCTGGAGTTTCCGAATGTAAGGGGGTCAGTGTATAGGATCGAAAGAACTTTCCTCCCTCCCTCCATGAGAACAGACGGGAAGACCTTCTTACCCTTCTACATCTCCTCCAAGAGAAGAGATGTGGCACAAAACATACAGACACCTGAATGTTTAACTCGTTGTAGGCAAACGTGCTGAAATGGAAATGAGGGCAAAGAAATCGAAACATGAAAAAGCATCCACCTTAAATTACTCCTCTACATATGAAACGTGCCACTACTATAAAACAAGCATTGGAAATGCAATAGGTCTCGCCTTTGATTAAGTTAAAGCCATTTCCTTTGCTAATGGTATTGTATAGGAAAGCAAATCGCTTTAACTTAATGAAAGGCGAGACCTATTGCATTTTTAATGCTTGTTAAATGGTGCATTACATACTTTTAGCGGGTGGTTTTCCTTTTGTAATAGATCTCCTGAAATATTTTTGGTCATAACAGTACAGGATGGACCAGGGCTGGCCTCACCACCTCCGCCAGGTGAAAGCTGCCTACGCCCTGTGGTCAACCCAAAAAGTGTATAATTGATAAGTAAAGAGTAATGGAAAACAATACATCACAAGAAGTTAAACCTCCAACAAATCCTGCCATGATCCAACCGCCAAGAGAAGCAAATCAACAAAAAAATACAGTGCTCAGAGCCATAGTTTTCCCCCAATATTTGCAAGTTTCACTAACAGCAGTAAAATTCGGTTTAGATCGCTTTCCTTGCCGACTTCTTTTGAAGGCTCTAGCAGAAAACTCAGGTTTCACCTAACTCACTCACTCCAGTGTATTCTGTCAGGCCCCCTCTAAACATTTGGAAGTGGGAGACAGGAGGAGGGGAGTTGAACACAGTAACGGGTAGGGCTTCAATGGTGCAACAGAATGTACTGCCTCCTTGATACTAGACATAGGGCGACACTTGAATTAAACTTTCAAAATGAGTGAAATTAGCTTTTTGCTAAATTTTGCACCAGGCGGTCACTTCGTTTTCGCCCACTGTGTCATCGAGAGACATTTTGTGCTCAAACCAGCCTCCTGCCGGTATCCCATGTGATGTTTCTACCGGAAGTCTGCCCTCGCATGTAAAAGACACACTGGATACCTCACATAGTTCTTGTCTCAGGAAATTGAAGAGAGCAGGCAATTTTGTACACATCTACTTAAATACTGGTGTTTAGGTGGTTTAAAATCACTCCAAATCTTGGCAAAAAAACGGAACTTAGGCACACAGGTGAATGATCAGTCTCTCACAACACTGGTAAAGTGGGAAAGCCAAGACTAGATCTCAGGCCTCTTGGTTCCAGGTGACTAGCATCCCCACTCTTAGGCCTCCAACCCACCACCCCAACCTCACACCCACTTACTTATCAATCACACCAGTGTGCACCTCTTACGGAGCATCCGGTACACTCTCCTAACATTCTAGTCACAGTGCTTTACTGTGTAGGTGTTTAGCACACAGCAAATTCTTAATTCCCATCTGCTATTAACAATGTAAGTAGCCTCGGATATGGCACCACAGGGCTCCAAGAGCAGTCTCACTGCACACAATGCTGCTGAATGCCAAATAAAAGAACCTGAACTGAAGGCGCTGCATGGGTGCAATGAGCTAAAATCCTAGTGAGCAAACGTAACAGCAGGCACGTCAAATGGGCCCAGTGTCGCCAGTCGCTCCCTCGTGATTCCGCAACGGCCCACCTCCCCCTCTTTGCACCACCACCAGTGAAGTCCGGGCCCACACTGTGCACAGGTGCACCGAACACAGCAGAAGCATCTCTTAGCTTATTGTTCCATGTATTGTTCCATCGGCTTGTAGGTATTGCTATTTGCCTTCTTAGCAAGCACAGCTCTTATTTAACAGATAGTACCACGAACATGAAAGCAGAATACTACTTTACCTGGTGTGGGGTATGCTACCAGAAGACACACCAGGTGCAAAGGCTAAAATACCCAAGACCTATGCCTTTTCAGCTCTTGAATCATACCCATTTAGAGTGCTATAAGAGAGGTGGTTCTGCACTCTCCACCAGTCACGCACTCTCACCTGGTGCAGGGAGGTCAGCCCGTCCACACTGGCAGTGTTGATGTCCGCCCCACGAGCCAACAGCCGCTTCACCTCCTCGGTATCCCCACTGGAACAGGCAGCCAAAAATACGTCGCCGTCCTCAAAACGCACCCAGGGCCGCCGCTCCCCGCTCTCCTCCGGGGCAGCCGACGCTGCCTCAGAGCCCCGCCAGCGCCGTAGCTGCTCGGCACGGCGTGCCCGTGCAGACTCGGCCCGCCGTACCCCCAGCTCCGGCTCTGACATCCTGGGAGCCGCGACCCACAAACCGTTCGACTGACACTCAGAGCTCCCCAGCCGCCATCTTACTGTTCCCGAAGCATCTCGGGAAGCCGCCTGATGCCATCTTTCTATTCCTGATGTTCCTCGAGAAATCTGAGACGGCCACTTTACTGTTGCCAATATTATCAGACTTCTCCAAACACCAGCGTACAGCTAAGAGGATACACCGGAAAACGTCACAATCTTGCTTTTATATGGGTTCGATTTGGGAAAAAAGTTTATGTTGATCTTTTAAAATATATTTTCTATTGACGAATAGCATCCCGGCTCTCTAAAATGCATTGGAGCATAAGGCAGAAAGTGGCATTTTTTTTCCCTTTTTCTGTCATCCCAGGCCTCGCCTGCTAAAAGGTTTCTTATCTTTATGGGGCCATGTGTTTGGCCCCATAAAGATAAGAAACCTTTTACCACACACGTAAGGCAAGCGAGCCAGTCCAACTGGGATGGCTCTAAAAGAGAAAAGTGTACGTCACTGGAAGCACTTTTCCAATGGCTGGCCACCGTTTAGCATAAAGGGTGACGCCAGCCAATGGAAAAGAGGGGCGGGGCTTAAACCCCGCTAGTGAAAGTTACCCTAACTCATTAAATCTCGCCAGCGAGACTGCTCATGTCTGCACAGCCTACGCCAGGCGAGACCTAAAAACTAAATCAAGTACTGAAGATTGGGTGCACGAGAGATGAGGATAAAAAGTGTTTTCAAGAAGGTTCCTTCAACTCTGAGCACTGGAACGATCTTAAGAAACAATTGAAAGATAATAAGCATAAATCTTGTCCAGAGCAACAAGCAGCCTTTCTTAACTGGTACACAGAAGTTATGAAGTGTAAGCAAAAATCCTCACCTGAGATAAAGGATTAGGGCTTTTCCCCCCACTGCACTGCCTCATCCTTGAATGTTTCCCTAAATCACTAGTGAGAACTCAGAAGCTCTAGAAGAAAAGGAGGAGGATATAGTAGACATTCTGAGCTTCCACATTGCAGCAGGAGATGCTAGAGGTGCACCACTATGTGGGTACCCGGGAATGCAGCAGTACCAGTTAATGGACCGGCAGGAGGGGCATAGGCAAAACCACGTTGAGACTGCGGCAAGCCAAAACGTGACTGGTGCCATAGCAAGATGAGAGGCAGACATAACAACCACAGCTTGCCACACCAATGCTATCCCATTCAGTGCACAATCACCCTGAAGCAATGCATTATAGTGGTCGGGCTCACAGTCTATTACTTGAGATAGTCTAAGATGATTGCAAGACGTCTAGTGGGAAGGCTTGGGAGAACCCCTCATAATGCCAGATATACCTCTTTCAATCAATCGATCAATCAAGGGGTTTATAAAGCGCAGCTACTCACCAGACAGGTTTTCAAGACGCTGAGGGAGGAGGGTGCAAGGCAGGGCACGCAGCTGACTGAAGTTCACGGGGCTCTGTCGAAGAGCCAGGTCTTGAGGTCCTTCAAGAAATTGGGGAGTGATGGCGTCTGTCGGAGGTGGAGAGGTAGAGCGCTTCATGCCTTGGCAGCGAGGAGGGAGAAGGAGTATCCTCCTTCTCTGGTCTTCTTGATGCAAGGTACCGTCGTAAGGGAGAGCTGGGCCAAGTGGAGGGAACGTTGGGGTGCGTGGAAAATGAGGCGGTTGTTCATGTAGGCGGGTCCGGTGTTGTGAAGAGCCTTGTGAACGTGGGTGGGAAGCTTGAACGTGATTCTCTTGTGAACGGGGAGCCAGTGTAGTGTCCGTAGGTGTTGGCTGATGTGGCATTGGAGTGGAAGGTTGTCGACCAGTCTGGCGGCGGCGTTCTTTGGCTAGTAAAGAGGATATTTACAACCATAATGATTTTGCATATGTCTAATCACGTGCCCTTCTGCTTCTGCAAGAGTATCCAGGCCCAGCAGTAGGGGGCAGAATCACTGCCCATTACCACCTGTCGCCAGCCAAAGTTGTGAATATCAACCAACAATTATCTAACATACGTGATAACCCTTAAAAGTTCAGGGAAGAATTGACAAACGTTATTTAATTGTTATAACCCCGACTGGGCTAATGTAAAACAATTATTTCATATTTTTGTGCCAGGTGAAATAAAGTGTCTTTGTTAGATTAATAAAAGATGCTAACTGGCCACAACAGTCGCATGTAGATGAGGCTGCTCTTTTTGTCTCTAGACATGCATTATTGAATGATGTTATTCATATATGTCCTGTGAAAACTAAATGGACCAAGATTAATAATTCTAAACAGAACAACGCTGAAACCTCTGCTGATTACCTTCATCATTTGAAAGATGTGTATGATCATTATTCCGGTACTGCTAATGCTACAGAAACCATTCAAAAAGCTGTTGAAGCAGCGTTTGTTCAAGAGCTATTAATCAATGGATACAGGGAGCTGTGTACAATCTGTATCAGATAGCACTTTAAAGGTGTTTCTAAATTAGTTTCTGTTCAAAATCATCGTGTTGCTGTACAAGAAAAGATGAAAGGATCTAGCTAATCTAAAGTACGTTCATGACAAATGCACACGTTCCAATAAATGGTCACATAGGGTACAGAAAAGATTTGGAAGGCAGTATGTCAATGAAGGGCAAGGCCCACAAGTAGGTGGACAGGGGGGCTGCTGATCTGGGTGGAGCCAGGTTCAAGGCAGAGGAGATTCTGTTCTGCCTTGTGGCTCCTCATGTTTCAACTTTGGGCAGCCACGGCACTGGAAATGCGATTGCTCTAACTTTTGAACGAATTCACAGAATCAGCTCAAACAGCCCGAATCTACCCAGATTTCACAAAATCGACACCTTTCCTTTTAGGACAGATTGATGGGAGAAAACTGCTTTGTGAAAGCTCTGATTCTTGTAGATAAAAACGGGTCATATGTGCAATGTGCTATTAACGGAATGCTCACCTCGTGCCTTGTTGTTACTGGTGCTAGTCGATCTGCTCTAAAAACCTCTGTAATTCCTTCACTAGTTCTCTCTGGAAAAACTATTGGTGCAGTTGGCATTTCATACACACGTGTTCTTCCTTATTTTACTGATCTGGTGTCCATTTCCTTTGGTCATCTCACTGATCAACATGCTTTTCCTTTTCAGTTCTACCTCACCTACAAAATTATTTTAGAGAGCTCTACTATGCAAAATGAATGATACTGTATGTTGTGTATAGCTAAATGTCCCATGTGAAAATGAGAATGTTGTTTTAGCTATTCTCTGTGAAAATAACAATTCTTGTTAAACAGATGTTTTTCCAAATTACCTACATAAATCAATGTCTGATATATCTGGCTAAGTCCCCTCAACTTGTCGTCTGAGCATGGTAACGATGTAGGAAGCGTTTTAACCGTTGAATCCCTTAAGATCACAGTAAGCCCTGTGACCGAGATTCCTATAATACTGTAAATCAGAGGTGGGCAAGTCCTTGGAGGCTCGAGCTTGACTTGAGCCATATGCCTGACTCCGGGTCCTCTTAGACCCTGAAGCCCAAAACAAGCTGAGCTGTGTCTAGGCCTAGAAACGATTGTGAACCAAGGTCTAATATCCCTTAGACCCACAATTATTCTAAGCACTTACAAAATCACACATTGGTCCACCTGACTCTCCAGTCAGTTCTGGCCCTTAAACATGCACTATATATATATACCAAAGGAACCTCCGCCCTGGATTGGCACATCGCCTCGAAATCCCACCATACAAGAAAAACACCACAGGTGGCACATCCTTCTCTGTTTAAACAGCCAAACTCTTTACCCCAAACATAAGATCTATGGATAACTACCTTATCTTCAGAAGACTACTCAAGAGTTGGCTCTTCCCCACATAACCACTATACTCAAAACATAAATATATAGCATATCCCTGTGTATTTAAGCATTTATTTGAACTATATAGGTGTACCTAGATGTTTTTTCATTTGTATAAAAGTGTTATATATATGTGTAGCTAGATATGCGTATTCCTTTGCATAAACATGTATAATAATTATGTTTATAAATATATAGATACTCATTAGTTCTGCTTAACAAGAGTGCATATTACTTATGGTAACATTATTCTATGTTTAACGTGTATATAGGTCACTGCATAAACAAATACATTGTTATCATAACTATTTATCTACAATTGCTTCTTTATTGATTTACAAAACAAAAATATTAATTATTAAAACAAATTAGCTTAAAGTACAGCAAAACTTGAAAGTCTGAGTTTATTGAATACAACTTAAATATACATATATACCTTCCATGTACTTATGTATCTTTATATTTATTACTTTACTTCTAATTCAGCATCTCTAATGCACTACCCTAGATCTCACCTTATACCTCTCAATATATCCTCTATCTCTACTCTCTGGTTCACCCCAAACCTCAATCTACTAATCTCTCCAAAGCACTACCCTATTTCTCACCCCATACCTCTTGCATATATGCTCTACCTCCACTCTATGACTTATCCCAAACCCCATTCTACTACTATGACACCCAAAATAACTCTTTCTAGACTCTTCCCTACTCTACCCCTCCTTGCATCATCTCAAACCTCTTTTAATATTCAGATTACCCAAACAGACCTTTCTAAACCCTTGCCTCAAACTGTTCCCACTGAACCTCCCCTTTACTCATCCCAAAACTCCTACTGCTATGATCTCCAAAAAACACTTTCTAGACCCTTCCCTCTTCTATCCCTCCAATATCCTTTTCAATCCAACTAATAGACTTGCAAGCCCACCTCTCAAATAAATTTCCCTATTCTAATTCACCACTAATCCTGTTTGGGTTCCGGAGTAACGTGCTAACCGCCGAAAACTGCTTAAGCACCTCATCAGGGGTAGCAAGTGCTATATACATGCAAACCCTTTCCTCTTCTATCTCTCCACTATCTTTTTCCAATCCAAATAACAAACTCACATGTCTATCGCTCAAATTAATTTAATATTTCCCTATACTACATCACCTCTAATCCTTTTTGGGTTCCGGAGTAGTGTGCCACTCACCAAAAAGCACTTTGACGCCACGTCAGGGATAGTAAGCGCAATATAAATGCAATAACAATATATGTGTGTGAATAATATATATGTCATACACCACCTACCTGGATCCCAGGTGATTCCACTGGGGCGGCAACACTAGTTCCCGAATCCTCTCGAAACTTGCCCTCAGTTTACAGAAGGAGACACTGCTCCAGTGGCAAATCCCAGGGGGACAGGGGTTGGGATGGAGAGAGCATGTGGAGTCAAAAGATATTGTGGCTCGTCTACTGAACCGCAACACTACAGCAGGCATTCACACCAGTCTGATGAATGGTACTGGCAGATATGTTATCAATAAAAAAACAAATAATAAGGCTTTAGTCTAGGTTAGGTATATCTTTTATGGTATCACCTCATGAAAGCTTTTTATATCTCAACCAACCTTTAGTTTTGTTTTCAGGTGTTTTTAGATAGTCCATAGAGGTTCCTTCATCAAAGTTTTAGATTTTAGATGCAGTTTTTAATCCTGACACTGAGTGAGTAAAAGTTTTTTTCGCTCCTAGTAGTTGGTTTTAGTATCACACACTTCACTTAGTTTAATATTTTTTCTGCACTGCGCCCTTTACCCAACCAGCTTAGTGCTTCACATCTGGAGGATTTTATTACATAATTTGTAGAGTAGGACTCAAAACATCCCTGAGCTCCTCCCTCACAGTGAGGGGATTGTAGCCCTTGGCGGGGCTGGGTGTCCCCGCCAAAAGGAGAATCCCAGATGATGAAGCATGCCACCTCGGTGGGTGACGGTATTTCGTCCTAATTAAGAGGACTTTCTTAGTAGTGATTAGGTCACGTTGCTTGTGTCTTCCTGTAGTGCCATCCAAATACGTTAGAAGCGAGGATACTTTGTTTTTCAGTGCCTTCTAGAAGGTACCTTAAAATGTTCACAAAGGACGCGTTCTAATTGTTTTGTAACAAGGAACAGGTGCCAATGGTTAACTTGATGAGAGCGGCTTTCTGGAAGGTTCACGTTGAGGTCATCAATGCCGTTTGATTGATACTTATTCTTGTGGATTTTCTGGAATTTTGGGCTGCGCCTGAAACCTAACTTCAAGTATGCATGGTAGCTCATTTGCAAAAGCTATTAAGTCTTTTGAAACAAACCAGGGAACACAAGCTCCAGCTAGCTATTTCAAACTGAATGTAATTTGGTCAAAAGTCAGGGTACAAGATGTTTGTTCATTCATAAGTTTTGGGAGGAATGATAGAAATCATGCCGGTATATTTCGTGATAGTCAAGAGAGGTAGGCTGTGGCAGGAATCCTGACAATATATTTTCACTGAAAAAACAAAGGTTAAAAGTGACGTTATAGTTAGGTGAAAAAAACCCACTGAAACTCACCAGTGATAATTAACTGAAGTAACTACAATGTGCGCAATTAAGTAACTAAAACTCAAGTCATCGCCATGCACTGCTTATACCCTCGCATATTATCACTCATGGCATGTTGAATGACAGCATTGATAACATCACTGAGGCCATCTGAAAATACATCATTTATGACAACACTGTGCATGGCCTGCGGCCAGGCCCTGCTCCTAACCCCCACAGCCCTTCTGTGACACCATGTCTCTTTGGCAATATTTATATGGTACTTGTTAAGAAGTCTTGGCTTATTTGAACACCAATTTGGCACAACGTAATCGTTTCTGTGATTTATAAAAACCATCATGATTGCTTTGCTGATTTTTCTTTTGAGTGTTCAGCTCCTACTTAGGCTCTCAGAGCCAATACGGACCACTATATCAGTTCTTCCCATACATTCTTTTGCTTGCCCACCTCTACTGTCAATGGCTGGTCTTCTTGATGTCTTTCTTTGGAGGACTTTTCTTGACTTGAAGAAATGGCCTTCTGCTACCAATAAATAGCCTCCACTGATGAATGCAGCACTACTGCTGGGGAGGAGACTGAAGAGAACTTCATTTTCTTAAGAAAAATCTGAACAGAGCAAAAACCTCATGAGACTCAGATCAATTTATTAGTCCCAAAAACTAACGAAGGATGCTGAAGAGGAAAAATAAAAAAGACGAATGCTTTCTGCTGCATCCAACAGATAAAAGAGACAATCGGACACACAAGATAGCAGCACTGTCTCCTTTATATAGGAAAGAAATCAGAATGTCCTGGAACAGGAAATGAAAATAGGAATTACTATACCCACCATCTTCGACAGGGATTCATCAGAAGAGAAAAAATATAAAAAAATAATTTCCATTAGAACACCTTGTATATATATTTAATTAATAAATAACAGATTATCATTCACGGTCCTCCAGTCCAAGGTGGCCGCTGCACAAATACACACTACATCCACAAACCCATGTCAGCTGTCCCTTAGAGTCAACAGAAGTAAGAAAACTGAGCCAAACTCTGATGTTAATAAAATTACAGATTAATTCATAAAACCTGTGTCCACGAGACAGTAGTTTCTTGTTTCTATGCCATCCGGCTGGATTGAGTGGCATTTATAAAACACTGTAGCTTTGTTTTCCAGAGTCTAATTTAATCTCCCCTCATATCCACGTCTCTGCAGATTGTAAGCACATGATAGAACCCGGTAGATCTTTACTTTTTACACAACTGAGCTCAAAATGTAATAACATACTGAGTTCTTCGATCTGAAAGATCTTAGAAGGTAAACTGTACTACATAAAAATATCTGCTAGGAATACCGTGGCCATTTGAACATAGATTGGAATCTTGGATAATAGAAAAAAAAATCATTTTGGTTAAATAATCTTTCGTCATATTTATGATGATGCAACATAGAGAGGAAGGTAGACCCACTTTAAAGTCTGTGGAAATAAACTCCTACAGTTTTTATGGGATTTTCAAAGGTTGAAGAAATCCTGCTAATGATTGATTGGTACTTTTGGCCTGAGCACAGACTTCACAAATCTTTGATAGATTTTTATTAACGTAGGTCATTAGAAGTTGTTATCCCCTCAATCCTTGGTGGCTTTCAATTCACAATTACCTTCTGAAAGAGCATTGTGACACATTTGAAGAATATCTGTAATTTTGTGGCATAGATGGTTAGTTTCTAATTATACAAAACTACAAAACTATTCCCTCTTGAACATCTGGTATCACTTAAACAATACCATTGAGAGTCAGTAGCGTTAAAAGTTTATTTTTTTACTTTTTCAGAAAAAAATGACGTGTTAAAGAAACAATGAAGGCAGAGGGTGTTAACATTTTATCAAAAGATGGGGACTTAAGCATTTTTGGATTCTGACGAGATAATGACTCTGGAAACTAGGAAAGTAGTTTATTTGCAATTTACAGTGTTGAAAAAAGTAGACCCATCTAGCTTGCTTCCTGTTTCTGCATTTTGGTTGCTTCAAGACTTGTAAATTCCAATCTGTTGGAATAACAACTTGATGTTGAGCTCACAGTATCAAATATCTCCCTTCTCTATGACTCTTCGTCACTAACAGTTCTTTCTCCAATATAGCGTAATTAGCTTCAGATTTACAACATTTAAGGGAATAAAAAACAATAGGATGTTCCTCATTATTACTATCTCTGAATTAGTACTGCACCTAAGACATTATCGGAGTACTCTGATTGTCCCATAAATATTCAAGAATCTGGTTGGGAGTGGATTGGAGCCTCAGTAAACCCTTTTCAGTGCATCAAAGGTACAGGATGCTGCAAGTGACCAAGAGAAAGGTTTCTTTTTTTGAAGCTAGCCTATAATAGGTGTGAAAATATTCTTAATGAATTTGCTGTAGTAATCTGCTAAACTGAGAAAACTTTGAACTTGTTAAAATGAATTGGGTATTGGCCAATCTAGAATTGCTTTTACCCTTAGATGTATCCATTGCTAGATTCTCTCCAGATATGATGTAAAGTAAATATAAAACAGGTACTTGGTTGACGAACCATATTTCAGGTTTAGCTAACAACTGATTTCTTTCCAATCTTGAAAGCACTTCTTTAACATAATTGTCATCTCCAGAGCAGTCCTTAGAATATCATCTAAATATACCACAACTGTATGAATAAGTAAATTTGAAAACTTGTAATCCATAAAGCATGGAAATACTGCTGGGGCGTTACAAAGCCTAAATGTATTCAAGTACAAGTGACATCCTAAAGACTATTTTCAACTCATCTCCAGGTTTTATGTTGATTAAATGATATGCTGCACGTAAGTATAATTCTGTGAAAAGATATGTCCTATGATCAGATTCTAGCATATCTGATATGAGAGGAAGTGAAGGCTAATTCCTTGACAGTGACTTGATTTAGCTGTCAGTTGGCCATGCAAGGGCGAAGCTCATTGGAAAAAAACAAGAGATGCCAGCCGGAAATTTATTAGACTCTATTAGTCCATTCTAAAGATTCTTATCTATTAGTACTATAATGCCTTGACTTCTGAAATGGATAGTGGATAGAGTTGGCCAAAAAAGATTAAAGCATTATGAGTCAAATCTATTGCACTCGATGAGGTAGACTCATACAGTCTTGAGGGTCAGAGAATAGTCTGTATGCTTGACTGATATTGAGGAGACTTAGAGTTATAAGTGTTGAAGGCTGTGGACTCCACTGAACTGCAAGCCTGGTTCCATTATCTTCAGAACAAAGATGATGTATACAATATTCAGACCCTAAGATTATAGTCTTTGCAGTACATTGACAAAAGGATTATGTAATGCAAGCAACAACATTCCAAAAATTACTGGATATCCGGAGCGGCTATGTTAAATTCATTACATTTAAAATTGATAAACCAAGTAGTAATGATTGTGTTTGTTTTTTTATTAAAAACAGATTCAACTGGAGTACTGTCTACAGCTTCAACAATATACGGCTGATCTTTATTACAAAATGGAATTTTATATTCTTATCTCTGTCACACATCAATGTATGATTCACAAGCTCCACAATCAAGTGATATTGGAAGTGAGATGGTTTGTTCGTTTAGATTTAAGGTAGCATGAGGAATAATAACGTTGGTTGAATTTGAGGTGACACTCATTCTTTGCCCCTGCTTCAAGGACAAATTGTCTTGTTTTCTTGGTCTCCTCTGGGCTTTGTAGGACAGCAGCCTGTCAAATATCCCTTTTGTTCACAATATAAACATAAACCCATTCTTATTCTTTGGGTTATTTCTTCTTCTGTCAGGAATCTTCTGTCTGCTTCTACTTGCATTGGTTCTTCTGAATTGTGGCACATTAACAGAAGAAGGAAATACAGGAGTTCAAATATGGGTTTGAGAAAAGGTTTTACTGCTAACTTTGTTCTTTTTTTTTCTTTCTGCAGAATCACGGGAGTTCATATCTGGATTTGAGAAAAGCTTTTACTACTAACTTTGTTCTTTCTTCTTTCTGCCTTCCACTCCTACATTATATTTTCAGTCTGAATGATTATTGTAATAGACTTTTCATAATTTACAGATCGGTTAGCATAGGCCAGTTTTAACTCCTCTTTAAAACCTCTAATGAAACAAATGGTGAGAGCAGAATTAGTCCAAGCAGTTCCAGAAGTATTGCTGGTAATACATTCTAATTTGGCCCAGTCTCAAGCATATATATGTGGTTTAAAGGTAAAGCATATTAAGCAAGTGTCCATATTTTTTTTTAAATACCTTGAAATTCCATCAAGTTTTTTTTGGTCAAGCCTGACAAGGAGGGTCCAACAAGTGTGGTTGCAAGACTGTTAATGATTGTCGTATTGCAACATTTTCGGTGGTTGGAGACTGGACCTGAGAGGTCAAATTTTTAACAGCAAATTATTAACAGCAATGAGTAAGTCTTACACTTGGTCTATTTTTGGGTATTGACAAATACAATCCACTATCGTCACAAACCATTGATAGTGGTTTTTCTGATGTCTTTGAAGGACTTTTGTCACTCAAAGAAATGGCCTTATTTTACCAAAACCCTTCTCTGGCTCCAGCATGAATGCACCAGGAGGACTAGAGAGCAGTATTGAAATCACTCGTCCCACAAGCTTCTACAGATCTTTTCACAGGTTCTCAAGAAAGATGTGGACACTCCCAGCTCCAGTTTGCTGATGATACGTACGTTCCCTCTGACTCACTGAACTAATGCAAGTTTGACAGCCTGCATTTGCTCACTGAACTGGCCAAGAAGGGACACAAAGCTTCCAAAGATAGGCTACAATTCTTCTTACTCCATGTTCAAAATATAGGTCACACCTCAGTGGGGGAGCAACCTCTATCAATGGACTGCAATAAAGACATCAGTAAGCTAATCAGGCCCATTATTGTTTCAAACGTCCACATTCTTTTGGGAATGGGAGGGGTACTGTCACCACTGGATTCTAGGATATCCAATATTGTCAAAACATTACAAGAAGTTGTTAAGAAAGATACACCTGAACTATTGTCCTGGTAAAAGTATAAGCAGCTTTATAACTCTGAAACAGGCATTGTCCTCTGCTGCTGCTTTGAGCTAAATTGATGATTATAAGCCTACAACGTTCTTCTGTCATGAGAGGGAGGACTTTGCTTTGGGGGTGTTGCTAAAACTGGTCAACTCTTCTGCACTTTAATAAAATTCCTGGATTTTGTGACGCAGCAATTGTTAAAACAGTGCCTATGCATTATGCATATGACTGCAAATTGAAAATTACAGCAAGTGAACTATGTTTTAGATGGAAATTGAAGTAGCCCTTCTTAAATTATTTTGTTTCTTTTTTTCATTGTAAATCTTGTAACTTTTATTCTCAGGGAAATTTTTTCTGATAATTGTATTCTTTATATAGATATAAGGAGATTTCAATTTTTTTACTTTATGCTTTCAGATTTTAATCCAACATGTTATATTTGTACTGTTTTTCCTGTTACTGTGTTGATCTTAAATGACTTATAATAAATTAATTCAACGATGGGGACAAAAAGAACCCATCACTTACTACTCTTCTGCTCCTAATGCTGTTTCTCTGTGGTTGTACCGTACCTCTCTGTGGTGGTAGCTGATACCCATCTTGTTGAAGTGTCTGAGAACATCGTTTCAGGGTCAATCCACAGCGCTGTTGTACTACATGCTTTAGCTGCCCTGCTAATTACTACTATAACACAACACCTCTCTCACGATTGTCATGATACGAAATTAGTTTGTTATGTGCTTTTCAGACTATTCTAATATGTTGTCCTCTGTTAAACCTTGTCTCCCCGTTTCTTATCACTCGTGAGGGCGAACTTAATGACTATCTTATTGTCACAGCCCACCAACCTAAGCTCCAGTGATCTCACTGACGCACCTTTACCAAACTGCTATCTTGTATATTATGTTGATGAGTGAGTATTACATGTGGTTTTATGGATACATGCATGCATGCGGTAATGTATTTGTGTATTTTCCTTTTCAAATCTTCGCAAACACAGAGTGGTGCAAAGTTGATATGTCCTAATTTAAATTCAATGTTTCACTGTCCTGTGTGTGACAGGATTTGTATTGATGGTGGGTTGTAAACTATTTTGTATTTATGTGTGTGTGTGTGTTTGCCCGTGTTTTATTTCCTTGAGTCACAAATACAGAGAACTGGTATAAAGTGATATGTACCAATTTAAATTGCATGTTTTACTGTCCTGTTGTGTGTGAGGTGACCTCTATTGATGGGGCAGTGAGTGTTGTGTCTATTTTATTTTTGGTTGTAAAGCGTGTCTTTCTGTCTTCACCAACAAAGAATATAATAGCAACTACTTGAGTTCACGCTAGGCTTAATCATGAAGACATCCACAGCAGGCAGAAGAAATAATATCCAATGGACACCTTAGACGCAGCTCAACAACCTCGACTTTGCAGACAACCTGACCCTACTCTCCCATACTGGTCCGCAGATGTAAGAGAAGATCGACAATGTATCAGCCACATCAGCAAACTTGACCTTAACATCCACAGGGGAAAAGCCAAGATTCTGAAGGCTGACAAGGGCAGTATAGCTGCAGTCACTCTTGCAGGAGTTGCATTGGAAGGGGTTGAGGCCTTCACCTACCTGTGCAGTATCATAAACAAGTAGGGCGGCACAGACGCCAATGTCGAGGCAAGGATCAACAAAGCAAGAGCTGCCTTCATTCAGCTAAAGAAGATCTTGAGCTCCAAGGACCTAACACGGCAAACCAAGATCAGGCTTTGTAACCTCAATGTAAAATTAGTCCTCTTGTATGGAGGAGAAACTTGGAGGACAACAGTGACCACCACCAACAAAGTCCAACCATATTAACACCTGCCTGAGGAAACTCCTTCAAAACGGCCTATGGCAGCAGACTTCCCAACTCCTTGCCCATAAAGAAATCATGAAAAGACACTGGAGCCGGATAGGTCACACCCTCAGCAAGCCTGTGTCAAACAACACCAGGCAAGCCCTGACCTTGAATTCTCAAGGGAAAAAAAAGAGGGGGAACAAGAAACACCTGGCGCCCAGGCCTCAAGGCTGACTGCAAGGATATGGGCTACACTTGGCGTAAGATTGAAAGGAAGGCCAAGACAAAGATGGCTGGAGAGTCCTGGTTGACGTCCTATACCCCAGAAGGGGTAGGAGGCATAAGTAATTGTTGTCACTCTGTAGTGCGCCTTTATGATCTGCCAACCCATGGCCTTCCAGCCACGCTGACTATGTTTTGTGTGTTCTCTTTCCCCTATATATACTTTTACTACTGTTTGAGAACATTTACAATTTTGGTAAGTTTAAAGATCTCAGTCACTTATGTTTCTTAAGTGATGTATGGTTGCCTTGAATAATCTGAAGTCACACAAAGTCCATTTTAATGCAAATGTTCTGTTTTTGTTTTAATGGCTGTATGATTGAATACGGGCACATGCCGCAATTGCACTAACAGACTTACAAGTTGCATGGGTGGAAGACATTAGACGGGCGATCTCAGACAAGGAATGGGCTGGAATACCCCAAAAGAGTGACTCGAAAGGCAAAGTTTAAATTTATACAAAGTATGTTACTCCATAGAGCCTATCTCACACCGCGACAATTACAACGGATGTTCCCACACACGCAGCATCATTGCCCTCGATGCCACTTGGGTGAGGCCGACTTAATCCACATGCTATGGGCATGCCCCCGCTTGCGAACTTTCTGGGAGACCATCAGACTCCACATATCGACATTCACACAGATACATTTGGGAAACACAGTAGAGGAGTGCCTCCTAGGCCTATGTAAACGTTCGACCAAACAGAAGGTACAACTTAGATTCATGGACCTTGCCCTAATCTTAGCCAAACGGTCCATAACTATGCAATGGAAGTCAATGAAACCTCCTACCGGATACACCTGGCACAGTGAAATGCTCTGCTGGGGCGGGGCCGAGAGTGGCGGGAGGAAGCTAAGGAATTACGTAAGCATCCAATTTCCATGGAATGGGATATTATGCTAGATACCCTTAAAGGTGTAGACATAGAACCCAGAGCTAACACCACGAACACGCAAACACCCACAGCATAGTTGTAACACATTGATATACGGTAAATGACAGGTCACACTAGTCGCCACAACCTGTAAAGTTATAGACTACCCATCGCAAGAGTAGGACACAAGAATATGCATGTAAACTACAGAAATGCCAGAACAAGAGTGGGAGGGGGGTTGGGCAGAATATGTTAGCTAACAGCTATGTTTATCATTTTACGGTTGATAAATGAAAGTAACAATTCAGCAGATGCATGACAAAGATATTGGTGAAGATAAGGATATTGGGAAAAATATGGAATGTATCCAATGTATGCATATTATGACATGTATCACTACCATATGTTTTAACTACAAAACCAGCCACTCTGGTAGTTTAATGGAAAATCAATAAAGTTTGTTTTAAAAAGTGTTCTGTTTTGTTTTTAGTCCACAAACTTACATTATATTTACTACTGCGCGCATACAATTTCTATGCATGTGTGATTCAGGGAATACACACACTTTGAAATGCACACTAGAACCTCACATTTTGCCTTGCAGCTGCCAAACGAGAGAACAGGGTTTCTCTAAACTAAGAAAAGGCACCAAATAATTAAACAACTGCCATGCCATAAAAATTTAGTGACCGTCTGCTCAGCAGTTTCGGAGTTATGCGAGGAGAAAAGTCACCTATGGGCGATCCATAAAGTAATAAGTATTTTCGGGACCCTTAAAACTTTTGAACCATTAGTCCGATCTACACCAAACGTGGCACTTGCTTAGATATGTACTATACATTTTTTCCATGTTTGGGGCAGATTAGCAAAGGCTGGCAACGTCACTGACAATACAGAAAGGAATTTCCTACATGCATTAGCCTTCACTTCAGAGGTGTGCCTGTGCATCTGTAGTGTATGTGTGTGTGTTGTATCTATACTCGCCTACTACTGAATCAGGCCACCACTGGTCCAAAGAAGGTGATGGAGACTAAACTCAGGTGAGTTGCTGAAGCATTGATAAGCTAATGAAATACAGAAAACAAACAACTGGAGGTTCAACCTGAAAAAGGGAACACATGGCAAATAAAACAGATACAGAGAAAAAGAAAGAGAGAGAGGCTGGGTGATGACATGTACAAAGATCAGAGAACGCCCATCAATGCGCACTGGGAACAGGTGACGTCTAACAGTATTTGATGCCTATTTCTATTCTTCTCATAAGTGACCTGGAAGCAAATTGGAACATCTGTATAGCACCTGCCATCTTAGATTGGGCTGCTCCAATACCTTAGTAGTCATACAGCTGCCAGCTTGGTTCGGGATGCAAACTGTGGAAGGACATCCTTAATTCAGTCATACCTTCCCTACACTATGGAAGTTGTCCAAATCTGTTTGAAGTGTCACTTAACTGGTAAGGCCCAAAACATATGGTTCACATAACAGAGCCATGTATATGGTCGTAGAGATATGGCAGGTAGGCATCTTTACTGGCTTTGTCGTTAAGATGATTAATTCCAGCATGTGAGAGAGATACTCTCCTAGTAGATGACCATTTTGGGGCTGAGTCTGTCTTCTTGTATAAACGTCTCTAAAGCCAATTACCTGCACAGAGTAACCGTGATCTAGAGACTATTCTGGAGGACCTTAATTTGCCCTTCCCTGTAAACTATTGAATTTGACCAAATCCTTCTTTGGAGAGGATCTCTGTAAAGCCATCCCATAACTTGCCTAAGGAAGAATACCTGAACCAAATGCCATACCGACAGAGATCTTTAAATGTCTTTCTACCAAGATGCCTTCTTTTTTGTGCAAAATGTTTGTGGGTGTGGCAAAAAACAATATTCTACCTACGGACCTGAAAGAGGTGGTCATTATCCTTCTTAAGTCACTGAATCAATGTGTAGAGTAGGATTCTATTACTTCCACTCCCTCCTCTGTGTCCATGTGTCAGGAATCAGCAAGTTAGGAGGCGGGTATCACACACACACTTAGGAAGAGCAGGCGGTGGACATGTGTATGAACATCAGAAAGGATATAGAAGACCCAGGGCAAAATAGGATACTTACAGGCAAGGCTGGTGCAACTAGATCTAATCAGAAGATGGAATATTTATGATGTATTTTATGCTGCACATATCATATTGGTTCAGTTATAGGAAGCCCTCCTCTTTCATTTATGTCCCTTGTCTGCTGGCTCAATTTCATAAGTCATATCCTAATAAGCCCTGGCGAGTAACAGGATGGGTGTTCTGGGGGCAACTATCAGCAATCAGCGAGTTAGGAGATAGGTAACACACACACCTAGAGAGAGATACGAATCAAACATCAGGAAGGTAGAATCAAGGCTCAGGACAAAACAAGATGGTTACCGGCTTAACTCCAACAGAACAGTAAGGTTATTGGGTATAGGAGACAGGTGACATTCAAGAACAGGCCTAGCCAGGTGTATAGGGAAATGATTAGCGTATTCTAACAAGTAATAATTACATTTCAGCTACCCTTTATTAGTTCTGGATTGTTCTAGGCAGTATAGAGAGGCTGAGATCTTTGAACACAGTGCGGGGTAAGCTTGTGTTTGGGTTGTTGTTGCTCCCACTATTTACTTAGTTTTTTCACGGTAACATCGTTACTTCACCTTTGTCATTTTGGTAACTTATTCAGTCCCTGGCATTTCCCATTTCCCAACTACTTCCATTCTTACCTAATTTTTGACTGGTTGTTTTCTACTGCATTCATGTCCAGTCTGCAAGTGTACGCCAATCGTGCTGACTCCAGGAGGTCTCCGGTAACTGTATGGAGGTTGTCACAGTCTGTATTAAAGAACACACTAGTAAGTCAATTTTTATCCTTTATTGTATTCTTTTGTTCTTGATATTGTGCATGATACTGAAATTTGTTTGTCTACCCGAGGGTTCACAATTTAGTAGAGATAGAGGGCATGCTGCCTCAAGCCATGAACTGACCACCCTTTCATTGACGAAGTATGTCCTCCCTTTCTTCCCATGTTTCGTTCCTTCCTTTATAGCCCTGGGCAGAGCTTGTGGAGTTTTGCTCCACAGAATTCCGCAATATGCCCAAAAAAGCTAAGCGAAACTCCATGAGCGGGCAGAAGTGCTCGTCTGCTATACGTCTTTACATGCTAGTAGAGTGATGCGCGTTTCTGCGCTGAAAAATCCGAGCAAAAAACACCATGCAGTCCGCATGTTTTACCTGCTTTCTGTCCCGTGCATGGTGCCGGGCCTGATTTTTCTATCCATTCTAAATCTTTACATTTTTGACTTTTTTTTCTATTTCTGTGACTTAGTACTTTTTTTTGATTTTCCCTTTACTTCCTTACTTCTTCCTTAATTAATTCCTTCCTCCTTTTCCTATTTCTTTTTTTCCCCACCCAGGGCCATGGAACAGCAGGACGAGAGAGGAAGCGGTGGCGCCAGTGCGGCTGCTAGCCGCTCACCTTGCGATCTCCGTCAAGGGGTGCAGCACTGACCCATTTTTTTGAAGGGGGAGGTACTGACTTTTTATGTGCAGCATCACCTTCCCGCCATGCTGGCAGCAGACCTGGGAGTGGGTACGCCCTGTGGGAGCATTATCTGATGTGGGGAAGATGCACTGGTGCATGTGCCGGAGCACTGAGGTCCAGCGCACCCAGCAACAGCTGACGCACCACTGGGCCAACATACTTGACCGGGAGCAGGACCAGCTTGACTTGCTGGGCGTCAAGGTTGCGGGGCTTGGTCAATAATTATTTATTTGTTGTGTTCTACAAAGCTAATTATTTTTTTCAAATAGCATGCTGCTCGCACTCAGAGGTAAGTTAAGTTTACATTACGAATATTATGTAACCCAGTTTGAGCTAGCCAGATGCTTTGCGCTACCTAATCTGATTAGTCGGCGTTCGCTTGGGCTGATTATTTAAGAAGTCATGTCACTAAGCTAGCAGAAGTAGTAATATCAGTGAGTTATCTTTCCCCGTGCCTTTCTTTATGTAGCTCGTACAGTCCAAACAAATCTCTGTGATGTGCAATATGCATCTACGCTCTGAAAAGGGAAACCGAATTGGCCTATCAAAGGGGGTTGAGAAGCAAAAATCATTCATTGCAATGCATCAGTAGTTCCAAATGTAGTTTAGGTTTAGGAAAGTTGGCATAGGGCTTAGCTTTAGGAAATTAGGAATTGGTCAGCTCAAAATAAGTACTATAGGCGATCTGATTTGGAAAAGTACAGTCACTGGGTTAGCCTTTGTCAAAAGTATTTTGGGAGATTACCTGTACCACTAACCTATTTTTTTAATGTTCTTTATGTTTCACTTCAGCACCCAAGGGCAAGAAGAGGGCATCGGAGGCGGATCAGGGTGAAGCCAGAGCTGCCACCACCAGTGCTGCGGCGGGTGGAAGTACCATAACTTTGCCCTCGCCCAATTTAGGATAATTTTTCCTTGTTGTTTAGGTCTCGCAGAACTGCGTTGCAGCGCGCATGCGCTGCTCGAGTATGCGAGACATATTGTGGGTGAGTATATTTCAGAAGGGGGCTTGAAGCTCCGCCCCTCATTTTCATTGGGTAGCGTCACCGTTTTTGGTAAACTGTGGATTCCCATTGAAAATGAAGCTTCTGTGTTACCGCCCTTTGTCCTTTTGGTCCGGCCCATCCGGACTGGGTCTCCTGCTTCACGGATGTCGTGAAGCAATTTCTTATCTCAGAGGCATGTTATGTAAACAAGCCTCTGAGCTCCAGTCCTGATGGGCCGCCCAAAAGGAGACAGGGCGCTGCGTGTTTATTTTTGCATCGCGCTTTCACTTTCACTGAAAGTGAAAGCGCGATGCAAAAATAAACAGCGGCTGCCTGGAGAGCGCTTGTCTGGGTTACACTGAGCGCAGGTACTTTGGTCCTCCTTCACCCTTTACACCCTCACAATTGTGTCCCCGCACCCCCCTGGAACATCCCCCCCCCACACACACAGTTACCCCGTCTCATCTTGAGTACTAAACCCCGTCCCGTTCTCTTTTAATTTATCCGGTCCTCCATGACACCCCTGCCCTGCCAGCCCTCTTCGCCCCATCGTTGGTGATAGGGGCGCCTGTGAATTCGCCCTGTCCTTGCCCCCTGTGCCCGCCGGTGCGCAGGGCATTGTGTGCCTGACTCAGGGGTGGAGGGGGCAGGGCGCTGTGACTCCCACACAACTGACTGCCACAGGATGGGAAGCAGCGGCTCGCGATGAGAGCAGCTGAGTGCCACAGTCTAAGCTGGCTGGGGCTCAGGAGCAGAGCGCTGCAGCCCAAGCTCAAGAGAGACCCCTCCGCATGGAGAGCAGAGACTCCGTCCACCTCAGGAGCACTGCAGCCCCAGCTCAGGAGAAACACCTCCGCCTCGTGAGCAGTCCCTCCGTTCAACTCAGGAGAAGACGGAGCCTACCTCGAACTCCAGAACTCTGCATCCCCAGCTCAGGAGAAACACCTCTGGCTCAGGAGCAGAGCTTCCTTCCAGCATCGGAGAGCCACGGCTGCAGCTCAGGGGAGACATCCCCACCTCAGGAGCAGCGCCTTCTCCCCAGGAGCGGAGCCCCTTCCAGCTCTGCAGCACCACAGCTCGGGGGAAACACCTCCAGCTGAGGATCAGAACTCCGCAGCCCTACACGGGAGAAAGATTCCACGCCAGGAGAAGAACCTCCACCCTGTTCAGGGGACCGCAGCTCGGGGGCACAGCCTCTCTACCCCTCAGGTCGGGATCAGAGCCGCCACCTCACATTTCAGGAGCACAGCCCACCACCTGTCAGCTCAGGAGCATCCAGCGCCGCACCTCAGGCTTAGGAGATAAGCACTGAACCTCCCATTTGGGAGCAGAACCCCTAACCTCAGGTCAGCTCAGGAGCAGAGCCCTCAACCTTAGCTGAGGGTATAGCTGCATATCGTGCCCTAGCCGAGGAGCCACGTGCCACGCTGGGGACCACTCACCTGCACTGCTTCTAGGAGCTATGCTGCACCTCTGGACACTCCTGGGGCTCTGGGGGGTCTTCAGTAAGTAGTACTCCCTCACTTACATTGTGTCTGTTATTTGTGTTCTGTGGAGACACTCACTGTATAATGCAGGAGGCGGTGTAGGGCTTCAAGAGGCTAAGAGGGTTCCATTAGCGCAGTAAGGATGCTGTGTGAAGGCGCGTCAGTGAGCTATAGAGAGATGGCAAGCTACAGTGACTTTTAGTGCCCATTAAGTGGGTTATGAAAGGTGGAGAGAGAGAGAGTGAGATGCATGTGGAGAAGAGAGAGCATGCGCGAGTAAGAAGAGGGAAAAGAACAAGCAGCAATTCAGTGCAAAGAGTTGAGAGGGCAAACTTAATGAAAGAAAGGTGAACTGAGAACAAAATAAATTCAGAGGAAGGAGGTTTGGGGGGAAACAAAAATGAAGCGCGAGAAAGAGAAATAGAAATAGAGGAGCAACAGAGAGAAATAAAACGAAAAGCAAACACTGGTTCTTTGCCAATGAGTTTTTTGGACAGTATTAAGGGAGTATAAGCCGTGAAAGGAACAATTCCTTTGACCGCTTGCCCTTAGGGGGCCTGGGACAGCCAGACTCATAAAGCACAGCTAGCATTCTCTCTTGGGTGGGCGGGCATTGAGCTTAAGTTTCCATTTTAATGATAATATACAAAATAGAAAGACGAGATTAGAGTACCGTACCACCAATATGAATGTTTGAGTCATATGTATGTATGCGACGGTCTCGTGTCTCCGAGTATTACTTTTCTATAAACCGATGTTTTATTAAGAAAAACAAAAAAAGGGCCTTGCTTCGCCTCGTTCTTTGACGGAAGGGCTTTGTTTTATGGCGAGGCATTGCGTATCCTGCATTTGGTGGGGAAATGCAAGCTGGAGGTGTGGATTCTTCAATTCTTAGTTTGGGCAAGGCCACGTAACCTTTGAACTTCATCCTTGAATCAGATTTCAGGCACTGCTGTTTCTTGCCTATAGGGCTCAGGCGAGCTAATTTTGAGATGACAAATATCCCGTGAATAAAGGATTTTTTCGGGGTGGTGGGGGGGGGGGGGTGGGTGGACTGGACTGTATTTGAATATGCGCTCCTATCTTCAATATTGGTGCATGGATGGACGATCCATTTCAGGTCTTCAGGATAACCAATTACTCTGACTTAGGGAAACTCTAGAAAATATATCTCAAGAGACTGTGCAGAAAACCTGGCCTGTGCAAGGCCCATGGTTGGACAGCCCACAGTCATAACATAACGTGTATTTCTAAATTGCATGTTCACCTAATACTACGAGATGTTTATTTTGACCCAACGGTACTCATCACAACATGATTCTGCCTCTAAAGACCAAAAGAGTCTCAGCATTCGTCAGGACCAAGCAATATGTCACCCTGCTCAATGTGCGTGAAAATTAACAATTCATAAATGCCATACTTTCACTAGTGTGGGGTCTGCAAGTGGTACCGACTTCTAATTAGGTCCACATGATGCTCTAAAGATATAAGAAACAGGTTAAAACACAGTATATACTCTCTGTGCCCGCAATTCTTCACCACACCAGTGTCCATCACCAACACTGCAAACGTAATGTAACCAGGTTATATATCAATAATCTGTAGCCTCACCATTTTGAGACCACTTATTCAAGCATGACCTTCATCAGTCCCTTCATGGCGGGTACTAGGACTCTGAAGGGTATACAAAAGTCATTTCAAATGTCACATCAATGTAGGTAAATAACTACTTACCTACTCAGATATCGCTTTCTCATTCATAAACAAGCAATTGCAATGCAATAGGTTTCGCATTTGCGAGATTTTGAGCTATTAGGATTTTAAATTACAATGCCTTTTATTTATGTGTTGGTTTTTTAAACAATTAAATAAAAGGAATTGTCATTTACAATACTAATAGCTTAAACTCTCAAAAATGTGAGACCTATTGCATTGCAAATGCTTGTTTAATACTGTGCTTGTCTCCTTTTTTTCAACTCTTCTTCATTCTATCTAATGTTTGTTAAATTATTGTTATCCCTGCATTATTCCTTTTTTATATATTTCATGTTTATGTAGCTGACTTATTCCTGTTTGTAGCTTTCATCTGCTTTGTTAGTAAGCTTTCCCTCTCCCCTTATATAGCTTGTGGACTGGTACTGTAAGACTGAGAGCACAGATTTTGGGTACTCTACTGTGAAGATTGAAGGCCCAAGTAAGCTATTCTACGCATGTTTGTTGAGAAGGCTTTCTTTTTCTTGCTCATGCTCAAACAATAAAACAAGAGAGTTGCCATGGTCATGGTGGACCCCCTCAATGTTGTGTTGTATGTATCATCATTCAGTATACCAGCAGTTTCAATGACAGTGCAGCATGGCAGGAAAGTAGTATGAGGACAGTTCTTATTGCATTTGCCAACCAAGACCATATGTCCTTCATTGACCAACTTATTCCACCCCTTCATTACGCTTCAATGACATCATAGCTCTGCCCCTCCACTACGAAAAGTTTTTGGTTGGCTTGACTACCTCGCTTTTCTAACGTTGCCTACTAACAAAATGCCCAAAGTGATATTTTCGATAGAAGATACTGCTAACTGAACTGTAGTGATGTATTGTGGTTGTATTTTGTTAAAAAAACATAAGAGGAGGCGTATCTGGCATCTAAATGTGTGATGTTTTTTCCAGCCACACACCACCACTGCCGGGGCAAGTGACAGCACCCGATGCGGTTGGAGGAGGAGTCCAAGCGGCAGGGATGGGTGGTAGTAAGTCACATTGCTTGCTTATTGACAATTACTAGTATACTCACTGTATTTGTTAAGCGTGGCAGATATGTATTCCACCCATCATCATTTATCACCTCCCTGCCCGTGGCATTTCGTCACCCATGACCTAACTGCAGCATGGTTCAATTCAACACTGCAGTGTTGGCTGTGCAATGAGTGTCTGCTTCAGTTAATGCAGCATTTACAAAGTTTCCAATGCACTGCAAATCGAAAACAATGTGTGTTTACCTTCCCTCCAAGTGCCCACTCAGTCAATTCCTAGTACTTCACTCCTTCATTCTGGCCTAAGTTCTGTCCCACCCTACCAAAAAAATTGAATATTCCATTCTTGGTATGTGCGACATTTTCTGGCCAAGTGATTCATATATTTCATGGCTCTCACAACGAATTTACGCCTGTTCAGATTTTTCCCTTCCGACATTCGCCAACTCCTATGACTGACTAAGCCAAAGCTTAAGCACATGATGATGATCAGTGACACCGCACTATTCCTAAGCTAAACCTCTACCTACCCGGCCTAATCACTCTAACTTACCCTGCCGTAGAACAAGTTAAGTTTCCTTTCGCTACTGGCAAGCAAATGTATTTGTTCGAAATAATTTGTGTTGGAGGGCAAGGACAGGTAGTAAAGTGGGACGGAGTGCCTCATTTTGAGATTTGCGGATGGGATACTCTGTGACGAACGTGCCAAATGAAATCTATATATCTTGTTCCTTTCCCTGTACTGCATTACATCGTTTTTCCCACTGTCTACTTATGGGAGACAGGATACCAGCATTTTATATGAGACGTGTGTGACATAGTATTGTTATCATTCATCTGCCTCCTTGGAGTCAAGGTAGAATTGAAAGGCATTTGGAGAAGAACAGGGCTATTAGAATTAAAGCATGATAATTGTCCATTACAGCTGCCCCAGCTGCAGAGTAGCAAGGTACCTGATGTGCTAGCCAGCATCCTAGCATGCCTCAATTAATTTAGCACAAGAATACTTGTACTCCATAGTGCATAATGCCTTATTCATTAATGAGAGGTACTTTCTTTTAATTTTTCCACACAAAGTGTCTGTTTAGTTTTTTACTATGAAATGCTTTAAAAGAAAAAAATACTCTGTTTTTAAATCAGGTGTCATTCTGCCTTAATTCCTTTTAGCCAGTCAGTGCTTTTATGTGAGGCACTTGTGGGTAAAAAATGGCCTTGTGACTCTTCTAATCACATCAAATTCCAATGGCCCTAGGGGACCAGCAATGTACTGCTACTGTACTGTGCCACAATATTATTTTAACCAAGTATGTGCACAGAGCATTATTTACAATTTGTCTTTTTTGATATAGCTACTCCTGCTGGTCCACCATCAACACGGCAGGAGATAGCAGCCCGGCTACGGCGGCAGGGGTTGGAGGCCATCATGCCTGAAAATCAATAGCTAGTGGCTCTGGAAGAGAAGCCTGAGGCTGCATCTGCCTTTGCCCCGGATCTCAGTTCCTCCAGCCAGCCAACATCACCAGCGACACCTGCACCACCACTGCTGCTCCCTCCCACCCAACGATGCATGCTGCACCCGCTGGCGCAGTTGCCCTGTCAAATGTCATGCTTAAAGCTCCAATAGTAGGAACTATAGACCCAAATTGAAAACGTTCTCTTCTGAGCTCTTTTTTTCATTTTTTGTTTGGGTAGAGAGGGTGGGAATTTGTAAGGGCAGTTGGGGCAAAATTGGATTTTGTCCCTTCGTTAGACGTTTGGACATTGGTTGGGGCGATATATATATTTGTATGGGGAGAGGGGTGGCCCTGTTGTGATGGAGAGGATGGGTTTTGCTGTTAAAAAGTAAGGGGAGAAATTATTCTATCATACTTTAGGTCTGAAGTAGTTTTTTGTTTTACTTTTCACTGCTGCCTTTTCACGCCACCCGATTTTCTAATCCGTTTATCAAAGTATAAATCAGTTCGTTATATACCCTTTCCTACTACCCTCTGTGACTATATTGACCATCGGGGGGCTACGTAGCCATGGCCTATATTGCCTACAACCTAGATAAACAATTACTTAACTGCAGTAGAGGTTAGTTTAGGTGAGCTCCAACAGTAGGAGTAATCAAACGGATTATCTCTCACAGGCAACTAAATTGAAAGAAAAACACAGTTAGTGGGTTATATTTATATCATAGCTTTGTAAAGACTGAGACCAGACTGCTACCAACATGACACATCAAAGAATACCTGATAATTTTACAAAAACTAGCAATAATAACTTCTGAGCAATGGGGAGCTAGTATTTAATTAAAACTAAAGTTACGAAATCCTTGAGTCAGGAAAACGGGATTCAAAGTGTGGAGTGGACAAGGTTAAGCGTTTATGCAACACAAGGCCTGAATGATGATGTTGACTAATGATGTTCTTCTATATCTAAAATATTGATCCCTTTTATGCGTGGGTGGGTAAGTGGGGCTGGTGTGGGCTATTGCTCAGGCAATAGAAGATCCTGCAGTGAACTGGTGTCGCTTTCACCATATCTGCCCCACCAAGTGTGTGATCCATTTATGGTTTAAATTAAGTCACACCTCAATGACACATCCTCGGAGAAGGGGTTGGATGTTTGGATGGGAAAGGGGATTTGGGGAAAGATGTGACAAAGACAAACACTACACAAAAACAGTATTTATCAGGGCGATGAGCAGCACATCATCATCAATCTGTTGTGGACGGAAATGAAGAAATTAGTATGACACAGTTCAGTTAAGTGCATTGTAAACAGCCCTTCAGCCCAAGAGACCCAAAATATTATTATATATCTGAATGTTTTGTCATCTAGGTTTGAAAAATACAAATTATGGAGGAGTGAAGTAAACTCACACAGTTCTAGAAATTATGATTGTTAAAAGAAAAATGACACTGTATTGCCAAATTGGGCGGTACTTCTGCATTCTTCTTGGAATGTCCGCCACTTTTGGGTACCTGGCTGAACCAGTCTAGTAAGAAAAGCAGGAGTGTTATCAAGCTTTTGCCTTTCGTGCAGGAGAAGGCCTGCAGATTGTAAAACAAGATCGATAGTTTAGAATCAAGAAGATGGACAGAAAAGGAGTGTACCAAGAAGACTCAGAGCAAGAGCATAGGCTGCTGCAATCATTCATTTCATTTTATGACTCATGTGCGATCAATTAACTGAGAAGTGAGAGCAAGTTGCAACCAATCATGGCCAAGTAGCTGCATGTACCGGGCTGATCAATCTCACATGTCATCATAACATTTAGCCGAATACGTGCATCATGTGATGATGGGCACCACACATTTGTCTCCAGTTACAAGCAACAGGCCCCTCAACAACAATCACATAAGAGGAGTTTCACATTTGAGCCAGCACAGACACTTAGCAGCATTTCTCAAATCAACGCACCTCTCTCCAGTCCACAGAGCTGAGTAGGTCTAAGTCATCATCATCATGGTTTCCCTTTGAAGTAGATATCTTCCTTCTTCTGGCAGTTGAGGTAGTCCCACCCTGAGTCCTTCCATCCTCCTGCTGACTCCGAGTAACAAATTGGTCCAACTATATCCTGACTCAAGTAAGACAGACCTGTTGTGCACTGCTGTTGAAGAAGAAGAGAAATAGAATTTGAGTATTTTGTGTAGATTAGTGTTTGTTAACTAAAGTGACTGGCCTGCTCTTTGAATAATCAGAAAAAAAGGATTGGACGCTGCAAGTAAATCTTGGTAAGTGTGAAATGGCCAATCACCTTCAGGAAAAATTATCACCCATCAAGCCCCAAACATTGTAAATCATCACAATCAAGTTTCAAATCAGTTGAACATCCTCCCTCACTGTCTGCCACTACATGAATCATCAACTATAACTCACAATAACTCAATATTATATCCCTCACTGGTGCAATAGTTACCTGTTCCAATACAAGCACAGTGGTAGGGACACAATTGTATCTCCTCTAGAGAAGGCTAACATGGGAGGGAGGCAGGCACTGTCTCCATTGTCCTGAGGGGAATGGGGAGGCTTCTTCACTGCACACTGGTCCAACTCCAATCCGACCTAACATGTGCCTCAAAATGGTGGGGCTGTATAAGTTAGACACAAACATAATGTTACACCAGCTATATCCTTTTTTGTTTTGGTGAAAGCAGTTTGACAATACATATTTTGAAAGTTCTAAGGTGGCATACTCAGTCAGGAAAATAGAGTGTGTCCTAAAACTCAAGTGGTTCCACACAGAAGTTGGTCAGCTAACACACCTGAGTATGACCTATCACCCTCATCCTCCTCCTGTGGTATTTCAGGAACTGTGTAATTATGTGGTATGAAGCGCTGCTTCACTTTGATCATGGTCCATCTCTCCATGTTTTGAGGCAAGAGATTGGTTCTTCTCACTGTGACAACTGCACTGAACACACACTCAGCAGACACATTGGCTACTGGACAAGACAGATACTTTATTGCCAGCCTGCTGAGCTCTGGCCATTATACATCTTCCCATACCAATATACCAATGTGTTTTGTTCCACAAAGACTTCTCTTGGGTCATCGAGATAGTCCTGGAACATCCTCTGAATGGTCATTGGTGCTGCCACTTGCTCGACATCTTTTGCCTTCATCTCTGGACTTAGGACCTGCAGAGGTTGGGGCCGATTCTTCTGTTCCTGTTGTTGGCTGCTGTGAGACAACAGGACTGCCCTCTCTGGAAGTTGAAGCCGGCATCCCAGAACTTCTGCCCAGGAGTGGGACTCTAATTTCCAGTTGTTCTTCCAGGTCTCTGGCTTGCTCAACAGTCCACGTCTTGTATTGTGAAACATCCCCTCCTGAAAAAGGAATGAAAGTGGGCAGTATTTTTTTGTACAGTGGCTCAAGTATTGTGGCACAGATTTACTCTTTGGACGACATAATGTCTCTTTACTGCCCCACAACTGCTTCCGGGTTTTAAATGAATGGCTAAAATGAGTGCAGATTCTTCTGCAGATGGTCATTAAGTTGTAATGTTTACTTTTTTAGAAAGTCCTGCACAATCAGGTTGATGCAATGTGCCAAAAACAGGACCCTGAAATAGCCAACATCTGCCATGACCTTAAGTACATTACTGCCATTGTCCGTGATAACAAATACAATCCTGAGACCTCTGGGTCGCAGCCATTCAAACACCTTGCTGGTCTTCCAATATGTTTGCAGCTGTATGGGATTTCTCCATGGCGAACTTGGCTATTCTTGAATGCAGCCGAATGCCCTTTAAACTTTCTTCAGTGCTGAGACCTGTAGATAGCTGTTGCATAACCCCCACAAAATAGATCCACATGTAATCACTGGCTTGACAACTGGTCCACATGTCTGTTGTCAGGTGGATATTGTGAACAGCATTCTGCTACAAAGCTTGTCCAATCAATTGCAGCACATCATGATGGATCGCTGGAACATCAACTCTGGAAAAATAGGTCCAGCTGGGAACCTTCCATTTCAGGCAGATGGATGCCAAAAATTCTAAAAAAAACCCCACTCCTTCCACAAAAGAAAAGGGTAGAAGTTCTACCACTAACATTTTAGCCAGCTTGCCATGCCGTTGGGTAGTCCCGTTCGTAGGGTCCCTCCTGCCAAAACATGCCTGTAATAAAAGCCTGGATTTTTTTCTTTTCTGGCACCACTGACACAGGCGATTTCCGGATAGTAGAACCAGCAGGTAGACTCAAAGTGTGTTTTGACACAGTAACTGTATGCTGTTGCTGTGGTGTCTCCATCTGACTCTTGTGCTATTTCAAGGTTGCTGATGCGAGTGATAGTGGTGCACTGCTGGGGACAGGGCTGCTTTGCCTAAAGAAGTCACCCTCTTCTTCCTCATGACCTTCACCTCCCACCGTGATAGGAGCAGATTCCCAGCTCTCATCACCTTCACCACCACCTGCAGCTATTTTTTAAGGTGCTCCTCCCAGCGGATTCCGTGATGTTTTTTCATATGGGTCGTCTGGCCTCCAGTACCATATTGTGAATCAGGCTTCCCTCGACGAATCCTCGCCCAGCAAATGGAGCATATTGCAATGTTATCCTACTGCTTGCTTATCGTAAAGAAATCCCAAACTGGAGGGTGTAAACTTTTTCGGTGGGCCACTGGTGCCAATGCCCAAAGAACTTGAGGTAGGTGGGGGTGTCGACGATTGCTTCTCTGCAGTGCGTACTTTTACTGAAGAAGTGAGGGATTCAGGTCTCAGCATGGGCCTTACAATTATGGAAGCTGGCGCTGGCGGTCGTATCAGTGCAACATCCCTTGGAGCAGGTTGAATAGGAGGGGTAATGTTGGTCTCCTCTGGGCCAACTTCAATGACAATGACTGTCTTGTCATCCTTAGCCCCTTCCATAATTGTAAGGCTTTCAGGAACTTTCCCTTGCCTCTCCTGGTGTGTCACAGACTCAGCTGGGGTCCAATCCATGTCCAGATCATCAGAAGGGGGCTTGGAGAAGATGGAGTACCCTTCCTTTTCCTTTGTGGAGATCTGGAAGCCAATGGTTCTAAAAGAGGAGGTTCTTGATCAGCAGGAAGCTAAACCTCCTGTTCTGCATCTACCTCAGGAAGAGCTAGTATAACTGGCTGCGGCTGTTGTCCACTTGGCTCAGTTTCCTGCAACGATTGGGTACGATTTTGCTATAGAGATAAATCCAATTTATAGCCACTGCTCGTCGGCGTTGCCAAGATTGCAGTGACTGCCTTGCTGATAGTAATGGCCGTCGGTTCGAGTTTGGACATTGATGCAGGAGTGCTGCTCCCAGCTTGCTCCCCTGAGGCCCGTGCGGCAGGCACACGCTGCGTGAAAAAGGTTGTGGTTGGGACACCAGTGGCAGACATCTGCTTTTTTTTCTCCTCACTGGCCACTTGGCAGCACATGTCTTTGGGCCATCTTGAAGCTGTCAGTTGCAGTGGCACTTAGCTGCACAAGCGGAAGATATTGGACGACTCACATCACGTGTTGTGTGGTCACATCACTCTGTACATGCCTTCTGTCTGGCAGTACTGTGGGTGATGTCTCTTGTGCACCTAAAAGCAAGCAAGCAAGAAAAACATTTAGTGAAATGTGGCATTGTAACTGTTGCAGTTTGAATTAGTACAGACAAAGGCAATATAATTAGGTGTGGTTACTTAAGTTATGACTTTAAATTATTAACAATAGTGTATACATCTCAAAGTCAAACCACACCACTATAACATAATTTATTTCAATGTGATTCAAGATAACAACATACAGATGTAACTGTTTGCTTTTTGTTCATCCAAAGGAGACACCTGTGGCACTCAGAGAGAGCCTGGGGAAAATGGAATAATCCTTAAAAAATTAATCATGGTGTGTGTGCACCTATGGTAGGCAGGGGGTCCAGGCAAAATGGAATAATACTTAAAAAATGAATGCTGGTGTGAGTGCGGCTGTGCACCTATGGCAGGCAGGGGGTGGATGGATAAAGGGAAAATGAAAAGAAAAAGAAAAAAAGAAACAAAATCATCAAACATTTTTAAAATAAAAAAATATTTAAAATAAAAAAATTAATATTGCATTCAGGGGGACTTCAGTTCCTAAGAGGCTGCGGGGCTCAGAAGCAGCCCCTGACACACCTGCAGACTGTGCTGGAGCGCTATATAGCACATTTTACAGAACAAATTCCGGGGGAGTTCAGTTCCTTGGAGGATGCGGGGCTCACAAGGCTGCCCCGACACACCTGCAGACTGTGCTGGAGTGCTATAAAGCGCATTTCTACACCCGATGCGTAGGAGGTGTGCAGGCCATGCCGGGCCGAGCAGGCCCATACTGCGTCGGTCAGAGCCAGGAAGACGCAGAGCAGGGCCACCCCCTTTGGTTTTATCGTTGGGTGATGTTAAGGTTTATCAGCTCCCCTTCTCTGGATTTTCTCTAGCTAATACCTCTTTGGTGGGCCCCAGTCTGGTTGTGACCTGGGGAACCAAGAGCAAGACCACAGTGTTCTGAGAGACATCACATCTTGGGGCAGGGAGTGGGACTGTAACCAAAACTAAAAATAGGTCTGTTTTGACTTGATTTTAAGTGTCTGTTTGCACGGCCTTAGCGCTTTATTGCGTGGGTGGGGGGGGGAGGGGGGGAGTTGTCCCTCTACCGCATCTGTGACATACTGTGGAAGCTTCACCCCTGTGCAGTGTGTCGATCCCTGTTCCCATTATAGCATCATCTGAGTGGAGCTTGGCGACAAGAAAGCCGACCACCTCAAAGCCACCGTCCCCTCCTATCACCTCACAAATTACCGCCATTGAGTTTTTTTTTAACTTGAGCCGTGGGGGTTGTATCTAAGGAGATTGAGTTGACAGAATGAAGGCTGTCTCTTACTATAGATGGCCTTCCTCTTGTTCCCCCAAGTTTACCATTTCTCTCTGGTGCGCCTACTGTGATCTCTGAGCCTCATTGCACAATTGTAACCAGCTTTGGTTACAGCCTTACCTCGGACAATGCTTGCCTCACATAGGCACACCAAGGAGCTTGCACAATTAAGTCCCATTATAAGCCCTAGGTGTTAGCGCAGGAGACGTGCGGTTGCCCCAAAACAGAGATGTACCTTAGATAACGTGGTCATGCAGACAGAACCAATGCCATTTTCTCTCAGAAATTAGATTATCTGCCTGATGCTTATCTGAGTTTAATGCTGTCCTGAATGCCAAAGTGGATCCAATCATGTCAAGGCAAGCAATGATCAAATCTAGATTATCGCAGATTTTGGACCATCTAAGAAATTTCTCAGACCAACAATCGGGACTGAGTACCTTATCTAGTGGGGTGCCGAATAACACCTGTTTAGCCCAGTCACAGGTTATGCTGGAGTACCCCAGAGAACCAGTTTTCTTACCCCAAGCTCCCCAGCCTATTAAGGTCGCAACTGGTGTCTCCTCTGCCTCTTTAGGCCCCTCAGTACCTAACTCAGCGTCCTAGCTCTCTGTAGTGGCTGTCCCTCATTCCCCCCAAGACAGGGGAGGTGAATAACCTGCCACCTGAAGCGATCCTGTACGTAGTAGTCTTAGGGAATGCCCCCATCTTGACACCCAAATCCTTTGAGTAACTGGAAAACGAAGTGGTACACTGGTTTAACCTGCATTCTAACATAGGTACGGAGATTCTTAGCTCCATTAATATGGTGCGGGGGGAAACTGGTTGGGCTCAGGAAACATCCATTACAACGCAGTCATTATATCGCACTGCTTTTAAAATGCAACTGTTACAACGCAACTGCCATTACATCTCATGCCATTACAACGCATACCATTACAACACGTCACTACAACACATACCATTACAACGCATACCATTACAAAGCATTATAAGGTAAGCAATGGAGATTTTTTTGTTTTAGGGTGGGTATGGGTTTTGGGGTAGATGGGAATATTAATTTATACCCCTACACTATCCAACACTTTCCCTACTGTTGTCCTGAAAAGTATTATGCGTTGTAATGGAATGCGTTGAAATGGTAGTTTTAAAAAATGTGTTGTAAGGGCATGCGTTGTAAAACCATGCGAGCACATGAGAAGTTATTTGCACCTTTTACAGTAATGGAAGGAACAAAACTGATTCCCACAGGTAACAAAGCCCGAGCGATAGTCTACCCTTCCAATCTCTCTAAAAATGCCTCCAAAACCTTTAAATACAACCTTCTCAGGAAGAACCCTGAAACACTTATCTTAGACCCCTCTAACTCAACAAGCATTTGCAATGCAATAGATCTCGCGTTCACGCGAGTTTGAGCTATTGGCATTGTAAATGACAATGCCTTTTATTTATGTTTTGGGTTTCAAAACATAAATAAAAGGCATTGCCATTTACAATACTAATAGCCTAAACTCTAGTGAATGCCAGACCTATTGCATTGAAATAAAGGGCCTTTCTGACCACTTGCTAGATTGTAAATATCAGAGGAAGAGACTGGCCTGTGACGTCTTCAAAGCAGTGATAAATAGTGCAGTGAAGAATATGTGTTAGTGTTGTAAATTACACAGACACAAAGTGTGAAGTGAGATTTACATATGATCTAAGCTATAAACACTAACAAAGCACTCCAACACCTTTCGCTCTGGGATAAACTGTTGTGGCTCAGAAGGAAGAGTGGGAGGGTGGGGGGTAGTTCCTGCCCTCTCTGTGATTTGAGTGTGCAGTGTGGTATTGCGTAATGTCATTGTTATCTTTGGCCTAATAAAAAACACTGCAGCTGTAGTAGGGCCCTGGCTTCACCTCCTGGTGCAGGAGGGGGGGCTGTGCTTTATGGCAGGCATGGAGGGAGGAAGGGAAGGAGAGAGGGATGGTCTCTGCTGCAGCTCTGGCCTCGTACAGTGCCCCTGCTATTACTGAGCAAGAGACGCTGAGGTGGGGGTACTGGTATTGGTGGTGGTGGTGGTGGTGGTGGTAGTGGTACTGGTGATGTTATTATTGGTGGTGGTGGCATTGGTGGAGGTGATTGTGTTGGTGGTGGTATTGTTGTTGGTGGTGGTGTTGTTGTTGTTAATAACTGTATTGAAGAAGGCAACAGAGACCTCTGTTCCTGACACACAGCGCACTGCGAGAGAGTCCCTAAGGTTTCTTTTTGTAATGTGAACAATTAAATCATTTATCTCAAATGATCAAAAATCTTTATACACAAATGTGATTGCAAAACATTATCCATTTGATGTTTTTTTTTAAAAATTATAATCTGAAAACATAGATTTTCTGCTCAATGATAATATTAATGTCCAAATTTCAAAGCTGAAAATGTATAATGCATAAACCAATATGCTCAAAACATCAATTTTAACAAATTATGCATTTCGGGTAGAACCCTTCATCACGGGAAAATTAATAAATTTCATTCTGACATATTGTAATCTGTGGCCTCCTGCCGGAACAGTGGGAGAATGAGAGAAAAAGTCAAATAAGTCTTGATCTAGTATACAATGTTGAAAAAACATCATACAATATATGTGCTTGCAACCGCTATGCACCACTGTGGTTGTGGAAAACGTGCCACCTAAAAAATAATTCATGCATTGAATGTGCGAATTTCCCTATACGTGCATTACAGTGGTCTCTGAGAAAAGTAATGACCCCCGAGGTGCTGGTCGCGCGAGGTGCTAAACGCGAGGAGCATAATTTGTGCCCGTCAGGCAGCCGGTCTCGGCATGGTAAAAGATATGCACGTAATAAGTAAATACCGCGTGTCCATGCAAAAAATTTAAGTGGAACCTAAGGTCGTGCTTGAATATTATTTACCTCCGGGCTTCTAAAGGTGAGTATGAAAGGCGTGTCTGTGCAGAAATGAAAAGCGTACACTCAAACTACGTCCGAGCTTTGTGACTGCCTCGAACGTACCCATTCATAAAAGTGAAAATCTTACCTATCGCGACATACGAGCTGATCTTAGTCTGAAAAAGTATTGATTATTAATCCTCCATAATTCTCTGGTCTATAAGAACAAGTTTGCATTGTGGGCCCATAGTCAACCAACTAGTAATAAGTCTTACCTTAGAAGTTTGAAAGTTTACATATGGTATCTGGAATAAATAGACCTCTGGTTCTACTCCAGTTTGTAACATAAACCTCCCGTTACTGTGGCGACCTAAGTGGACAGACTCACCCGTGTCTGCGTGAGACGTCAACCCTTGCCGACTGACTTCATGAGAACTTGAATCTTACCTACACGTCATTTACTTTTAAAGGTATACCCTCTGCGCTAATCTGAGTTCAAGTTGTGCCGTAATCACGTGATGTGTAACTCTGCGTCTTCGTTCTTGAGAGCTATGCCCTCAGTGCTACCTGAGTTCAAAGGGAATCTAACTTTATTGAAGACAGTGATAGTGAAGTGACACAAGCGAAGCTAACAATCATGTCCCGTGACCGAACCGTAACTGGTCATGCCCGAGCGGACCCACATAGTGAATGGAATAAAATTGGTGCCCTATTAGAAACAAGCAACAGCTTTAGACAGTATTGCAGTGTCTTTGCTTTCCATTAAAAACAATAATTCGGGGCAGACAAAAGGAAAATATTTACATTTAATGCTCAGTCCGTGCTTATCTGCAGCACACACAAAATACCAATACGAGTGTTTACACTTTTGTACAATGACTTTACTGGATCTTTTATATCCAATGTGGAATTCCTTCTGTATTTGGCTAAGAGTCTCTCCTTTTAAAGATGGCCGTCTTCGTTGAGGATTTTCGCAGCATTAGACCCTTAATTTGATGTTTTGAGCCTATCCGAGACATGTGTTGAGCCTTCCAGGAGTGGGAAGAAAGAAGGGTTACGGACCGCAGAGCCTGGCTCAGGTGGAAGTGGCGTCATGCTAAGCGGCATGCAGGGAGAGGTAGTATTTTTGTCTCTCTTTGCCCAAGCTGACATGGCGGGAATGGAGCTGCTGTCCGATCAGGGCTACCGGGTGGACGGGCGGAAGCCAGGCGAGTTGCGCAAGATCCAGGCTCGCATGGGGGTCTTCGCGCAGGCCGACGGATCCGCCTACATCGAGCAGGGCAAAACCAAGGCGCTGGTCGTGGTGTGCGGGCCGCATGAGGTGAGCCTTGTAGTTTTATTTATTGCGAACTGGACCTGCAGGTATTGGAGCACTTTACATGGGCACCGTTTTCATTACACAAGGACACATACATTTTTGGTTGGCGAGGGAAAATTAAGTGGGGTTCTGTTGTCTGTAACTTAAGCACCATCATCCACGTGTTCCTTGGCCAACATCTCCCCGACGGGGGGAATGGAAAGTGAAAGTGCATGAGGCTGCTGAGGACTGAAGGGGGACAGGAGATGTGCACACCGCGTGGCTGTACACATCATTACAAGCACGTCTGCACAAGTGCGTACACAGGTTCCAATCGCCAAAAGTCTGCGCGTGCCCATCTCCTGTCCCACCTCCGAGGCAAGTCAGCAACAATAGATCTCGCTGGCGACAGCGCTTCGCGCTGCGTTCGCCAGACGAGACCTAAAAAAAGGAGTGATTATTAACAATCTAATTTTCTACACTAGATCTCTAGCTAAATGGCGCACCGCAACATCGAAATTGCTAAACATCAAAGAAGCAAGAAACATCCCTTATGGAACGAAGTTGGTTATAAATCCCTCGAAAAACTTAAAGGCCTCACTGAATATAACCTTCTACAAAAATGGCACAGTACTCATCCAAGCAGCCAACAGGGATCTTGAGATATTTAACAATTACTTTACCACACTAAAAGACCAGGTCCATACAATCCCTATTTCAGAGATCCAACAAGACAACAGTATAGACACCTCCATCCATATGCCCATGAGGATAATTGAAAAGAGAGATCGCAGTATAGACAAGGAGAATCAACATGCTAGATCCTCTAATACTAGACAATATACAAAAGCACACAACCCAAGAGTAGACAGAATCAACTTGATCAGCAAAAATCCCAGAGAAGCAACCCAAGTACAATCAAACAAGCCGCCCAACCGGCACACATCAGATGCAAATGCCTCCACAATCTTACAAAACACTGAACCATTGGACACAACAACCAACAATCAGTTCCGGGAGACGACAATTCACACAACCGATTTGAATGCAGGACACGCCCTGCAGAGGAAAAAAATTATTACTGAAAGAACGAAAGAAATAAACAAAATGCCAGATGGGGAACCTTCCAATCTAATGAACCACATGGCAGAAGTCCAGCTACATAAACACCAACGGTCACCATCAGGAAAGAAACTCGAAATGCTCATGGGCCAGACAGATAGGATAGCTACAGTCATGCGTAACGCTATTAGGAACATGAAGAATACCCTACTGCTCTCAGAAAGTTATCTCTCAAAAATTATCCAGAGTCAAAAATTGGCACGCAATCTCCACAGTAAGCACAACACAACCCCACTACCTCTTTCCAATAGGATTTACCGTCCACGTAGCCTCCTTAGATATTTGTCGGACACAGAATCCCAAAATCTAATTTCTCATGACACGAACTCCAAACTACCCGAACAAATAACCGACCAGAAGATCCAGGTGGTCCCAATTAATGGCAACAGAATACCACATACAAATCAAAGAAAACCAAACTCTAATAACCTGAAAGAAATAACGCTAAGCCCAGAGGGGCCCGGCTCCAACTCTGACCTAGGAAACCCTACTAAAAAGATCTCATGCCTACTTATCAATTGCCGTTTAGCAATGAAACATGCCGCTGACATTGCAGACCTAATCATGAATCAAGAAACGGACGTGGCTATTCTAACGGAAACATGGCTATTGGAATCTTCCTCCCCATGCCTAGACAAAAGGAAAATATAACATGGTGCCACCAAACTATGCCATTATAAGACCAGATAGGCTAAAGAAAACGGGAGGAGTGGCCTGCATCCACAGATCAAACATCACCATCACCAAAGTGCTCTCAAACCCTATTGACTCATGTGAATACCTGGGGCTCACAGCACGATTCACAGACAACCAAGTGTACAAACTACACGCATTCTATCACCCCCCAGGCAAAAACTTAACTTTCATAGACCATATAATGGATATTATTACTACCAACTCAGAACCTCACTCCAAATATATTTTCCTGGGAGACTTCAATTTTCACTGGAACTACACCCAGGATAATCAGTCAACATTCTGAAAGAATTCCTAGCAGACCACGCACTTGTACAAGCATGTGCCCTTCCAACAAACTCCAAAGGAGCCACTCTAGACTGGATCATCTCCAAAGAAAATATGATCCAAACAATCTCAATCGTACCCTTTGACTGGTCCGATCACCACCTCATAACCTTTAAAATACCAGTCCAAAAAAAAAAAAAATTTGCAACGTATCAAACCCAAACATTGGGTAAGAGACACTAGAGAACTGAACGCGGAGACTCTAAAAATGCAAGATCAGAAAGAACTACAACCCCCTGCGGTACTAACTGACGTTAGAGAGCTTACAGAGCACTACAATCGCACGATATCTAAAATAATAGACAACATTGCACCCCTAAAACTGAAAATAATTCAGATCAAAGATAAAAACCCTTGGTTCAACGGATCACTTAATGAAGAAAGACGTAGACTAACTGAACGAATATGGAGACAAAATCCGTCATCCCCCAACTTAAAACAACTAGGAATGACCAGAAAAACCTACAACAAAAGCGTATTTAAATCAAAAAAAGAATTCTTCAGAAAGGAACTTGAAAACGCAAAGAACAGACCGAGGAAAACTCTTCGATTTACTAAAAGAACAATCAAACAAATTAGCCAAATCCTCCCAATTAACATCCAAATCAGATCTGAACTGTGAAGATTTCTTAACATTATTTACTGAGAAGCCAGCTCAATGGAAAGAGATCTCAAGAATAACGCGGAAAAAGCATAAATCCTAAAGAATGAACAAGGGAGAAACCACGCCCCACCGACACAAATAATGCCCAAAAACAATACCCACTGGTCAACCTTCAAACTATATGATCAGCAGAACATTACCAATATATTACTATCTTTGAAACCAAATAATCACTACAATGACCCTCTGCCAGCAAAATGCTGGCCCTCCTGCAACCTCATGGTCATTCCCTTCTGGACTAAGATAATTAATGAATCGCTTCCCAAGGAGTAATTCCAGACTGCTTAGAAACAGGCCAGGTCACCCCTCTTCTAAAAAAACCTACGGAGAACCAATCGGACCCAAACAACTTTCGGCCAGTAACAACCATTTCCCTACTAGCCAAAGCACTAGAAAAATGTGCTCACAATCAATTAAGTCAACACATTAATGAATTTGAACTACTACATGACTGCCAATCAGGGTTCAGACCAAACCACAGAACGGAGACAGCAATCCTACACATAGTAGATGACGCTCTGCAATTCCTCGACCATAATGAAACCTTTCTCCTGATCCTTTTGGCCCTATCGTCTGCATTTGACATAGTAAACCATCCCAAATTACTAGAACGACTGGAAAATAGGATGGGATTATCGGGTACTGTGCTGAAATGGTTCCATTCCTTCTTAGAGAACAGATCACAAAGGTTCATGGTGGATAACAAGCTATCCCCATCATCTCCGATTCAAATTGGGGTACTACAAGGATCAACCGTATCCCCATCACTATGTAACCTATACATCGAACCACTAACTGAAGTACTGTGTAAAGCTAACATTCCCTTTCACATGTACACTGACAACACCCAGCTATATTTGAAGATATAATCTCCAGAAGAGATCAACACTATGAACCAAGCTCTCAAGAAAACCGCTGAATGGTTATCGGGAAATCATCTTAAGCTAAACGCACAGAAAAATGAATTCCTTCTGATCGCCCTCCTAAAATTTCAGCCAAGATTAAAGAATGGACCAAGATGATCACAGCGCTAAACGGGACACCAAAGATAGTTGACTTAACCAAATCACTGGGTATCACACTGGACAAAGAGCTAAAAATGCAAGCACACATCAACACAATGGCAAAAAACGCTCGCTTCCATCTGAATTATCTCAGAAAAATGAAGCCACTCATCGATCCCACGGGCCTGAAAATGGCAGTATAGGCACAGGTCATATCAAGAATTGAATATGGATGCGCAACACTATCAGGACTCAACAGCTCCCCTAAAAGCCTGCCTCAATGCAGCAACTAGACTTATAACGGAAACCAAAAAATTCGACCACATCTCTCCACATCTGAAAGCGCTCAACTGGCTTCAATACGCAGCAAGAATAGAGCTACAAATTGCATGTATTACACACAAGGCAATACATCACAAAACTCCCCTCTACCTAGCCCATAAAGTTGCGCTGTCCGGAGGCACGAGAACCTCGAGGGGAGCAGAGGATTTTCTACTGAAACCCGCATTCTTCCGTAAGAAAAAGACTTACAATAGAGCGTTCAGAGAAGCGACACCAAGGATCTGGAATTCACTCCCACCGAACATCAGAAGAATCACCTATACTCCACAATTCAGAAAGGAGACCAAGTCCTTTCTGATGGGTACATTTATACCATAATGAACAATGTGGTGAACGCAACAACTCTATAAACAGCTTGGATATAGAAGAACTCAGGAATGGCCTTATCTTAAATCTAAAGTACGACACGACAATCTGGACTATATTCTATTGATTTTTATTTTTCTCAACTCTTCACATTTGTTTTATGCATGGATAAATATATGCCAATGTTAATAGAATACATAGTCTTGCTCTTGACGCGAAATAATTTATATCTGCTGACCTCGAAGACAGTTGAAATGTAAAGCGCTCTGACACCCAAACCCTGGGTCTGGTTCGCGCTATATAAAACACAAAATAAATAAATAAAAATGCAATGTAATGGTAGTTGCGATGTAAAAACCGCGCTGTAAAAGCATGCGTTGTAATTGTTTGCATTGTAACATCATATATTCTTGGGCTCTGATGCTAAGATTGGTGGGGGTGTGTCTTGTGGTAAATTTCAATAAACCCACCATCACTGCGCGTGTCTTGACCACCTTAGGCACACTCAGATACTCCGTATCAACTAACATCCAGGCCTTTCCACTTATTTTTTTTTCTATAAGCCAGAAATGGCTTGTCAACTTTTGTGGAAACAGGTTCGGCAGAGGCAAGCTCCCTGGGTTAGACCCTCATCTGCCCCATCGGTGTTCCCAGCCCTGTGTCTAATGAATAGATTTGCTCCCCTGGGTAACCTTGATTCCTGCGGTTGACCCGTCCCTCCTGATCCAACTTTCGCCACTACCTTGTGTACAATTCATCTTAGGGATTTTTCAACTAGCAATCATGATGATTTGATATTATCTTGGAATATTGCGGGTTCGTTCACTAAGTTTAAAGATTGTAATTAGTTGCAATCCACCAAGACATATCAGACATATCAGGTTATCTGTCAGCAAGAATCTTGGGAAGAGAAAAATCTTTTTTTTTTTAAAAGAATACAAAACCTATTTTTCCCCTGCAGTGGCCTCAGTGGTGGGAAGGGCTAAAGGGATGATCATTTTGTTTCAGTGGATCTATGTGGGAACATCAAGGGTCTTTAATGGGACTCACATCTGTTGCAGGTGTTAAAGTTATCTTTCCTGGGCTCTACATCGCTAGCATTAACTTTTATAATGCGAAAGCTTGGCCATAGGAAGTATCAAACCTCTCCAGCTTACCCTCTGCCATTGAAACTCTGGCGTGTCATGGTCTTCAGTTTCAACTGCCATTTGTGTGTTTGTCCCTTATATCAGGTTAATATTAAGCCTAGATGCATGTAGGTAGAAGGGCTTCAGATGGCTCACACATGGGAGGGCTTGAAGCTAAACACAATTAAAAATACTTATCTTGTTTTTGCCATGGAGAAGCTAGTGAAGTCCGCCAATCCATATATTTTGCCTACATTTAAAGGGAAGGGCTGCACTTCTATTATTGACTTCATGTTTGCGTCAGCTCCTCTGTTTTTGCTTATCTCCAATTTTAACATACTTCCCAGTCCTTGTAGTGATCACAACCCCCTGTCCCTTGCCATTGGTGGACTACTTGGGGGTGTGAGATCTTTGGCTGAGGTACAAGGTTCAGGGAAGACCTGTCTTGGCAGTTCGGGCTGGACTGTTCCCATGAGGCACAGGGTCAACACTGATTTGCATATAGCTGGGTTTAAACTGGAATGGCATGGGGAGCATAAAAACGATGGATTTAGGTCCAGATGTATGTACTGGGGTGAATGTTTGACATTGTTCAACATTCTGTCCATTAATTGTTCTTTTTAGGTCTCGCCTGAGCCACCGCATGCGCTGCACTAGCGAGACATTTAGTAAGTGGACTTTTAAAAGTCCGACCACACGCTTTTGCTGGCCTCTTGCTTGCGGTTACGCGCGCGAGCATGCGCACAGCCACCATCTGGCTTTCCTCGCGGCGCCCTTACAGCGCGCCTCGCTCCGCCCCTCCCCACCATAGAGCGCGTCCCTGCGGCTGCGTTACTTTTACGGCCGTACGGCCAATGTTTTTTTTTTTTAAGTCTTGTGCATTCTGCCGCTCCGCATAGAGAGTTAAATGGACTGCTGAAAATTTCCAGGCAAAAAGGTACTTTACAGAAGAGCTCTTACCGCCTCTGGAACATGCACACGTCCACAAACACGCACAATGTATAGGCACACACGTCCATTGATAAATGTTTGCATATCTGCCCTGTAGTTTCGGCCTCCCACGAAGTCGCCCTTCAAGCACTGGGCTTTGAATGAAGGCGGCGGGGCCAACTTGGCTGCGGTTCCAGCAGTCCTGGCAGCTGACACACACTAGGGCCTGTTCCAGAAATACACACTTCCTAATGCAGGCCAAACAGAGCCTACCTCTCAACAGCAGGTGCTTCACTGTGCACAGCCCCAGGCGTACTTCCGGTGTACGGGCCTCAGTGCTCAACAGCAACTATTTATGAACATGCTTGGTCTTGTGCGAGAGAAAACACATAACCTCACGTTTACAGCAGAGTAGGTGAAGTGCACAGGGCACATCTGATCTGCACAAGATCACAGGCTGAGCAAGGGTAGAAAGGGGCCTTTTTATCAGTGGCTGATCTCAAGATTTCACTAAGGCTAACCTACTCACAGACATATAATGGGAGGGCACGTGCAGGGCGGGAGCACTACGAAGGGACCAACCTTATAACCCTGAATTTTTTCCAGTCCTCAATATAGCAGAAATGAGACCTTCTTTATACAGTACGTACTAAATACACCAGACGCCCCGTGCTACGACAAGACACCAACAGATGAACCAAAGAATATGCTGCAAAGTGCAAAATACATTTTATAGAATCAGAGACGATTAATTAGTTCTACCACAGTCCCTAAAAAAGTAGATTTACATTTTTTTTTAAAAACCTCTCAAATCCCAGGCTGAAGGCTGTTCCCTGACCCTGCCTGTCGGTGGACTGGTCCATGGGTTTTTGAGTACTTTGGACCTGCTGCCCTTCTCTTCATCATTTCTAATAATAAAGTGACCTTGTCACTAACCATTCTGAGCAAATCCAGCTTCCTGCTTTGTTAGATTACTCATTCCAAAGCTTTATTATATAATCAAACTCTAAAAATAGAAAATTTACGTTTTGGCTGTTGATACAGGCCTGTATTTAAGGACTTCTTTAGTGTTTGTCAGTGTGGTGGAGGAAGCCCTTGCAGCAGAAGAAGGGCCAAGGCTGCAGGTTCTAACCTTCAACCCACCCCGGTGGTTCCAGAAGCGGCTTCTGCCACCACAGTGAGAGTAGCCTGGGGGAGAAATACTCTGGCTGCAATTTCATCATGTTCAGAGGCATAGGTGGAACTGGCACTGCCGTAGGATCGTCCACGAAATGACTACCAAAGCGCGGGTACTTTTCTAGCATCCACAAAACCCGTTGTGAGGCAAGTCGGTCACCATTTTAAGAGGACATCTCGCGCACAGACCCAGAGTTCCAGAAGTCATAACTAGTATCTTTTCCACATTTCTTTAAATTACAAACATACATTTACTCTTTGATGCCTGTACGGATTAGTGTTGTGGCCGTAACAGTACTCACATCTAAGTACTTTAGCATTGCAGTAATGTGCTCAACTGCAGCCATTGCAGCTTCTTTTTAAAATCCCCTGTTTAGGTCTCACCTGAGACTTGACATGCCCTGTCACTTGCCTCTATGGGATTGTAGCCCACCCATTTCTTAGGATTGGTTGGCTTCATTGTCACTCTTATTTTTTTTTTTTTTTTTTTTTTTTTTTTTTTAAAAACCTTTATTTCGGTAGATGCACAATACACAGCGTCTGCCTACAACCCCTCGGGGCCGGCCGCTATGACATTGGAGAACATAGAACAAGAATGTCAGGATAAGAAAAGGTTTAATTTTGTGGTTTTGTCGAGTACAACGTAGTGTACTTCGAAAAGAGTCGAAGCTAATCACTGACCAGGAGAGACATCACCGTTCACGGAGCACCCAGAAGGAAGCGTTATATAGGAAGGCATTGGTAAGGAGACAGGTGGCCACCATCCAGGGACTAAGAGCATACACTATACCACAGAATGATAAAACACAATAAGCTCCTTACTAACACTGAACCCCGACCCCGAAGAAACAAAGAAACATAAAAGAAAAAGAAACCAAAGAGGAAGGGAGAAAGAAAGAGAGAGAGGGCCATAGAGACGAAGAAGACATAGAACACATCCCATCCCCCCACCCTGCATACCAGCGGAAGGCCATGGCCCACCCCCCCCCAATAGGCATGCCTGTCGCCCCAAATGAACCCCAAGTAGGAAAGAGGGTCCGGAGAGTGGGAAATAACCTCCCAGTCTCCGACTCCCAAAGAAGGCAGGAGGAGGAAATGTTACATACTCCCGGTCACCACAGCCCATTAAGCATCCCCCACCCTGAAAATCATCAGCACAACTGAAGAAGCAAGCAAAGCGGCAGGTGGGGAGACTCCATTCCAAATGTGCGAGCAAAGCAGATAATTAGCAGCCTCATCCTAGTCCCCGCCCGCCAATACGTACAGCAAACTAAAGAAAATCGCCCAGCCCCGGCCCGATCTTGAGCGGCCCCACAGATCCACCCCCGCGGTAAACAGTAGCAATTTACACACATGCGGCACAACCGATACATAAGCAAATATTCTAGTCCGGGTCATGCCAGGCGGTCAAGCAGGATCATCAAGGGAGGCAACATCAACCCTGGCCTGAACGCGGAGACCCCACCAAACATGGCCGCCGCCGGGAGTGTACCTCAGGCAGAACAAAGGAGCAAGATGGCCGCTCACGGCAAAGAAGACGGAGAGGGAGAAGAAGCGAGAGTTCCCAGTCATAGACCATCACCACATCGATAGTGACAAACACAGTTTTCCCCACCGAACGGCACACACTCCGGCGATGTTGAGGCAGACACGGCAACACCCGCAGAGGCAGAGTCTCAGCTTGTAAAGTGGAAGGGAGCTTTGTATCTGCAACTTGATCATTAGAAAAACCCTCGACACTGTAACCAGGGAGAGGACGATCCACAGTATCCCCCTGTCGCCAATTTGTGTCCGCCTCGAAGGGAATGAGAGGCATTGGGGGGTCAGACAACCGCAGTAGTTCCCTGGATGGCATAGCAGCATCGATCTTCCACTCCAGTTCTCGAGTGCGTTGGCACCATGTCGCCCGCAAGTCCCCCAGGGCTAGAAGGATATCACCATAGGTCAGGTCTGCTCCCTGCTGCAGCATGCCGACAGTATGTAAAGGCACCACCGGGACACCCTCCAGCTCGACAGCAGGCAGTGAAGCCTGCGTCAGGGACATGGCGGCCTCCGCCTCTCCGGCGAAGCAGACCGGCACCGACACCATTTCCGCCGCCAGCCCACCTCGGAGGGGTGAGGGCGACTCCATTGGACGGAGGAACAGTAGTGAGGGCAAGAGGAGTTGCTGCTCGCTATACGGGGCTCACACGATGGGAGAGCCCTCGGCTGTATTGCAATGCGGGTGGTGGGCGCTCTCAAACGGTCACCGCTCTGACCGCTGGTAGGAGGACAAAGGAAGATTCGCCAGCCCGGACCCAATCGTACAGGAATTCTCTCCGTCGCGAAGAAGGCTCCGCCAGGCCGCCCACTCCACGTCCGGTCACAATTCCCCCGGCGCCGGTCCAGCCCCAGGTCGTCTCACCGTACGTGATAAGCGGTGCCCGGCGGTGGTGGTCGGGCCAGAATGCGTGGGCAAAGTCCAAAGTCGGCAAACTCTATGAATCCTCGACCAAAAAAGCCGGCGGGAACATCGGAGGAATGCGGAAAGTATCTGCGCATTCGTGGTTACAGTTGCTCGCGCCGTAGGCAGGATTAAAGATCAGGATGTCATGTAAACAGCAGACGGGCTGCGGAGCCGGGAGCTCAGACGTCCTGTCCGTCCGCCATCTTGGCTCCTCCCCCCTGTCACTCTTATTTTATTTGGTGAGCACGTGTCAGCTTCACTTGGGCTTCACTTTGTCTTCAGGCGTTTGTTTTCTTCCCTGGAGCATGGGCTAGTCTGGAGTCTTGATTAGCATTCTCCCACGCTGCTTGCACTCAAATTGTGGTTCTTTTTTGTTTGTTTTCGCTTTTGTTCGGAAGACAATTCGAAACCATTAAAGTTAAGGCTCCTGCTTTCCAGTATTTCCTAGGGCTGAATGTAACTAGCATTTACAAAACTTGATTAACATGGGACCAATGTCCAAAACACATATTTTGCCTGCTTGTAGCTTTTATTGATGAAGCTGTAAACATACCCCCTTCAAACAAGACTGTGGCCTTTCATTATCTGTTTTTAGGTCTCGCTTGAGCCAGCACATTCTTTCCTCGCCCACTTCACAACCCTTAACTTTCCCAAAACTGCACCGCACTACTCGTTTATCCCTCACCCTGAAAATTTATTCTAACCCTCTTCCATATCATCCCTCTCACACCCCCTTTCGCTGCCCTCCCGCACTCATTTGTCTCCGACACCAAAATTCTTTGAGTCCTATCTTGCCTCCACAGCCCTCAGTGGGTCCCCATTTCACTTCCACGCCCCTCATACGCTCCTTCCCTCCTGCATTCATGCCCTCCTTTTACTACCCGCCCCATCCTCAACGTGATACTTCACCTCCCTAATTCCTCGTCTCCTCCTTTACCACCTCACCACATCCTTCGTAGCCACGCCCATTCCTTCCTTCACTCACCTTCACCCCCTTTACTCTTCATTCCTTGTTCCGCCAGCCATCGATCACACCTGCTTCTTGCCCTCTTTCATACCCATTTCTCTCCCACTCATCCCTTTTCCCCCATCATACTAACAAACTCCACGCCCACTCATTCCTTCACCCATTCTGTGTCCTCGGTGTTGTACGTGTAGCACGTGCTCTGCGTTTACCTTGTATTGTGTACTTTACTCTGCGTACTCTCTTCTTCTGGTACTTGATTTACGTGGACAAGGATGTATCAGTTTGCTAATGTCCACATTTATGGAATAAATGTATCCCACAATTTACAGCGTAAGCTACACTTTTTTTCTCACGACTATTGTCACACTTCGAGCGGTGTGAAGATAGTAAAATATTTAAATCGTTTTGCAGACAAAGGAGTGGAAAGTAGGTGGAAATTGAGCAAAACCTGTTTAAAAGATAACATTTTTAACAAGCATTGGCATAGCCAATAGGTCTCGCCTTTGGGACCTTATAAGTGTTTAGCCATGCAACACTTGATGTTGTTGCACCAAGGATATTGTGCTGGATAACTTCAGCACAATATCCTTGGTGCAACAACATCAGCTGTTGCATGGCTAAACACTTATAAGGTACATGGTTTAGCCATGCAACAGGTGATGTTGTTGCACCAAGGATATTGTGCTGCAAAAATAAATACTTATAAGGTCCCAAAAGTGAGACCTATTGGCTATGCCAATGCTTGTTTGCATTTATCACCCCGAGTGGGGCGGGTATGCCCAGACGTGGGTCCCGTGCTCTCCATGCCCCTGGAGTCAATCTAACCTGGCTGATATAAGGTGATACTCCAAAACTGGTCCCAGGATGCTTGTTTCCAGTCCAGGGAGGACCTAGCCTGGCAGTTTGGGCTGTTCGATGTGAACAGTAATTGAAATCCACTGCGGGGAGGAAGTGTGAATTTGTTAAGGCCACAAGTGCAGTGGCTAAATTCCCCCAGAGGTTGGGCTTTCGGACCCCCAGCATACTAATTAAGATTTACCAGGCCAAATGTGTCTCTAAGGGGCAGATGTATCAAGCATTTTTGCATTCGCAAATGGGCAGATTCACAGAATCTGCCCATGTGCGAATTCTAAAATTGCTTTTCCGATGCAGCAAATCTAATTTTGCATTCGGTAACCTGTTACCAAATCGCAAAATGGGTTTGCGATTCGGTATTAGGAAGAGGCGTATTTAGGGCATCCCTTCCTAATACCGAATCGCATCAGTATGTATGACTGTTTTGTGACCACAATTGCGGTCGCAAAACATTTATATTTTACCACTTACTTCAAGTAGGTGGTAACCCATTCGGGAATGGGAAAGGGTCCCCAAGGGACCCCTTCCCCTTTGTGAATGTTTGTAAAACCATTTTTAAGAGCAGGCCTGCTCTTAAAAAATTAAAAGAAAACTTTTCATTTTCCGTTTTGTAAAGCATCTCGTTTTCATTCCCATCCTCCCAAGACATCAAATATTATCCCACTAAAATACACTTTTTGCAGAAAAAAGTGAAATACAAAAAATAAACCCCATATTTTTCATATAAATAAAATGCCATCCCTGCCGTAAATGATGTTTTATTACAACATATATCACAGAAACACTTGTTTCATGCACCCATGACTAGTACTGGGCCTACTGGTTGGATGGCCCGTGGGAAGACAAGGCCACATAGTCAAATAAATGAATAGCATAAATTTAACAAAAATGGAGAAATGTACTGAACTGTGCAATCTTTTTCCTTTGCAAAAGATAAAAAATTTAATATAAATTAATAATTCGGCCACCACTGAAATTCCAGGCCACCCTCCACAATAAAACATAAAAATCTAATAAAAGTACAAGTAAATTCTGGTGCATGCTCTGTAGCAAACAAACAACACCCTTATACAAATGTTTTTTAACATAACAGTGATATCACAAAACAAAGTACTTAAATCCAGTGGTATACATGTAGCAGTCAAAGACAGAGATCCTTCCACTTCAAAATCCAAATGAAAAGAGACCAGGAGATGGACAATGCACTGGGAAGAGGCTGATGGACAGGAACAGGAAGTTGGAGTCTCTCGAGCACTTCCTTCTTGTTGAAAAAAAATAGTTTTTTGCTTTAAAAAAACAATCTCAACAGTCCTTTGGAGTAGGCTATTAACGCTAACACGTCTTTTCAATTAAATTTAGCGCATTCTCGAATACAGAATCTGCTCGAAGTGCAGCTGCGGCCGCTCACCAGCATCACAATAATGGTGTCGGCAGACGCCATCGTGGCCGGACGCGTGCTAACGGCAGGCAAATCTCACACACGCTCGCTAGCGGCCAGGCAAGTCTCGTCGGGCTTGCCAGCGTGCACCAAAACAAGCCTTTCACTTGTCAATGGGAAAAGATTTAGGGGAACTCCACATTACACGCATAGCGTGGAGTTCCCGAATTCCTCCAACTCCACGAGTGGTTGAATTTTTCTGCAGAGGCCTACTTCTTTCCCCTGTAGAGTGAGCCTGACGAAGCTCCAGGAGAAGCGTGTGTTGAAGGGGCAGGGTTTATGTTGAAGCTGCCTGTCGATTACCTCGCTCCTTACCACTGGTCTTGACACTGTGTTGCTGACTTATTTTTATAATAGGATTTATCTTTTAGATGGTTGTACTCAAATGTCTCCAAGGCTCCACAAATTGAAACACATGTCACTTACGGTTGGCAATTCTTGGCCGCTGTTCAAAACAAAAAAACACACTAGCACATGTGAGTGCAGTTCTATGGAAAGGAGGAGGCTGGCTTTAGGTTCCTGCTGTGCACTCTGAATGTAAGTCAGAAAGAGTGGGGTGGCAAAGAGTATAGAAGTTCTGTTAGTGGGCAATAGATCAGGCTCGGTTCTGGACGCTCCACCCTTTGCTGAACTGGCCTCACTGGCACAGCCAGCCAACCATGGTCAGCTCTAGCACACTGAAAATCTTGCCCACACTGCACGGGGCTCAACACATCATGATATCCATTTACTCTCAGAAGCAATAGCATCAGGAATAAATAACTAGTACCTGCTAGCTCCCTCTCCTCCAACTCGTTCTTCAGCAGTGGACACACGTAGAGGAAGCTAGTAGTAGAAAGCGGCTTGCACAATAGGTCTGAAGGTGACATTGTGGTGAGAAGATAGAGAGGTGATCTGCCTGGGACCCCCCGTAACTTGTGTTAAGTGGACGTGTTAAGTGGAGGAGGATACAGTCTCCTGCTTGCCAAGAGCTTCCTCTACCCTGTACTGTTATTCTTAGAATAGGGTAGGTACCATGAGTGCGAACACTGTCAGGCTGTTTTCTTTCACCATCACACATCCACAGGCCCATAGACTTTTGCTTCCTTTTCCTTCCTGTGCACTCTTGCTTACTCCTTCCTGGTAAGAATCCAAAGATCAGCTATGTACATAGCCCTATTGCCACATTTGATTAGATACTAGCCCTTTTGGAATAGTTGAACATCTTTGAAAGAGGTTATATATGTTTGTTAAATGTAAATGTATGTGTCTTGTAAAGCGCACTGCTGCCCTGAGGCGTCCTGGCGCTGTAGACCGCTGGGGAACCCGTCCTGGCTTTCCCTGTGAGATGGTCCCTCCAGGGTATCTCCAAGGTGAAACCAGGTATCCCCGGTGAATGTGGGGGGCCGTTGTGGAGATGAGGCAAGCTAATGCCCAGAGTCGCCGAGTGTGATCCCTGGTTAGAGTAGGCACCGAAGCGAGAATTATCGAGTCCGCTGGCCCTGGTCCACGACCCTGCCGCGTCGGGGATTGAACCCTGGTCCTGGGCCGTCCTCTGCTTCTGGGTCTGCTTCCTCTAACCAGTGGCCAGTAAGCATGCTTACAAAATGGATGTCTGTTATTGTTTAAATATGCCCCGATGTAACAAAGATAAATGATATTCCTCAGCAGTACAATCCACTCCTCACACATACCCATCATTCACAGACAATACAGAGACCTTCCAGCATCCTCATTTGCACAATGCAGCACCAAAGTCGGAAAGAAAGCTCCTCAATTGTGGAACATACCACACACAAAACACTAGATATTCCATACACAGACACATACCACACAGCACCAAAATCAGGTAACTGGCAACATAACCCTCCCCTCCACCCATGCAAACAAACATCCTGAAGCCATGGCTACTTTGGCAATAGTTAAATTCCAGAAGCTAACATACCTTAAGCATATTTTCTTTACCCAATATCTGAAATCAGCATCTGAAGCTTTGGTAATTTCTTGTATGGATTACAACGTGTCCCTTTTTTCTGGCCTCCTCAAAAGCAGGTTAACTCCCTTGAGGGCTGTTCTACATACTGCTGTAAGATCATTGACCAAAAAAAAAAGAAAACTTGAACAAATTACCTCTTCTCTTGCTTTTCTTACATGGCTACCTCTTGGCACCCGGTGCAGCAAGCGAACTGCATGCCTTGCTAAAAGAGTCCGACACTTCAACGCTTCCATTCAAAAGCTATCGAGTATTGGAGGCTCACAAACATTATGATCCAAAAGCAAAAGCAAACTCTGTATTTCACGTTTCATGAAGAAATGTACCTTGCGCGGATCCTCACAGGTAATGTGCCTATAATTTGAGACAATGTTCCTGTGCACAGCTGCAACATGCTGACAACATAAAATAAGCATCATGCACAGCAGATTCACAAGTCACAACTCATTCACAACTGACAATACATTGTTGATAAGAGCATAACTCATGCACTGCGAGGGCAAGTGAGTATTCCTTGTAACAAGTATTCTCTTTTGTCCCGGGAACCTCAGTATCCAGCTCTTCAGGCTTTGATACTCAAGGGGTAACGTATGTGAACATTTAAGGATTTCTCTTGAATGGCATGGCGAGCAAAGCATGTAATGTCCTTTAGCGTTGTAACGTTCTAAAAACAATACACTTTTATTAATAAAAGTTCAGTATCAATGGTTCACTTAGCATAGAAAATATAACTTTCTCAAGGGTGCAGGGGGGCCCAACATACATTTAAACTATCTATGGTTCTCAGGAAGGGGAGAGGATGTGGTCCGTCGGCTACGGTGCCCACTTTGGTGCTGGAAACCAGAGTTCGAGCCTCGAGGTCGCGTCCACATCCTGTGATTCTGGGCAAATCACTTCATCTCCCCGTGCCTGGATGTGTAATGTAAATACGGTGCTCGTGTAACGCGCTCCAATACCTTCGGGTCGAGTTCGCGCTATATAAAATATGCCACAAAAAAATAGGCACCCTGACAAGTGCTGTGAAGGGTGGAGCCATGGTGCTGTGCAAGAGTTTTTTAAATCGTTACTGTTCAATTCAGGTGAAACTACTTTTATTTGGTTCTGAATCATAACCGCAATGTCCTTTTAAGTGAAAAAAATATATATTTTTTTTGTTATAACACAGACAAGTTATTTTGTGTTCTGAGTAAACAGCCATAACTTTTTTACAGTGATTTTCTTTATGGTTTTGTGATAAAATAACTCTAAAAACGTTAGTGATAGTGATAGCCTCCGGTTGGCGATTGGTATACGGAATTACCTGAAATACCACACTGGCCTCACTTCTTTCCTTGTTCCTGCCTCTTCTACCAATACGCTGCTACACACTAGGTACCGAATGCGTGTTGCAGTATAATGAAGTGAGAATGTGTGTGTTTATTTAGACCCCTTGGTTTTGCAGTATACCATTTTATACTCTTACATCGTACGTGTGCTAACACATCTGCAACACTTTTGAAAGGGCACTTTTCTATCACCGCGGGTTGTCTTCCCTGCAAGTGAACTATGGTCCCTGGACACAGCTGTAGAGTTAAAGTTTATTCCAGAAAGGCTGTGTTGCTCATTTCGCCTGATGAACCAATGTGCGCACCCAGGGTTGCCCTGCTCCTAGGAAGGGTGGTATGTAGAGTTGTGTTATACTTAATAAGGCTTTCACTTTGCCTGCTACCTGTAATACTGATGCGATCTTAAGAACCTAGCGACAGCATCATTGTGTGTGTCTCTCTTTTCCGGACCCTGGGAGGCACTGTACCTGTGTGCACTTCCTTTGCTTGTTGCTTGAATCAATCATCTGCTTGGCTAAGACAGTCATTATTCCTTACCCTATAGTGGAAGGTGCTTCGGAGTGCTATTGTAAACTCACTTGCATCTACAACTACTCTTTTCTTCCCCTTATTATTCCCCCTTTGCCCCCACCTTTGGGCACATCTGCAATGTGAGCACTATTTCTGGCTTGTGGGTTATGAGTGAAGAGCCACCAGCTCCCCGGGAGGTGACACACAGTGATTCAACCACACAGTTCCTGCCTCTTTTTGTACCCGTTGATAAAAATATCAATATCTTTGTCCTTCCTTCCCTGCTCATGCAGCTGACTTGGAAAACCCCGCCTGGTGTGCCGTACACACACACTGCTTAATCTGTAGAAACGACAAGTGTAGGGAACACACGTTTTTCTTAAGGCCTGCCACGTGTACTGCCGAATGCTGGCGTCGGTGAAGAACAAAACTGCCTAATCTTTATTCCACCTCACACCTTTCTTACATCGCCCTACACGTCCTGCCCATGTCTTTCACTCATGCCGGTTCTTTTTCATCCCTGCTTCCACCGGGTGTCATTGTTTTCCTATCTTTCTTTTCTTCCTCCTTTTTAGGTCTCGCCTGGCGTTAGCAGCGCGCATGCGCTGCTCTCGCCATGCGAAGGCCTTTTGGAATCAATATGGATTCCAGATGTGCACGCGGACAGACAGAAGATGTGCACGTGGGGACTGGATGCTTTACTCGTGGCGTGAGACGGACGCACTATATTTTTCACACTGGCGGCGCTTTCGCTTGTTTCTCCTATACTGTCATTACTGCTTCTCTTTTCCCATATCCTTTGCAGTGTCTTTGTTACTTCCTTTATATTTATTTCACTGCCCCTTTATTTTCCCTTTTTTTTTTACGTCATTCATTTCTTTGTTCTCTCTTTTCCCTGTATTTCTTTATTTTTTTCACCCTTTTCTCTCCTATTAGTTTCTTCTTCATCATTGATTCCTCTCTTTCCGTTTAATTTGCTTTCAGCTGCTTTCTTTCCATTTCTTTCTCCTTCTCCATTTAATCCCTTCTCCTCTCTCTCTATTGCCTCTCTATTACCGTTTCTCATATTTGTCTGCTTGCTGTTATTCTTCAGTAATATGGTTTCTTGTTCCATAAGCCTCTTCCTTTCTTGCCCTTCTTTCTTTCTCTCATTTTCATTGTGTTTATCTTTTCTTTTGCTACCATTCAGTCCCTTGTCCATCAAATCTGTCCCTTCAGTTCCAGTGCCTGATTAGGTGTAGCCCCCCCCGAAGGCAGAAGTGACTGTACAATGGGCCTAAAGATATGAGCTAAACTCATGCAGCTGAATGCAACAGCAAGGGAGGAAACAGTTTATTGTCCTCTTACAGAATAGGTATGGCATCAGCAACAGAATTACAAACATAACTTATTTTGTTAACATTTCTTTATTGGTTTGTAATCAACATTATACATTTAAAATGTGTAGTTTGAATCCGCACTTAGGTAACACACAATCAAATGACATATTTCTACATCACTTCCACCGTCATTGTACATGCCTATCCCTAGATCTCAACCTTCACAGTCAGCCCATCTTGTTTTGTTTAGTAGACTTTGGGTGCCCACTTCTATGACCTTATGTGGCTGTTAGGTGAGCTGGCCGTTTAGTAATATTTGATGATGATTTTGGGGCAAGTCGTATCTGTGGACAAGTGTTGGTGCGCAAGACTTGAGGGTTGTCGGTCAGCTAAACTCTGCTTTTCCACGTGGTGCGCTTAGTGTGCATGGAAGTCACGCCTACTATTACAAAGCATGTGTCTGTGGATGTGTTCAAGGTGGGTGGGCGTCATTGTTCTTTTCCAATTTAGAGAGGTGGTCATTACAAGCTTAACTCAAGCTGAACAGATCCTGCATGGGTAATAGTGCCTCAAGCTTAACACGCGACACAAAAAGGTAGTGGCAGCAGTGCTAACGTTTCTCACAGACTTGATCCAGGTACAGCACTGGCAGTGGCTGTGTAATATAGTCTACACATAGATTCAGGAGCAGTGGGACAGGTCCCCTCTGCACAGAATACAAACCAGCAGTGTACATTCTTCTGATAAATAGCATGCACAGAATAGTCAGCACCTGTGCATGTTTAGCTCATGAATAAAACAAGCATTTGCAATGCAACAGGTCTCGCATTTACACAAGTTTGAGCTATTGGCATTGTAAATGACTGCCTTTTATTTGTGTTTTGGTTTTTGAAACATAAATTAAACACATTGCTCTTTACAATGCCAATAACTTAAACTCGCGTAAATGCAAGACCTATTGCATTGCAAATGCTTGTTTACCTTTTCTGTCTATCCCCCAAATAGTGTGGGACAAAGTATGATGATGAAAAATAGGCCCAAGTCACAAAAATAAGTGTTGATGCACAACTGGCAACCTTTGGAAGAAGGTTTCAGGAGAACCAGCTGAGAATTAGCATATACTGTGCAGGGGAATTGTTAAGATTAAACAGGGTGTCTTGCTTACCGTTCACCAGGCGTTGGTGAGAAGTCCACTAAACACCTTGATACTGATAAGGAACCTCATATGCCAAGGCAAGTAAATGCAGAACATACAAGGCTTCTATGAAGGAAGAAAGAGGGAGCACATCAATGTGGTTGTAGTGTGTGAGTTCTTGCACTTACAAACATGTGAGTCTGTCTGGTACAAGCTGTCTTGTCTAAATTCAGACACCACCACCAGTGACCGCCCACACAAATTAAACACTGGCCATACACAGGACCACGAGGTCCTAGAACGGAATACATAAACTGAGCCAACACATGTTCTCAAATAAGTTCTTCACAGCATCTTTTAGAAGCAGTATGTTCTAAATGTAGACTCCATTTCAAGATAAACATTGGAATGTCCGTAGCTGAGGTGCACAACCCTTGCACTGTTTCCAGTCCTAGCATGTGGAGAAGAAGCAATGTGGACCAGAGGGTGAAAGATATGTATTAATAATTGTGGTTCTGATTGGGTAGGCTGCGTTCCACTCCATTTTAGTGTACAATCGTCACTCAGCTAGGGAGTAAACCACTCCAGATAAGGAAATTGGGGGAGGGAGGGGGAAGGAGGCTGATGATCGAAGGGAGAAGAATCAACAACCATGATTCTGATTAGTCTGGTTGGGTGGGCTGCGTTCCTGTTAGGGCTTTGCAAACAGAAACAAAGTTGAGGGAAGTGCAGACAGAAACAAAGTTGTCTTATGCTACTTGTCATCTCACAATAACTTTGGAGTGCTAAGAGAAAAAGGAATACAAGAACCACACTCATGGTAAGAACAGACCAGTACGAGTCCAGCAGGATGAGGTGAAAACCTCTATCTGACGTAATTCAATAACAGACCACGGAAAATGTCTGTCAAATGATCTGAATAGTTTCAGTAGTTTTGTCTCAGCTATGAGGTGGGGGATCCAGGGGCTTGCAACGCCTAAAACCTAATGCTCCCAAGAATGGTTTACTATGTTTCTGCCAAATGAAGTGGTGTTGACTGATCAGATGAAAATATCCTAAATGATGGTTCTAGGATGGAATGGAATGAGGGCAACGCTTGTAGCTATGCAGCATATCTACAGGTCTTATGAGTATTATAGAGGATCTTGTCCATATGATGAAATCCATGGGAGCCAGTTGAGATTTCAGTGCTGGCTTGACATGGTCATACCTTTGCAGATGCAGGCACATTCTGGTGGCTTGATTTTAGACTCTGTCTTAAAGATTCTTCCTGAGGCATGTGCAAACCACATTGCAGTAGTTTACTCATATTGTTAACACAGTGTTAAATCAATCCAATGACAGATTTTCAAAAGCATGGGAAGGGGTGGGTTCTGAAGCATCAACAGAGACAAATGAGAGAATTCAGTTGAAATAGACCCTCAGATTCTAACTCTTCTAATAAGTGGAGGCAACAGGCCCTAAACTAGTAGGCCAGTTAAATGGAAGGGAGGTGGTGTTGAGCCAGCCCAGAGCCAGGGCTTCAGCTTTTGCTCAGTTTAGGACAAATTATGATTTCTTTCATCCAATGTTGTATGGTATCTAGGCAAGCAGTAATGTTAGGTCATCTCTCTGAGTCATTTTCCAGAAGTGTGTTATCAGTGTACTTCTGGAACTGGGCCATAAACTGATCTTGCAGCCGCAACGAATAGGTGATGTACGTACCAGTTAAACATTAGTGGCTAAATGCTTGATTACTAGAGGGTGATGTACAGTGATCTGTGTGACAAGGATTCTGTCAATTCTATATATTTTCAAAGTGATTGCAGACCAAAAAGCTAATCCACATAAGGACACTACAGGAAATTCTGAACTTGTTTTTCACATTGGCAGCATATATTATGGTCAACAGTATCATAAACCACAGAGAGCTAGAGAAGAATCAGAGGACTGGCCTTTATCAATTTCAAGACTAGAGATCATCCAACAGATGATTTTGTTTATGCACTAGCCCACCAGACTTATACAGAAAAATATTGTCTCACCATCATTCCTATATAAATGTCAAACACCCACAACACGTTCAAAACCATTACAACTAAATTCATAGCAGTCAGACCAGCACAAATACCTAAGTCTACATGAGCATAATTCCCGAGTTATTCATCAACATCAACCTCTCCTATAAGACCCATGTCACGAAGAAAACTTCAGCATTCTTTCACCAGCTATTGTTCCTAGAGAAAATCAAAACCCACCTGCCTAAAAGGCTTCAAGAGTGTAGTCTAAGTCTAATTCTATTGAATCAGGACAGCAGCAGCACCATATTTGCCACTGTACCCTAATACAAATCTGAGGGAAACGTCGACACTGCATCCTTACTCAAAGGACTAAGCAAATGTGAATGTTTTCAATCACACTCTAAATGATTTACATCTAAAGGACAGATACGTTGCAACACTTACAAAGCTATAGTGACCAATACACCACCATGCCTAAAAAAAGTTACATCAGGATGCTTTCACAGCTCTAAAACACAAGATGTCATCATGGTTAAATTAAAGAAATTGAAAAAGAAATGGTCTACAACATAAGCCCTTTCAAGCTACCCTCTCATGATCTGGAATTCTATCCCAACACAGATTAGGTAATGCCCCTCAATCTTTCACTACAGGCTCTATAACTCCCTCCCAGAGGAGATAACCCAGATACCTGACTTTCTGATGTGCAAATTAGGTCTTCTTAGTATTGACTGATGTATAAATAGGCTTATTGTAGCTTTGATAGGCTTAACTGGAGATGTCTTAGGTTTTCCGAGTAGGTCTTACTATACACAACAATATCATCCAGTTAGGCTGACGAATACCCTTGGTGATGTTGGAGTAGGGTGTTCATAAGCCTCTGGAAGGTGGCCGGAGCCTGATGGAGGCCAAACAATAGGAGTGTGAACTGATGTAGGCCGTCAGGGGTGGCAAAGACAGTTTCAAGGGGACCTGCCAATAGCCTTTGGTTAGGACAATAGTTGTTACATAATGAGCATCTCCTAACTTCTCAATCAGTTTGTCTACCCTAGGTATCGGTTAACCATCCAACTTGGAGACCCTATTGACAACCCCAAAGTCTATACAAAAGCATATGCATATGTCACACTTCAGCACAAGTACGATTGAGGAACACCAATCACTACTGGAAGGACCTATGACCCCCATCTTCAGCATTTGTTTTATTTCTGCCTGAAGAGTCTGTCGGCAAGCTGCAGGAACACAGTAGGGTCCCATACGAGACTTGAGCTGATTGGTGTAATCTAAGAGGGAATCGGGCTCATCCTCTGCATCCTTCTCCCGGGCTTCCTTTTGTGATTTCAAGGAGTGTCCGGGTCGTCTGTCAAAGAGTAATTCAAGGGGTGAAACCCCTAGACTACTTTGTACTTGGCTTAATAGAACAAAAGGGAAGAGGGGTAGTAGCTGCTCTCAGGTTTTGCCACCCTCAGATAACATCTTCTTGAGAGTTAATTTAGGACTTCCGTTATATCTCTCTACGAGACCACTGGTCTGGGGATGTTATACAGAGGTTTTCAAGTGTTTAATGTCAAGTTGCTACACACTTGCAGGGATGTGGAATTCCTATAGCCCGACGCCCGGGACATATTGTTTGGGGTCAAGGGCAACAAGTTTTCATGTGTATTTTGTCCTTGGGACAAGTAGGCCCGACCCCCTACAGCACAAACCCTTTGGCTGCCAGTTTACATTACCTCATTATGGATGAGGGAAAGAGATTGCTTGCAGTTAAGGTAATATCTGTGTCCATGTATTAATGCTGTTCAAACTTGTATTTATGGTTCATTAATGCAAAGCCTTTATTATTAGGGTGAGCGCTCTGCGTAACTGCTGTTAGCTCAGACTGCACAGACAGTGGTTCCAGTATGAAAATGTATACACACGTTTTCAATGTTTAGCAATATGAGGCTCCCAGAATGTTCTCTGATTAGATGCAAATATTTGCAGAAGCTTGAAAGCAAGATTGAGGATTATTTGCTTTTAAAATAAAATTTTCACAAAAAAATGCAAAAACATTTCACTGAACTACTGTAAACCTTTAGATACCATTTCTTTGCCGCACATTTATTAAGATGTGTTGATGTATGCTAGTATTTCTCAAAAATATTCATAATGGAAAATCAATATAACCAGTTTTAATAAGATTATGGGAAATATCAAAATAAACAAGCATTGGTAAAGCCAGTAGGCCTGAAATTGTTGGTCAGCTTTTTGGTTTTTGTCAATGCGTGACTTGTTTTGGCATGGTTTTTGTAAAACCTTATTTGTGTGGGAGCTGCCTGGCCCTCACCATTATAATAAACATTGGCAAAAGCAAAAATTGTTTTTGATCTCAAAAAGCACACATTGCCATTGCCACATTTGTTCCTGGCACTGAACAAAACGACTTTGTCGATATGCTCCTTGTGAAAGAACAGACTGCTGTCACTCACAGTAAAGCTAGCAAATAGACAGAATTTAATAAACACAAAATGTCATGGTTAACACCAGACCTAATTATCGGACCAATTATAAAATAAAGTCTCAAAAGTGCCTCCATGTCCTTGCATTAAGTGCAGACATACGGCTTTCCTGAATTCACAAGACTTCACAGAAGTAGGCCAAGAAATAGAAATATTTGTGAGCTGCATTCTAGCATGAGCAATATGCAGGTGTAGATTTGCTCATGCGAAAATCTCAGTGTTTGCAAGTTTACTTTCACTCAACCACTTTTTTCTCAACCCTGCAAGAAGTTTTATGTCTGCCATTGTCAGGAGTAAATTTCCAACCTTTCTCAGTTTGGGAAAAGATTAGAGGAGAGTTGGTGAAAACTCTTAAAACATGCAAGTTAGTAGGTTTGCACAGACTCAAAAGGGCATTCAAACCCTAGAACTATTGCTTACCATTACCTTCAGCCTCGGTATGTAGATCTGCGGAAATGTGACAACATAAGGCAATTGCTAGTATTCAAACTCTCTATGGTAGGAGCCCTGGCATAATCAGAGAGGCTATTTCAGAGCTTTTATATAATGAGATTGCTGCCATAATTTGTTGCCGCATTACATAGCACAAAAGAGACAAGTGGATTTTGTTACAGGACAAGTAGATTTATGAAGCAACCTGCCCCATGGACAAGTAGATATTTTATTAAATTCTACACCCCTGACTTGTCTCATCAATTTCGAGACAAAACACGTACCCTGGTCAGTAAGAATTTCCCTAGGAAACCCCATAAGGGAAAACACCTCTATTAGATGTTGGGAAATGACTTTGGTAGAAGTAACCCTTAAAGGCATGGCTTCGGGATACCGTGTAGCATAGTTGACTACGACGAACACATATTGCAAGCCTTTGGTAAAGCGTGGTAAGGGTCCTATGAGATCCATCCCGATTCTATCATAAGGGCTTCCCTATGATAGGTAGGGGTTGTAAACGTACTCTCGGAGGTTGATACAGATTTTTCCTCTGGCATATGGCGCATTCCTGACAATACTGCTTGATTTAAGAGTATATGCCTGGTCAAAAGAAATGACGTAGGGTGGCTTGGCTGGTCTTTTCCATACCACAATGGCCAACCTTTAGGTGGGAGTGTGCAACAAAATAAGACTTGGTCTCTAAACGCAAGAGGCACCAACAGCTAGGGTTCCTCATCTATCTTACCAATATGATAGAGCAAACCCTTTTGTATAACAAACTGTGGGTAGATGGGATTAGGAGAATCTTTAGTGTCCTTAGCACTTTCCCATGCATTCAGTAGTGTCCTGTTATTCAGCTGGGCAACTATAAAACATTGGTCTTATACACATGGGTCAGGAGTAAGAGAGCATCCTGAGCAGGGTCTTCAACAACCACTCAGGCCTCTACCACAGGTCCTTTGTGGTGTGGATTGCTTGAGTTTTTGAGGTTATTCAGTAACAGGTCAAGGTAATAGCAGAGACCTGTCCCAAAGATGACTTTTTCGTGCCCTGTTGCGTTAGTTTGGGTTAAACGGGCTATCGGTAGGTTTTAGTATCCCCATGCACACAATGAATCCCCACATATTTGTTCGGTATTATCTGAGAGGGATAGAACAAATTGTGTTTAACCACGACCTGTCTGCATCCAGAGTCTAACAGGGTAGTTACCCGATTACCATTAAGTAGCAAACTCACATAATAAATGGGTCCCATCTCCTGGACATAAAGGACAGACCAAGGGATGTAACTGATGTCCATAGGTTCTTCTTCTCCCTTTTCTTTAATCTTTTTACAAAACCGAGCAATATGCCCCCACTCCCCACAATCGTAACACTGGGGCCCGGGGTTTACAATAGTGAGGTTACCCAACCTTGATTCTTGGTAGTTCTTGGGCTATTTTGTAGGGCTTTTTCTCAAATGTATGTCCCATTGGCGGTATGGGTTTGTTTGGTTTCTCAATGTCCGACAGGGCCACGCGGGACAGAGCACGAGCAAAGGTAGTGGCCATCTTTACAGCTAGCTCCAGGGTTACTTTGGATGTTGCCTTAACCACTTTTGTGTATGGAAGGGGAGTGCTTCAAGATATTGCTCAAGATAATTTTTTTCCATAATCTCTTCTCTAGTAGATTCAAGGGGTTTTAACCACCTATCTGCAGCATCTTTCATTTTATAAACCAGTGTTTTCGGAGTATCACCTGCTGCCCCTCTCTCTCTGCGGAATTTGAGTCCATGGGTTTCATCATCAACACCCAAATGATCCATAATACATTTCTTTATGTTGGCATAAGTAGATATCCCATCCCTATTAGCGATCTGTTGACTGTGCTTCCCCAGTCAACAAAGGGGCCAGATGAAAAGGCCAACGGTCTACTGACCACGTGGTGGCTCTGGCGGTGCGTTCAAAATTAATAAAGAAAGCAACCGGATGTTCACCAGATATGAATTTCTGTAAAGGAATCGTTGCACCTGGCATGGCACGTCCTCTTCCTTGTCCCAGTCCAGCAGGCAGCTGCGTCTTTGCCTCTGACATTTTGGTCATGTTCTCACCTTGAGAGCGGCTGGCATTCCTGAATACAATGCAATCGATTTCAGCTTGGTTCATATGCTTATCAAGGGCCCATCCCAGCTTGCTTTGGCCCTCCTTGAGTTGATTTATAATATTTGCCATCTTATATCTGACAGCCTTTTGCCTACATTTTCCACTACTTGTCAAGCCTGCAATCAGTGTATGTAGAATAGATTCAGAGCGAGACAGGGGGTGCTTGTAATAGACTTGATTTATTATCTGGTGCTTTACTACATATTGTATGAATGCTCTCTGGAAGTAAAGGTCCTCTTCTTTTCCCTTTTCCAGGTCCTGAGTCCGGATTCCTCTTGCCGATATCCTCAGAATAAAGAAGAACAACGCAGGTAAGTCACTGATTATTTTTTTGGTTTGTATTGCCTCGACCAATTGTTCTGTAGTGTCAAAATAAACAGGAGTGCAGGGGGTTTTGCGGAATCAGTGCTCAGAAAGACTTGTGCTGGAATAGATAGAACTTCCTTCCGATCACTGGGTGCACCGGGTGGTTATGGTTCAGAAGTTCGAGTGGTTTGCCCCCCTTTTTAGCATTCATGGGGCCCGTGCAGTAACCTCCCTCCAACTCCAAGCCCAGATTAAAAAATAACAATTGAGTTTATCAAAAAAACTTTTGATGGGGTGATCTGAGAGATGCCAGGGGATAGTTGCAGCAAAAGCTGCGAGTATGAATAGGATGGCAAAGTGATAAGATCCTTGTTCATTTCTTGTACCAAAAGTTATTTTTAGCTACCATTATTGCTTTTTTATGAATTTCCTGAAGACTTGATCTGCTTTTTCAAGGCAGGATTCTTGTGTTTCCTCCATTTAGTCTCCACTCTCTTGGCACTCTGTTTAGGACCGCCAACTCATGAGTAAACCAGGGAGCTCTGTGTGACTGAACTATATATACAAAAAATATAACAATTTGCTCCAGGAAGAAAGAAAGTGACTTTGACAACAGATTGAACTTCTTACTACAGGAAAGGTCACCAGCTATCACAGAGCTAAGTAAAATGGCGAAGAGGGAACTTATTGTCCTTCCTGGATAAGCAGGTAGGCAATTTTTAACATTGTGAAATCGTGTGTGGGGTTTGTTTAGCAAGCAATGCAGGAAGTTAGGGAGATGCAGACGGATCCCAGATCTAGCAGCTATTATTGAGATAGATTGAGGCTGGACCCAGTGAACTATACTGAATTTGTCCCGCTGTGATTTGCCAACATCAGAACACATTTAGCAGGCCTGGCAGTTTGGACTTGACTGTTCCTATTGGAGCATGCTCGGTATGCCCAGACATGGGTCCCTTGCACACTGTGCCACTGCAGCCAAGCTATACATTACTGATGAGCTCTACTAAGGTGAAACCGGTCTTGGGGTGCTTGTGTTCCGGTTCAGGGAAGACCTGGCCTTTGGCTGGACTGTTCCTATTGGAGCAGGGTCAAGACTGATTTGCATATGGCTGGGTCCAAACTAAGGTGGCATGGTGTATAAAATAATGATGGACTGGTATGCAGCCCGAGAAATTACCTGTGCCTGAGATTAATTCAAGCATTCCATCCATCAATTTATTTTGTATACTATAGTGTTGCCCCGTCAGTGCGATGGGTATGCCCCAATGTGGGTCCTGTGCACACTGTTGCCACAAAAGTCAAGCTATACCCAACTAATGAGCCTTCCAGTTCAAGGAGGACCTGGCCTCAAACTGTGTTTGTCCCAAATTGATCTACATCCTTAAATCTCCGTACTGTCTTTGCAACTATCAACCAAATTGATCCCGACCTCCCAGCTGCAGCAATATTGCTTGACTCCGAAAAGGCGTTCGATTCACTGGAGTGGCCCTTTCTATATGCCACGTTGCATAAACTGGGGTTTCCCAGGGGGTTCTGTGATCTCATCTGTCTCCTGTACACAAATCCAGTGGCCCGGCTTCGGGTGAAGGGCGAGCTCACAGATCAATTTGCTTTGTCACGCGGTACCAGACAGGGTTGCCCTCTATCACCCCTACTGTTCATTATTGCCATGGACCCTTTTGTGCGCCTTCTAGATTTCACTGCGGCCCTTTGTTGGCTTCGCTCTACGCAGATGACGTTCTACTATTAGTCTGCGAACACGAAACTAACCTTCCACCACTCCACCGAGAAATTGTGCGGTTTGGAGCAATCTCTGGACTGGTTATAAATTGGACTAAATCTGAAATATTTCTACTGACCGGTGCCACAATTCCCTTTACTCTAGACTTCCCCTGCGCTGGAGTGACGAACCCCCTGCTACCTTGGTATTGTCTTACATCGAACCACATCTGATGTCATTCGCCTCAATTATGGTCCCGCTATTGATCGGCTATCATCCCAAATTGACGGGTGGAAAAAGTCCTGCTGTCAATTGCTAGCAGGATTGCCATTATTAAAATGTGGTATTGCCCCAGTTTTTGTATCTTTTCCTTAACATCCCTATCCCGCTTACGTCTAACTTATTCAATACACTTCGGAGCATGCTCACTAGATTGATCTGGGCCGGCACGCAGACATGTATTAGTTGGCAGACAATAACAATGCCTTTTCAGTGTGGAGGATTTGGAGTCCCAGACTTCTATTTGCAATAATTAGTTGCACAGGCACACTATGCGTACTGTTGGTACCATCCAGATGCGAGACTGCAGAACCTGAAACCGGAGTGGATGCAGGCTCGCCCTTATTTTCTCCCTATCATCATTCCTCACGGTCTTATGAGGTCACCCACAGAGATACAAATACTCCAAACTACATATTGAGCTTGGGTGAAGTTACATCGCCATCTGCATGCTGAACTCCTTTATTCCCCATACATGCCGCTCCTAGACAACCCATGGCTATCCCCAACCATCGAAACATTGACTGGAGGAACCCTGTCACGCTGTGGGCCTCATACTATAAGGGACCTGTTCCGCAACACCCAACTACGCTCTGTGACTGATCTCGCAGAGGAACATGACATGTCCTCTATGGACAGATATCTTCTACATAGAACATGCACTTCCATGTATGCCACACTGCACTCCTCGACAGCAGAATCTAAGGATTGTCCCCCACTCTCCCTTGTTATTACATCCGCCAGTAGTGCCCACTTGGTCTCCCGTTTTTATAATTCAGCTAAGACACTTCGCCCACCGGTGGAAAGGTGGGCATGTGCGGCATGAGAAGGAGACTTGGGCCATCCCCTATCTGACAAGACATGGGCTTATTGTTGTGAACAGACCCGTTTCGTATCTGGCAATTACAGACATAAGCTTCTCCATTTTAAATGTCTGTATAGAGCCTACATTACACCGAAACTACTGGCAAAGATGGACCCTTCTAAATCTCATGGCTGCCCTAGGTGTGCGGTGGAGTATACTGACTTCATACACTTAGCATGGAATTGCCCACCAATCTTGACATACTAGGAGGCAGTCTTTCCTCACCTTGCTCTAATGATTGACTCTGAGCTAAGCCACTCCCCATCACTGGCACTATTGGGATATGCCAAACCACTGGGTACTGGCATTCGGCGTTTCTTCGCCATTGTCCTGCTCCTCGCAAAGAGGCAAATTTCTAGACATTGGGGTGGCCCCGCAGTTCCATCAGTTAAGGCCTGGATGAGGGACTGTGAGAAGTTGGCCTGGTATATGCTGTTCACTAGTTAAAGTGGACACCTTGCACCAGTACAATTCGGCTCTTATGATAGATAGGTTTAAGACAACCTTTTTAAGAAAGGTATCTGTAATAATCAAAAGTGACATCAGAGCGTGAAGTAGAACTGTCACTTTATTCAGGCCATCCGCTCTCTGGGCAGGCGGTATGTCAACATTCCAAAGTGAGCTCCAGGAGATACCAAGGTAAGTGAGGAGGGGGTGGACGGAAGGTACCAAGGTGGGAGTAAAGGGTAAGATACAACACATCTCCTTACCCAACATAACAGATAAACATAGAACACAGGATAGAACTTTACATAGCTACTCTGTCCCCACTCCACCACATTTTTCCCTTTGTTTATAATCTTTTGTGGAAGGAAAAATTTACTCTGTCCCACTTGTACCCGTGTAGGCTTCTTTATCAACACAGGATCATTAACATTGGTTTTTAAATTCTTCGCTCCATGTTTCTTATCATACCATCCTTTGTAGCGGGATTGATGTTGCTGAACTTTAATCTGACTTTCTGATCTGTCATAGACAACGGTCTTACCCCCATCTAGCCAGAAAGGGTACAGCTTGGTGCCAGGTTCTCTCCCTCTTAAGACCACAAAAGGAGAGATGCCAGTTACAAGGCTAGGTGCCATGTGGTAGGCCCACAAACAGTCTCTATGGGAATTATCTACGTTGAAACCATTAGACATTGCCAGTTGAATGTGATCTTTAATCATACGGTTCATCCTCTCTACTAACCCATTAGCTTTGGGACAGTAAAGAGCAGTCTTCTCATGCTTGATGTTAAGGTTCTTTAAAAAAGTCATCATTTCATCAGATGTAAATTGCACCCCATTGTCAGTCACTAAAATAGATGGAATCCCTTCAAAAGAAAACACTGACTTTAAGAAAGCAATGAGGTTCTTGGTCGTAGTGGAAGGGGTGAATTTGGCATTTACCCAGTGGGAAGTGTAGTCCACCAGGACAAACATGAACCTTCTCTGTGGACCTAAATCATCCATGGGGCCAATTATGTCCATGGCCAGTTTGGTCCAAGGAATTACGGGTACCTCCACTGGGGATAGAGGAACCTTATGTAAGGTCTTAATTTTGTCACTTTTGGCACAATTATAGCAATCCTTTACTTTTAATTCTACTCTTGAATCCATCTTGGGGAACCAAAAACTGTTCCTCACTTTACTTTTTGTGAGACTTCTCCCTAAGTGGCCTTCGTGGGCGAGGTCTATTATTCTGTCTCTTAGGGCCTCAGGTGGAACAATTTTGGTATTGCGGTAGATTTTGTTTTCATAAATGGTAAGCTCGTTTCTAACTTCCCAGAATTCCTTTAAACCATCCATGACATCACCACATTTGTCAGGCCAACCATTTATGATAAGACTTTTAAGTGCCTTCATCTTAGAATCCTTCTCCATTTCAATATTCCATTCCTCCTTGGAGAAGGAAGGGAAATGGATAGAAAGAATGGGAGTATCCAAGGGGTCTGCCTCGATGTTGACTGATAGAGGAGATCTGGATAAATAGTCTGCAAGAACATTATCCTGCCCAGGAAGATACTCAATTCTAAAGCTAAATTTCTCTAGCCCTAAAACCCATTTAGCTACTCTAGGGGATTCACAGAGTACTTTCCTGGATGAAAAGATGTGCGTCAAAGATTTTTGGTCCGTGCGGACTGTAAATTTACTGCCCCAAAGGAAAAACTTGAAATGATTAATGGCCCAGTAGCAGGCCAATGCTTCCCTTTCGATTACGGAATAGTTCCGTTCAGGTTGACTTAAGGTACGGGAGGCAAAGGCAATAATAGTTTCACCACCCTCCCCTTTCTGAGACAGTGTGGCCCCAAGACCTTTGTTGGAGGCATCAGTGCATAAGATGGTTCTCTTTCTATGGTCAAAAGGCCCAAGAGCACGTGAGCCAATGATTTCTTTTTTTAAGTTAGTTACGGAATCAGAGTGTATCTCTTCCCATTTGAATTCACTTTTCCTCTTTAACAGTTCCCGTATAGACTCACATTTTTCAGAAAATTTAGGGATGAACTTGGCCATATACTCAACCAAACCTAAAAAGGATTTAAGCTCTTCCTTGTTCGTGGGGAAAGGAGCATTTTCCACTGCTTGAACTAAGCTGAGTTTAGGTTTTATCCTTTCAAAAGAAAGATTGTGTCCCAGATAATCCTTACATTTTTCCTTTTTGACAGTTAACCCTGCATTTGACAGCCTGGTACATACCTTCCTAAATATGGAGTCATGTTCCTCTTCATCGGCTCCATAGACCAAAACATCATCTTGAAAACACATGCTGTTCGGAATTCCCTCCAGTACCCTTTGCATCATTTTTTGGAAGACAGCAGCCGCCGAGGCAAGACCGAAGGGCATCCTTCCGAACATGTATGTGCCAAAAGGGGTGGAAAATGCTGTTAGTGGCCTAGAATCCGGGTGGAGATCTACTTGGTATGAGGCCATGGAAAGATCTATGACAGAAAAAAACTTAGCCTTACCCATGGTACTCAGCATTTCGTTGATGTTAGGAAGGGGGAAACGTTCAATCCAAATGTTTTCATTAAGGCTGTGTAAATCAATGCAAAGGCGAATGCCTTGTCCATTAGCTTTGGAAGCTATGACGATGGGAGATAACCACTCCGAGGCGTCAATTGGTTGAATGACGCCTAAGTGGCAGAGTTTGTCAAGTTCATCTTTCAATGGCTGTCTTAAGAGTAAAGGAACTTGGCGAGTTTTATGTACAACAGGTTTAGCCCCTTGTGTAATTTTTATTTTATGCTGATAGTGTTTCAACAACCCCAGATCATTAGAGAAGAGGTGTGGAAATTTGTTACAGAGGGGTGACTCCCCCGTATCTTCTTTGACCAAATTGACCTGATCCCTGCTATTGGGGTCAAGAATAATACCAAGTTCTCTCTGGTGACGCCACCCTAGAAGATTTGAACCCCAGCTGACGAGGTAAACCTTGCCCACAGTGGATCTCCCTTTGAAAATAATTTGTGTCTCCACCATCCCCACCAACGGAATAGGGTCTTTAGTATACCCATGGGGTGTAATATCAGGTTTAGAAATAAGCATACCTGGATCCCCTTTGATTTTTCTGTAATCTTCCATATTCAACAGGGTAAATGGAGAGCAGGAGTCTGCGAACATTTCAATAGATTTGTTATTGATTAAAATATTGCATTTGGGGTATTCCGAGAAATTACTGCCGCAAGAACTCTTTACTTGGAACACAAATCTAATCTGATCATCGCTGGGTTCAATGATGGCTTTGACTTGGCTGCTGTCGCTGTCCCTGCACACTCTAGCTAAATGTCCTCTTCTGTTACATTTCTTACAGTGAGCATTACGAGCTGTGCATATAGGATTGTTGGCTAAATGATTGCTACTCCCACATCTATAGCATTTGAGGTCAGAATGTTCTCTTGGAAACTTATTAGATGACTCTCCTTTACTTCTGACTTTCGAAAAAAATGTATTAGGAGTATCTACCTGTACCGCCGCAACCACTTCCTCAGATATTTTTATTTCCTTCATACACTTTGGTGCCGATTACGATCCGGTAAAAACCGGGTACGAACCGTCGGTCGAAGCGTTTTCCCCGTCCGACTCGTACCCGGTCGTAAAACTTTACAAACATGGAATTACGAATCGCACGGAAACACCATTTCCGTACGAATCGTAAAAAACACCGACCGACGAAAATATACATACGAATGTGATCCGGGAATGCTGCGACGTGACGTCGGGACGCTTTCAGGCAGCGTTTCACGACCCAGGAATTACGATTCGAACCGACAGCAGTCCGGATGGCAATATTTTCACGGCACCCAAAAAGTGCCGGAAAAGCGAAGTACGGCGCGAATCGACCAGAGTAGGTGGCCCGGTACGCACCGTACCCCCCCCCGCCCCCGTACGTACGCGCCGACCCCCCCCAGCCCCCGTACGTACGCGCCGACCCCCCCCAGCCCCCGTACGTATGCGCCGAACCCCCGTGTATGTACACCCGTGTACGTGTCGAACCCCCCGTGTACGTTCGAGTCGTACCCCCCCGTGTACGTTCGAGTCGTACCCCCCGTGTACGTTCGAGTCGAACCCCCCGTGTACGTTCGAGTCGTACCCCCCGTGTACGTTCGAGTCGAACCCCCCGTGTACGTTCGAGTCGAACCCCCCCGTGTACGTTCGAGTCGAACCCCCCCGTGTACGTTCGAGTCGAACCCCCCCGTGTATGTACACCCGTGTACGTTCGAGTCGTACCCCCACCCGTGTATGTACGGTGCGTACCCCCAGCGCGTAGCTGTGGGGAGCAGCCTTCAGCTAAGTCTTTAGAGGAATGTAAAGCAGCTTGTTTTACCTTATAATCTCTTGAATTATTAAATGAAAGGACACCACACAGGTATATATATCAAATATATATGTATTTATTGTTAAACCACCATACGCCAAGGCTGGTACTCGTCACCAACAGAACGAACTGGTACTCGAGCAGAAACGCACAGCTGGAAAACCTCCCCACCTCTCGAGAGCAAGCACAAGGGGAAATGACCTGTCCTGCCCCCCTCACAGTATCGTCGCCAGTGTAATAATCAAAAGTGACACCAGAGCGTGAAGTAGAACTGTCACTTTATTCAGGCCATCCGCTCTCTGGGCAGGCGGTATGTCAACATTCCAAAGTGAGCTCCAGGAGATACCAAGGTAAGTGAGGAGGGGGTGGACGGAAGGTACCAAGGTGGGAGTAAAGGGGAAGATACAACCTCATTGTCGACAGCAAGCTGAGAGGAACATGCCACAGCATAAGAAGGATACTCGAAGGCAGCCAACTGAAGAACGTGCCTCAGCAAAACAACAGGATTCTTGGTCTGGGTGCGATGACTTCCACGAAAGGTCGCTGCAGTGACTACCGCCCGCTGGTGGGCGAGAGCCGGCATCCACAACTCATTACTGAGAAAGCCAGGAAATACCTCAAACACAGAACCAGGCAGGGTGCACCAGGACCCAACGGAGCACGACTACGATAAACTCCGCCCGCTGGTGGGCGTGAGGAGGCGTCGACAGCCGCGTCTTCAATCCGGACCCAGGAAGCCGTCAGCAATGCGGAAGTCTCGCTGAACGAAGGCTGTTGAGGAAGAATTGCATCGGAAAGGAAAGATCTTGCTGGCGAAGTTTCATCGGAGCCCACGTATGGTGAGGAGCTCTTTCACATCAGCAACAACGTACCAGCAGTGCTGAACACAGGATTTGAAGAGCGTCCTGAGGTACTGACAGCGTACTTTGTTAAACCACCATACGCCAAGGCTGGTACTCGTCACCAACAGAACGAACTGGTACTCGAGCAGAAACGCACAGCTGGAAAATCTCCCCACCTCTCGAGAGCAAGCACAAGGGGAAATGACCTGTCCTGCCCCCCTCACAGTATCGTCGCCAGTGTAATAATCAAAAGTGACACCAGAGCGTGAAGTAGAACTGTCACTTTATTCAGGCCATCCGCTCTCTGGGCAGGCGGTATGTCAACATTCCAAAGTGAGCTCCAGGAGATACCAAGGTAAGTGAGGAGGGGGTGGACGGAAGGTACCAAGGTGGGAGTAAAGGGGAAGATACAACACTATCCTAGTGGTAGCTGTGGGGAGCAGCCTTCAGCTAAGTCTTTAGAGGAATGTAAAGCAGCTTGTTTTACCTTATAATCTCTTGAATTATTAAATGAAAGGACACCACACAGGTATATATATCAAATATATATGTATTTATTACTAGACACACTCTACTAATCTCTTTATGAGATTAGAAGTCAGGAACATATGCACAAATCAACGTTTCACAATAAATTAAGCACAAATATGGCTGGGGCCCTAGGGGCGTGCCAGACCATATACTAAAAAAGAGACTTAAGAATATCGACTTGCACAGGGACAAGGCCTAGGGCCTTCAGAAGCGCCGGGGCCTCACTAATCCACCCAAGGCAGGTAAGTAAAGGACCCATGGGAGACGCATGCAGATTGAGAACACAGCCGCGGATCCCAATTGACTTCAATGGAGCAAGTCGCGGTTGGAATTTTAGAGTTTTAGGATACTTCGGGAGAGTCTACAAGCAAGTCACTTACAGCTTAAGTAGTTCTAGAGTCAACACACACAGGAGCACCGTAGTGCTGGAGTTACCTCACCCAGGGAAGCCGGGTGCATAGGTGTCTTTTGGTGTCGGGTCGCGGCGTCGTTTTCAATGGGAGCCAAAGAAGACTTGCTGCTTGTGAAGACAGGAGAAGTGTCCAATGGAATCCAAGGCTGGATTCAGAAGAAGGAAGACCTGAAAGCAGAAGGGACAGTGTTGAAAGTCACTTGGCAGTGACCCGGGGCACGGAGGCTGGATGCCCACAGTCGTCGGATGATTTCAGGTGATCACGGGTGTCTTGACTCTTCAGCCACGAGGTCCAGGAGGCGTCGACGACAACCAGGAACTGGATTCGGCGTGTCCCACGAAGTCTGCAGCTTACTGCGGTGTTGGTGACCAGATTGGAGCCAACAAGCCTTGGTAACAGCAAGTCTCATGGAATGGACTTAAAAGTCAGAGGTGCAGACCAGCAAGGTCTGAGGGACTCACCCCGCAAGGGTAAGTCAGGGCGGGCCTGGAGCAACCAGGGGAGCTCTTTGGAACTGTAGAAAAGACTTCTGGGGACCCACAAGCCAACCGGCAAGGGATCGCGAAGACGCCTCGGGAGGATTCACTCAACAGGGGCCCACGGTCACTCGGGACGAGGTAGACACTGATCTTCGGTGGAAATCCTGCTGGAGGCTTGGACCACACGTGGTCCAATGCACAAGTTCGTAGAACATCTTGAAGGGGTTGCACTCAAAAATAGTGCACGGTACCCAGGGATTGCGATTCCTCATCACTCGTGGAGTCCACTTGCCTCAGCGTCGCTGGGGACTCACGATGGCCTTAGAGAAGTCAGGAAATCCTCTTCCTGGGCTGCAGTGACTTCAGACTCCGGCGGGAACGTTTGCGACCGTCGATGCAAAGTTTTGGTGCCTGCCAAGCAGGGGAGTCCCTCCTTGACTCCAAGGGAGACTCTTACGTCTTCCAGAGGTAATGGAACGTCGAAGGTCCAGGATTCTTCTTCAGAGCGTCGTCCAGGGATATCTAGTTTGCAATGGCAAGCGTTCCCTAACTTATACTGAAAGGAAGGGAGGGACTAGCTCTATGACCCCTCCTATGGGAAGGTCAGGGGAGTGGGTGGTTACACCCACTTCCCTTTGTCCAGTTTCGCGCCAGAGCAGAGGCAGGTAGCCCCCTGAGCCGGTTTGAACTGGAATATGCACAGAGGAGCCTACTTCTCCCCCAGTGCAGGACTTCAAAGCACTCTAGGAGTGCATCCACCAAGCCCCAATACACTAAACCCTGTCTGGGAGGTAGTCACACCTCCCTGTGGCAGGATACCTATTGTTGGTCCTCCTCCACTGCGAGTTTTGGTCATCAGCAAGAGGGAAGCCCAGTGTCTGTGACTGGTGGCATCCATTTTGTGATGCCAGGGCTCTTCAGGAGTCTACCGCGTTTCCACAGTAGGTACATGTCTATCCCTCTAGAAGGGTGGGATCATACTCCCACACCAGTTACTGGTGTGGGGGTATGATTCCAAAGTGTTTGACACCAAACACGACATGTTTTGATGCAGCCATCCCAAAGTTAGCATTAACCGCGAGGTTATAATGCACTTAAGAGTGTATGGTTTGACCGCATTCACAAACAGCCCCAGAGAATAGACTCTGAGAGCTGCAGAGGGGCCCTGCTCAGGCAGAGGCACCCCCTCACATGGAAACCAAGCACCCTGCCCTCAGGATTGATAGGGCCTGCCTTAGGGGTGACTGATAGGTTTAAATGTGTGTGCAGGGAGAGATATAGTGAACCTATATCTCAGTGAGGAGTGCTAGCACGACCTCACCCAGGCTGCAGTAGCAGGCCTGTGGTGTCAGATTTAGTCTGCTTCCCAGGGGTAGCATAATACATGCTTCAACCCCTGGTAGGCCTGTGAAGTACCTATGCCCTTGTATCCAATTACTAGTGCATCTAATATGCACTCCATGTCGTTTAGAGAGAACAGAGAAGCTGGGGCCCTGATTAGCAGGGTCCCAGCCAGACTATAGCCAGAAACCAGTGTAAACATCAGAAAAAAAGTGGGGGCAACATAAGGTGCAGAGCCTACTCTCCTACAGGGACTTAATGTATTGTGATACTATTAGCGATATGCATGTGACACTGCAGCATCCCTTCTCCAGGCCCAAAAATATTTGGCAGCCACTCTGCTCCTATTTGGTGCTCCACCCCAGGAGACTGAGTGAATCTGGGCACCCCTGATCCCATCGGTTGACCCATATGTACATGTTGGCCAAAGCTATGGGGGTTCACATGGTGTGACATGCAAGAATTACATTGCACGGTGTGATGACGTCATCCCGTTGCTTATTTCTTTCTAAATTCGAACTGTCTGACTTTTTTTTTCTTTGCTCTAATTTATTATATGGGCGTTTATTATGCTGATGTGTTGCTCCAGACTACGCAAGACGCTGTGACCAACATTTCACTGTGATTCTTTCGGATATGCCTGTATTGTTATTCTTATTTTCCTATCGATGTTGTTTGTTTGATCCTAACCCACCCTTGTTTTTTATTGTTCATTATCTGCCTTTTTTTAAAAAAATGCAATAAATAAAAATAACAACAAAAAAAAGGAGGGCCTGGCTGGGTCCAAACTGAAGTGGCATGGTGTGCAAAATAACGATGGACTAGGACGCAGTAATTACCAGTGGTTGGGACTCTTTCAATTAATTCACACATTACTTTTTTGTACACTAAATTCAGCAGCGCTGGCACACTGTCTGCTTTCTGCTAAAAGCAGCAACTTACAGACGGCGAGGGGCATTTTAACTTACAGCTGGGCCTAAAACAAAGGCCCGATTTAAAGGACCATCATCCATTGTTTTGTTTGAGTATCATCTGGGCTGGGAGCTAGCTGGAGCCTAAAACCTAGGTGCCAATGCAATAGAGGGAAACAAGAAACACACTGCAAGTTATACTTCAAAAGTATTTAAGAAAGACTATGATTTGGAGGCAGGTTTTTGACTTTTTTCAGCCTCTGTATATAAGAGCTATGCATTCACTGTGAGAATGTTTGATGCCTCTGTCTGAGTAATTACAGAAATAAGGATTTAAACAGCACGTACTAATTTACTGATTAACTACTCGTCCCAATATAAGGTGTCAGAGAGCTTTTCATCACACATACACATAAGGAAGCAATAAATCATACATATGCGAATCAATGTATGGAAAAAGTTACTAAAGCCTATAAGGGTTACAAGAGTCATATATCGTCCTCACTGGCATGCATTATATATTAAGAGTGCACAGTCAGGTGAACTACAAAGTCAGGATTTAAAACGGAACGCAGTGGTTGGAGTTGTCTGTACAATAAGACTTTATTACTACTCAAAGTAATCCTTTTTAGCAACCTTAAAGTAATAACAGATTGAGAAAAAAACATGCCTTGCAGTTTACATGTTTGAAGCCAGTTCTGTGCTATATTAAAAGGATTGCAAAATATGAACTGCAAGTAACAGAGGATCTGTGTCAAAAGCAGTAACCCATTTACCTATCTACATAACATACAAATCTGTGATCTACATGTTACAAGATTTAGTTTGCAGCATGCACATGACATCTCTATGTCACATAATCAGTCAAAAAAGTGACTAGACAAACCACAGATCTCTTCAGCAAGGGCATTAACCACAAGAGTTATCTTACCATTATTATTATTCACTGAAAATTGCTGGACACACAAAGATCTCTGCAGTAGGTGCTCTACTCCTGAAAGATAATTTAAAATGTAGCATATTTGTGACCATTTAATAAGCCAGAATAGATTTACGGTCACATTTGTCCTTGATGCCAATTTCTTTGCAGCTGAAGCTGCAAAATAAACCTGATAAGTGGACTGATCAACTGCTTTTCATGACTCCGACATTGTGACTCCACTCCCTTTCTGCTGTCCCACTTAACTTGTCCCCCAATTTCCGGGTTTATCAGAGTAACTTTTTTCCCCAATTCCAGCACTGTTGGTAAGCAGGTTAGACGAAGGCAAAATGTAGGAAATAGTGGTCTGACCATACGCTGGGATTAAAGGAGTCTGCGGATAATGCGCTTTAAAAAAAATAATACTGAGTATGACCTTTTATGTGTTTGAACCCATGAATGGTTCTCTTAAATCCTAGATCCGACATACCCTGTGTTATGTTATCCGTGAAAGAATTTGAAGGGGCATCAAACTGTAGTGAGAACCACACACCAAGGATAGGTAAGCGTAGTTTATTCAGGTAGTAGGTACAAAGGGAGAGCACAGATGCAGGTCCTACGGAGAGGACGGCCTTTCCCCAACTGCCCTTCACTACATTCGAATGGAACCCTCACTGCGTGCTATCCTGTGTCATAGAACTATGACAGCAGGATACCACCCACCTTCCCCCTTTAATGCATTAACAAAAAACAAAGAGAATATAGTAGTGATAAAAACAGGCAAAACATGAATGATGCAAAAGCATAACCAAAACAAACCATGTAAGGATTGCAAAAAAAATGAAAATAAAATACACACACAACAGTGATTAATAACTACAAAATCTTTTAGTTTCGCAGGCATGGTAACAAATCTTCCCAATGTGGTAGTTTTACCATTGTTTGCTACAATGGGTGCATCCACCTCCTCTGAATCGGCCTCTAGAAGTAAGTTCCAGGCAACCCAGCAGACGAAGAGGAAGCAGTATTGAAATCATTTTTGAAGGAATCATCCCACAACCAGTGTTTGGATGAAACAGCCCCCTTGTTGGTCCATGACAAGATACTGCTACACTTGGAAAGTTTGCTAAGGTGGCAAACCCTTCCGTCATTTAACTTTGCAGAACACTTGTACACCACCACAACTTAGTAAGGGGAGGAAAACCAGCTGTCACCCTTGCGTACTTTCCCACTAAACTTCACACATACTAAATCTCCTTCCTTAAGGACAATATCTTTAACTTTGTTTCTCTGATCATAGTAAGATTTATAAACCTTCTGAACCCTTTCCAAGTTACGCCTAACCACCACAGGCGACCATTTTGTCTGATACTTCTAGAACATCCACATAACATTATCTTTGGTGTAAGGCTTTCTTCCCCTCAAAGATTTGAAAGGACTATACCTGTAACGGTTGGGGTAATTCTGTAAGCCCAAATCTTTTTTTTTTTTTTTACAAATCTGTTTTTATTTTCAGAAGGAAATCATAGAAAGGGTCTAGGTATACATAGCATAGGGCCCACAACCCAACCAAGGGCCGGCCGCGAGAATTAGTGGAGGCATGGGAGACTTTGGTGACAAATATCTATGTAGGTATTACACAGCAAATCGCCTACAACCCTCTGAGGGCCGGCCTCGTGTTGCTAGAAGCACAGCATTAGACTGCAATGTGGGGGATTTTTAAGACCCAGTCTTCACATGCGTATTATCCTAACAAAGAGAAGAGAAGGCGAAGAGCCTCTAAGAGGGAACAGAGGGAAATCGACAGAAAGAGAGTAACGTGAGGACAGAAAAGCCAGGTAGGAAAGAGAGAGCTATGACAGGGGAGCAGTGATAGACAGAGCGGTACACGGGTAGAGAGTCGCATTGCGTGTAGTTCCAAAAATTGGGGAGCAAGGCAATTGCGAGAAGGAGGAAGCTGGCGGGCTGGGGGGGGGGGGGGGAAGTAAATGGGGACAGTGGCGTTCACTAGTCGGGTCATCATCCAGGGCATACACCATGTAGAACAAGGAGCAGAGCCAGTGTGGGTAAACAGTTAGTCTGTCGGGGTCAGGAGGGAGCACAGCATCTTCAAAGAGGCGTAGAGCCCAGAGTTTTCTGGGGCAAGAGACGCGCGTGTTCCATCCTACATAGTTAGTGGACCAGCGGCTGCCATATTTTGGTGAATTGGGTGTCACGGGACTGAAGGCGTGCGACGAAGAGTTCCATAGTCATAGCGTGCCACAGGCGCGTGAACCAGATAGCAATGGGGGGTGAGGGGTCTCTGCCTTTTTCCAGTATAGAGCGATGAGCTGCATAGCGGCCCCTAGCATGTGAAGGGCGATATGCCAGTCACTACGGGTGAGCGCTCGCAAGTTATCGGGCTTGAGGCCTAGAAGAATTGTGACTGTGGTTTCAGGCAGGGGGAATCCCAGCACTCCTTTAATATGATTAAGTACCTCCTTCCAGAACAGGGTCAGGAGCGGACAGGTCCACCAAATATGAATAAAGTCTCCTGAGGCGCTCGAGCATCTCCAGCACAGCGGGGAGAAAGCGGGGAACATCCTGTGCAATCGAGAGGACGTGTAGTACCACTGCGTCATAATCTTGTATGCCATTTCCCGCTGTGATATACTGCGATATACCTTCGGTATGTCCCGCCACAACCGGCTCCACTGGGCGGGTGTCATTTCAACAGGAGACACCGACTGCCACTGGCGCTGGTATGGGTGAGTGGCTACCCACGGGGGGTGCTGCAGGATCAGATAAGTCCGAGAGATAAGTCCCTTTGAGTCGTCGAAGGAGCGCACCAAGTGTTTAAAGGGAGTGAATGGTCGGGTGGCTGCCTGCAGCATATCAGGCGTGGACAGCCAGTGTCGAAGCTGGGCGTACTGGAACCTGGCTCCCTCCGGGAGTCGGAACTCCTCCTTGCATTGCGTAAAAGTTTTGAGTGTGTCCCCCACAAACAGATCTCGGATCGTTCTACAGCCGCCTTCCGGCCACTTAGAAAACGCCTGCGGGTTAAGAGCCGGTGGAAATAGCGAGTTACCTGCAATGGGGGGTGTGGGGGAGGGGAAAGTTGTAAGCCCCTTGAGAACGTCCACCTTGTCCCAGATATCCAGCACCGTCTTGGTGGGCGATGTAGGCGCTACGGGAGCGTGCAGTCCGGTGGAGCCTGGGAAGATCCCAAATGGCTCGCCCAGTTACCACCCTGTCCATATGGAAGCAGACCTTTTCGCTCTCTCTCGCTATCCACTAAGAGACGAAGCGAAGATGGGAAGCCAATAGTATTCTAGCAGCTTAGGGCATGCAAGCCCACCCCTGTCCCGTGGTAGCATAAGAATTTTTTGGGGAGAATCGTGGTCTACGCCCGACCCAGATGAAGCCAGTGATGTCTCGCTGAAGGCTTTGGATCTGGTGCTGCGGGATGGGGGTAGGTAGACATTGGAATAGGTATAGAATTTTTTGGAGCACCAACATTTTGATGGCGTTTAGGCGGCTCAGCCAGGAGAGGGTAAGGGATTTCCAGCCCCTCAGGTCTTCCAAAACTGATCTTCAACATTCCCGCCAGTTTGTTTGGGACCATGTGGCAAGTGTAGGAGTCAGCTGGAGTCCCAGATAGCGAATGGAGCTAGTAGCCCACTGGTAGGGGACAAGGAATTGCAGAGCCGGGATCGCCTCCTCATGGATCATAGGGTTCAGGGCCCAGGACTTCTAATGAATAATTTTGACCAGAAGCCAGTTCGAAGGACTGCAGCAGAGAGAGAAGCGCCGGAAGGGAAGTGTGCGGACGTGATAGCATAAGGATAAGGTCGTTGGCAAAGAGAGCCACTTTTTGTTGTTGACCTGCAAGGGGGATGCTGTGTACATCTGTCGCCTGCCGAATCATCACGGCCAATGGCTCCACTACCAGGGCAAACAACAGGGGGGATAGGGAGCAGCCCTGCCGCATGTCATGTCTTATGGAGATGGGGTTTGTGAGCTGACCATTGACTCGCACCCGGGCCTGTGGGGAGAGATAGGGGGCCATGATCCTGGCTATCATGGTCTGACCTAGCCCAATTTTGTTCAGCACCGTTCGTAGAAAGGTCCTTTTCTGTGTCGAGCGATAATAGACACGCCGGTATGTTCCAGTGTTGAGCCTTCCCTACGAGATGACCTATTCTACGCACGTTGTCCGCACCCTGGCGGTGCCGGATAAAGCCAACTTGGTCCAGCTCTATAAGTCCGGGCAGGTGTGGGTCAAGGCGCTTGGCCAATATTTTCGTGAAAATTTTAAGGTCTGTGTTCAAGAGGGCTATAGGACGAAATGAAAAACATAGGGTGGGATCTTTACCAGGCTTGGGGATGAGGGCAATTTCCGCCAATCCCACAGAGGGTGACGGCCCCTCCGTATCGGAGAAGGAGTTAAACAGTCGTAAGAGGTAGAGTTGGAGCTGTGGCAAGAACAGGCGATAAAAGGCCAAGGGGAGGCCATCCGGGCCCGTTGATTTCCCGAGGGGCAAGTCCTTCAAAGCGCTCGCAAGCTCCGCTGGAGTAAGGGGTTCCTCCAGCTGCTTAGCGTGATATGGACTGATTGGGGTCCAGGAGCAGTTGTCTAGGATATTGTTTACCTGGCCCGGGGGGCGGGTCGTCCGCGGCGTAGAGCACTGAGTAATATGCGTCAAAGGCGTCACATCTAGCCTTCTCTGCGGTGGCCCTCATGCCATTGCCAATCTGGACGTTGGCTATGAGTGCTTTAGCAGCGCGCACTCGCAGGCGTCTAGCCAATACCGTGCCCACCTTGTCCCCCCCTTCAAAATAGCGTTGTTTCAACGTTAAGAGGGCTCTCTCAGCCTTGTTAGTCCGAAGAGAGCGGAGTTGCCCTCGAAGGTTCACGAGGCGATGTTTGCATGCGAGTGAGGGGCGCTCCTGGTCCTGTCTCTCCAGGTCCTTGATGTCTTCGGAGAGATTATTTTCCAGGAGGCGCGCCTCCCGTGCCCACGCAATTGCAAGAGGTGATATGGCTGCGGATCGTGGCCTTGAACACAGGAAAGGGGGTGTCAGGGATGTCATTGGTTGCGAAGTAGGAGTCAATGGCGGTTCGCAGACTTGCCACGTCAACTGGGTCCCGTGGTATGTGCGGTGGCAAGCGCCAGCATGGGCTCCGAGGGGCACAAGCAGACGGGTCTTGCAGGAGAGGTTTGAGATGAGCGTGGTCAGAGACAGAGATGTCGGACATGGACGCCGAGAGTGAGTCACTGATCAAGGCGTGAGAGATGAAAATATCATCAATGCACGAGTATGTGCGGTGCACGTGTGAGTAGTACGAATATTCGCATGTGTCAGGAGAGTGGTAACGCCAGGAGTCCAAGGTCCGATATTTGGCTCCAAAGAGCCGAGGACATAGCTCCTGTCCCATGGAAGGAGGCATCACTGCGGTCCATTGTAGGGTCCCACACCATGTTAAAATCCCCCCCCTATGATTAGCGAGGGGTCGGCCTGTGGGACATGCTCCCACAAGATTGCCCGGAGATAGGAATCTTGCGCCTGGTTGGACGCGTACACAATGTAAGGAGGCGGTGTCCAAACTGGACCCCAGCCCTGATAAAGCGGCCATCTTAGCTACGGATTACCCTAGATTCCCCCTGCCTGATCTACTAATTGTCGCCACTCCAGCCGTTTTAGTGGGGGCCGCAGCCCAGAATTGAAGAGGATATCTAGGATGGGCCATACGAGGGATATCAGCTTTTAGAAGATGGTTCTCCTGGAGGAGGATGATGTCTGGGTTTTGTTGTAAGAGGTAGCGCCATATTTGGTGTCGCGTGTTGGGGGGAGTTAAGACCCTTAACATTGAGGGACAGGATCTTCAGGGGGCGGGCGACAGCCATGGTTTTGTCAAAGCCAGAGGTAGTCCGTCATGCCACTGTAGGGAGCAGGGTAGGGCTCTAGGGAAGGAAGGCAAACAAGTAGCGAGAGAAGGTTGCCTTGAGGGGAAGCCCCGCCCGCCATGGAAAGGGATACAGAGAAGGTAGGAGAAGAAAGAGGAGAGAGAGGAGATAGAAACATTCAAAGTATATATAACCAACGTTGGTCAACCGGGCCATAGTGTCCTGTTCCAGTCGTGGGTCAGTCAAGGTCCTGGGGCACGAGTGTTCCCGGAGAAGTCACTCTCCCAGGAGCAGGGAGGGGGCGGGTCACCAGCCGTAGGAGGCATCATCCGGGTGGACAGTCCAGCACCGTCAGCACTGCAGGTAGGGAGCTGGGGTAGGGTCAACTCAAGTGTTCTGCCGCCGGCGAGGATAAGGCACCAGTCAGTCAAGGAGAAGAAGGCTGGGAACTGTTGGCAGAGCGGTCCCCCTCCATGGATTGGATGTGTTGTATAATGTCATTCTTGGCTTGCGAAGATGACTGCTCTTCAGGAGGTGGGGAACGCCGGTGGCGGCGTATGGTAGACCATGATGGTTTGGCAGGGGCCCGAGTGAGGGGCGGGAGACGGGTAGGGCTAGGCAGCGGCATTAGGAAAAGAGGGAGAAGTTGTGCCGCTTCTTGAAGGGACCTCACCATCACCAACCGGCGCTTGGACTCTCAATGGAAGATGAGTGCAAAGGATTGGCTCCACTGGTATTGAATATTCAAACTTTGCAGATTGTCCGTCACAGGCCTAAAATTTCAGCGTCTCCAGAGCGTGGTGGGCGTGAGGTCCTGGTAGATCTGAATTTTGGCACCGTTGTAGGTGAGATCCGGTTTAGAATGCACCACTTTGAGAATAGCCTCTTTTTCTGTGAAGAAATGGACCCGAGTCAGAATGTCCGGGAGGAGGCCTGGCCTGCCCGCGGGCCCGGAGACTCGATTCAAAGCCAGCAGGGAGGCGTCATCGTCCCCCCAGACCTCATGTAGGACCTGTGCCACGTAGGTCATGATGTCTGTCCCCTCCGCCCCAAGAGGAACCCCCCCGGATGCGGAGGTTGTTTTGGCGGCTCCGATTCTCCAAGTCCTCCTGTTTGAGCTGCAGGTCGACGTGTTGTTCCTCATGGGTGGCCAGACGCTGCTAGTGTTGCTCCTGGTCCTCTGTTCGGGCATCCATAGTCTTCTCGAAGCCATCTAGTCTTTCCCCGAGGTCAGTGAATTCTTTCTTGAGCTACCGGACACAAGAGTGAACCTCGGTACGTAAGGAACCTATTTCAGTTTTGAGCTCTGCCATGAAGCTAGCCATGAAAGCCTGTGTGATAGGGGGCAAGTCCCCCCCAGTCTGTGAGGCCATCTCCCGAGGTGCTGCTGTGCCCGATTTGCCCCACAGCGCAGCGCCAGGGTTTTCCTTTGGGGGTGCCACTGTGTCCTTCACCGATTTGGTGCGTGTCATCTCCCAGCTGTGGCCAGTGCCCAACCACGCCAGACGTGGTAGCTAGGGGCGGTCAAGGGGCCGTTGAAAAGGCAATGAGGGTACCGGCTGTACCCGTTCGAATTTGGGTGGCGAAGGCCAGGGGGTGTCAAGTGGGGTCCCACAGTAACTATGGCATGAGAGAGGGCAGGCAGTGGCACAAAACCCTGGGACGCATCTGGATCCTCGCCCCTGAAATGGTTAAATCCCGATGGCTGAGTTGTGTAGGCCCAGGCCACTCCGGGCCACGCTTCCAACGCAGATCAGACAGGACAATTGAGGTCCAAGGGGGCGAGGGCCCTCTGGGGCTGCCAGGTCTAGGATTCAGAGCCAAGCCGCAGCCGGCACCAGTAGCTTCACTTTGGAAGGTGTGAGGAGGGTCTGTCTGCGTGCACCATGGCCCCAGGGGCGGACACAGCTCGTCTCGAGACTACTCCTCCACTCAGACTCGCAGGGATCGTAATTGAAGCAGTGCCCACCGAGCGTGTACCTGCAAACTCAAGGGGGCCACCACCGGCCCGCCAGTCCAAAATGTTGCAAGGCGAAATGGCGAAGGGTCCCAAAGGCCTCCAAGGGAAGGTTAAAGTCTGCTAGGGCCGCATCAGTGCAGAGTATCTGCCGTGAAGATCCCAGCCAGCAGGTCAGCAAGGGCCCAGACAATCTGGCGCTAGAGTGAGTCTCCCCGCAGGGCAAGCGTGCTGAGGCCGGGCCGGGCCTCTCCTAGGCCCCCGACCACGCGGTCCAGTGCGGCAGGGCCCAATGCGGCCAGTGTGGGCAGGGGAAGCCCCAGGTGAGCCCCACGCAGGAGCACCACAATGAGGTGGACGGGCAATCAGTCAGAGTGTTCTGCCACAGCGAAGATCCTTTCCCAGGGGCAGTGGTCACGCCCCCGCACCCCATCCAGCAGGCCCTCAGCGCGTGGTGCAGCAGAATCAGGACCAGTCCCTCCTCAGTCAGGCTCTCCGTTTGCTGCCTCCCCTCACCGCCGATCGCATAGCAGCGTCACTCACCGCCAGAGGGCCCAGGGGCCTGCTTCGCCGCTCGCCCCTCCCGGGCAGTTCCAGTCTCAGTCGGGCCGTTCCTGGTCCCAAGATGGCGGACAGCGGGAGCAGCAGCAGAGGATCTCCCCCTGATCCTCGGTTCCACAGGGGCGCAGGCCGCCCCCAATGTACACCGGAGCCTCCGTCAAAGCAGCGCAACACTGGGGGAGTCCGAAGGGGCTCAGGGCAGCACTCCCAGGCCACGAGGAAGGTCTGAGCCGGGGCGCCTCAAAATGGCGGCTGCCGCGAGCCGGGTGGCCGAGGTGAAGCGGCCGCACCACCGCAGCCATCGAGTCTCAGCCGCCCTTCGCCTGTCAGAGGGTACCCCTCACTCTCTGCCACATATGTGCCTCGAGTACCGGCGCCGACGAAGCCCCAGCTCCGCTTAAATCGCTTTAGAAAGCAGCGAGCGGCAGGAGCTCCCACGGCGTGCGTCTCACTCCATTCACAGCGAGACCACGCCCCCAATCCAAATCATTTGTTCCAATTCCACCTCCCAATTCTTACCCGCATTAATGGCACACAGGACACTGCCCATAATAACTCTGTTGAAGCGTCCAACAGAAAAAAAATATCACTAAAAGTCCTTGCTGTAAATTGCAGACCCTTGTCACTTAGGAGAGATTTAGGAATCCTGTCTCTAAGGAAAATTCTTCCTAAAAAATGTAACCACACTTGTGGAATCTAATACTTTTAACACCTCCAGTTCAGGCCATTTGGAGAACAGATCAAAAAACACAACAATACTCTTGGCAACTCCATCCTTATCCAAGATAGGACCTAAAACATCAATCGATAAATTACATGAAGTTTCTGACGCAACTCAATCACCGCTAAAGGAGATCTAAGCATTTTACGGGATTTGTCAGCAGAAGCGCACTGAACACAATTTCTCACAAATCTTTCCATCTCAGAATCAATCAGGCCACAAATAAACTGATTTAACCCTTTGCTTAGATTTAACAATACCAAGATGCCCCTCATAGGTTAATTCCAAAATGTTCATGCGTAACTTGGTAGGTGGAATAATTCTATTGCCTCTCATAATAAAGTCTGAGTCAGAAACAGACAATTCTTCTCTAAACTCCCAGAATTTTTTACTCTCCTCAGTGATGTCACACTGATTGGGCCAACCTCCCAGAATATGCTCCTTGATTCGCATCAACACTCATCTTCGGCATACCCTGACTGCCATTCTTCCAACAGAATCGCTGGCTAAACTGAGTACCAACAAACCCATGCAACGTTGTAGTCGTCCCACTCATCACCACTTAAAAGGCTGTCACTTTCCTGAACTGGTGTTCTGCTCAGGTAATCCGCTACCTTGTTCTTTTTACCAGGTAAAAATACAACATTTTAAGCATAATCCAATAAATTAAGTGACATTCACGGCCGGCGGGTACAGCACTGTTCCACTTCTTCAGGGCACGGCATACTTGGCAGGCCCTATTAGGGGACAACATGATAGTACCACAGGCGATGGGTGCCCTCACCACCCTTATTAAAACGAGCGCACCCTCTAAGTGGATCACTAGGTTTTGTTCCACTATGCAGGAAACTTGTCGGGCGGAAGTACTTACAGTTAGATTAGAGTGGCAACGTCAATTGGGTAATCCGCTGAGCGACAAAGAGTGGCAATATTGTTGTGCCCTTACTAGGACTGTATCCCTTAATGGGAGACATAGGCTCATCCATTATAAATTCTTGCATAGAGCCTACTGCACTCCGGAGAGGCAGTACAAATGTGGGCTATCAGATAACTCCAAATGCCAAAGATGCGGGAGGAACGAAGCAGGCTTTTGGCATCTGATTCGGCAGTGGCCCGGGATTCAGGAATTCTGGTGCACAGTGTTTCATGAGTTCGGAACCATTATAAGCGCAGACCTGGAGCCTGACCCTAAGATGGCATTGTTGGGATAGGTCCTAAATGTGGACAAAGTGGCGTGCCCCTTAATAGCCATTGGTCTCCTCTTAGCCAAGCGCCGAGTGGCAATGAGATGGGGTGGGGGTCCCTACCAACATTAATAGAATGGCACACAGACATGCTTTATTGGAACACACAAACAGCCACATATAAACAATTGCTCCCTCCTACCAGTCGTCCGAAGAGCTGTTGTGGTCCCTATCAAACATATCTCCTCGCTAAAGATGCAAGTACAGGACCTGAAGCAATGAGTGTAATAGAGCTGATGCTGTACTGGAGTAGAGTGGTACAGGTCGCTGTAAGGCATAAGGGTCAAAGGTTAGCCTCTGACACTGAGATTTATTATGTTTTTGCAGGAATGCATGTAGTCAAAATGGATCTGTTGTCATCTACACTTTACAGTAATATTGCCGGTCTACAGACACTATGATAGTATTCTGTATGCCCATAGTGGTAAATGCAAACTCTTTGGGTTCTTCTTTTGGTCACTCCGCCATATAAAAGATTGTATGTGGTATTATGTATTGTCATGACTGGTCGCGCTGTATCTGTTTTTACTTTGATTGTTCAATAAAACTTAATAAAAATATATTTTTTTAATTAAGTGACATTCTTGCTATGTGTGAATTAGCTCTTCCTGTTCCACCAGTAGTCAGGACGTTAACTAAAGTCTTATGATCAGTACGAATGGTGAACATAGTCCCCCATAAGTACTGTCTACATTTTTTTGTAACCCACACACACGCCAACATTTCTCTCTTGATCGCTGAAAATGTCATTAGGAGACTGTGAAGCAAGAGATATAGTACTCTCAATGCCATCTTCAGATACTTGCGACAGCACTGCACTCAACCCTTTACCGTTTACATCTGTGGTTAATAAAAGTGCGGAATTTGCATCGAAATCTTGCAACGGAACAGCATTACAAATATCATTCTTTATACCATTAAATTCACTGTGCAAATTATCGTCCCAAATGAACTCCTGACAAATCTTCAAAAGTTGTCTAATGTCAAATGTTTTCTCAGCAAAATCCTTCAGAAACTTGGAATAGAATTCTGCTAAGCTCAGAAAGGATCTCACCGCATCTTTTGTAGTGGGAGTTGGAGCATTTTCAATCGCTCTAATTGTTTCTCGTTTGGGGAACACACCTCTATCGTTAACTTCATGCCCTAAATAGGAGACAGTGTGTCTGCAAAACTTGCATTTCTCCCGTCCAGCTGTGAGCCCAATATTTCTCAGGTTAACAAGAACAGAATGCAAAGTAACATCAAGGTCTTTCGTTACTTTTCCCCATTATGAGGATATCATCCTGGAAGTAGGTTATGTTGGGAACATCTTTGAGAAGTCGATGCCTTAACCTTTGAAAAACAGCCGCAGCAGATGCAATGCCAAAAGGCATGCAAATGAATCTGAAGCATCCCATGGGGGTAATAAAGGCAGTTACATTTTTACTATGTGGGTGCAATTCTATGTGGTGGTAAGCGGAGGGTAAATCTATGGTCAAAAACTATTTAACCCCCTTGGTTAGGCTGAGAAGTTAATTTATCTTGGGCAATGGAAACTTGTCCACTACTATGCTTTTATTGAGATCTCTCAAATCAATGCAAAGTCTGATGTTTCCATTACTTTACCTGGCCACAACCAAGGGAGCTAACCATTCTGAGCTCTCCACAGGTTCAATAAACCCTTTATTTTTTAACTTTTCCAATTCTTCACCGTCCTCATTCTTAACACTGAAAGGTATATTACGTGCCTAGTGACACACCGGTTCCACACCATTCTTAAGTACAATGTGATGTACAAAGTCCTTCAGTTTGCCCACCGCACCTGAAAATACTTTGGGATAAGTGTTCTTCAACATTTCCACAAAATGTTGTTTTATTACATCCAGCAATAGGGCCTGGTCAACCCCATTGGGATTGAGTACAATATCGAGAGCTCTCTGGTCCACCCAACCCAGGACCAAAGGTCCCACTTCAGCAACATACAATTTGCTCACAGTACATCTGCCCTTAAGCTCAAAGTTTAATTCTCTATAACCTAACATAGGTATTTTGTGTCCTGTAAAGGTGACTGGATGAATATCTGATTCCATCAACCAACCTCCCAAAGCAGGTACAAACTTTTTCTGCCATACATTTTGATTTATGATCCTATTCAGCGAACATGAGTTAGCCACAACAGCTATTTCAACACTCCCAATCAACATATCACACATAGGTTTAGATTTCGAGTTCCTTCCAAATTAAAAACAGGAGCATCGATGCACAACACACCATCTGATTCTAAATTATCTTCATCAGACTGTTCAGAATCCGTTTTGGTGGATATTAGTTTCACCATATACTGTTTTTGTTTTTCCTTCTACATACCTTAGCGAAGTGTCCTAACACCCCACAATAAAGGCATTTCACTTGTAATGCAGGACAACCCTTGTCTTTAGCCAGATTATCATTGCTACCACACTTATAACAGCTCCAATTATTTTCTCCTTAGGAAACTCCTTCTTTTTCATTTTAATTGCCTTAGTCTCTTTGCCTTTACCCTTATTTGAGCCCCACTACTACTACTTCCCATTTCAGAGTTAGGTGTGGAAGACACCACTGCTTTAGCACATCTCCTGGACATTTAGCTTTTTTTGCTATTCCAAATATATTTTTAAGAGGTGCATCACCATTCACCCAAAGTCTTTCCTGCAGGTTCGAGTCAATAGTGTGCATAATAATTTGATCACAAACTAACTCATCGCGCAGAATGCTAAACTTGCAAGAAATGGCAAATTTCTTAAGTGCAGAAACATAGTCATCAATTGGTTCAATCTATCTATGGCCGCACAGACTGTAGGTTGGCAATAATTGACCAGATCCTCCAAAGCGTTCAAAAATACATTTTGCCCTGTACCAGATGTGACCTTCTTTTCCATCTGATTGAAAACTCTTAAACCTTCGGGACCCAAACTATGCATAAGGATTAGAATTCATCTGACCCCTCTTCTTCAATAGCACTAATTTAATTGAGGAAGTACTCCTTCCACTCTGGCCATTTCATTGCTAGTTCACCACGAGTTGGCAGAAATGGCAAGAGCGGAGTGAGAGAAAAAGTTTGTGTACACATGGTAAGCAGAACTAAGCACTGTGCAAGAATTTAGAAGAGGGACAGATAGTAAAATGCACCTTGAAAGAAAAAAAACTTCACCCAAGGAAGTGAAACAGGTTAACCCTGATAACTCACCAATAAATTTGACTACACCAATTATGAACTGCAGCTGAGGGCGTAGACCTGAAGAAAGATTACTCAACAGTAGACACAGCAAAATCAAAGTACCCAAAATGTACACACAAGTGTGCGTGTCACTGTGGTAGCAAGGTGTGCGTGTCACCGTAATAATTCTCCTAAACGCTTCAGGAACCAGTAAGCACGCAAGTAAACAACACGCCAGTGTACGTGTCACTGTGGCAACTAGAGCGCAAAACTTTCTTATATCGATAAACACTACTCTAAAGTAACTCCTTGTGCATACAGGTGTGCGTGTCACCGAGTAGTGAGGACAGAAGAATACTCCCTGTGAAACCCAAGGAGCTTTAAAACAGAAGTTTCTACAATGCACGCCAGGTGAGCGTATCACCGAGGAAAGCCTATTTCAAATAGAAGTGATGTACGTGCAGCGTGATGATGCGCTGCTGAACAGTAATCAGTGTACGCCTCTCTAGATAAGAGACAAGTTCCTCTACTCCGCCCCTTGCACCAGGGCAAAGGACTGTATCACGTGCTGATGTGGGCTCCAATGACATAAGACTCGGGAAACAGCGTAGTACTGCTCCGTTTCACGTACTAGGATAATGGCCAGCTTCACGCGCCGGTTCTCGTGCACCAATTCAAAGGTGGCACCAGTAACCGTTGACAAGCAGGGCCCTAAATTCCTTGAGGCACAACAGTGACAGATCGAAACGAAGCTGAATTCCCTTAAGGCACAACGGTGCCGGCAGGAAACAATGCTGTGCTCTCCCCCACCCGATACACCTTACCACGAACAGCAGACAGCTTGTGGAAACATCTGCGTACAGGCACTGGAAGACGCAGCAGTCCTACGAAGCGTCTTGGGAAGTGCAATGCTGCAGGCTCAGCCAGACCATCGCCAAATTGTAGTGAGAATCGCACACCAAGTACAGGTAAGCGTAGTTTATTCAGGTAGTAGGTACAAAGGGAGAGCACAGATGCAGGTCCTACGCAGAGGACGGCCTTTCCCCAACTACCCTTCACTACATTCCAAGGGAACCCTCACTGCGTGCCACCCTGCGTTATAGAACTACGACAGCAGGAAACCACACAAACCACTTTAGAAAACACCCAGGATAGCAAACGTTGTATATTTACTGGACATGGATTAAATTAGATCTAGGAAATGATGAATGTGTTGTTTGTTACACCAAAGAACAAAGTAACACTTTCATGCACTTTTTAGGGGAAAGATTTAGGCTCAATCCAGATATTTCCATCCTGTACAGAAATAGGGTGGCACCCTGGCCCGAATACAGTGAGATTTATAAACGTTGCAAACCCTATCGCCTAAACCCCTTTCTAGGTCAAGATGTAGAAAATAAAATTTAAGAGGTAAGATCACAGGTGGAATCAGCATCTGCAGGTTTCTGGGGGAAAAAACACACCAACTCCCTTAAGACAGAGACTCAGATGGAAAAATTGGGCCACCTTATTTTCCGCATGTTGTTGTCCCACTGAAGAGCAGAATGTGTCCAGCTAGGCAAGGGGTCTTGTGATGGAATTTTAAATATTCAAGGATATTCAATGTGAGAATATTCTTTACCGGTGGTGGGGGGGGGGGGGGGTGAGAAGTTGGCCTGATGTATGATGTCACTAGTTCTAGTGTACACCTTATATCAGTCCAAACAACCCTTATGGTGATTGGTTGTAAAGTCAACCTTATAGACCAGCTATCCTAGTGGTAGCATGGACAAGAGCAGTCTTAGGCTAAACTCTGAATGGCATGTGAAGCCAGCTGTGATACCATATATAATCCCTTGAATACCAAATGAAAGGACACCACAACAGATATATGTATAAAATAAAGTGTATTTATTCTAGTCAAAACCTCAGCACTCTTTATGAGATTAGAGGTAAGTACAACACAGTCTTATTTAAGCATACATTAAGTCACACAGGTAAGTAATACAGTTAGGCCCTAGGGGCCACGCAAACCATATACTAAAGAAGTGGTATAAGGACCACTGTCACGGAAATAGGATAGACCTAGGCCTAGGGAATCGCTGGGGCTACACTACACTAGCGACAGTTAGGAAGTGGGAGGCCCACGGGATTCAGGTGCAGAGTGGAAACACTCACGCGTAATGCGTAAAAGTCGATAGAATTACTAGCAGTTATAAATTAACAGTTTAAGGACACTTCTGAAGCAGCTAGAGAGTCGAGACTCGGAAATTAGACCCTAGGATAGTCACTACCCTTGTGAGCACCGAAGTACCCAAGTTACCCACGGGCTGCGGGTGCATAGGTGTGAACTTGCGTCGGGTTTCGTCGTGGACTTCTATGGATGCCTGAAGGAAAGTTGCTGACAGGCAGTCAGTGAAGAGTGTCCGGTGGATCCCAAGGCTGGGATCAAGAAGAGAGGATACCTGCAAGCAGAAGGGACAGAGTCAAGGTCACTAGCCAGTGACCACGTGGAACCAGGAAGGAACCAGGCGATGTCGTGAAGATTGCAGGTGAAAGGTGAAGCTTGTCGCTGCAGCAACAGGTACCAGGAGACGTCGACGACGACCAGGACCGGGAGGCGAGCTGTCCCACGCAGGCTCTTGCTGTCGGCGGCGTCGAAGTCGAACTAGGACTCACCAAGCCTTGGCAAGCGGAACCCACGAAGAATGGAGGACTTGCTTCTGGTGCAGACCAGGAAGGTCTGGGGTGCTTCTCTTTTGCAAGGAAGCGGGAGCCAGTCTGGAGGAGCCAAACCAGCAGTGAAGATTTCAGGGTGCGTCGTCACAAAGGCCACTAGCCAACGGGCAAGCAACCGGACAGACGCGGCAAGCAGGAAAATGCAGAAGGGCCCCACGCAGGACTCGTGGAGTGTGGGGGGGCTGATCTTCGGCGCAGATGGTGCTTGGGGTTGGGGCTTCTTAATCCCCGGTGCACAACTTCGAGGGTGCCTCAGAAGCTGCGCTGGAAGATACTCGCCACTTTTCCCAGGTAGCCGGTCCCACGTCTCTCGTCGCCTCCACGGATCTCAGCTCGGCTGTGGATGTGGATCAGGGTCGGAGAAGTCTGGAAGTCAAGGCTCTGGTTGGGCTCTGCAGTCGGTCCCTCGTAGAACTTCAGCAAAGGGTAGTCTCTTGATGGTGCCTGTTTGCACAGGGTAGCCACTCCTTGGCCACAAGGGAGATTCTTCAGTCTTCTTTCGTCGAATGTCGAAGGTCCAGAGTTTCTGTTCAGGTTGCAGGTTCAGAACAATCTAATCTCCTGGGGCCCAGCTACCACTCTTATACTAATCTGGCGGGCTGGGTTACCTGCTAGGTCACGCCTTATGGGTGGGACCTGGGAGGGGGGTGGTTACACCCCCTTCCCTTTGTCCAGTTTCGCGCCAGGACTGGGGCTGGAGTGCCCCAGCACCGGTTTGAACTGGACTATGCACGGGACACCTTGTGTGCCCCAGGCATGTCTCATTCTTTTCATCCCTCCCTGCCCCAATACACTAAGGCCTGTCTGGGGTGGTGCTCGCACCTCCCAAGGCAGGAAACCTATTGTCCAAGCCTCCCTTGCCGGGATCACTCCCAGCAGCAGGAGGTCAGACTCGTGTCTGTGGCAGCAGCATCCATTTTGTGATGCTGGGGCTCTGGTTAACTTTAACCGGGTAAGTAGGTTACAACATGTCTTCTCCCTCTAGAAGGGAGGGATAATTTCCTCATCCCCAGAAATGGGATGGGGGTATTATTCCAAAGTGTTAGACACCTTACACAACATGTTTTGATAAAGCCAAACCATAGTTACCATAACCGTTTAAGATTATAAGGCACTTTAAGAGTATATGGTAGGCTATATCATAGAACAGCTATAAGGACATGGTTCCGAAAGCTGCAGACAGGCTCAGCTCATGCTAGAGCACCATCTCACATGTTACCAAGCCTCCAGGATTGCTAAGGCCTGCCATAGGAGTGGCTGATAGGTACACATGTGTCTATATGTAAGTTAGGTATAGGAATACTACACCTAAGCAAGGAGTGATTACACGACCTTGCCCCAGCTGAGTGATCAGCCAGTTGTGTCATAATGGAAGGCCAGGCCAGGGGTGGCATAATACATGCTGCAGCCCCTGGTAGGCCTAGGGTACACCTATGCCCTGGGTACCTAAGGTACACTGTACAGGGGCCAATAAGGTGATCCTATCCAAATGGGTTATGCACCTAAAGTACATAGTATCAATTTAGAGAGAGAACAGCAGGGCTGTGGGTCTGATTAGCAGGCCCACAGCCACATCTAAGTCGAAAACCAGTAAAGCAAAGGCAAAAAGTGGGGGTGAACATAGAAAGCAGACCCTACTCTCCTACACAACCCCCCCCCCCCCAAACTTAGGGACATTAAACTAACCTTGACCAGTTGAGTCTTAATGTTCTAAGTGGAAATATCTGGAGAGTCCATCTGCATTGGCATGGTCAGTCCCAGGTCTATGTTCCACTGTGAAGACCATCCCCTGTAGGGAAATGGACCACCTAAGAAGTTTGGGATTTTCACCCTTCATCTGATTTAGCCACAAGAGGGGCTTATGGTCTGTCTGAATCTTGAAGTGAGTGCCAAACAAGTATGGCCTCAGCTTCTTCAGGGCCCAAACCACAGCAAAGGCCTTCCTCTCAATAGCTGACCAACGTTTCTCTCTAGGGGTCAGCCTTCTACTTATAAAAGCAATGGGCTGGTCTTGACCATCTATATTAAGTTGTGAAAGAACAGCTCCCACACCTAACTCAGAAGCATCTGTCTGGACAATGAACTCTTTGGAGTAGTCTGGACTTTTCAGAATAGGTGCACTGCACATGGCCTGCTTCAGGTCATCAAATGCTTTTTGACAGCTTACTGTCCACTGAACTTTCTTTGGCATTTTCTTGGAGGTCAAGTCATTAAGTGGTGTCACAATGGACCCATAGTTCTTAACAAACTTTCTGTAGTACCCAGTCAGGCCCAAGAAAGCTCTGACCTGAGTCTGGGTAGTTGGAGGAGTCCAGTCCTTTATGGTCTGGATCTTGCTCTCCAGTGGTTGAACCTGACCCCCACCAACTAGGTGGCCCAGGTATACAACCTTGCTCTGCCCTATCTGGCACTTAGTGGCCTTGATAGTGAGGTCTGCCTTTTGCAGGGCCTCCAAAACATTCCTCAGGTGGACCAGGTGATCCTCCCAGGTGGAGCTAAAGACAGCAATATCATCAAGATAAGCTGCACAATAATCATCCGACCCAGTAAGGACTTGATTCACCAACCTTTGGAAAGTGGCAGGTGCATTCTTCAAACCAAAGGGCATTACCACAAATTGATAATGTCCTCCCGGGGTCGAGAAAGCAGTTTTGGCCTTTGCATTCTCAGCTAGTCTGATTTGCCAGTAGCCTGCTGTCAGGTCAAATGTGCTCAAAAACTTAGCAGCTGCCAGTCTGTCAATGAGCTCATCTGCCCTAGGTATTGGGTGGGCATCTGTCCTAGTGACAGCATTGAGACCTCTGTAATCCACGCAAAACCTCATCTCTCTCTTACCATCTTGGGTGTGAGGTTTTGGCACAAGGACTAGCCCAAGGGCTCTCTGAAGGTTCAATGACTCCCAGCTCCAACATCTTTTGTACCTCAACTTTTATGCAGTCCCTGACATGGTCAGGTTGCCTGTAGATTTTACTCTTCACAGGCAGACTGTCACCAGTGTCCACCTCATGGGTGCACCAGTTTGTCTGACTTGGGGTCAGAGAGAACATATGTCTGTAGGATTGAAGAACCTGCCTGCAGTCCTGTTGCTGATGGACAGTGAGGCTGTCAGAAAAGACCACACCATCAACTGAGCCATCATCAGGGTTCTGAGTCAACAGGTCTGGGAGAGGGTCACTCTCTTCCTCCTGCCCCTCATCTGTAGCCATGAGTAAGCCCATGTCTGCCCTGTCAACATATGCCTTCAATCTGTTGACATGAAGCACCCTGTGGGGGCTTCTGGGAGTCCCAAGGTCCACCAAGTAGGTGACTTCTCCCTTTTTCTCAACAATAGTGAGGGGTCCAGACCATTTGTCTTGGAGTGCTGCTGGGGCCACTGGCTCCAACACCCACACTTTCTGCCCTGGCTGGTAAACAGTCAGCACAGCCTTTTGGTCATGCCAAGCTTTTTGGAGTTCTTGGCTTGCCTCAAGGTTTTTAGAAGCCTTCTTCATATACTCTGCCATCCTGGAGCGGAGACCAAGTACATAATCCACTATATCAAGTTTGGGTTGTCTGAGAGGTCTCTCCCATCCTTCCCTTACCAAACATAGGGGTCCTCTTACAGGATGCCCAAACAAAAGCTCAAAAGGGCTGTAGCCAACCCCCTTTTGTGGGACCTCTCTGTAAGCAAACAGAAGGCAGGGTAAAAGGATGTCCCATCTTCGCCTAAGCTTGTCTGGTAAACCTTTTATCATTCCCTTTAGGGTCTTGTTGAATCTCTCAACAAGCCCCTTGCACTGTGGGTGATAGGGTGTGGTGAACTTGTAGTTCACACCACACTCCTTCCACATTGCAGTCAAGTATCCTGACATGAAGTTTTCACCTCTGTCAGAAATGACCTCCTTTGGAAAGCCCACTCTGGAGAATACTCCAAGCAGGGCCCTTGCCACAACAGGAGCTGTTGTTGTCCTCAGGGGAATAGCTTCTGGATACCTGGTGGCATGGTCCACTATCACCAGTATGAATCTGTGCCCAGATGCTGTTTGCGGGTCCATTGGTCCTACAATATCTATGCCCACTCTTTCAAAGGGAACCCCCACCACAGGTAGTGGTATGAGGGGGGCCTTTGTGGTGCCACCTGATTTGCCACTGGCTTGGCAGGTGACACAGGAGCGACAAAACTCCTTGGTATCTTCTGACATATGAGGCCAGTGAAAGTGAGGGACAAGCCTGTCCCAAGTCTTGTTCTGGCCTAAGTGTCCTGCAAGGGGAATATCATGTGCCAAGGTAAGAAGGAAGCCTCTGAACTTCAGTGGTATGACCAACCTCCTGGATGCACCAGGCTTGGGGTCTCTAGCCTCTGAATACAGTATCCCTTCATCCCAATACACTCTATGGGTACCTTGAGCATTCCCTGCAGCCTCAGCAGCAGCCTGCTGTCTGAGGGGTTCAAGAGAGGGGCAGTCTAATTGAGCCTGCCTCAGATCTGCCCTTGAAGGTCCCCCTGTCCCAAGAAACTCAACCTGATCAGGTTCAAGTTCTTCTAGGACAGTTCCTTCAGGGCTCTCAGAATCATCCTCCTGGGAGGGCTGATCCACCACCTGAGGCAGGGGGGAAGGCACAGACTTAACCCTACTGCTCCTTCTCTTGGGTTGTGACTGGTCCATAGTTTCAGGATCCAGCACTTGTTCAGTGGTGCACTTTTTGGCCTGTGACCTGGTCACAGCAAGGACATGTGCATCTATCCCCAGCATTTCTGCATGGGTCCTATACTCCACTTCAGACCAAACTGAAGTTTCAAGATCATTGCCCAGTAAACACTCTACAGGAAGGTCTGAACTAACAACAACTTTCTTGAGGCCAGTTACCCCTCCCCAGGAGAAGTTAACAATAGCCACACTATGGGAGGTAGTGGCATTGCTAGCGTTGGTCACTAGGTAATTCTCACCTAGTATGATCTGTCCAGGGTCCACAAAGGCAGGTGTCACCATTGTGACACTAGCCCCAGTGTCCCTGTAGGCCTGAGCCATTCTTTGGTTGATAAAAGGAGTCTGTCTGTACTTGCCCAGGTTACTGGGGCCTACAGTAGAGGACAAAGCTAAGTCCCCATCACAGATCAGAACAGCCTGAGTAGGTATTCTGACTAGGCCAGAATCCTCCTCAGTTCCCAGGGATAACCCTACTACACCCTTTTGCTGGGAACCACCACTTACAGCTGGACTAGGGGGTACAGTTGCCTTAGGGGCAATGGTGGCTGGGGGCTTATCCTTTTTGGTGCACTCACTAAACCAATGTGAGTTGGACTTACAATAGTTGCACCATGGTTTCTTTTGGCCATCTTTCTTTTTATCCTTCTTGGGACCACCCTCCCCCTGAGCCTTTTGGGGGCCTGGTGAAGACTTCTGGTCTTTTTGTTTCTGATCATTACCCTTCTGGTCTGCCTTTTTCTGATAACCGCCCTGGTTCTGGTTTTTCTGCTTAACTCTAGTCCTGACCCATCTATCTGCCTTCTTTCCCAATTCTTGGGGAGAAGTCAGATCAGAATCAATCAGGTGTTGATGCAGTAGCTGGTTTTGACAGTTGTTAAGGATTTGTTCTCTCATGATCAAATTATACAATCCTGTATAGTCCTTAACCTTACTTCCCACTAGCCAGTCTTCCAGAGCCTTAGCGGCACAATCTACAAAGTCAGTCCAGTCCTGAGTCTGTGTCTTCTGGGTATCCCTGAACAACAACCTGTATTGTTCAGTGGTTAGGCCAAACCCATCAATTAGAGCACTCTTCAGGACAGTGTAATTGTCTGCTTCCTCATCACTAACTGTGAGGAGCTTGTCTCTACCTTTCTCAGAGAAGGAGAGCCACAAGATAGCTGCCCACTGACTTTGGGGTACCTGCTGTACTTTGCAAGCTCTCTCCAAAGCAGTTATCCATTTGTGGATGTCATCCCCACACTTGTAGGGAGGGACAATCTTGCTCAGGTTTCTATTATCATAGTGCCTGTCTCTATCCTTAGGGATATTGCTGCCACCAGTGGGTTCTGACCCACTTAACTTTTGCTCTCTAGCCAGAGCAAGCTTCTCCTTGGCAAGGGCAAGTTCTTCCCTCTGAATCCTTAGATTAGCTTCCCTCATTCTGGCTTCATGCTCCTTTCTCTCAGGGGAAGTCATTCCCCTGTGAGAGGAAGCATTAGACATGCTAGAGACATGGGAGTGGATGGATTCCCTTGAAGGGGATCTGTCTCTCCTGCTTCTCTGGGTAAGCCCACTTGGGGGTCTGTATGGGGGGACCCCATGCAAACTCCCATGTAAGCTTAGGTTAGCCTGGCTAAGTCTTCCTACTTGGCCCTGGCTGTCTACCTCTTCATCTGAAGTCCCATCTGACTCATCTGTGGTGGGTAGACCCTCCTTTGTACCTAGGGTACTGGCCTGTGAGGCCCTAAAAGTATCATACTCCTCTAGGAGTTGTACTAGCTGAAGGAGGGTAGGGTTTGCACCCTGTTTTAACTTTCTGGAGGTACACAATTGTCTCATCTCCTGAAAAGTTAGGGTATCATATCTAGAGGGGGTCTTCTTCAGACTTGCCCCTCCTGAGAGAGCATCTACTTGATCTCCTCCCAGAGACATGATCTAGTGAGGGTGTGGTGTGTGCACCTACCTACACTAGTTGTTTCTACTAAACCTCTCTGGTAGTTGTAGTCAGGGTGTGTTACTCCCTTCAACCTACAACCACTAAGTCCAGTAGGACTTAAGTATTATAATCTATGTTATATGTACCTAAACAATATCTGTGTGATCTTTCAATTTAGTATCTCAAGATTACAATGGTATTACAACAGCAAGCTCAGATCCCAACCGCTGCTCACCAATGTGAGAAGTTGGGCTGATGCATGATGTCACTAGTTCTAGTGTACACCTTATATCAGTCCAAACAACCCTTATGGTGATTGGTTGTAAAGTCAACCTTATAGACCAGCTATCCTAGTGGTAGCATGGACAAGAGCAGTCTTAGGCTAAACTCTGAATGGCATGTGAAGCCAGCTGTGATACCATATATAATCCCTTGAATACCAAATGAAAGGACACCACAACAGATATATATATAAAATAAAGTGTATTTATTCTAGTCAAACCCTCAGCACTCTTTATGAGATTAGAGGTAAGTACAACACAGTCTTATTTAAGCATACATTAAGTCACACAGGTAAGTAATACAGTTAGGCCCTAGGGGCCACGCAAACCAAATACTAAAGAAGTGGTATAAGGACCACTGTCACGGAAATAGGATAGGCCTAGGGAATCGCTGGGGCTACACTACACTAGCAACAGTTAGGAAGTGGGAGGCCCACGGGATTCAGGTGCAGAGTGGAAACACTCACGCGTAATGCGTAAAAGTCGATAGAATTACTAGCAGTTAGAAATTAACAGTTTAAGGACACTTCTGAAGCAGCTAGAGAGTCGAGACTCGGAAACTAGACCCTAGGATAGTCACTACCCTTGTGAGCACCAAAGTACCCAAGTTACCTAGCCCACGGGCTGCGGATGCATAGGTGTGAACTTGCGTCGGGTTTCGTCGTGGAGTTCTAGGGATGCCTGAAGGAAAGTTGCTGACAGGCAGTCAGTGAAGAGTGTCCGGTGGATCCCAAGGCTGGGATCAAGAAGAGAGGATACCTGCAAGCAGAAGGGACAGAGTCATGGTCACTAGCCAGTGACCACGTGGAACCAGGAAGGAACCAGGTGATGTCGTGAAGATTGCAGGTGAAAGATGAAGCTTGTCGCTGCAGCCACGGGTACCAGGAGACGTCGAGGACGACCAGGACCAGGAGGCGAGCTGTCCCACGCAGGCTCTTGCTGTCGGCGGCGTCGAAGTCGAACTAGGACTCACCAAGCCTTGGCAAGCGGAACCCACGAAGAACGGAGGACTTGCTTCTGGTGCAGACCAGGAAGGTCTGGGGTGCTTCTCTTTTGCAAGGAAGCGGGAGCCAGTCTGGAGGAGCCAAACCAGCAGTGAAGATTTCAGGGTGCGTCGTCACAAAGGCCACTAGCCAACGGGCAAGCAACCGGACAGACGCGGAAGGGCCCCACGCAGGACTCGTGGAGTGTGGGGGGCTGATCTTCGGTGCAGATGGTGCTTGGGGTTGGGGCTTCTCAATCCCCGGTGCACAACTTCGAGGGTGCCTCAGAAGCTGCGCTGGAAGATACTCGCCACTTTTCCCAGGTAGCCGGTCCCACGTCTCTCGTCGCCTCCACGGATCTCAGCTCGGCTGTGGATGTGGATCAGGGTCGGAGAAGTCTGGAAGTCAAGGCTCTGGTCGGGCTCTGCAGTCGGTCCCTCGTAGAACTTCAGCAAAGCAAAGGGTAGTCTCTTGATGGTGCCTGTTTGCACAGGGTAGCCACTCCTTGGCCACAAGGGAGATTCTTCAGTCTTCTTCTTTCGTCGAATGTCGAAGGTCCAGAGTTTCTGTTCAGGTTGCAGGTTCAGGATAGGTCACATGTGTCTATATGTAAGTTAGGTATAGGAATACTACACCTAAGCAAGGAGTGATTACACGACCTTGCCCCAGCTGAGTGATCAGCCAGTTGTGTCATAATGGAAGGCCAGGCCAGGGGTGGCATAATACATGCTGCAGCCCCTGGTAGGCCTAGCGTACACCTATGCCCTGGGTACCTAAGGTACACTGTACAGGGGCCAATAAGGTGATCCTATCCAAATGGGTTATGCACCTAAAGTACATAGTATCAATTTAGAGAGAGAACAGCAGGGCTGTGGGTCTGATTAGCAGGCCCACAGCCACATCTAAGTCGAAAACCAGTAAAGCAAAGGCAAAAAGTGGGGGTGAACATAGAAAGCAGACCCTACTCTCCTACAGGGGGGTCTGAAATAATATGTTTTGTTTAACATTTGAATGTCTACTATCTAAATGCGTGCTGTTGGCATTATTGAAGAATGACTTACGTAACTTGCTTTGTATACTTGCACATCTTGTATCATCTACACAAATGCGTGCATAGATGCCGTGCGCACTTGAGAGAAAAGACTAATAACCTACTTATTTCCCATATCAAGCTTGCCACATACCTGTAAGCCATGCCTGAAAACTCTCGGAAGTGGCCAAAAAGGCGGTATGTTGTTGCTAATAAAACACCTAAAGAGTACTATTTGTATTTAAGATAAAAGCTGGATATAAATACACCACCACATCGAGAATAGGAAGCACGCTGTGTGACTCCTCTAAGGCGCAGGCTCTAGTGGGGCACCGGGCACGTAACAGCACCCCCTTCTCACACGCACGCAGGTGTCAGCCAATCCCGAACCAGGCTGTGACGCGAGCTCTCCAGCGAGCGGCGGGCTCGGCTGCGGAGACCGAAATAGCAACCCCCCTGCAGCGCCGCGCGCCCCTGCTGCACGCAGATAATTATAGCGCGCTGTGACGCTGGCGTGCGTCGGAGTGGCACGGCTCCAGAGAGACGTCGCAGACGACGTACCGTCAAACGAGGCGGGATGAGTACTGGATTATGGTACAGGTAGAAAGTGGCAGCCGACCGCCTATTCCACAGCTCTATTTTTAGCTTCCATGACACCCCTCTAACCCAGTTATCCCCGTTTCATCCTGTGGACTGACTGGGTTCGAGGAAAGGGACTGTTAGTAACAACTTGTTACAACGGCTATGGGGAGTCAAACGTGAATCGGCAAACCCCATCTTGGCTTTCTCTCCTCATACTCCCGTTCCATCGAAACGATAGAAAAGGCGCAGGGCTAAAGCTGTAGAGGGAAAAGTGGGGGACGGCGTACAATAATGGATACGGGTGGCGTGAGAAGGGTTGGGTGGAATCGACTGCGTGGATGGAGGGGATGTAAGTGGAAGGAAAGGAGAGAGGCGAAATGGAGGGTAGGACATATGAATGAGGAAAGGTGAATCGTGTACCTGATGACGCTCTGCTTATGTTGTTTTGTACTCTTATTTAAATGTGCAGTAAAACCGGCTTGGATATAGTTCGCGCTGTGTTAAAGGACGAACCAAATAAAGGTGGATGTGCGGGATAAAAAGGGAGAGGGCAGGAGGGGTGAGGACGGGATTACGGAGATACATTATGAAGAGGGTAGAGATTAGTTAGGGGAGAAGTTGAAGGTGGGTGGGTTAGCTGAGGTGAAGGTCAGAGATGTGAGAGTTAGTTATGACAGGAGTGTGACGCGGTGCGAGAAAATAGGTGCAGTGGGGTACGCGAAGGGTATAAGAGTGGTAGGGGGGAAAAGGAAAGGAGGAATGGTTCCGATGAGACATGACGCCACTGTGACGAGAACTATTCTTAGAGCAGCCTTTCGAGGTCTATTATGCGCGCGGCCGGAAACGGGGGCATGTGCAAAGCAGTACATTTGAGTTGGTGGCAGAGTGGATACCAGAGGACAGGCTGTTATGAAGTGAAGTGAAACTTTATTTGCATAATTAATTAAAACTATTACAAAGTTCACATGGTAAATACAATTACAATAAATAAAACCTTCTTTTTTTTTTTTTTTTTTTTTTTTTAAATAATTAATACTGGGAATGAATACTCTTTACTTTCAGAAGATGTACTTATACTGTCCAGAGGTTAAGAAAGGAGTTTTATTGCTTCTTCGAGGAATTTGACTACACGGCAAGCTAAGATTATGAAGGAGCCACTGAGCCAACATGTGACTGCCTGTCTGCAAGATCGAATATTTAGCATGTTTAAGATAGGTTTCAATAAAAGTCGTCTCTGGTTTATCAGGGCCGGGCATGTACAGAAAAGATGAACCAGGGTTTCTGTATGGTACCCACAAAGGCGGCATTGTTTCGTCTGATGCGGCGGTTTCCAAGATGGTAGTAGATCTTTTGAGACATGCATCCCCATCCGATAAGCTGTAAATACATTTTTGAGGTGTGCATTAAAGTGGGATGCTAGGTAGGGCGATGGTTTTGAAGATGTAAAAGAGTTCATGATGGTCCAACCATGCCTACGTTTTACCTATGTCTCTTTATCCTCCATAAACGATTTCCTTTTTGCCGCCGCATTGGCTAGTTTACTTAACATAGCCTTGTCTGACCCTGATTTCCAGACTGATTCCAACTCCAGCATTTCCACACATAGTTTCAGGTATTGTCCCCAAATATTCGGCTTTTCAGATTCCCCACGTAGTTTTATTTCCTCCCAGCTTAGCCAATCCAGTGTTTCTGAGTGAGCAGATCGAAGTTTATGGCAAAGTTTCACGAAACTGCTCATACTCCGATATTTCTGGTTTTGCAGACCAAATTCGAGCCTGACTTGTGCGGCTGATGCAGATTTGGGCAGATTGAAGACCGCTTTATAAATTTTGGTCTGTAAGATGTTTAAAAGATCAGCCTCCTTCCCACACCATGTTACCAAGCCGTAGGATAGGGTCGGCATTATCTGAGCTGCCATCACTTTTAATTGGTGGCTATAATTGGGACAATCCATTTTACCTTTTATGGAACGGTGGGCAAAAATAAGGGATTGTGCCTTTGTTTTTAATGCTGTTTTATGGTCATTGTGAATACCTCCTTTTGTTATTATTAGACCCAAATATTTATAATTCTCTTGTTCTTTTACTGTTATCCCTTGTGCCGTCCATTTGTATTTTAATTTCTTCGGGTCAACCAACCGGACCACTTTTGTTTTTTCTTTGTTTAATTCCAAGCTTTCCTTTTCCAAGTATGATGTTAATTTGTTAATGGCTCTTTGTAAACCGATTGGGGTTTTACTCAACAAAACTATTTCATCAGCATATTGTAAGTAGTAGATTGGGTTGTTAACCAAGTGGGGGGGATGACTATCTGCTGAATCGATCGCCATTGTAAGGTCAGCAAGAAAGAGATTGAAAAGGGTGGGGGCTAAAACACAGCCTTGTTTTAGACCTTGGTGCGTTGGGATATTCCCTGTTGTGCTGCCTCCATTTCCCAATTTCACCTTTGTCCAAGTGTTTTGGTATAAGGCTTGGATGGCTATTAAAAGCTGGTGTGGCAGCCCCCAACTCTCCAACTTACTCCATAAGCGCTCTCTATTTACTCGGTCGAAGGCAGACTTGATATCAATAAAACAAGCGTACAGTCGAGTACCTTTTCCTACGGCTTGATCTATTAGAATTGCCAGACAGGTTAGGTTGGTTATTGTTCCCATTCCTTGCCTAAATCCTGTTTGGAATTTTGGCATGATCTTTTTTTCTAAGATCCAAGCTTGTAGTTCTGCTAAGATGCAAGAGGCATATAGTTTAGCCTCTACATCTATTAGAGATATCAGTCTATAGTTCGAGGGGTTTCGATGGTCACCGCTCTTAAAGATGGGGTGGATGATGCTCCCTTTCCAGGAGGCGGGTAACTCTGCGTGTTTGTATATTTGGTTAAACAGTGGTGTTAGTGTCTCCGACCACAGGTCCTGGTCGTGCTTAAAAATTGCGTTTGGCAGCCCGTTGGGGCCTGCTGCCCCCTCTGTCTTTAGTCTTGAGATTATCATCCTTAGTTCGTTTTTGCTGGTTAAATCATCTGATTCTGTTAACCCGTTCTCCATGTATTCCTGCGCGAATTCCCCTTTTTTGTTTTTATTCTCTCCTTTTAATTTCTCCATGTGGACCTTCTCTACCCCGGAGCTATTGTTGTGACCCGCCTCCGTTTTGCTATATAGAGTTTGCACATGTCTGATCCAGATGTCTGCTCCAACCCCGGCTTCCCGCTGAAGTTTAAACCCTTGATTAAGATCATTTATGATGCCCCAAAAATCCCGGTTGTTCGGATTTTTTCCCGAAGTTAGCAACTTATGCCAGATGGATTCTTTGTATGAATACTTTGCAGCTATCAGTGCCTTCCTGTATGTACTCCTTACTTTCCTCAATTTAGATGTATTTATCGTAAATCCTGATTTTTTTTTTTTTTTTTTTTTTTTTTTTATATGCCAGGGCCCGGACCTCCTTAGCCACTTTTCTTTTTTTTGTTCTGAGATCCATATTAAACCACGGCTCCTTTTTGTTGTAAACATTTCTGTGGTTCCCTGAACTTGCTGGGAACTTATGTTGCAAAACCTGAATCGTTTGTTCCCAGTTGGATACTCTGTCCTCCTCCTTTTGGGATCCAAAGTCAGCCATCTGTGCTTTAACTGAGGCCATGATTTTACCCAGACCCTCCCCACACCGTTTTAGTTTATTCAGGTTAAACTTTGATGCGTGTTGCGATAAAGAGGTCATTGTTAGGGCCATACTTTGTGCAGAATTCAAACTTATAATTTGAGGGAGATGGTCACTTTCCGCTCGGTGTTCTATACCAAACGCTTTAATACTAGGGATTAACTCATCACTTGTTATGGTGTAATCAATTATTGATTGAGCCCTGCCACATAAATATGTGGCGGCAGCCGGCGTGTCCTCCTTAAAATTCCCGTTTCGAATTGACAAACCGTGGTCTTTAAGGCTTGATGCTAACTGTTTTCCTCCACTGTTTACTTTTATCTACACCCTCGCCTTGTTTTGGTCAATAAGGACGGTGTTGAAGTCACTGGAGATGACCAATGGATATTAGTAAGTCCTTTGCAGGAACTTGATAAGTGATAACAAGGTCACGTGTTTTTCTTTTTGTGACTGTCTGTCGGGGTGGATATAGACATTAAGAATTATCAATTTCCAAGGTTCCATGCCCGGTGACTGGTTTTCAGTAATTCTGATCACTTGGACCCACTTCAGGCCCACATCTATCTCCTCAGATGCCCAGTTGAACTTAAGGGTTACGTATGTCGAAAGACCACCACGAGGGTGGCCATACGTGGAGACTCTTTCTGCGTATATTTGATATTCTTGGAAGCCTGGTATTGGTGTTGATGCTAATTTCCAGGACTCCTGAATCAAAATTATGTCCTGTCGTTGAAAAAAGGCTTGGGTTTCATGGTCATAGGCCATTTCTCGAAAGCCATGGACATTCCACGAACAGATTAAGACTTTGGGCTTCTTTATTACTTTCTGGCGGGGCAACGGGTTCCGTGAAGTCTCGGTAGAACTCAGAACGGGGTTAGGTAGCTTTATTACTCAAGGTAGCAGGAATCCAGGACCAATCCAATCCAATCAGGCTGTTATGAACGGTGGCAGCGACAGGGAGCACTGGGGGCAGATAATGAGAGTTCAGATACGGAGGAGCAAGTGGATATGGAGGTACACTGAGGAAAGCAGAGGAGAACTGTAGTAGGTGAGAAAGAGTATGGCAATTTTTTTAAATTTTTTATTTAAGACGTTTTATATAGCGCTGGCCTGACCCTAGGGTATCGGAGCGCTTTACAGCAGGAAACATTGCATAGATTCAACAACACAAAACAGTAGAGTGACACAATAACAGTGCAGGACAGACTTAGTCTTTGGAGTTCTTCGGAGCCATGGCGTTGGAGCAGTGCGCGGTGTCAGCTAGCTGCTCTGATTGATCCTATCCACTCCCTACGGAACGGTTGAAGAACAAGATTTTGAGTTGGCTTTTGAATTTTACAAAGGAGGGAATGGTTCTGATGTGGGGGGGAATAGAGTTCCAGATTTTTGGAGCGCTACCGGCGAAGGACCGATCTGCAGTTTTTTGTTTTCGGTGGGATGAGTAGAAGGGAGTTTGAGCTTCTGAGATTCCTAGCCTGACCTGCTTTTTTGAGTTTTTTTCCAGATATTCGGGTTTGCCGGTGTGTAGTGCTTTGTGTGAGGCAGGCTGTTCTGAAGCTAATCCGCATTTCGACCGGAAGACACTTAAGTTCCCTGAGTGCAGGAGAAATGTGGTTGAATTTCTTGATACCGGTGATCATTCTGGCTGCCGCATGCAGCGTAGTTTTGAGGGGAGCCAGGTGCAATTTTGGAATTCCAGATAGGACTGCATTCCCATAGTCCAGTCTTGACAGTACCAGCGTTTGGGTGGCCTGTTTGAGATCAATGGGAGGAATGAAGGGTTTTATTTTGTTCAGTAGTCTGAGGTTAAGGACTTGGCCGAATTCTTGATATGTCTGGTCATGTTCAGTTTCGGGTCTAGAGTGATGCCTAGTGATTTGACAGAGTCTGCTAGAGTGAGATTTCCTTTGAGCGCATCGACAGCCTTTAGCCATTCAGCAATTTGGGGATTTTCTTCCTTATTCGAGATGAGGAGTGCCTCAGTTTTGTCAGGGTTTAGTTTAAGGTGGTTGCATGATATCCAGTGTTGAACATCTCTCAGTACGTCATTGAGTCTTTGAATGTCTTTGAGGGAGGTAGTTTCCAAATAGATCGGAGTATCATCAGCGTAGAGATGGAAGCGGACGTTGGCTTTTTTGAGTAGTTTGGAGAGAGGCTCCATGTAGATGTTAAAGAGTTGCGGGGATAGCACTGAGCCTTGCGGGACACCCTTGTTGACTTGGTGGGGGTCGGAAGTGAAGGCCGGCTCTTTCTTGGAGAGCCCTAAGGAGCAGATTGTAATCTACCGTGTCAAATGCTGCCAAGAGGCCAAGGAGTATGAGGAGGCAGCATTGGTCAGAGTCAAGTGATCTGTGGATATCATCAATGATGTTGAGGATCGCGGTTTCTGTGCTACAGCCTTTTCTGAAGCCAGATTGGTGGGGGTCCAGTAGGTTGATGTTGTTCAGGTGTTGGGTTAGTTGTTGGAGAACGCATCTTTCTAGGGTTTTGGACAGAAGGGGGAGATTCGAAACAGGTCTAAAGTTATTCAGCTCCGTAGTGTCAAGGCCGGGTTTTTTCAGCAAAGGTGTGACTTGTCCCATTTTAAGGCAGTCTGGAACGACTCCATTTTTTAAGGAACTATTTATGATTGTGCACCAAAGCGGGGCTAGGGCGCGCTTCAGTTTTTTGGTCAGGGGAGGAATGGGGTCTAGGACATGAGCTGATGGTTTGGAGGTGGAGATCAGCGTGACAATCTCGGATTCTTGTATGGGGTGTGTCGGGTTGGGGCAGTGAAAAGGCGTAGACCTGGTTTACGGATATAAGGTTTTATTCCCTTGTATTTACGTTTGCCATACAAGAGTCTTTGTTTGCTCAGTTCTTTAGGGGGGTCCGTCTTCCTGGACGTCCCGCTCCGTTCAACAGTCCTCTTCTTCGTAAGGGCAAAGGACGTTTCTTCCTAGTCTTGGACAGGGCGCCGTAGTTTCAGTAGGGAGAATTCTGCCGTCCTTGGATCGATTCACGTCCTCCGGGCGTTCCCTCACGAGGCAGAGAAAAGGACAAACGGGAAAGGGGTCAGTGGCGGTTGGAAGCTATATCCAATGTTTCCCAAGGGACCGGGAGTGAGGGAGTACACCCAGAGTGATAGCACTTTCTACACGTGATAAAATGGTGGAGGGTGCGCTTTCTGCAAAGGTAGGGAAGGGAAGGAGTGAAGGAACAAAGAGTTGGTGACCCTCTTGGTTTCGTATGTTTCGGGTGGTTTCGAAACGCCGCTATTCTATTACCGCACTCTCCCGCCTTCCCAACACCCTTGCCATCCGCTCCCGTACCTGAAGAAGCCACGCACCCCTTGGTACGTGGCTCGGGGATGCGCCTGGTCGTTGGCCTCCTGGCTCGCCTACCGCCACTCCCTCTTCCACGGTGGTTCTCGCCCTCGCCAAAGCCGGCCGCTCCTCCGGTCTCCGCAACTCCAGCTCCTCCGGTCTCTGCAACTCCAGCTCCTCCGGCCTCCGCAACTCCAGCTCCTCCGGCCTCCGCAACTCCAGCTCCTCCGGTCTCCGCAACTCCAGCTCCTCCGGTCTCCGCAACTCCAGCTCCTCCGGTCTCCGCAACTCCAGCTCCTCCGGTCTCCGCAACTCCAGCTCCTCCGGCCTCCGCAACTCCAGCTCCTCCGGCCTCCGCAACTCCAGCTCCTCCGGCCTCTGCAACTCCAGCTCCTCCGGTCTCTGCAACTCCAGCTCCTCCGGTCTCTGCAACTCCAGCTCCTCCGGTCTCTGCAACTCCAGCTCCTCCGGTCTCTGCAACTCCAGCTCCTCCGGTCTCTGCAACTCCAGCTCCTCCGGTCTCTGCAACTCCAGCTCCTCCGTTCTCTGCAACTCCTGCTCCTCCGTTCTCTGCAACTCCAGCTCCTCCGGTCTCTGCAACTCCAGCTCCTCCGGTCTCTGCAACTCCAGCTCCTCCGGTCTCTGCAACTCCAGCTCCTCCGGTCTCTGCAACTCCAGCTCCTCCGGTCTCTGCAACTCCAGCTCCTCCGGTCTCTGCAACTCCAGCTCCTCCGTTCTCTGCAACTCCTGCTCCTCCGTTCTCTGCAACTCCAGCTCCTCCGGTCTCTGCAACTCCAGCTCCTCCGGTCTCTGCAACTCCAGCTCCTCCGGTCTCTGCAACTCCAGCTCCTCCGGTCTCTGCAACTCCAGCTCCTCCGGTCTCTGCAACTCCAGCTCCTCCGGTCTCTGCAACTCCAGCTCCTCCGGTCTCCGCACTCGGGGTGTATGCCACACCTCCCTCAGGGCATCCGGGTCTTTATCCAATGAAACGGCCATGACGTTGTCGGTAGGCGAGGCCTCAGGTTGATTCCGATTCGGGTTAAAGGGACCGCGGTGTCTTTCATGGGTAGACGCCGCCTCCCATTCGTCCGGGCTTTCTCTCCAGGCGTCCTGGTGGGGAGAAAACAGAGGGGCTAAAGGGGAATATGCCGACCACCAGTCATTAGAGCCCGTAGGAATATGGCCTGGCGAGGCCCCCTTGTTACAGGGTGGAAGCTGAGCCAGGAATTGGAGGAGGTACAGGGAGAGAAGTTGAGCGAACCGGACATGATGCTTCTTGTAGGGTGCATATTGATGACGTCGAGTGCAAGTTCGATCTTAGTGATTTTATCCTTGAAAAAGTTGGCGAAGTTGTCGCAGAGTTCTTTGGACGCCTGTATAGAGGAGTTCACGGGTTTGGAGGTTTGTTTCCTGATGATGCTATAGAGCTCTTTAGGTCTATTTTTTGCGCTGTCCAGCGCTGAGCGGAAAAAGCTGAATTTCTTGTTTTTTATGTGGTTGTTGTACTTCCTACGGGCTGTTTTGAGTTGTTCGCGGAGGATGGAGGTAGGGTTATTCCTCCAGCTTCTTTCATTGGCTCTTAGTTTTCTCCTTTCAGAATTGAGGTCAGAGTTGAACCATGACCTGGATGGAATGGCTCTGCTTTTTTTTCAGTTTTAGGGGAGCTAGCTGGTCAAGCATGGTCACTAGCTTTGCGTTGTAACGATCGGTGAGTTCAGTTGCGGAGAGGAGGTCGTTGGTTTGGGGAAGAAGCAAGCTTATCCTTTCTTCAAGGACTACCATGGGAATCTGTGAGAAGTTTCTAATCCATTTGGGAGGGTCTTGCATAGGCGGTTGGGAGACAGTTCGTTGGTTGATGTGGAATAAGATCATGTGGTGGTCCGACCAGTCCACGGGGAGTATGTGGTTGATTGTAATTGCGTTTCGTTGAGCGATGATGGCATCCAGTGTGGCTCCTTTGTAGTGTGTCTCCTCCTTGCAGTATTGGGTTAAATTGTTGTCGTGGAGGAGATTGGATAGCGTTTGAATTAGCGGGTTGTTGGTTTCATTCCACCTCAGGTTAAGGTCACCAAGGATTAGGTTGTTGGCATCTCCTAGTGCACATTGAGCTATCAGGACAGATAAGTGATCCCCGAATACGGAGGTGTTGCCTGGTGGATGGTAAAGAAGGTGGCAGAGCAAAGTTCCGTTATCTTTGGTCTTTATGTTGGTTGAGAGACATTCAAATGTGTTATATTTGCATGATTCTATTTCCGAGATGACCATGTTGTCTTTATGAATTATAGCTACCCCTCCCCCTCGTTGGTCTTTTCTGTCTTTGTTAATAATGGAAAAACCTGGGGGCATAAGCATGACTAGGCATGGTGAGGAGAACTCGTTGAGCCAGGTCTCCGTGATGAATGCGATGTCGATGTCCTGTGAGAGGATGGCTTCTGCTAGTTCCGTGGCATGCATGGACGCCGACCTGCAATTAATGAGCAGGCAGTTGGTGGAAGGCTCTTCGTAGCTGGGGATCTTTACTTTGGGGGCCCTAGGTAGGGTGGAGAGGCAGGGCAGTCTAGGGATTTTTTTGCAAGGAAGGTCTTTTCGGAAACCCGTGATCACTTGGATTTTGGGGAGTTAGTGTGAGGTGTGTCATATGAGGTGGCTAGATCAGCTGCTTCTTTGTGCGTCATTGAAGCTTGTGTCCTAGTGGGTCTTGAAGTCAGAGGCTCGATATTGGTATTTGAGCGTCTCTGAGCCCTAGTGGGGAGGGCTGAGTTTCTCGGGGATTTTTGTGACCAGGTATCTGCGTCCGGTCTTGGTAGCCTCTGCAATCGTGTCGCGGTGGTTGCTGAGGGCCAGGTAGGGCACTTGTGGTGGTTGGTGTTGGATGTGGAGGGTACCCAGGGGGGGGATTGGGTGGACCTGCGTTCCTTGTCTAGGTTGGTGAGGATTTCGGACAGGCCCCGGGAGATCGAGTCTATCTGGCTTTCAGTGACGTGAGACGCTGTCCCATGGAGTTGTGTGAGGGGGTGAGGGTATCTTGGGGGGGAATCGCCCTGTGCGGTGTAGTTCGTGTTTGTGGAATGTTGTCTATCCTTCATTGTGTAGGACATGGTGTCGTTTTTTGGGATCATGCGAGGGGGGTGAGTTGGGTCATGATGTGAGTTCAGATTACTGAGATCTGTGTGGGCACTAGTGTGGTTAAAGGTCACTGTCGGCAGAGCTTGTTCACAGTGTTGTGGTGGGTGGGTCCAGTTAGGAAGAGGGTTAGAGAGTTGGAGAGCATGCTTTGTGGAGGCGCCGTAGTGGGGGGTGCCTTGGGGGAGCTGGGCAGCGGGTGCGCAGGGCGGGGTGGCGATAGATTGTGTATCCCTTGGGAGCTGGGATAACGCTGGTCGAGGCAGGTGTGGGAGAGCGGAACAAGTGTGGGAAAGAGGGAGTCGAAAGCCTCCAGGTTCTCGTTATTTGCCTGAATGAGGACAGTGCCTTTAGTGTAGATGGTCACGGACGTGGTCCCTCTACTTGATGAACGATTAGGGAGCAATGATGTTAGTTTGCAGCTGTGTGGGGTGGTTGTGGTTTTTGAGATGTAGAGTTGTGCTCTGAGAGTGGTGTTCCAGTCTTCTGGTCTCTCAGTGTGGAAGATTAATCCATCTTAATCAGTCCTTTAGAGGAGCAGTGGTATATGTCTGTAAATAGGGTTTCCCTATGCTGTCTAATCAGTTTCTGCTTGAAATTTCGTCGCGCTTTAGCAGACAGGTTGGGGGGGAAGTTAATAGTGTATGCGTTCGTGCTATGAGGTTTCAGGTGGGTCGGTAAGGGTTGGTAGGGGTGAATTAGCGTGTCCAGAGCCATAATGTGATTACTACAAGCTGGGGGATAGAAACCTCTGAGAGGGAGTTTAGGAGCATTGGTGGGATAAGACAGATCAGAATTGAGTGAGCTAAAGGTTGTCGCCGAAAGGATGTGTCAGGAGGAGGCGATTGTAAGTGACACAGTCGAGGGTGATTCTGTGGTGCTGACTACAGGAGGTCACCCTTTTTCGAGTCCTCCAGATCAGTTGACTCGAGCAGGAGGATATGGAGGGTGACGGGGTTGAAGTCATTTTAATATTTTCTATGGGGGGGTGAACACTGTGGTGGTGAAGGTGAGCAACTTGACACAGGTGAGGTAATTGCAAGCTGGGGAAAGAGGTCAGCGTAGCGGCGTGATAATTATAAGCTTATAGGTGATTAGACTCGAACTCGATGGTCGGGGCCGGCCATCTTAAGGCCTGGCAAGGTCCTTAGAGGGAGAGTGGCTCCGTGGTGGACTTATGCACTCTTTTCCAAGTCTTCTTTTGTTAGGGATAGAGCCCCTGTTATCTCCTTGTATAGAGCCCTTGCATCTGTTGTTAGGCTTAGTGAAACTAATCAGTTGATTGGGTGTGTATCACTGGGCTCCAGGGATCGGCCATCAAGAGGCCAGGAAGACTCAGCTGAGTGCGTGGGGCTTCCTGAGGGACTTGAGTGGTCCTGTGAAGTTTCGTTCTTGGATGGGGCAGAAGGGATCTTCTAATGTGGAGTCGCATGTCGCAGAAAGTGTTTGGAAATCGATCTTTTGGGGACAAAGCAGGTCGACAGGGGTTAGGGATCCGCCATCTTGGAGTCAGGCGGAGTCGAATGCAGAAACTGCACTACTTGCGGGACTTGCTCGCGCTGCTGCGCCGACCCGGGTCACTTCTGTGCAGGTAGAAAGGGAGAGGGCCTCTGTTTTTTAAAGTTGAGGGCCTCAGCGAGTCCTATTTCTTTAAGTTGAGGTCGCGCGTGCTGGCCATTTTGGGGCCAGTCGTCCTACCTTGTTGACGGTGCTCCGTGATGGAGTGGAGTAATCTGCTTCGTGATCAGCAGTCTTTGTCCAGGAACGGGCACTCGTCTGGTGAGTGGGATACTTTTGGAGACCGACGCGGATCCGGGGAGTGCTTGAGGGTTTCCTTCGAGGAGTCCTGTCAGGGCTGCCAGCAGTTCTGAGGGATCGGCGAGGGACGTTTTCATCAAGTTCATCGCTCTTTTCATCAAGTTCGGCGCTCTTCGTCGCTGTCGTCTTCTGGATTCTACCGCTGTGGTGAGTCCAGCTTTGATGAGTTGCGGGGGGTAGTGGGTCGGGAGGGGAATCAGAGGGCATTCACTGATGTCGTGATCCCGAGCCAGGAGCCTGGTTTCGGAGCTCCCTCCCCCGCAGCCATCTTACAGGGTGAATGCAGAGGGTACAGACTGCATCTAGAGGCATCAGATGTAGGGATGCATCTTGGCTTTATTGAATGATTTCCACAGTATCCATTCCTATAACGTCACCTTCAAGGGAGGGAGAAAGGCTTAAAGATCAGCACACAGCAGGGATAATGTATGGATTTTGTTCTTTCTATTTTCTATAGACGAACCAGGTCAAGTCAGGCGTCACAGTGCTGCACTTTCATACAAAAATAGCATCACCATGAAACATTAAGCAATCGCGCTCTTTTACCTCAGAACGTTCTGAATTCTGTTATTACCCACTTGACTGCGGATAGGAAAAGCGTAGCTTGGTGTTGGGATGCAAAAGAAGACAGAGGGCCTGATTTAGATCTTGGTGGAAGATATCCGTCACCGTTCTGACGTAGTGACCCATCTACCAAGATCTAAATCCGGCCCAGAGTATCATCGTAAGTAGAGGTAGGGAAAGAGAGCACAGGGGAAAGGGAATGAAGAAAGAGAGAACAATGTGAGGGGGGCCAGAACTAAAGGAGGAAACAGTGAATAGAAACGATGAGCGAGAATGGGAGACAGGACGGGATAACAGAATGGGGAACAAGAAGGGATAGGCAAATAAAGGAAGCTAGATCACGAAGGAGGGTGGAGAATGAAATTAAAGGTGGGTGGGAGCACACTGTTTTGGAAAATAGATCTGCTTTCACGGTTACCCCACTTTTTGCTGGTGTTGTGCTGTTTTCTGACTAGTCTGACTGGGATCCAGCTAATCAGGACCCCAGTCACTGTGCTCTCTCTCTACATTTGACAATATTAAGTACTTTGGTACCTTCCCAATTGCCTACTGGTGTATCCTTCTAAGTCACTAGTATATGGTACTAAGGTACTCAGGGCATAGGTACACCAGAGGTCTCCCATGGGCTGCTTATGTATTGTACCACCAATCGGAGACCACTGAAACTGTGGCTACACGCCTGCCATTGCAACCTGTGTAAGCTGGTGTTAGCACAACTTATAACAGATATTTTTCCTTATATCTGAGGTCACTACACTTAAAACCTATAAGTCACCCCTGAGGTAAGCCTTTTAATCCTGAAGGCAGGGTGCTAGGTTATAAGTGTGAGGGTGCCCTGCACGAGCCGGACACCAACTACAAACCCTGGAGTCAATTCTCCAGGCTTTGTAAGTGTGGTTAGCCATTTAATACATATAGTGGACATCAGCTCAATTACGAGATGTCTAACTAACTATATATTGGCTGCATCGAAACCGGTCATGTTTGATATAAAACATGTTGGAATCCTACCCCAACCCCGATTCCTGTGTTGGATATAGGAACCCATGTACTGCGGGGCTCCCCTAGGGTGCCACGCTGTATTCCCAGTACCAGCCTTTCAGGGTCTAACAGCAAGCTAGTGCTGCTGCTGACCACAGACACGATTCTGCCCTACCCCCCCCCCCCCCTTCCTGCTGCCGAGCCAAGCTCGAGCAAGGAAAGGTAGAACAATAGGTTTCCTGTATCAGGGAGGTGTAACCACCTCCCCAGACAGGACTTAGTGTATTGGACTCGGGTGGGGATGCGTGCTAGCGCCACCAGACTGCTTTGAAGGGCACATTTGGTTCCCTCCTAGCATACCCCAGTTGGATCCAGTTCAGGGAGTCCTTGGCTCCCGCTCTGGCGTGAAACTGGAAAAAGAACATGGGGGTATCCTCTCCTCTGTTCAGCCCCTCCTCTGGAAGGGAACCTTGAATCGTCCCAACCCTTTCCCTAGGGTACTTAAGGGCTTAACTGTGAGTGGCTTTTCAGATTCGTCGTGGGACAAGATTCAAACCCAAAACCACTTCAACTTCTAATGTCTGGGAACTCTGGACTTCGCCTAGGAACCAAGACTGCATCAAGGGAGACTCCTGCTGCTTCTGGTCTCATCGTCCTGCCAGTCTTCTGCGTCGTCTGTGCCTGTGCTTCATCCAGGTTCTTCTCCAGGCCAGTGGGCATCAAAGACACCTAATGGAATCTCCCTTGAAGTGAAGAAGTCACTCCCCTGCATCTGCAGGCACCGCAACCAAGCTGACCGGTCTGCTGCTCCTGACGTCCTACGGACTCTGAAATGCTCAGCAACACAGATGGTTGTTCTGCATCCCCCTCGAGGCCTGCACTGTCTTCTCAGCAAGTTTGAGGCCAGTATCCCTTGCCGAAACCGCTGGAACAGAACTCCTGTGCATCACTTCGACTTGCCGTTGCCAAGGCTTGTTGACCGTCCTCCAGAGATCTTCGGGTTACAAGAAGCTCCAGCCTCCAGCATCTCCTCCTACCAAGGTCTTTATCCATACCGCATCCTCTGCACTGTGGGCCTGCATCTTTGGTGAGCAGCTTGAGATCCTCTTGACACTCCTGTGCCTTTGGCCTGTGGGTCCTCTTGAGTGTCTTCTTTGACTTCAGTGGGCTCCCCTGCTTGCTTGGGGCCCTCTCTGACTTTCCTACAATTGGTGATTACCTTGGACCTTGATGGTCCCATCGTTGCACCTTTTTCGTTTACTACGTCTGTTGCTGCCATGGGGATTGTTGGTGCTCCCGCCGGACACCAACCCCCTGGGTCTTGACTTCCAACGTGGGACAGCTCGTGAACGTCTCCTGGTCTTCCACTGTGTCACCTGGTCCTCACAGCTGCAGCGGCAAGGTCACAGTCATCACTCCTGCATCTTCTGTCATCTGTGGTCATTGGTCTTCCATGCTTCCTGGTCTCTCCCGAGTGGCATAGACTCTGTCCCCTCTGCTTGCAGGTACTCCTCTTCAAGAATCCATCCTTGGATTCCACAGGACTCTTTCACCTTCTTCACCAGCTGCATCTTTTCTGAAGTCCCCCATTGTGGTCTACGGTGGTTTCCGACGTCCCTTCGCACCTATGAACATGGCTACCCTGGTGTAGGTATCCTGGTTCCTGGGTTATCCACAGGTGGGGTGACTCTCCAACCATCGGTCTTCCACAGGGTTTTTTTAGGGTCCACCTGCAATGGTCCTTCTTAAAAACTGCAACCGCGACTTTACCATCGAGTACGCGGCTGTGTTTCCACTCTGCACACAGCCTCCGTTGGGTTCCTGGGTACTTACCTTGGGTGGTGCCTTGCTCTTCTGAGTCTTCTGGTCAAAGTCCGGACTTCGTTCGCAGTTCACATCCCACTTCTTTAGTATATGGTTTGGTCTCCCCCTGGAGACCACTGTGTATTTGTGCTTACTTACCTGTTTACATTTTTAGTATTGTGTGTATTGCTCCCAATTGGAGATATACAAATCTGTTAGTGAGTGTGTATAATAAATATACTAATTTTTATAACTACGCTGTGTAGTTCTTTTTCGCTAAAACCTACCCTATGATTAGTTCTGGCAAAACAAGTTGCTTAATACTCCTGGACTAAGCTTTAAGGCTGCTCTCCACAGCTACCACTTAGGGCCATATGTAGGTAGCATACAAGTTACCACTTCTTAAATACCGAACTTTACCGATTCGGTATTTAAGAAGTGGTAACTCGTATGTAGGTAATCATTCGGTAAATATTACCGAATCGGAGAAATTCGGTAATTACCAAATCGGTATTTACCGATTCGGTAATTAGGCATACCTTCCCATTGATTGAATCAATGGGAAGGTATGCCTCATTACCGAATCGGTAAATACCGATTCGGTAATGGGGGGAGCACATTCAAGGGTGGCAGGGTGTCACCCCTGATTCCTGCATGTGTGCACATGTGGCGCACATACATGCCCTAAGGGCATGTATGTCTGCCACATGGCACTGTTAGTCCAGCAAAATATTGCTTTTTGCAATGAATTCGGTATTTAGCACCAACATATATTTGGTGTTAAATACCGAATTATTTTCCCTACACATCACTCATTTGAGTGTCACCTACATCTCATTTCAGGATTCGGTATTTACCGAATCGGTAAAATTACAGAATCGGTAATTTTACCGATTCGGTAAATTACAGAATCCTGAAATGTTCCCCCTACATAGCAAAAGCCTAAATACCGGTCGGTAACGGTATATTTACCGAAAATCGGCCGTTATCGACCGGTATTAGGCTACCTACATATGGCCCTTAGAGAGGTTTCTATGGTTGTCTAAGGCCACTAAAATCACCATACGGGTAGCCTTGATTAGTTTAGGATGCTTCACTTAAGTAAGTGTGCACCATATACTACATCAGCCTCCTACACACTGCCTCACATCCCAGCACCCTGTTTGCCCCAGTGCATCATGGCAAATGCAGTGCATAGTAACACTTCAGTACTTGTCTTTTAATTTTTCACACTGGTTTTTGCATCCTGTGCTGTGTAACTCTATAGACATGTGTTTCTGAATTAATTAATTCATTCATCAGTAGAGAGCAACACGTCTTTTTGGTGGTGCTGGAAATTCTCAGGTCTCTGTACCACTTAATGGGTGCAGGTGCATTATCACAAGCTCGTAAGCTGCTGATGATGGAGGCAGATTAAAAAGGAGGGACGAGGAAGAAAGGGGCCACAATATATATAATTGGAGGAGCAAACCGGGTGAGGTAGAAGATAAAAGTTTAAAGGAAAAGCATGATAAAGAAAAGGTGAAGAGAAAGGTAATGAGAGAAGGGAGGACTTCGATGAGTAAGAGGCGAGGGTGTATACAGGGAAGGGAAGATGCAAAAGGGTCTGGATTGTCAAAGGGAAATAAAGAGAGGAAGAAGAGCAAAGGGGTAGAGAGGAAATAAAAAGGAAAGGGAGAAAAATTAAAATGTAACCTCCCCAGCAAGAGTGCAAATGGACACGAGAGAGCTTGCTAGAGAGGTAATGAAAAGTTGTGAGTATCTTATTATCATCGCAGGTCCGAAATAAAAACAAAAGGGGAGGCCTGGCCTCTTTCGGGCTATAACTGGCACGGACAGGCCCTCCCTTGGCCTGGGCTTTGCCTGGTAGGAGGTGGTGGGACGTTTAAAAGCATGGGGGGCGGGTCCCGGGCCTTGTGTCAGCCCCTCCTCCTTAGCTACAATACAGGCTGGAACCTGCAGTCTCCTGCAATTCTGATGCTCAGTGTCCCGCGCCTGGAGGTGGTGGAGTGCTTAAAAGTGCAACAGCTTATGATCTCTTCTAAGGAGAATGCGATTTATATAAACCTTTTGTAATGTATTTATGCTATCAATGTGTCTTAAGTTGTATGCATACAGATATTTTTAACTGAAATGTCGATTGAGCTTGTTAAATAAAAAGATTTAAAAAAAAAAAAATGAACCGGCATGGGTCCTGTCCCTCCTTCTTAGCTACAATGCAAGCTGGAATCTGCAGTCTCCCGCAATCATGGTGCTCAGCATTTTTCATCCAGTATACAACACCCATTTGTGTGTGAGTGTGTATAGTAAATAAGTCAATTAGTCAAGCAGATATTTTTTGTGTCCATTCCTGTGAATCCATAATTTTCCTCAGTCTTTCATGTTGAATTAAGCAACGGGTGATATGATGGGTGATGTGATAAGAATGACTTCTTGTATCTGATTTGACAGAGCATGCAAAAAAAGAGTAATAGAGGAAGGCATGTTTGTGTTCCTGGTCAGTATAGTTACCCACCTGCCACTCGCAGAATGATGTGATGTCTCCAGAACCACCCCAGAGGCTGGGGGCGCTGGCGAATGGATAAAGGGTGCATGACCGCTTGTTGTCGGCTCGAGATGGGAACATTGTATGCAGTATGTGATTATTATATTGCTACAGCATATAGATTAGTTCCCTGCATGTGGATCTGTGCTGTGGAACAAGGGCACCGAAGAACAGCTCACCACCTCCTTCAGCAAAACCCCTCCACCGACATTTACAGGCGCCATCACCTCAGCACGCAACCTCCATCGATGGATCCCCAACTACGCTGACTCTTTGGCTCCCCTCAGTAAAGTCCCAGGCAAGCAACACTCCAAGAAAGCCAGCTGGTTCTCTCCCGCCCTTCATGAGTCCAGACACACCTGATGATGGCTCGAGGAGAGATGGAGGAGGAGCAGCAAGACACTGGAGGACCACTCAGCCTTCAAGATCGCTGTCACCACACACCACCACCTCATCAGAACAACGAAGAAAGCGGCTCTGCAAAAAAGGATCATCGCCAATGCACTCAATAGTAAAGAACTTTTAATCGTGGTCAAAGAATTCGCTAGACAGCACAGAGATCGCAGACATCCCCCCCCACCTCTGCAACAACCTTGGTACCTACTTCTACCGCAAGATCAAGGAGATATACGACAGCATCATTACCCAAGACCCTCCCACCCGCAACCACTGCACCCAAGACGCCATACTCCAACAGATCTTGCTCAACTGGAATCCCCCCTCACTGCAGACAACATCCTCAAGATCATGAAGAGCATCCCCTCCGGAGCACCCTCGGACTCCTGCCTGCATGCCATCTTCAACAGAGCAGCCACCACCATCGCACCGAACTCTGCTGCACCATCAACTGCTCCATCTAGTCCCCCACCTTCGTGGAAGACTGGAAACTCGCAGAGATCAACCCCTTGCTGAAGAAACCCTCTGCCAACCCAGCGGACCTCAAAAACTTCGGACCCATCTCTCTTTTCCCCTTCCCAGCCAAGGTCATTGAGAAGGCCATCAATGCCCAACTTTCCAAGTTCATCGAAGTGAACCACATCCTGGACCTCTTCCAATCTAGTTTCCGAAACAATTACAGCATAGAGACCGCCCTCCTCGCCGCCACAGATGACGTCTGCGCCCACCTGGACCGAGGCGAGACTGCAGCCCTCATCCTCCTGGACCTCTCAGCCCCGTCTCTCTAGCACCCTATGCACAAGAATCCACAACGCCGGCATTGGGGACAAAGCCCTGGAATGGATCCGCTCCTTCCTCGCTAGCAGAACAGAGAGTCAGACTACCTCCATTCCTCCCGGAACCCACAGAGATCAGCTGAGGAGTGTGTCAGGGCTCCTCCCTAAGCCCCACTCTTTTTAAAAAAAATTTTTTACATTTTTTATTTTTTTTTAAAGAGTTTTATATAGCACGAACTAGACCTGAGACATCGGGTATCTGAGCGCTTTTACATGAGCACCAGGTTCGTTACATGAGGACACATGAATTTTTTTGTTAGGCGCGGGGAGGTTAAGTGATTTACCCAGAATCACAGGATGTTGAGCGTCGTTGCCGAGATTCGAACTCGGTTCCCCAGCTTCAAGGTCGACCGCTCTAGCCGTGAGGCTACATCGTCTCCCTTTTCAACATCTACACGGCCCGCTCCTAGCCATCGCCCGGACTACGGGCTCAACATTGTCTCCTATGCCACTGACACCCAGCTGATTCTATCCCTCACCAATGAATACTCAGTCACCAAGAAAAACTTTCACAACTGGGTTGAAGATCCCGACCTCCCCATCCACAGACCATGCACAGAACCTCAGCATCATCCTGGACTCCTCGCTCACCATAACATGCCAAATCAACGCCAACTCATTATCCTGCTTCCACTCACTTGCTCTGCTCCGAAAGATTTTCAAGTGGATCCCCACAGAGTCCAGAAAGACGGTCACCCATGCACTTATCAGTTGCAGAATCAACTCAGAAACTCCTCAAGATACTGCAGAACTTTCAGAACGCCTCCGCCAAACTCCTCAACATCCCCCACCGCAGCCACATCACCGGCCACCTGAGAGACGTCCACTGACTCCCAGTCAACTAAAGAATCACCTTCAATCTCCTCACACACACACACACCTAGAAAGCTCAACACGACGCGGGACCTGTGTACCTCAACCACTGCCTTACATTCCACGCACCCACCAGAGACCTCCACTCCGCCCAACTGGCCCTGGCTACCGTCCCACTTATCCGCAAGTCCACAGCCTTAGGAAAATCCTTCTCCTACCTTGCAGCAAAGACCTGGAACACCATACCTCTCCATCTCAGTCAATCACTATCACTGCCTCACTTCAGGATGGACCTCAAGACCTGGCTCTTCCACTGAACCACAGTGCCCCCTCGGACCAACCTCTACCCCCCTCCCATCCCAGCACCTTGAGACCCTTACGGGTGAGTAGTTATGCTTTACAAAACATCTGATTGATTACCCAGTTTCAGGTCTACTTTAAATCTCTACAGTGTTGACAAGGGACTCCGATTTGTGTGCCTGGGCATACCTGTCTGCTGTGTCCTGCCTGTGTCTCTAGATCTTGCCTTGGTCTGCCTGCCTGCCTAGAAAGTACACTCAACCTGATACTTAAAAACTGAGCATGGTCTGGTGGTGCCATGCTCCTACTCTGGCGTTGGTGCAGGCTTAGTATAGGTGACCTGGCTGAACTCAGCTGTTAGAAACGGGGGCTGTAGTTGGTAGTCGAGATGCACCCTGTCCAAGTAGGAAAGATACACAGCTAAGATAACCCCTGCTCACCCTCTTGGTAGCTTGGCACAAGCAGTCAGGCTTATCCCAGAGGCAATGTGTAAAGCTTTTGCGCAAACACACACCAGAGACACAATAAGTACGCCACAAAATAGACTCCCCACAATATTATATAATTTTTTTTTGCTGTATTGCATATAAACATTGACCACAACCACATAGACCTATAATTACTTTGCCAACTAGGCAATTGTCAAAACCTCATAATGCAATCAGATAAAGACTTATATGTTGCACACGTCATGAAAATACCATTATTGCACATGCAATGTACATCCTGAAATAATACTTGTTATCCTGACAATGCATGGTAAGTACGACACATATCATAACATCAGGGCCTGAAATGCACCTGGTAGGTTAGGGAGAGAAGACCTCTGAATCACCAAACATCATTCAGTTTCACCATTAATATATAGCTCACTAATTACCCTCATCAACACATAGTGTAGATCACCTACAATTAGAGGGAATACTTAGAGCCAGCGCACCTGCGCCTCTATTATAGGTTGTGCGGTAATATGAGCCCCAACGTAGGTTGCAGGAACATCTGCACGCTACTACAGTGAATACAGTAATTTCAGTGATTTTCTCACTCCATAATCACAACCCCAGCAAAGCAGTGGTTGCACTGAAGGAGGTTGGGGCCCAATGCTGGGCCAAGTTGAGCTGCTGTCACAAAGACTGGTAGTGTCTGCACTGACTCTGATTGCCCCCAGCAGTAAATAAATGACAGCAAACTCTTAGTGATATCGCCGCAGGGTATGGAGGCATACCGGACCACTGACAGTCACATGGGGAGTCCTGCTGCACGCTCCCCATCGGAGAATGCTGTTTGTGGGGCGAGTTACCAGGCCTCCCAGACATGCAGAGGACAACAGGCCCTACCAGGTTGCCCTAGCAATACTGGATCACCTTACAGAGATAACACCTTCAGCAAAGAGTAAGAACATCAAATAGTAACTCCAGCAGTGGGCAGTCCGCAAGACTGCAAACGACAGGAGGGGCACACAAGATGGAACCCAAAGTGGACATACATGTTTTGGAGGAGACCAACCAAACAGTTACCCTAACATTATTGCTGCTGGCGTTCCAGGAAATCCAGGATGTGCTAAATGCAGTCAAGACAGACCTGCAGTGGGATCTGTAGGAAATTAATAAGGACGTTAACAATTTAGGAGATGGAGTAAACAATCCCAAAGATTACCTTGATGAGCAGGTCGAATTTGAGCACCTTCAAAGGTACAAGTTGCTCTTGTCAGAACAACACATTGCCCTGTAGGGAAAATGCAAGGATCTGCAATACCTCTCCAGCCACAACATGTGCATCTGAGGAGTCCAAAGTAAAACGGACCATAGTGATAAACACCAATATGTATCCAACCTCTTTCAGCTCATCCTTGAAAGGTTGGTGTGAGAAATTTGAATATTATTTGGGGTGGATGATTACCCACCTCAAGGAATAATCACAACCCTAGTCAGGGTGAACCCTTAAAGTCACTAAATTAACCTAAACTCACCCCCTAATAGCCATTGCAGAGAGCAGACCGGCTTAACTTAAGGCAAAGTGTATATATTTATACAGTACCAATATAGTAATAAAGTCAAAATGCAAAACAATAGAAATTCCAAACTGAATTAGAAAAATGAATTAAAATTTTGTAAACAAAATGTCACCAAAATGGAACTAGAGATATGAATTTTTTAAGATGGAATAGCACCATAAAGTGCCAATGGTAGTAAATGGCCGCAGTAGAGTAGAACCTAGGCGCAATTTGATGCTGGCCGCGGTAGAGCGCGGGTCAGATACACGAACCAGGTTCTGGTCCAAGATTTTACCTTCTGACTTAGTCCTTTATCCACCACAGGAGTACACTTCTATAGCCTCCCAAGGGAGCCACAAAGAGACTCGCAAGGTGGCCAATGGCAGAGTCTAGGTCCAGTTTCCACTAGTCAACTGGGTAGTTGCTGGAGGGCCTCTTGTAGCTTGAATAGGAGTCTACTTCTTTGTGCTGGGTACAAGAAGGAGCATGTCCAGTCTTCAGGCCTCCTCAGGTCACAGACGGCAGGCCCAGTCCCATTATGTTTGTTTTTCTCAGGTCCAGGAGTGTTCTGGTGTGGCTGCCTGGCACGAGCTAGTGGGTGGGAATATCTCCTGACAATGTCCTAATCTACGGGGGAAAAGTTAATGGGGCTAACCTTACCTACTGTAGGCTTTTTCAACATAGTAAAAGTCTTCGGCCACACTAAACGTGGGTATTGGGGAGGGGGATGAGGGGGGGGAACTGTACTATGGTTTCCTAGTGATCTACCACATCTAACACTAAAATCCTGTTTTGGGCTGCCACTGTACCTCCAAAAGCCAGAGACTGAAGTCTAGTAGAACAGAGCAGTGTTTATCAGCAGTCAGACAGTGGATATAGAAGAATTGTTTTGCCATCCTGTTCCTATCCTCCAGTGTTATATGTAAAACCTAGAGACAGAAATCTGGTGGGACATAGCAGGGTCCCTCTGCAACCAGATAGTGGCATCCTGTTCTCTGCCTTTCAAGTGTGCCCTAAAAGTGTTCTTTGTAAACCCAGCAGACCCGTCAAGCAGGCTTTGACACTCAAGTAGAATTTGACACTGCAATGTCAAAAAGGATGCCCACAACCCCTCACACTGAATATTATGGGAGGTTTAGAGGAGTTATCTTTGTCCGTTCAGGTCAGCCTATTGTTTGCTCCTGGGAGGCATTTCACACCTTTTTCACAGCTATTCAAATGCTAAGCAGTGGCTGGGAGAAGTTTAAGAGCAAACGCAAATTAACCTCGAGGGACTTCAGGAAGGAAAACCGTAATTTTCTTTAAGGCGCAGAGGTGTAAGACCCTCAAAAATATAGGGTCCAGCAAACGGCAAAAAATATGCGGTGACTATGCCAAAAGATTTTTCTACAGTTGAGGAGGAACTGATTAAGCTGGATGGAACAAATTCTGTGGTCCCGATGATTTAGGCTAGCAAACACCTCTTCGGTGTGTTTGTACCAGTACATTTCTTCACTGATAAGCATAGTATCCAATGCTAGCTGGGGGGGGAGGGGGTCCTAGGTCCTTTTATGGGCGCAGATACAGCTTTTTCAGCACCTTTACCCCATAACGCTCACAAAACGAAAAGCAGTCAACCCTTCACAAATGTCTTACTATCTAAATGCGTAAAGTACACCAGGGACCATATCCAGTTAGAGTAATTTTCCAGTAGGCTAATCGGCAGTGCGCCTTCCCCTCCTTGAAAAAGACCAAACCGTCCAGGATCTCCACACGAGAGACGAGAGACTGAGGAGACATGCTCTATAGAGGAGCTAGATGCATTAGTGCTGCTAGACCCACTGCACTAAGACAAAAACATGGTGAATTGCAAAGGAGGAAACTGCACAAGTCCTGTATCCAAAGTTAACTGTCAAGCTTCTGAAAGGCCCAAGCCTCATTCAGATTTGCAAGATAAGCAGCAAGACATTACCACATCTGGTACACAGGGCGCCGTGCTAAATGAGGTTTACAAGGTCAACGAAAATGGTCTCATTTGTCTGGCCCTAGTAGGGCCCAAATCCCAAAGCAAATCCGGAACAAGCCCTTCAATAGAGGGACAAGACAAGGCACAAAAACTGTTTTATACAGGACATACACTGACTGGCTAAACTGAGACGGAAATATACAAGGAAACGATCCCAGTGTTCCAGTTGCAGCAAAGAAAGAGCCCTAAATCCAAAACCAATGCAAAAGAAATCCACCCACTAGAATAATAAGACGGGGAGAGTCAGCTAAGATAACCAGTTTGCACACATGGAGACAAAACCCGTCCCTGCTTGTCGGCACTCTGGGTCAGACTAAGATCACTGTACTGCCGGGTCAAAGCTCACCTCTGAATCTCCAGAAAGAGTACCGGTCAACAAGCAAATCCATCTTACAGTCCAGCGCAGCTAGGTATAAGGAATATAATAATACCCAGTTACATCTGACACCAATGTATGTCTCCAGGAGCCAGCACGGCATATATTAACCCCTTCGATGCTGATGACGAGCTGGACTAGTCATGGCACACAGTGGTTGTGTGCTCATGACGAGGCCAGCTCGTCATGACACATCGCCCTGGAAATCCCTCTGGAGGGATTCCCTTTATGCCAAAAGAGCCTCGGGAGCTGGGGAAGAGCTTCCCCAGCTCCCGAGGCCCCCCCCCCCAACCCCCCCCCCACACACACCCTCCAGTTTCCCTGAAATGACAATCGGCGCGCACATCGCACTGACGTCATTTCAGTGAAACTGAAACTGAAATGAGCCAAGAGGCTCATTTCAGTTTCCCTTTCTACGTGCTCAAGGGGCTATCTCAGCCCCCTGAGCACGTAGAAAGACGGGAGAGGTATCGTTGGAAAGGGGAGAATCTCGCCTTTCCAATGGTACCCCTCCACAGTGGATCCCTGCTTGTGGATCGCCACACGAGGGCGATCCCCAAGCAGGGATCCACCCACTAGACACCAGGGAGGGGGGAGCGGCCCATTGGGCAAGGGTCTTTGCTCCCACCAATTTAATTTGGCACCATTTAGTCTTTTTGCCCCCCCCCCCCCGGGGGTCAGACCCCAATCGGCCCACTAGACACCAGGGATTTTTTTAGAAAGTAAAAATAAGGGTGGGGGCTGCCCAAAACGGGCATTGGCCCCTATTCTTTTCTGCCCCCCCCCCCCCCCCGGGGAGCAGAAAGCCCACTTGACGCCAGGGATTTTTTTTTGCACCATCTGTTTTAGGGTTGGGGCTGCCCAAACCCCCCACCCCCGCCACCATTACAGCCTTTCTGCACCCCCCCCCCCCCCGGTTGGTAGATGGGGGCAGTAGCCCCCAATCTGCCCCTCTCCCCCGCCCCCCCCGAGCGGCAGAAAGCCCACTATCCACCAGGGTTTTTTTTTTTTGCGCAATTGTTTTTAGGGTGTGGGCTGCCCGAAACGGGCACGGCAATGCCCCCACCCCCCACAAAAATGACAGTCTTTCTGTCTGTCTTCCCCCCCCCCCCCCCCCCCGGGAGGCAGAAGGGTGCTGTAGCCCCCAATCTGGCCCCCCCGGGGGCGCAGAAAGCCCACTAGAAACCATGGATTTTTTTGTTTTATTAGTGTAGGGGTAGGGGCTGCCCAAAATGGGCATGACAATACCCCCACCCCCAGAGAAATTCCAGTCTTTCTGCCCCCAGGAGGGAAGATGGTGGCAGTGGCCCCTGATCTTCCCCCTGGGGGACAGAAAGCCCACTAGGGGCCAGCGAGTACGCAGGCTTTTTTTATGCGTGGGGGCTGCCCCAAATGGTCATACCAATGCCCCAACCCCCACAAAAAATAGCAACAGTCTTTCTGCTCCCTTTGGGGGCATATCGGGACAAACCCCCCTTCCCCGATTTCCCCCCCCCCCCCCCAGGGAGGCAGAAAGCCCACTAGGCTCTGACATTTTTTTTTTAGCAATGTGCCTACCTGTGAATTTTGGGCCCTAGCGCAGTTGGCACGTAGGGAAACCTAGCAAACCTGTACATTTTTGAAAACTAGATACCCAGGGGAATCCAGGATGGGGTGACTTGACTGGCTCTCGCAAGGTTCTGATACCCACAAACCCTTGCAAGCCTAAAACTTTGTAAAAAAAAACTCATTTCGCTCACATTGCTGTGGTGGAAAGTTCTGGAATCTGCGTGGATCCACAAAATTTCACTAACCCCGCGTTCTCCAAAGTCTTCCGAGAAAAATGGTACCTCACTTACGTGTATAGGCCTAGTGCCCGCGACAGGCAAGGGCCCAAAACCTATTTAGGAGACATAAAAATTACCTATCACTAAACAACCTGGTTTTGCAAGGGGAGTCACCTGGGTTTTTGGCCCGGTGCTTGGCGGCCACCTAGGGAAACCTACCAAACCCACACATTTTTGAAAACTAGACACCAGGGGGAGTCCAGGGAGGTGTGGCTTGCGTGCATCCCCCAACGTTTTCTTACCCAGAATCCCCTGCAAACCTCAATTTTTAGCTGACAAAATCACTATTTTCACACATTTTAGTGTGGGGAAGTTGTGGCATCACCGGGCTGACACAAATTTCCTACCACCCAGAGTTCCCCCGGGTCTCACGATAAAAACAGTGCCTCACTCGTGTGGGAGGCCCAAGTACCCGCAACAGGCAAGGGCCCAAAACGTATTGAGGCAACATCAAAATTGCCTATCACAAAACAACCTGGTTTTACAAGGGTGTCACCTGAGTTTTTGGCCCCGTGCTCTGCGGCCAGCTTGGGAAACTTACCAAACCCACACATTTCTGAAAACTAGACACCCTGGGGATTCCAGGGAGGTGTGGCTTGCATGGATCCCCCAATGTTTTCTTACCCAGAATCCCCTGCAAACCTCAATTTTAGCTGAACAAATCACTATTTTCACACATTTTTGTGCCAAAATGCCAAAACTGTGTAAAAAATGTTGGTTTTCTGGCAAAAGTCTGTCATTCCCTAAAAGGAAACTGGTGATTTCAGCCCCACAAACCCTTTTTTTGATACCATTCGGTCGGAAACATAGCTTCCGAAATCAGAATCGCCAAATCCGAATTGGACGGCATTGTAGTCGGCCGCTTAAGCTTTAACAGGTTCATTTTACGTTGGTCCAGTATACCGGGAAGGATTCTGTAGTGCTGGTGGCCGAATTACAGGGCTTAAATACTCTGGTGTAGGCTGAGGAGGTTCTTGTTTATGTAGGTAGTACAGCATTGCTAGATAGCTCAAGGTTTTGGGAGCGAAAAAGAAAGGGGGATGAGTGGAAGACTCACCTCAGAACAATTGACTGCTGCCTGTAGAAATAAGTGAAAGACCTGTCAATAGATGCCTATGCTCCATGCTGAATGGCATCTGAGGTGCTAAAGCTGATGGCCACCATTGCGCGCTGGGAATTCATGACCGGCATAAGCAGCAGAAAGTGGAGAGAAGGTTTGCCTTCCTCATCTTGATCCTCGCTAAACGATGCATTGCTATGCATTGGAAGGCGCCGGGAGGGCCCCCTCTAGCGGCATGGGTGGGGGCTGTCAGGAAGTGGGGCAGAGCGGAGGAAACCACACTCAGAACGGAGGAAGTCCGTGGGATGCGCAAACACCCGATCTCAATGCCCTGGGCCATGTTAATGCACACATTCACGCAGGAGACGGAGGCCGCGGCGCACCCGAGACTGATAGACTCTCTGGGGGCACCCGCAACGCCGGAGTCCATCCCGGGTAGTGCGCAGGTAGGCCGGGCTCCTGGGGTCTCGCAGAGGTTGTCCCCCCGGGCCCCACGACCAGAGCCCTCATAGGCCATTTTGGATGCTCCCGCCCCCCCCCTGCCCCCCTCCTCACCTCCGCGTGCGCGACTACCCCGGTCCTTTCCCACACGATGGTCCAGCGTATGAGCGCGCAGCTCCCAGTACTCCCGAAAGGCGACACAGTGCACCCTCCCCTTTCCCCGGTTTCTCCGCCCCCAGTTAGTTCATGGTTACTTAATGGCTGCACTTCCATAGCCCCTGCGACGCCCCTCACAGGGAGGGTAGTCCCACTGCATGGCACCCCTGCGGCAAGGCGATTATGGCGTGCTCCAGTAGGGTGCACCCAGAGGCTGGCCCGGGCACACATCTGCAGCCCCACTCAGGACAGCGACGAATGGCTTGAAGGGCCAGAAGGCTACACGATTGTATGGACTGTGCACGGGTGCACTTGAAATGTAAACCTATGTGATAATGCCGATATCGCCTGTGCCCGTGTGTTATACTATCTATAAATGCCAATAAAGAAAGTTTTCAAAAAAAAATAAAGCTGATGGCCACCACAAATAATATCTGGGACTTAAACAACCCACCTAAATATTTAAGTGTACTTCAGAAACTACATGCTCTGGAGAGTGTCACAAATGAAGGACTAGCATTAAGAAGCTGCAAAATAGAAATTCCTAAAACTCTCCACAGGAGGTGGTTCAGATTGCTCATCAAGGCCACAGTGGGCTAGCCAAAATAAAGGCCTATTTGCGGGGGAAAAGCGTTTCTGAAGCATGAACAGTCCATAGAAAAAACAGGCAAACAAATGCCTGCTGTGCTTAATCACCAGAGGTGAGTGTCGAGTTATAGTCACTATGGAAGAAGGGTGTGACATTCAAGAAATTTGGGGACTGAAATTTCCATTCGCAAAAACCAATGTACTTATATGTAGGTTCACAAAATTCTGAATCGTGGTGGGTCGCAATCAGACCTACCTCATCAATATTAATGGCATAGGTTATAAATTGCAGCTCACTATGAGTAGATGCCATCACAGGGATGGTGGCCTGCTGTGGTCATGTTTGTGACTGAGTTTTAAATAAAGTCAACTTTTTTAAAGTGTAGTCTGTTTTCCTTACAGAAAACGGGCAACATTATAAAAATGTTTTTTGTTTGTTTGTTTGTTTGTTTGAGAGTTGGTTAGAAGTTCTGAACACCATTTGAGAGAGGCCAATTTAAAAGGGTCTGTGGTCATGGTGAAAATTGGCCTTGAAAGCATTACCCACAAACTGTCGCTTCAAAAAGTCAAAAACTACTTTTGCCAGTGATGAGTTCAGCAAGGCACCAGAGAAAACCAGAAGGTGGTTACCCCGAATAGGAAAAGAGCACCAACTTATCCACAATCAGCAACCTTCTACACAACCGGGGCAATGAGAATCATTGCGTGCTAAATGAGATTCCAAACCCCAGGGACCCCAAAGGCCGTGAACAATATATTAGGCCCCAACTATTTTAGGTAGTTAAGGACATAGGGCCTGAGTCATGTGCAAATATTATGTTTTTTTGTAATTTGTTGATTTAAAAAAAAAATAGCGAAGCTCAATTTCGAAATCACAAATCCATATCGAGTAAACACTATCAGTACCAAATTATTTTTTATTCACATTTTTAATCTAACGATTTGCAATGTGTAATTTATCTCAAATTTCGGACCGGATGTCTCAAATAGAGACTGTTGCAGCGTCAGCAACTGATGACTTTGCAACTAGGAAATACAGACTGCAGCACAATTACGGCCAGGAGAGCTCACAGAAGAGGAGCACAGGAGTAAAATGCTCAAAAAAATTAAACAAGCCAGAGAGAGGAAGTTGTAAGAAAAAGGAAACCGCCTTAGCAGTGCCAGATTACGCTGAAAGAAATGTCTGGCAAGAAATCCAGTAGCAAATGTATGCTGCCCTCAAACAATGTACAATTGCCGAAATATTCAAGCATTGCAATAGTGTTAGCACTTGCACCAAAGAGAAGAGGTGGCCATTCCACATAACTACCAATAAATCTCTTGGTTGAAATGACGTAATCAGTCCTCATGCCAGAGGCAGAGTCTGGAGTCCGTTCAATTGACGTGTCTGCAGAACATGCCAACGCTACAGGTCAATCCAGTGCCACCAAGCCATATATTTCTTAATACAAGTAGTGCCGACATGGATATCGTGGTGATATGTGTATATTTTTGTTATATCATATATGTACCCTACACAGTAAATATTAAATTGGTACGTTCAATCATTGTATTTGGTATTTGCGATCTGGAATGTGGTAATGCTAGGCCCTTTTAAATGAAAAGACAAAGTAGTTCATATTTCAACAGAGGTATCACCACAACAAGATGAAGAAGAAGGAAGGTCCAACAACAGCAATTAAAAGTTATGCTGGTGTAGCCTAAAAAAGGTAAGGAGCCTGGGTAAAATTAATCAGTAAGGTTTCAAAAGCATTAGCGAATGTCATCAAGCAGTGGCGTCCCAAATGTAGCCAATTCGAGAGTGAGTGAAGGCTGTTTGTGGAGCAAGTCATGAAGGATCACTGACACAACATCAAAAGCAACATCTTACAGGCAGCTTTCACGGTTTTGGAGGATCAGTAGTCTGGCTGGACAGTGGAATAGAGTTCTGTCTTGCCACACCGTAGACTTGCAGAAACAGTCCATGGGACCTAATTCACAAAGGGCCTCTGCAGTTGTAGGAGAATTTCTGCCATCTGGGCGGAATCGCCGCAGTGAGAATTCTCATTGCAGAGATTCGGCCCGAGGGTGGAGAGTCCCAATATAACTGCGGGGCCTCCGCTATGAGTGTAGAGGCCCTTCATGAATCAGGCCCCACATTTCTAGTAGGTAGCAAATGAGTGTTCTTGAAAGCGAGGTGGCACTCTGCCTAAGGAGAAGTATTTCTAATGAGGAGGGCGATGTTGTAGGCTGAGGGGGAAAGAGATAATAGAAGTAATGTTTTCAAATAAAAAAATACAATATGGAAACATTTGTTTAATTTTTCTTCTCCATTGTAATCATGATTGTTTATATTATTTAAATCCAAGCTGTTCAATTTTTACTTTTCATGTTTGAATAAACACAATATTTTTATTAACAACGTTTAAATGTGTACATTTTTATATTCGCTAATATATATCTGAAGTGTTTTATATAGTTACCTCAGATTGTTGGTGATGTCCTTTCTGTGTGCTCTGCAGCTCTAGTTGCATTCAGGGCGAGGTTTGCATGATGGCAGGGTCGTGGTGAATAGCTTCATCGTCAGAATCATCTACTCGTTCAATTGGAAGCCCTTTCTTGGTAGCTATGTTGTACAACATAGCATAAATGCAGTGATCTTACAACAAATTACTGAAGTGCGCCCCACCCCCTACTTGCCACACATTTTTTAGGCTACTGGATCTACCTTTGAGGAGGCCAAAGGTATACACCACTACAGACGTTGTTTGGTTATACAACATCGTGCCTCTTCTCCTTCGGTAACAGTAGATGGAGTTATGAAGTTAAATCTTCAGCTGGAATTTATGCAAGTGGTTTCATTATGAGATGTCTTCATTCTGGGACACTCCTTTAAAAGGCTAAGATTTAGTCTTTCAAGTGATCTGGCAGCTTATATAAAATTTACTTTCTAAAAGCTGCATTTTCATATTAAAAATCACATGTCCTTATATAGCAGACATAAACCACAGAAACAAATGACCGGCCTGCACAAGGAACAGTTTATGAATGTACTGTAAGGAACATCTGCTTAGTATTCATCTGTAGTTTGGAATTGTAGTGAGCTTAAATATATGATATGGCGCAAGACAGTTAAAGATTTCACCTGCATGGGTCTCAGAGATGATGTAAGACATGAAACAGTTGCAAATATATGAATTCGCATTATGAGACTAAGCTACACATTCCTTCTAGGACATTTTCCTTCACTGCATTTCTTTGATTTAAAAAAATGCCTTATAATCTTAAGGAAGGTAATTAGTTTACAGGTCTAAACTAGGCAAGCATGTGAAGTTGTGGTCAAAATATAGGACACCAAGAATTGTCATCAGGTGGGTCGAGGAGAAGGGTGTTTTTCTGTGGCGACCATGATTTTAACTGCTGGTGTTGAGCAGGATGGTTTATATTTCATGTTTTGGATTTGATGTACCAGAATCAATGGCACTGTCCTCTCTGCACAACTACAGCAGTCACACGTTACAGTGCACATTTGACCTATTCAACTCTGTCAAAATCCTTTTATGATGCTTTCCTGTCCCTCAGAATCCTACCTTCAAAACCAGCGGCAGCAACAGATCACTGGCCGAACGGCAAAACTGAAAAGTCAGAAGCGGGTACAAAATGGAATGGGAAGCAGGACCTCCCAATACTATAGTAAGTCACTTAAAAATGACTCTTATCTTTGGTCTATGTCACCTCCAAAGACTGGTTGTATTCCTGGATCTGCTAGGTTAGCCCTATATCTTGTTTAATCTAGCGAGTGAGTTTCACAGCTACCTGGCAGAGGTTGTTGGCAAGTCTTGTTTCATTTGGTCAATGTGTAGGGTGATGAGTCACATTGCAGAAATAGTTGCAGATTTCTAGAGTCTTCTATGTCCGCTAGGGAATGCAGAAGGGGCCTACACAGTTTGTGCATTACTATGCTGTTTCGGAATGGAACTTGTAGGCCCCATCTGATGGAATAGCTTCTGCAGGACCTGTGTACCCTGTAGAATAGCACATCACTAAAGCCTGGGCACATACAATCAGTGTCACCAGAAAGGCAGACCTGCTGCCTTTGTGCTTATAGTGCAAGAAATAGCTCTGCTATCTGTAGCCTGAACTAGATCAGTGAAAAGTGATTGAGGGCTCTCAGCGTATACCTGAGCCAATAAGAAGCATGAGTCAAAAAAGGATAATTTTGCTGAGTATGTAAGAGCATATACAACCTTTCTTTGCTTGTTGAGGAGTCTGACTTCTATCTAATGTAAGACTAAAGTGCAGACTATGTAGTCCGCCTGTAGCATCAATTAAACCCATTAGCTTCCAGAAAGTCTTGCAGCACTTCAATGTAGCCAGGGACATAATGAGATAAACACCCTTGAGAAACGATTTAATGTGATTCTGTTAAAGTAGTGCCTCAAAGGAGGTGAAAAATGAAAGGTTTTAAAGTAGACTTTTATAATCTCTGCATTCCTTATGGCATCAGGTTTGCTTAGTTTCGAGAGGTCCCAAATCCAAATGCAGTCCTTCTCACTCTGGTCCTCCTCCATTTTACTCTTTCCTTATTCTTCCATTCATCACAACCTCCAGCTTCACCTCGTGTTTCTGCCTTCATGTTATCAAAATTCCCCAACCCCAAAAAGCTGTCATGAACGGTATTTTGTACCCCACATACATCCCCTGCCTAACGCAAGCACAGACTGAGGGGAATCCATTGAAAAGTATGTGGTCAGAAACGCAGTAGACCGGTCAGGTTCATCAACATATCTAGACAAATGTTAACCATTATATGTTATAATAGCATACTTCTTTAATATGCTTTAGTCTTGTGAACAACTTGCTGACTCCGGCACACATTATAAAGAGAGTAGCTAACTTCCAGCCGCCCCACATAAGAACCGCAACATGAGATACATGAACACAAAAAATGTGCACAAGATCACGCAGTTTTGTCAAATGGCGAAATCAGGTTTGAAACATAGGACTCCGTATGCTGAAGTCTCTATTTACTACCTTATTGCATCTGTTGCTTGTTACACTTGCCTCAACGTTCAATTAAAAGTATGTGTCCTGAATATCGAGTAGGGAATATTGTTATACCTTAATATGCCAAAGTATTAAGGATACAAATTTCAACAGGTAGGTATGTATAGGTTTGCAGTACCTAACTCCACATATATGTACTTTGACAATATGTATATCTTTAAGGTATGTGAATGTGTAATGAATAATTGTGAATCTATACTTCCCTATATGCACTTACTAGTCTGTATTTTGGTGACAATAGGTTTGCTTCATTATTAAAGTATCACAGCATTCCTGTATTTGATATTTCAGATTACTCCACAAGGGCCGCAGGCAAATGTTGAGGTGGAACGCTTCATGCGGACCCTCGACCGGGTGTTTAGGATTTGGGGAGGAGAAGGGAGAAGACGCTAAGGCATGCCTCCACCAGTTCCTGAACGCATACCGCCTGCCCTCACACAGTACCACCCGCTGTGCCCCGTCCCACCTGATGTTTCGATGTGCCCTGCGGGACAATATATCTACAGATCCAACCTGGCGCCCAGCAAAAGTGGATGGTGAGGCCAAGCCGAGAAAGAAGCCACCAACAGAAAAGCAAGTCTAGCTTGAAGATCCCAGCCCCCCTCGGTCGTGGGCGACTATGCTGTCATCAAGAACAGGCACCCGGGGTGGAAGTTCCGGACGCCTTAAGAACCCGAAGTGTGGGAGATCATCACCACACATGGGACCATGGCCTCTGCCAGACTGGATGCGCAATTGGTGACCAGGAAAGTGTCCTGGTTCAAAAAGGTGATCGGACCCCCATCTGGCCAGGAGCAGGACACCGATCCAGAGAGGGAGGAGGACACTGCCGTAGACCCTACGCCTTCTCCCGTGGCCGGCAGAGGACATCTCACGCCAACGAGAACAGACTGAGAGGTGTCGACTGAAGTTTCGCCACGCGCAACCAGCGGAAGTGCATCCCTCTCAAACAGCCCTCCTGGAGCAGGACCTAGTTCCAACTCCCGGAGCCAGACGTATGATCTCCGGACTAATCCTGCCCCCAGCCAACTACTCCGAGACTTTGTATGTTTCATGCCTCAGGAGTGATGGCTGCAACTGAAGAAAAGGAGGGAAGTAGTGAGTGAGCCACCCGGCCCTCACAGGACAATGTTGCACATTGTATCAATCCTCCAAGCGGGCTCGCCCAGATAAGAGAAATAAAGAGGCGGATGACCGCACGTGGTCTTTGCCCATACCCACTAGTACTGTGTGTGTGTCTCTTCATATAGGGAACTAGGTAGGCCTCACCACATGCGTGACCAGGTATCATCCTCCTGACCTGGCACTCTTCAGTCTCTGTGTGGTGCTGGACTTACTGTGTGTTATTTTAGTAATATTTTGCACAAAGTAGTAAGCTTACTCAAAAAAGTAAGTTACCTTTGTAAATCAGGCGCTGAGTGTCTAGACAAAAGAGAAAAAGCCTACCATCGAAACCTATGAACCAGTGGGTTGGCGCATGAGGAACTGAATGAATATAGATTTCTAAAGCGCTGCAGCCGCCCGATGGGTTCCTCGTACTGTAAAAAAAAGAAAACACAAAACTAGAATGAGATAGCAGGTGCCGGAAACGGACTTCAGAGATGAACTGCTCTGAGAAAAGCCAAGATTAAAGGCTTTTCCAGAAGAGAAGATGATTTTGAACTTCATGCTTTTGTAAAGGAAGACAATTGCAGAGTTTATCAGATCGAAAAAAGGACCTTTTTCCAATTCTGGAGCATCTGACATTAAGCGGGGACCAGTAAAGAAGGAGCAGCAGAGCAAAGCAGCCAGGCTGGTTGGTAATGAGTGAGTTTATTACGCAATTAAACTGGACCAGTTTTGTAAAAGGACCTGTAAGTGAAACATGGTCTTAAACAAAATGCACAAGCAGTCAGTGCTAGTCACTCAGATGAGATGTGACTGATGCATGGCTACGTAAATTGAGAATTTTAGACTAACTGCAACCACTGGGTAAGATACTGGGGAGGCTCTCCAATATAAATGTGTTCAGTAGACGATTCTGGATGAAATGAGCTTTATTAGCCCCTGAAATTTGTTTTTCGTTTCTGTCACCACTCAAGTTTTCTCACTATTTTTATGCACTTTGCGGAACACACAAAAGGGTTCCTTCCTCCTATTTAGTTTCATGTCTTACCACAATCAGGTAAGACCCACACATAATGTTAGTCTGCTTTTTAGGTCGATCCTAGCGCAGCGCGCATGCGCTGCTCTGCAAGGCTGCTTGTAACTGCTCTGTGTGGGTCTGACTCCCCCCACGCATTGGGTTGGCTTTTGTGTGTGTCTTTCAATAATGAAAGCACGCAGATGGCTAAAGGCAGGTGCATGTCCCACCTCTTTTCTAATGTTCACTCCCACGATGTTTTGCCTGCGGGAGCAAGCAGCGGTGCGCAGGATGGCAGCTGCATTCCTCGTGGCTCAGGTTACTATACTTGTTTTTGTTCGTTGTAGTTAACGCGCGATGTGACGCTCGGAGGAAGCTGTGAAAAGCTGTTGCCGATAAGCTATCTCTGCTTGAGGATCAGCTTGTTTAAAATGTAGTTTTGCAAATTTCTTTTTTTTGCGTAGGCTTTTCTTCCACATGTGCATGCTACCCTTTGAAGGTGGCACTTTCACTGATTACTTTTTCTTGTCTGTTGCAGAAGTTCCCCCCGACCCCCCCCAAAAAGGTCTGAAATGCCTCTTGGTGCTATCATTAATATGTTTCCCAGGCTCTGCATGGGGCTTGGATAAAGTCCGAGTGGACTTCCAAGCTGCTGTTGCTCTGTAAGGTCTCCGAGCCGCCTCAGTCTTCAGACCTCCAACCGCAGCACTAGCATCACCCTCAGTATGCAGCGGATTTGTGGCGCCATGCTCCACTGTCATCGTCGCTTTACGGGATCCTCACACGCTTCTTAGCTAGTCATAAGACTTTTAGTATTGAAGCCAAAGTGTCTGCAGAATATCATGCCTTCCCAGAGGCTCTAGTGACCTAAAAAGTTCACTTTCATAGTGTTATGAAATAGTCTATAGCGCTAAAAGGGGATGGGGTGGAAATCATTGCTTGGTGCTAAATTTTAGAACTGTCTAAGTAACCTGTTCTTTTTTCCTGCTGTGTCCGTCATGAAAGCCAAGCCTGTCTGGAGTTTGCCTGTAGTAGTGCTGTGCTATATTGCCCTATTTTAAGCCAACATTGTCCCCATTTTCAGTGTTAACTTTTGGACTAGTTAAAGACTTATGTTAAAATCATTAAATGTATTTACGTGGGGACGGTGCGCGCATGTACACTGTCAATTGTAATGTCTAGATTCACAGCGTTTGCCTTGGAAAACACAACAAATAAGACAGACCTGTGTGTAAATATATGCAAATATGTTTGAATACAATATATATATATATATATATTTTAGCACTTCCTTCAGTTGAAGTGGTTGTTGAGTATGTGAGTCAATGACTTTAATGCCTCTAACAGTCCATTCAACTCCTTTTCCACTTAACCACCCGACTGCCTCGCAGTATATGACTTGGTAGGTACCAGCTGTCAGAAGGTGTATGCTGTTTTTTCTGCTTTCTTTTTCACTACGCTTTCAAAAGCATGCTATTCAACATGGCCAAAAAGAATTGCTAAAGCCACTGGGTCACAAAGGCAACTCCTATTGGCTTTGGCAATGCTTGTTTGATTGTGTTGTTACTGTTTTAATGGTGAAAGATCTGCTCTGCTTGCAGGCGTGCTCCCTGCCCGTGCGAGGGTGGGACAGGAAGCAATTTAAGCCAGCGGACTTTTCAGCGGTCTGTTTTTGTTCCATGAGCCCGACAGAGTGCGCTCAACATGTGCATCCTGTCAGGAAGGTTGCACTCTGATTTCAGGTATTGAAGTCTTGTGTGGGCATAATTAGATTACCAAACCCGATGAGAGGACTGATATTGGGAGGGGAAGGGGGACCCTATGATAATACGCGGGGGACAACTCCACTGAACTTTACTTGCACTGTTTGATCATTTGATGTGCCCACAGGGCGGATTTTCCTACGCTGATGCCACCTTGAAAATCCAATAAAAATCTGTTTACAAAAAATAATTCGATTACCAAGCAACCATATCAAAACAGTAATGTCCCTGCTGTAACGGAACGCTCACTGTTTACAATGGAGAGGAAGAGGCTGCAGAAGCAACTAGGGGCGGGCAGAACTCCCAGAGTTTCACTCTGGAATTTCGTGGTGTTGCACGAACAAAAGTCAGTGAAATTCCACAGAGTTTTGCCAACCCTTCCTCCACATGCATTGTCGTCTTTAGCTTGTCTAGGGTTCATTGTCTGCTTTCTTTCACAAGAGCCCCCTTGTCCAATATATTAGGTCACTTTGTCCTATTTTTAAATAATTGGTGTTGCGTCCCTAGTGTTAGCACAGATTTAAACAATTTTGAAGCACAATAGACTGCTGTGTGCTCGGCGCGGTGCCGCCAAGGCTCACTGGACAGACGAGAAACAACCTTCTCCATGCTAAGTCAATTTGACGAGATAAGGGCCCACAGGGAGTTTTCTTTTTTCTTATTCCGAATTAGGAAGCCTCACGTTTTGTATTGACTCGAGCTTGTTTGTAATGCTGCTTTAATTCCGGTTCCTGACTTTACATTAACCACAAGGATTAAGCCTCAAGCGAACGCGGACTGCTGGCAGAATCACTGAAAATGAATGGGTGACCAACTTTGTGCAGCCCGCACCTCCCTGCTTGTCAGCACATAGCGGACCCACATGTCCCGACTCCTGAAGCCTTTCTGCATCATCCCGTAAGTTGCCATAACACAACACTGTGTGCACAAAGAGGGATGGGCTGGTTGCAAACAGGAGAGGGCTCCTGGCAGAATTGCCTTGGTCGGGCCTTGCCTGTTTTTTGTGTGTGAGGGGAAGTTCCAGTTACTAATTTGCTTCTGCACTACACACCCGGGAATCTGTCCATCAACCGAGCCACGTTATACAAGATTCTTCAAACAGTCTTGCCTGTTCATTTTCTCTACACAAATAAATGTTGCTGATTTACTTACGCAAAAAGAACGATTGATGGACAGAATGCTGAAACAATGTGAAACATTCACCCCCAGTACAGAGATCTGGGCCTAGATCCATCGTTGTTTTTGCTCCCCATGCCATTCCAGGTTTGACACAGCCATATGCAAATCAGTCTTGACCTTGATCCCCCTTGGAATAGTCCAGCCTGAACTGCCAGGCCAGGTCCTCCCAGGACTGGAAATAAGCATCCTGGGACCCGTTTCAGGGTATCACCCCTTATCAGCCAGGCTAGCTTGACTCCAGTGGCATGGTGAGCACGGGACCCACGTCTGGGCAAACCCTTACCGCTTAGGGTGACAAATGCACGAAGAACGCTTGATGGATAGAATGCTGAAACAATGTCAAACATTCACCCCAAGTACAGAGATCTGGGCCTAGATCCATAGTTTGTTTGCTCCCTATGCCATTCCGGTTCTGACACAGCCATATGCAAATCAGTCTTGACCCTGCTCCCACTGGGAACAGTCCAACCCGAAATGCCAGGCCAGGTCCTCCCTGGAATGGAAACAAGCATTCTAGGACCGGTTTCAGGGTATCGCCCCTCATCAGCCAGGCTAGCTTGACGTCAGTGGCATGGTGAGCACGGAACCCACGTCTAGGCATACCCTTCCCGCTTAGGAGACAAATGCACAAAGAATGCTTGATGGATAGAATGCTGAAATAATGCCAAACATTCACCCCCGGTACAGAGATCTGGTCCTAAATCTATTGTTTTTTTGCACACCATACCATTCCAGTTTTGACACAGCCATATGCAAATTAGTCTTGCCCCTGCTGCCATTGGGAACGGTCCAGCCCAAACTGCTAGGCCAGATCCTGTCTGGACTGCAACCAAGCATCCTGGGACCGGCTCAATAGCATTGACCGTCTGCCAGATGTTGTTTCCGGTCTCTCAATGTCGAATAAAGCAACTTTGATAAGATGAAATAAGCATGGGCCATAACCCTGCTAAACGATGTGCCAGGATCTTCATAAACATTTTGACTATTTACCCCTTAACTGCTGGGCCTTTTGCCTCCCACCCCTCCAGTGCTGAGCCCTTTTTTTTTTTTACTATTTGGGGTAGTTCGGACTTAGGGCTTCATAACTTTGTTTCCACATAAGGTGTCCATGGCAAATTTGCGTCCTTATTTCCCAACATCCTGGGGATTCTAAAGGTACCCAGAGTTTGTGGATTACCCTGAAGGGTACCGAGAAAATAGGCAAAATATAGCAAACATTTGAGGGTTTTTTTAAAGTAAGGAAAAAGTGCTCCAGATAAAAGTGTCTGTTTTTCCCCCTAAAAATGGAATCCACAAACGGTTTACTGTACTAAAGTCGCCATCTACTTAGCTTTCAGGAACATGCAGAACCTAATCAGAAAACCTAATTTTGTACCACAGTTTTTGCATATTCCTAAGAGGTAGCCTATTTTCCCTATTTCTAGTGCTCTCAACCTACTTCCAGTTTGACATGGAAACCAGTGTAAATCCCATAAGTGATCCAGGACAGCTATAGATTTCTGAAAAGTAGACAAAATTCCTAATTCAGCAAGGGGGATCATATGTGTAGATCCCCTGAAGGTTTTCCCAAGGAAAATAACTATTGAACTAAAGAAATATTGAAAATGAGTAGGAAAAAATGGGCATTTGTGACAACTTTTTGTCACAATGGCTGATTTTTTTCAAAGCAATATACCATTAGGTCAGCTAGACCCTTCTGCTTGCGGGGATATATAGGGTTTGTAGGCTGTCCAAGAACCCAAGGTACCCAAAGCCAACAACTGAGCTGCACCGTACAATGGTTTTTCACTGAGTAAAGAGTATAAACCAATTTATATAGCGAAATAGACAAGAGTAGAAAACCTCCCCCACCCGCACAGAATAAGCCTAGTACCTTGGTTTCATCCTGGACAGCCAACTCGCCATAAAGAGCCAGATCAATGCAGTCTCCTCTGCTTGTTTCCTCACCCTCCGTATGGTCGGTAAGATCTTCAAATTACTCCAGATGTACCGTCACGCAAGCCCTTGCCACCAGCCACTTGGACTATGGAAATGCCTTTTACTCCGTAATTACATCACACCTCATGAAGAGACTTCAGACCATCCAGAACTCAGCAGCCAGACTCATCCTCGACCTCCCCAGAAGGACTCCTCTGACCCCCACCCAAAAAAACTCCACTGGCTCTCGGCACACAAGATAAGCCAATTCAACATTCTAGCGCACGCCTCCAAAGCCCTTCGCAACCAAGGGCCAGCATACCTCAACCACCCCCTGAGCTTCCACAGACCCTCGAGACTCCTGCGCTCCGCCTTCCTCTCCCTCGCCCACACCCCCCACATCTGCCGATTCCTTCTCCTTCCTTCCCCATCCACCTGAGGACCTCTCCCTCCCTCTAGAAATTCAGAAGGGGACTCAAGACTAAGCTCTTCAACTGAAGCCCCCAAGCTGCCTGGAACTAGCACGTGAATACCCTCACATGTGATTAGCGGGCGCTACAAATACGGATTGATTTATTGACCGGGCCAGCACAAATTTCCTACCACCCAGCGTTCCCCCAGGTCTCACGATAAAATTGCTACCTCACTTGTGTGGGTGGGTCAGGTGCCGTGACAGGGAAGGGCCCAAAATGTATTGAAGACATCAAAATTATGTATCACAAAATAACCTGTTTTTGCAACAGGGGACCTGAAATCTTTGGTCCTGGGTTCAGCGGCCATCTAGGGATACCTACCAAACCTAGATATTTCTGAAAAGTAGACACCCAGAGGAATCCACGGAGCTAGGGCTTGCGTGGATCCCCTAACGTTTTTTTACCCAGAATCCCCTACAAACCTTAAATGTAGCTAAATAGTCAAATTTTCCTCACATTTCTGTGTGGGATCACCAAGCTGGTACAAATTCCCTACCACCCAGTGTTTCCCTAGGTCTTGGGACGAGCGCTGATGCGGGCGCACTCCCATGATGTGAGGAGTGCGGGGCCTGAGGCTGGGGTGTTCTGTGAGCCCTCCTGGGGAGGCTAGAAGGAGCGCCTTCCCCCAAAGAGCCCCCTATACAGACCCTCCAGCATTTCACGATTTCGCGACTCACGAAAAAATTGCGAAATCGGCTGATTAGCGCAATGGCCGCGATATTTGCCATTGTGGCCGCAAAAAAGGGTCTCACAGAAGAAAGGAAAACATGATTTGCATCTTATTGGTTGCACGCGTGCACACGTCACTGCGTGCCGCTGTGCAGCAGTAAAATAGCTGCTTCCTAATGGGCTCAAGTCCATTGCTAACTTTTACATGTGTTCTCTGCCTTCAAGGAAATGGTAAGGTTAGTGTGAGTGTGGTTGGAGGGGTACAGTTTCACAGGCTTGTGCGCGCCTGCTGAGCATAGTTGGACTCGTTTTTATTGACTGTTTTTTCTTTTTGAACGCCGAGCTAGGGCTCCCGGAAAGGGGGTGTACAGCCGTGACTTTTATAATCTCGGCCTTAAGCAGCATGGGCAATGTGACCGAAGGGGAAGTTAAAAATATATCTGGAGTAAGCGTAGCGTAGAAGATAGTATATTAAAGGAACAGTTGCGGTCGTCTGAAATTTAAAGTCGATCATCTTTACAGTGTTTCATTTTGTTTAGCATGACTGAGGATGCCATTTGAGCTTGAGCTAATTAAAAAAAATAAAAGTCAGGCTTTCTTTCCTTTTGCAAAGCCCTTAGAACTCATCTCTTTAACCTATGAGCCTTTCGGTTATTAGATGCCTGCCCTGCTCATTCCCCTGTTTCCTCTTTATAAACTTAATTTTCATTTCTAATATATACTTCATGCTAGTTCAGCTTAGTTTGCAGCTGCGTGTGCCTGTCATTTACGATCCACTAGAAGTTATGTGACATTTACTCTTTGCATAGGATGTGACACTGTGCTATACCATATCAGCAATATGTGGCAGACTGTCATCAATGCAGATGTTGACAATTAGGTGAAGGTGCAGAGCTACCCTCCAACAGTGCTGCTGGACTGGCAAGGAGGTCTGAAGCACGTGCTGACTACTGGACGTGCAAGGCACCCTCAGCAAGTGCTTTAAACCCATAAATTATTTTTAAACACAGCCCCCTCTGCCCAAGTGAGCCTGCACCAGTTGCATCACCCTAAAGACAGCCCTGACCATATCCACTAATCCTGCAGCGGTTGATAAAATGAGTAATGATCACTTCCAGAACCAGCAGTGCTTACTTAATTTGTTATGGATTAAGTGCAGGGCCCAACGTTTTTCTTATAAGCCCAATGTCAAATGTCAGAGTTACGAGCACCCCGTCTGTGTAGTCTAGATTCCACCTCATGCCTCTTTCATCCACAATGATACACTCCATGCCCCTTATCTCTCTCTTGCAATTTCTTTTTCATACTGCTTTCTCCCTTTTTTATTTTTTAATGTTTTTCCAACTTTCTCTTCACTCTTCTTTCCACTTTTTAATGCCTTTCCATCTCTTGTTCAGTGTTGTCTGATATTGGAAGTTTCGGTCCCCACAAATGAGTGCCAGTTGGCCCCACCTGCTACCACAAGCTCACATTAAGCACAAAGAACACCTTTTTCGCCTGCATGTGTTTGGTCCTGGGCCAATTAAGACCATCTAAGGTACAATGAAAGGAATGTTAGCACAATTTTTGGATGTGCGATTTCGTTTTCACTGTGCAAGGATGAATTGTGAGCTGCTTGTAGAGTCAGGTGGCCCCTCTTGGACTCTGCTCTTTATTTGGGGAAGCGTGGGACTAGGGGCTGCAAGAGAGGAGGTGAACCCTGCTGTTTGGAAGGACTGGTGCCTAAAGGACAACACAAACTGTTATGAGACCCCACGACATTTGTGACCCCATTGACTAGTCTAGTTTTTAGCCAACAGCAATTTGCACGCGATTAATTGGAGGTGCACACGTCTAATGGGAATATGAAACTACATGTCCCAGAATGCAAAGAGCAATTGACTAGATATACAGCAGGACTGTATGATGGTGTGACATACAGAAATGAGCCTCTTAACATTTTTGCTGCATCTTTTCCATCTGCTTGACTACCTATTGAACTTGAACGGTGTCTTGACAGGCCCATTTACTTCCTACATAGGCCACAGGTTTCTGCCCCTTCAAATATTATGTTGTGTAGTTGTAAATACTGGACCTGCCATCTACAATGGATGTGAGCAGGGAATGATGCATTCTGGCGCGTGGCAGCAAACACCGGTGCATGTGCCGGATTTTCACTTTAGAATGCAACGCAGAGGGATGGTGGCATGTGCGCGAAACCAGTTACAACCGAGTTCCAGTCTCGATAAAACGAATAAACCTGTTTTTTAAAACTCTGAACGTTTCAGACATTTGATCTTTGAACTACATACTATGAACTACATACTATGTTTATAAGACATGATACCTATTTTCAGCTAAACATACCTGAAGCTGAAAACTCAAGTCGCATAAGGTAAAAAATTGTAACGTGAAATAGTACCTCAATCCAGATTTTTTCTAAATTGTACTTCATGATGGTGGCACTAGAGACTTGGTATAACATGTAAGCAAGACAAAGTGGGCATTTTCGTATTGTTTTATATACTCAGTACTTTATTCAGTTTTGATTAATTGGGTTTTTCTGAAAAGTAATAGGCATGATTTGAAAAATCTGTAATGAGAACGTAGGAAAAGTTGTTAGTAAACAGCCCCAATGACAGCTGCATCTTCCTGGCATAGTTGATCTCAACCAATCCATGGCAGTACACCTTCCCCAACTACCATCCTGCGCCCTATGGTGCCTGATGAAGAGGTTTCATGCCTCGTGGGTTCAGGAGGCAGAGTTGCCCCGGCATGGGTGCGTACATGGGCGCTAAAACATTCCAGGGAGAAATAGGGCCCCCTCACACCAGGTTAGTATTAGAGCTGTGCTTCCGTAGAGTTGCAGGCATTTTAAACATACCTATTTCAAAGTGGAATGCTGTGCTAAAACAGTTTCTATTGATTTAAGAGTGAAAAAGAATGATTGCGAGTAAAATAAAGTGCCGCAATAATGTCGCTAACTTTCCATTTTTGTCCGCTAAATTTCCATTTTTGTGCCGCTAAATTTGCAAATCTATGCTGCAATAATCTGGGGGGTCTGCCTATACTCCGGAGCGGTTCAGCTCCGGGAAGGGGTGTTGAAGCTCTGCTCCCTCTGAGGTAGCCCAAAACCCACTGAATCCTACCGAAAGGTGCCCAGTGTAATAGATTACAACGTCCCCTCCTGCCACTGACCTATACTGCCACCCTGAGCCCTTGGGGACATTGTGGAATCCTTCCGGGTAGGCTGGTAGCTGGTCCTACCACCTGCTTGCTTATTTTTTTTCCAAAACCCTTTTTATTGAGTCCCCTGCGTGCTTTTTTTTTCCAAAACTCTTTTTATTGAGTCACCTGCTTGCTTATTTATGTGCCAAAATGGGCCGCTACTTGAGCAAGAGCTGAGGACACCGACTCCTTCTGAGGTAACCCAAAATTTACCAAAACCTACCTGCAGGTGCCCAAACAACCGACCGTAATCGCTCCCTCCTGCCTCTGTTTTATACTTACATTCTTGAGCCCACTGAGGATTGTGCGGAATCCTGCTGGGTGTAGCACCTACCCTTGGCTGGCCCCTATCTGAACCGGGATAGGCTGCTGCTGGAGCAGGTGCTGAGGACACCGGCATCGTGAGGGTAGCCCAAATCCCACCAAAACTACCATGTAGCCAGTACAAATCCTACCGAGACCACTATGAGCCCAGCAATTCGGACACTAACGCTCCTTGTCTGCATTTGCCGACCATATGCCCCAGAATGATTAACTAATAAAGAACCAGCAGACTCCCTAAAGGCCGGATGGAATCAAAAGTGCACATACACCAAACTCCTTGGCTAGGGGTTAGAGGCTAGGCGTGCCGCCAAGAAGTTGGATCTGGCTGGGCTACTTTTTGGCTTTACCTCGTCATGCATACACTGTGTTTTAGTCATTTTGTTTCGTTTCGGTAAGCTTTATTCGGTTTGAGAACAACCCTAAAAGCAAAATTACACACGAAATTCACGAACAGCATAAAATACATTCACGTAACGATTCACTGCATAACATTCATATTGATTCAATAAAGTTAGTTAGGAATTATAATACTTTTCCTAGCATGAATTGATTTTAAAATCAATGTAGCAAGATAGAAACATATCCCGGGATCATTTAACGAAGATAAAAAAATCATAGCAGCTTTGGTAGTTCTCACATTATATTTCTTAAACAGTGGTTTTAAATAAATACATCTAAAACATAGATAAAAATCACAGATAAGGAGAAAGTGCAAAGTGCTTTGTTTAGAATGGGCTTCACATTGGCATGGGGTTAGAGGGCGTTTTTTCATTTCAGGAAAGGCCACTAAGTGATGCACGATTCCAAAATGCAGCCTTGTTAAAACAAAGCGATGGGTAGGTTTCGTAATTAAAGATAGGTAGCGTTGAAAGCCGCCCCTATTTGTAATGGTTTCATAAAACATATACGTTGTTCACATTCGGATCTCATCTCTATAGGCCAAAAATGTATCCTTTAGCTCTTGCTTAGGCATGTCTATCAGGAGTGCTGGTTTATCCATGATCTTAACCTTGAACAAGGCATGGGTGACATCTGAAATATATTTACTTCAGATAGGCTGTTGTCTAAAAGCAGGCAATCCATAACTATTGTTTGGGTAAATTTAGTCTCAAGCTTTGCCCAAATAAAAGCATATGGGGTCGCAGGGCTATCAAGTCCGATAGATATCTTAGGCCTACTTCTTGGTGTGCTATCTCTAATGACGCGCACTGTGGCAGACATAGGAGGCGTTTCAAAAATAATTTTCCTCAATTTGCAACTGCTGGCTATTGTTATGCCCCCACACAGCTGGTGGTCCAAGCATCAGTGCTGTCCAGGCTGGACTATGCCAGCTCCCTACTGGCGGGGATAAACCAGTCAGAATCTCTGCGGCTCCAGCGGGTTCAAAACGCTGCGGCCCGACTGGTGACAGGTCTGCCTAGGCGATGCTCGGTGTCCAATACTCTGCGCTCTCTCCACTGGCTCCCTGTGCAGCAGAGGATTAGATTTAAGGTTCTCTGCTTTGCATTTAAAATCCTAAAGGGTACTCCCCCACAAATCTTGGAGAAATTGCTGATCCCCTATGTCCCCTCTCGCACTCTTAGATCGCTAGGCCAGAACTTAGCATTGGTCCCGCGTTTTAGGTTGAGCAGAATTGGTGGCCGCTCCTTTCGAGTCCTGGCAGCGAGTTGGTGGAATTCTCTTCCTCCACAAATCCGGGCCATCGATGAGCTCCTTCAGTTTAGACGGGCTATCAAGACCTTTTTATTTGTTTAGCTTATCTGTTGTGTCTCGTCTCCTTTTGTCCGCTTTTAGTGCTGTGTTGTGTTCACCTTCTCAAAGCGCCAGGACGCCCCTTTGCTGGGGCAGCTGTGCGCGGTACAAATAAAAATAACATAACATAACACACCAGCACCGTAAAAGGCAACAGACACGCATCTAGCTTTGTAGATGTCTATCATGTCCTTGATACGGCGATCTCCTAATTTAGATGCAAAACGAAAAACCCTGTGTGTGTTCTATAGCATTTTAGAGCGGACATTGGTTATTTCCTGGGACCAATTGCCTTTGCCTGAAAATATTATTCCTAAATAGCAGAAATTGTCGACTGCTTCCACTTTTGTAGTATCTTCCCAAAAAATGTTTTTAGGCTTTGGCCCGCACATCAAAGTAAAAGTTTTTGCCTTATTATTTAATAGTTTCCTGCTGGCAATAAAAGTTCCAAACTTGTCAATTAGCTGCTGTAAACCAACTGGGGTTCTAGACAAGAGCAGGGCATTGTCTGCATAAAGCAGAACTGGTATAGCATGGCCTGCGGCTTGGGGTGCATCTGCCTGCACTGACTTAAGCACTGTATCAACCTCATTTATAAATAAGGTAAAAAGTAATGGGGATAAAACGCAGCCTTGCCGGATACCTCGTTTCACCTTAAAGCTAGAGGTGCACTCACCATACTGGCCATACCGGACTCTAGAAGATAATCTTTCATACAGCCTTGCGAGGAAATAAATAATAGGTTCTGGGGCCCTGAGATTTAACAAACTGGCCAAAGTATTGCGTGATCAGCGAGATCAAACGCACTACTGAGATCAGCGAAACATAAAAACAAGCTCCCCTTCTTTGCACACGTGTATTTACCTATTAAAAGTTCCAAGTTGACACATTGCTCTATCGTTCCTAGCCCGTGTCTAAACCCATATTGTGCCAGTGATAAAATCTCATTCTCAACAACGCACTCTTCCAGTCTAGCTAATAAAATTGTACTCATTACTATAACCGATGAGTCTAAAAGAGATACGGGGCGATAATGTTTAGCATCCGATTTATTCCCTTTTTAGGTCTTGTGACGTAAGCAGTGCATGCGCTGCTCGTCCTACGAGGGCTTCTTGGAATCGATACGATTCCAGAAGCCGTGTCCCAGCTCCGCCCGTGTTTTGCATTGGTGCGCGTCGTTTTGCGTTACCAATTATGCAAAACCGGGTGTTCTGATTGTCCAGGAGGGTTTTTAGTCCCTCCTGGTTACCACCCTGTCTCCTTTTGGCCCCGCCCACCAGGATTGCATCTTTTACTAGCGGCGGGACACAGTGGCTCCTAAATAGCCGCTACGCACTTTTTTTGTTATCACTCGGCTTTGCCAAAGGCAGCCGCGTGTTTATTTTTGCATTATAATTGCATAGCGCTTTCACTTAAAGTGAAAGCGCGAGGCAATTATAAACAAGCGGCTGCCTTTGCCAAAGCTGAGAGCTTGTTGTGAACGCACCTACTCTGCATTTATGTCCCAGACAGGGCGGGATGCGGGTGGGATCTGTAGTGATGGTGATGGTGGCTTGTACAGTATGGACTCCGCACAACCTGCCCACGCTGCGTGTACTCGCATATCCCAATCCAACTTTCCCTGCCCTCTAAAACAGGCCACCAAGGACACGGGAGTGCCCAGGGGCAGAGAATATAAGCGAGGGGTAGCCATGAATGTCTGGGGAATAAGCTGGGTGGAAGGACCCTGTGGGTTGAGACACTACCTGCGGAAATGTAGGGCACGGGCAAGAACCATAAGAGGAACGTCTCCGTCTTTTACCCGAGGGGTCGTTGAAATGAGCGCCCTGTTATTAGGATAAAATCGAAAGTACGCGAATGTCTAAAACGGTTCAAACTCGTAGACACACTCCAGGGGAACACTTGTTCTAGTGTGTACCGTGTGCACAGCAAGCCACTACCTGCGATTTATAGTCAAAAACAAAGCAACGCTGCAACATCACAACTCAGGACAATGCGCTTTTCATCTCGGCCCGGCCTTTTTTTAAAGTTTCCAGCTGTAATATTTTCTGCGCACACGCCATGAATTTCTCGGCTCCACGGCGGTTGAAGCTTTGTGCTGAATTAGAAACTTTTTTTTAGTTACCTTTTTCAAGAACACAAATGTGGTGTTTTTCCAAATCTTTCTACATTTATCACTGTGAATTGTCATGTGTACAATTACACACAAGATGCATACATGATGTGAGGTCCGGTTTGTGTGTTTGCTCTGGCAAGTATCTGGGATTTTTAAATATAGGGTTGTAAAATTACATAACACGCTGCGTTTATGCAAACTGAACTGGCCTTCAAATACTGTGTAAAATATACGCCCAGTGAGTCAGCCTTTCTCCTCTAAATGTGAAAGCCTCGGGGTTCACTGCAGCCAATTGATTCTGGACCATTTTTAAATAAACCGCACATTGAGATAGGAAACCGTTTTTTAGGTAAACCCACACAAACGCACGGACACGCACACAACGGTGCAAACGCGCGCACAGACACATACAGAGAAAGACACTCGCACGCATATAGACACGCGCACACAATAGCACGCACTCACATAAACGCAGGCACATGCGAGCACACACACACGAACATACATGTCGTTTTGCAAAGACATTCCCACAGAAGATGATAAACACCCACAGGCATCCATTGACACGGAAACAGTAACAAACACACATGCACCCACAGATTCACACAAACACTTCAACAAACAGATGTCAATACAACCATTTTCTAACAAAGACTGACTGAGACACACAGACCTTCCCAGAAGAAATGCACGTGAAAACGGACAGGCACGCACAAGGGCACAACACACAGACACACTGTCAGGCACATAGGCTCAAGCACACACGTACACATGCACACATGCCCAGCTGCCTCACCCCCGACTCCAGGAACAACTTATCCCTGGCAGTCATGTTTCCGACCCATCATCTTGTTACCAGGAAGTGCATTTCTATATACAGCACATCCTGAAAGGCCCCTGTGACATGATGCAGGTGGCGTCACTGTTAGCATGTGTGGGTGTGTCTCAATGTCCCACCACTCATGCCTCCAGGGTCACCAGGTCATGTGTTACCCACCTGTATGCCACTGCTCTTATGTAATTAATGCCCAGCTCTGCTGGTACAAGGCTTCTGGACAATATACACAACCAGAAACAAGGCACACAGCACACCCCAGACAGCTCTAGGCCAAACTGTGACATTGTGAACACACAGCTCTAACCCTCTAATTTCAAAGTGATGCAGACCAGCACCACATATCTCTTTGTAGCGCCAAATGAACGTCCTCCGTTTAGTGAGCTGTTTGATCTGACATGATTTATATATTTATATGTGTTTGTATTACACAGCTGCCCACTCACCTTGCACCACACATACAGTGCACACTCACCTGTCACAGAGAAGAACGTGAAAGACCCTATTAATGAAAGACTGGAAGATAATAGGAGGAGCTGGGGATGTGGGGAGTCTGTAGCTACCTGTTCCCAAAGGAGAGCAAAAAAGCCCCCCACCCCAACAAGTATTTGTACCAACGCTCACAGTAACACAGTGAAAACACCACAAATGGACACCACACCAGTTTAGAAAAATAAAATATCTTTATCTAAACTAAACAAGAGCAAAACTACAAAAATCCAAAATACAGATACTCAGTAGACTGTCTTTAAGAGAGGTTGTTGCAAAAATAAACTTGTAGATGATAAATGCAACACTTTAGTCTCAAAGTACCTGGGATGCGTAACGCAAAACAAACAAAAGGGGCGCAGAGAAGGCGATGCGTCGATTCTTCCTGCGCTCCGGTTCCGATGCGACAAGATGGCGCCTCGATGCGTAGCGACGATCCGGTGCGATGCGACAAAATGGCATCTTTGCTGCGATGCGACAAAGTGGAGACGATGCATGCATACCCGACGGCCGTGCGGCGCACTTGGTGGTTTTCTGAACCACGACAGGCCCTGCGACACGCTTCCCTGGTGATGCGGCAGAGCAGTTCCTCAGCGATGCGACAGCCCTGCAATACACTTCTCCGGTGATGCAACCGCACCCTCTGTTGCGGCGGCACGCTTCTCCGGAGATGCGACGGCGACTGCTGCGGCAGCGTCACGCTTCTCTCTCGTTGCGTCGCGCTTCCAGCTCCCGACAGCAAAAAGGCTTCACACACAGTTACAGGTCCTCCTGGCAGACTGGAACTCCCAGCAAGGAAGTTCAGGGAAGTTGGGAGTGAAGTCCTTTTCTGCCTGGGACTTCAGAAACAGGAGGCCAGCTCTTCTCAGGCACTTGGAGACTTTTCTGCAGATGGACACAGCACACAACAAAGTCCTTCTTCAAGCAGGGGACACAGCACACAACAACATCCCTTGGTCCTCTCCTAAGTAGAAACAGCAAACTGCAGGCCAACCCCAGACACACAGCAAGGGCAGTACTTCTCCTCAGTCTCTTCAGTTGATCTTCTTTGGTAGGGATTCCTCTTGATCACGAAGTAGTCTTCGAAACTTTTATATCCCTGTGTTTCCGCAAGACCCTTGGAGACTTTCTTTTCAGGACACAGCACACAGCAAAGTCCTTTTTTCAAGCAGGGGACACAGCAAAGTTCTTCTCCTTTCTTTGGCAGAAATGGCACCTGCAGGCCAACTCCAGACACACAGCAAGGGCAGTACTTCTCCTTCAGCTCTTCAGCTTTTCTCCTCAGAAAAGGTTCCTCCTTGATTCTAAAGTAGTCTAACTTTCAGGGGTGTCAGCTCTCATATTTAAACCCCAAAAGTCTTTGTTCTCTATGTGTGAGGGGTCCTGGACCCAGTCCAAACCAGTTCTGGGTGCACTCTGCCAGTGCACAACTTCTTCCTTTGTTAGTGTGGGCCACAGTCATCAGACACACCGCAGGAGGTGGAGCCAGCATTGTGGAAGGCAGGCACAGCCCTATTCAGGCCCAGGTGCTACTCCTCCCACCACTCCAAATGCAGATAGGTCTATTCAGCATAGTGCTGACCTACCCAGCCTCCTGGAGCCACCCCAGCCCCTGTCACTTTCAAACCAGACAGTCAATCTACAAACAGGCAGAGGCACACAGAAAGGTTGAACAAGAAAATAGCCACTTTCTAAAAGTGCTATTTTCAAACACAGAATTTAAAAACCATCCTTCCTAAAAGATGTGTTATTAAATTCTGAGTTCAGGGACACAAGACTCCAATTTTCTATCTTGCTCCTATGGGAAGATATGCAGATAAACATGTTACACAGCATTCCCCATTCTGTCCTATGGGCAAGATGGCCTTTCAATAGTCGAAACTGGCAGTATTTCACTATCAGGACATGTTACCCACACTAGTACATGTCCTACCTTCCACATACACTGCACCCTGCCCAGGGGGGTACCATGGGCCTACCATGAGGTGTCCAATGTGTAAAAGAAGGGAAGGGTCAGGCCTGGCAAGTGGGTACACTGGCCAGGTCAACGTGGCAGTTAACAAACTGCGCTCAAGCACTGCAGTGGCAGGCTTGAGACCTCTTTTCAGGGCTACTTATGTGGGTGGCACAATCGGTGCTGCAAGCCCACTAGTAGCATTTGAATTACCAGCCCTGGCACATATAGTGCACTTTACTAGGGACCTACTGGTAAAACAAATATGCCAATCATGGATACCCAATCACAATAACAATTTACAGAGAGAGCATATGCACTTTAGCACTGATTAGCAGTGGTAAAGTGGTAATGTGCGCAGAGTCCTATAACCAACGACCACAGGTCAGGAAAAACAAAGGAGGAAGAAGCAAAAAAAGTTTGGGGATAACCCTGCAAAAAGGGCCATTTCCAACACATTCCATTTGGTTTAAAGTGCTAGTAACAACTGGCTTTACTAATCCACTCAGCTATTCACATTAAAATACAGATCTTGGGGCGTGGCCAAGTAAGATGGCTGAGCGGACGTGAACCGCTTCCGCTCCGGACCCTGACGACTGCCACATATCCTTCTATGGCACACATAGAGCTCTCTCTTCTTTGCTCCTAACCTGCTCTGTCCAGGGAATCGCCAGGACCTTAGCAAATGCGGGGGTGAGTGGGCAGTGCTGAATATTTGGCCCCGATCCCGAGGCGACGGAGCTCCGCGGCCGCACTCAAAATGGCGTAGCGGAATGGCCCAAATGCCCTGTAGACCTTCCTGCCCAACCGAAGTCAGGGACTCCCACTTCGCCGCGGATTGCCTTAAGATCCCCCTCACCCTGCGGACCTGTGGAGGGTCACTGGTGCCACTTACCGCGTCCTGCGATCCTGCTAGACTGGTGGATGTGGCTGGGACCTGATCAGCGTCTGCTCCATGCACCGGAGCGGTTGCGGAGCAACGTACCCCCTGCAGCTGCATTCGCTGTCGGAGGGAAAGCGGCCTACGCGGATCGCTTTGGTCAGGTCGGCGCCCTGACCCCACCATTCGACAGAGGGTTGCCATTAACCAGTGGGGAGTTTGCGCGCCTGACATTCCCTCCTGGACATCTAAAAATTTGAACTGTCCTGAGCCTGCATTGTCGGACCGCTCACCGTGCTGGGCATTGTCCTTATGCCTCCTAAGAAAACCGCAAACAAAGTTTCTCGCTATTTAACAGCATCGGACAAGGCTATTTCTCCACCAGAGTCTGTCCGCTTGCTAAACATGTCCCTTACAAAAGAGGATCTGGTGGCTACTCTACGGGACTTCAAGGCAGAATTGTGTCAAGAAATCAAACAGGACTTGCGGTCCTCCATGGACCAACTAAAAGCTGACCTCACGGAACAAATGTCGGCTCTACGCCACGATATGGACGCCATTGGTACCAGGGTCCTAGAAGTAGAGGAGCAAGCCCAAGACTTTACGACGTGCGTCGACAAGATGCAGGCCTCGCATAAAAAACTTTCCAGGCCCAGCTTCAACAGATCACCCTGAAAGCAGAAGACCTGGAAAACAGGACCCGGCAGGAGAACATACGGATCCGGGACTTGGAGGAGGGAGCAGAGAAGCCTGATTTGGAGGCATTCGTGATGGGCCTCTTTGCAGAGCTTCTGGCCCCTCAACAACTGAAACTGAAACTGGACCGGGTCCACCGCTTGGGGACTCTGCAATCCAGAGACCGTAGAAGACCACATGACATCCTTGTCAAACTCCACTCTTTTACAACAAAGGAGGCCATACTGACCGCGGCAAGGAAAAAGAAGGACGTGACTTTCCAAGGTTTCCGTTGTTCCCTCTATCAGGACCTGGCCCCCTCCACCTTGGCAAGATGTCAAGCGTTGCGACCAATCACCCTCAAACTGCGGGACGAGGACATCCGCTATCGCTGGACATTTCCTTTCGGCCTCTCGTTGGAGTATCACAACAAGGCGCATCTTGTCACTGATCTCTTCGATGGTCTTCGCATCCTGGGCCTCCCCCTCCTGGATGAGGCAACAACGTCAAGCTCTTCTGCGGAGTCGGGCCGGCCTAGAAGGGGCATCAAATCCTGGCATACAATCACAAAACCCTGAAAATCCCCAAACGGTACTTCCACAGACAACGGACCTTTGTGACCCCCCTGATCTACGAGGCTTCCGACCTAGTCCTCATCCCAAGAGGGGGTGTTGCGCAGCAAAGAAGAGAACCCGACACACAAGTTCTGCACGGCTGGTACTCTTGACACTAAGTTTGATTACTATGGACACTGAGGTTTTTATTTTTCTCGCTACGGACTGGCTCTCTAAACATTAGTGACAGGCAACCGGGGGGTTCGGGCCTAGCCCATGCTACCCACTATTTTTCTTGTTTTTGGACGAATCTTGAGCCATAGACCCGTTGGTCGTTTGGCTCCCAGTTTGGGGGGATGTTGGGAATGGTTTTTGTTGGGTGGGGCGGGGGGTCCCGGTGGTGTCCTAGGGGAACTAAGGTTTGTTTAATTGATTTTCTTGAAGTTTACTGGTGGGGTGGAGAGGAGATGTGATCCTTACGTTTGCTGGCAGGGTGGGTCCCACTTTGTTGGAGACAACCATGTCTACATATCTGGGAGAGAGGTGGTCCACATGGGGAGTGAGTAGGGTCTACTACAATAATGGTTTCAGTCGCATCTTGGAATGTTAAGGGGTTGAACTGCCCCCAGAAACGTCAGAAAATTTGGAAGTACCTCACAGACCACAAATTTGACGTGGTAGCCCTCCAAGAGACACACCTTGAAAAATCTGAGGACACCAGGCTGCGACACAAAGCGTACCCCTTAATATATAAATCCTCAGCTAGCACCAAACATAATGGAGTGGCGCTACTCTTTCATAGCACCACTAAATTTCAATCTGAGGCCACCAAATCAGATCGGGAAGGGAGATTACTAATAGTCAAGGGGAGGCTGAAGGGCACACTCTGCACGTTCGTTTCTCTATACGCCCCCAACTCGGGTCAGTCCACATTCCTCTCTAAGGCTCTTGACTTATTGGGTGGATTTGCAGAAGGCCCCATAATAATTCTAGGGGGACTTTAATCTGACTTGGCATGAATCATTGGACATCTCCCACTCAAACCGGACGTCTACCGGCACATTTTCTAAATGTCTTAAACACAAAATGCAGACACTTGGCTTATGCGATGCCTGGCGATCCCTTCACGCTACCACCAAAGACTACACATACTATTCTCATGTTCACCAGACGTACTCCAGGATAGACTACATATTCATAAGCCAAGCCCTGCTAGGGCCGCTTCAGGCGGCGCAGATTTTACCAATCTCAATCTCTGACCACAGCCTAATTACCATTGGCCTGGCCTGGAGCGGTCCTAAGTCAGGTACGTCTAGGTGGTATTTCCTGACGTCGCTCACACGGGACAAGGTACTGCGGGAGGAGCTTAGGGCTGCCATCACTGACTTCTTTACACTTAACAAACCGCAAGACACCTCCCCGCAGAATAATTGGGATGCCTTCAAGGCTGTGCTGTGGGGGAAATGCATCCAACTTAACGCAACGTTAAATAAGCAAAAAGCGAAAGAACGCACTTCTCTTGAACAGGAGCTAGAGACAGTTGAGCGAGCACACAAAGCTACACCCACACGTGCGCTGCAGCGACAACTTACTGCAGTCAGGGGAAAATTACGCTCTATTTACACTAATTGAGCGGAGTTCACCCTCTTGAGGCTGCGACAGACATCCTTTGCCCAAGGCGATAAGGTGGGTCATCACTTGGCAAGACAGCTCAGGGTGCAAAGGGAACGTGAATTCATTGGGGGCATACTAGACCAACACGGCCAACTCACCCACGACAATTCCACTAAAGCTAATGTTTTTGGGGAATTTTATGGGAACCTTTACCACGGTACCTCCTCTGATACGAACCTACAACAACATTATCTTGACTCCGTGACGCTCCCCCAGGTCCCCCCTGCAACCGTCGAAGCCTTAGACCTTCCTATCACTTTGGAAGAGGTGAGAAAAGCAATTTCTGGGCTTAAGCTGCACAAAGCCCCTGGACCCGATGGCCTCATGGCTCAGTTTTTTTAATGTTATGCCTCCGAGCTCATTCCACACCTCACCACCCTATTTCAGGAGATAGCGAAAGATGCTCGGGTATCTGCTACTATGGCTGAGGCTGTGATACCAGTAATCCCCAAACCCGGGAAGGACCCTCAACTTTGTGGTTTGTATATGCTCATAGCCCTTCTCAATCTTGATGTAAAGCTCTACTCCGCGATTTTAGCAGCTAGATTAGAAAATCTGATGCCGGACCTGATTCACCCAGACCAGTCTGGCTTTATAATAGGAAGACAAACACACGATAATATCAGGCGCACCCTTCATTTGATCGAGAAGGTGTCTAAATTCAAGATTCCGGCCATCCTGGTGGGCCTCGACGCGGAAAAGGCCTTCGACAGGGTGGACTGGTCATTCCTCTTTTTAACTATGCGGAAGTTCTGCTTTAGAGACGCCTTCCTTAACATGGTCAAGGCCAATTACCACTTCCCAAACTCTGGGGTTACAGTCAATGGCTATCCTTCTCTCCCCTTTGCTCTGAGCAGGGGCACCCGGCAGGGATGTCCTCTCTCCCCCCTCTTATTTGCTCTCAGTATTGAACCCCTTGTGGCAAAATTCCAGACTAATGACAAGATTCGGGGCATCCGTTTCAGCGGTATAGAGCACAAGGCATCTCTCTTTGCTGACGACATCCTGCTCACACTCACGGATCCTGTCACCTTGCTCCGGGCGGTTCAGGGAGAGTTGAAACATTTTGAACAGGTGGCCGGCTTTAAGGTGAACTTGTCCAAATCATCTATACTTAACCTTACACTTCCCAATGCTGAGGCGATTAGATTGAGGAGTCAGACATCTCTTCAATGGGCCAAACACTTGCTACTCTATTTGGGAGTCCATCTTACGGCCAATATCTTGGATCTCTATAAGGCTAATTACCCAGCTCTGGTGGTGCAAACACAACAAGATCTTAAGAGATGGTCTCCCCTTTACATTTCCTGGCTAGGACGAATCAACGCTGTTAAAATGTCGGTCCTGCCAACATTTTTATATTTATTTCAGGCCCTACCTATTGCTCTTGATCGGGGATTAATGCCGCACTTGTGCTCCTTACTTACCAACTTCATGTGGCAGGGGGGAGAGCTCGCCTTCCTTTTCATGTGCTGCGTCGGCCTCGAAGCAAAGGGGGATTGGCCCTACCGGACTTCGCATTATATTACCAGGCCGCGCAGCTGAGGGTGGTGACAGAGTGGACTGTGCCTGAGTCCGATAAACATTGGCTACATATCGATCGCTCGGTAATGGGACGATCTAATTAGGATGTCTTATGATATTCTAACATTTGAAACCTGCAAGAGAGAATTACTGATTCCCCACAGTGAACACTTGCATTACCTCCAGCTTAAACACTGGGGGTTATGCTCCCCCACGTTAGAGAGGCGGCTACTAGAGAGCTCTACTAGAGAGCTCACCGCCGCGGAGCGACTGGTCATACATAAGGCAGGCACTTCGAGAGGCGTCCTCTCCTCACTTTATGATATGTTGTTAACTACCTTGCACAATACCCGAGTGCGCTACATGTCCTTCTGGGAGCAGGTCTTGGGTAGGGACATCACTGAGGAGGAATGGAAACACGTTTGGGGCGACATCATTAAACACAACAAATCGATGGCATTAAGGGAAGCCCACTACAAGACGCTCCTTGACTGGTATCTATATCCTACTAAACTGCGACGAATCTTCCCTGATACCTCAGATCTCTGCTGGCGGGTATGTGGCCTCCAGGGGGATTTTCGCCACATTTGGTGGGACTGTCCGGTTATTCGACCTTTTTAGGAAGAAATCCTCTCCCATGTCAAAGATATGCTGGGCTACCCTATTCCAACTAGCATAGAGGGGGTTCTGCTGGGTGTTAGAGATCCGGCCCTTGAGCACCAAACAAAAGGCGATCATGTGGACCTGTCTGGGGGCGGCGAAACTCACCATAGCGGCTGCATGGAAAAAGAAAGATACTCCGGCAACATCAATGTGGTATTCCCGCTTATGGAGGATCTTCTCCATGGAATGTCTGGCAGACATCTTTAGAGACAATTACAAGGCCTTCGAATATAAGTGGGGCCCCCTAGTTACATACTTATCCCAAGGTTTGCCCTCTGCAGTATGTCCGCCTTCAGTAAGGGCTATGCACCTCTTTCAAGTCTAAACCACGCAAGGATGACATGTGACAGAGTACACCCCAGATATTTGAATGGAGGGCATATTGGTTTGTCTACTCTGCCCTGCGTCAGCACTCTTGATTAACGGTATTTCACTGTCCACCACCATCACCGATGGGGGTGGTGGTTCGGGGGGGGGTTACGTTTTGGTTAGGCGCTTGGCTGAAGACCCTCCTGGGGGAGTTTGTTATTTCAAAACTAGCATCTTTGACTTAGACTAGGGGGAGTGATATGATCCTAGGGCTGTATGAAACTGAGACCCACATAGCGAACTGTTTTGCAACCCAGGGGCCTGCGCGCCCTACTGTACCCATGATGTCCTTATGATTCTTGGTTTTTAATGCTCAATAAAAAGAATTTTGACCAAAAAAAAATACAGATCTGTTCTGTGCAGCATGCACATTAATCCTCTGTGATACTTTATCGCATGTCAAAACTGCCACTAGACCAATCTCTCTCTCCAGCAGGAACTTAATCACAAGAGTGTTATATATATATACATATAATCACTTTTTTAATACACAGGGAAACAACAAATGTATAAAAAAAATAAGGCCCCTGCAGTAATGAAACAACTCCGTCAGTAAAATATGGGAAGTATTGCAAAAATTATTTGAAATATTACAAATTGTTTATAGAACCATGTTTGTTGTTGTTCTTTCGTTTATGGACTTTTGTTTTCTAAACAGATTGATGCCTTATGGATACAGTTACTCTCAACTTTAGGTTTACATTTGCTCCAGCAGAACCATTTGTTATATATACCAAACAATATCCAGGTGCTGAGGAATACAGGGTTACAAAGCAAAAACCAAAGGAAATGATGGACGGAGTGTTGAACATTGCAAGCACTCACCCCCAGTCAACTGATCTGGGTTTAATCCATCACCGTTCTTTAGCCCACTCTGCCACCCCAGTTCAGACATGGCCATAAGCAAATCAGTCTGACCCTGTGCCTCATGGGAACAGTCCAGCTCGAACTGCCAAGCCATGTCTTCCCTGGACCGGAAACAAGCTTCCTAGGACCGGTTTCTGGCATTTCAGCCGCCTTCAGCCAGGCTTGCTTGAATCCAGTGGCAAAGTGAGCAAGGGACTCACGTCTGAGCATACCCTGCCAACTTATGGCGAACAAAGCAAAGCAAGAACGGTGATGGATTAAACCCAGATCAGTTGACTGGGGGTGAGTGCTTGCAATGTTCAACACTCCATCCATCATTTCCTTTGGTTCTTGCTTTGTTCGCCATAAGTTGGCAGGGTATGCTCAGACGTGAGTCCCTTGCTCACTTTGCCACTGGATTCAAGCAAGCCTGGCTGAAGGCGGCTGAAATGGCAGAAACCGGTCCTAGGAAGCTTGTTTCCAGTCCAGGGAAGACATGGCTTGGCAGTTCGAGCTGGACTGTTCCCATGAGGCACAGGGTCAGACTGATTTGCTTATGGCCATGTCTGAACTGGGGTGGCAGAGTGGGCTAAAGAACGGTGATGGATTAAACCCAGATCAGTTGACTGGGGGTGAGTGCTTGCAATGTTCAACACTCCGTCCATCATTTCCTTTGGTTTTTGAATACAGGGTTACCCCACTGAAGTTTGATCCTCCTTTTCTAAAGCACACGAAGGGTGAAAACAACAGCAGTTGGTTTTCATCCTGAATATGCAGAAGTGTCAACTAATTCCAGCCCAAGAGAGACTATTGATTGGAATGTTATTCAACACATAGACAAGGCATGCCTCCTGCCACAGAAGAGAATCGTGTCTCTCCAGTCTAATCGTCAAACACTTCCATTGCAGCCCCAGACATCCGCCATGTATTAGTTGTAAGTCCAGGGATTGATGTCATCCATGGCAGATGTTGTTCCCTGGTTCTAATTTCACCACAAGACATTGGTGGACCATTTCTTGGACCACTGATCTTTAACTTCCACTAATTAGGAAATCTATGTTAACCGCTAGGTTGCTCAGGGGTTAAATTGGTGGTTGAACGAAGACAATCTAGTGAAGTGGGATTACCTTTCAGTACCCCTGCCCAGACCATCTCACAAAGGATGCCAGTATCTAGGGGTGTGTTGCAGTCATAGAAGATTAGGAGGGGAAGGGTCCCTGGGTTGAAGAGGACTAGTTCCACTCATCAAATTGGAGGGAATCCACAGCTGTTGGAAAGGCAATTCAGTTTTTTCACCTTCAGTTGGATAGGAAACATATGGTTGGCAAGACAGTCAGGTAATATGGTCTTTTATGAATCAAGGGGGTGGAAGATGAACAAAGATGTACATCTTCTGGAGTCTCACATCTTCACCTGGACAGGGACTCGTTTGGTGGCACTGAACGATTTTTATGCGGGGGAGGTTAAACTTCCAAATGGTAGATATAAGTCCCAATTTTCCTCCTTCAATCATGTTTCATCTTGCTTGCCTTCAATTCAACCAAGTATGCACCTGTTACGGATAGACCTGTTCGCCTCTCCGGACACTGCCATGCTACCCATATTTTGAACCGAACTGAAATCTTCAGAGGCACTGTCAGTTTATACCTTGTCGGTTCCTTGGCCTCAAGACCATCCCCTCCTGAAGGTGCAACAGAAGATTTGGGGGGAGAGTCCGACAGTGATTTGGGTAATACCTCATTGGCCTCAACGTGCATGGTTTCCTATGTTATTTGACCTGTCCAAGGGAGATGTTTTCCATTTTCCACTCAGTCCATCTCCACTTCAGTTTCTAACTCTTCCTCTGGTTTAATTGCAGCACCTGGGGCTAACTGTCGGGAACTTGAGAGGAAGAATTTGAATAAGCTGGGCTGTTCAAAACAGGTGGACCTGGTAATACAATCATCACGGAAGCCATCTACTCTTTCAAAAAGCAGTGGGTCATTGAAAAATCAGTGTCTAATCAGAAACATGGATCCTATTTTGGAGGACCCAATCCCGATGCTAGAATTCTGAAGGGGTGGTTTCCTTGAAGGATTAGTCCTGTCTCGTCTTGCCACCAAGTGGGCTGCGGTAAGGGCTATTAGACATCTGTCTGGAGATCTAGCTGAAGTAGCGCCTTTGAGGTTGTTAAAACGTTTTAGGTTAAGAAAAGTAGTCCTTCCTGTACCAATTTATCAACTGGCCTAAAATGATTACAAAGGGATCCTTTTGAACCATTAAAAAATCCAAAATTGGTGTGGCTATCTGATCTGCAAAGGTGAACTTTCCTGTTGCCATTGTGTCTGCAAGACATAGGGAGCATTAGAGGCACTGGGGACCTCGTACCATTACTTAAATTGTTTCCCACAGAGTTAAAGCCAGAATGGAAAACTGTCCCGAAAATTAATTTAAAGTTCCGTGTGATGCAGGGCATAGTACATTCAGTCTTTCAGTTAGGGGAGAGTTTCATTTGTTGTTTGTCTAGTATCGTTCCGTGAAAACGAACAATGGTCTCCTCGTCTACTCTGAGCAGATGGATGCGCCAAACAATTTCTCAAGCTTATAAAGCAGTGAGGGAGATTCCTTTAAATAATATTCAGGGACCTCCATAACAGCAGCTTCAGCATTCTGAGCGGAAGCTAGTGGGATTTCCCTACAGGAGTTCTGTAGGGCTGCCACCTGGTCTTCTCTTTATGCTGTTCTTGCGCATTACAGGCTAGATCTCACTGAGGCTTTAACAGACAGCTTTGGGTCAGCTGTTGTAAAGTCAGCAGAGAATTAATTTTTGTTCTCAATAAATCATGATAATGTCAGATAGTCGATCCAAAGTGTATAATTAATGCTGTGCTTGGGACTTTCTCACACAGTAATGGCTGGGACAAAAAGCACAAATGAGGGGGTAACGAAACCTTTATTTACCAGTTAACTTCATTACCCCGAATCAGAGTCCTCCTTGCTCCAGTCATCATACCTCCCCTAAATGTGCACCGTCAATGATATATTTTTCTTATTTACAGGAATAGGTGGGAGGAAGGGGCCCTTTTGTGTTGTCCACAAAGAGCATAAACATAGTGAAAAGACTAGCCTGGTGATCTGTCTGTCTGGAGGACAGGGCCGCCTTACGCAGTAATGACTGGGACGAGGAGGATTCTGATTCAGGATAATGAAGTTTACTAGTAGGTAATGGTTTCAACAACCGTTTTTTGAGCGTGAATACAGAGGAACAGAAAGATTTTAAAGAGAATCCAAAGAAGATTCTGGTCTGGTCACCCACAAAGTGTTCCGGGGCAAAGTAACCTAGTCCTGACTAAAGCCCTGGGCCCCATGGCCATCAGGTTTTATGGCTGAAACATGTTGACTTATACACAGGTGTAGGATCATTATCTCTGTAGGCGCCCCCTTGTAATATAATTTTATTCATACCAGGAACACCATGAATAAAGGGATACCTTAGTGTTCCAAGGTATTAATATCCCACGTGCTCCCTCGAATAATGTCAAGCCCATCCTGGTTTTTAGGGACCAGGATGAGACCCGATGATGAAGCATGACACCAATAGGGTATGTGAGGGTCTATCAAACAACAATAAGGTCTTGTTAGATGGTTAGGGTCAAGCTTCAATTGTGTTTGTGAGTAATACCAGTACAGCTACCGGGTCAATGATTGAATGTATAGGATACCTTTGATGGAGTGAGCATCAACAGGGGAACCAGGCCAGAGACTGCTTTCCAGAAAAAATAATCTCATATTTTTCACTGTTAAGTTTCAGATCGTTTTCAGACAGCAGAGGCAAACATGTACTGTTGAAAAATCAAGCTTGTGTTATCTTATGATAGATATGATAATGAAAATCTCCCCCACTAACTTGACGGAAGGTTTGGATTCTTTTACAAGACCGAAGTCTCGATTATGACCAGTTTAAAACTGCAATGACATTACAAGAGATGTTATAGTTTTGTTTGAAATAAAAAGTTTTAAGAGTTGAGTCTCCAGACCAATCTGCTGTTTTAAGGATGTCTTCTAACCCTCCATCTAAAGTAAAGGCTTTAGAAGCAATACTCCTCCAAACGAATGGGCTCCAAATAAAGAAATATCCTTGCCTCCTCCTCCATGATCCATGTAACCCATCTAGCAAGAGTGGATGGAGAAACTGGAGCGAAAGGTTTTTGGAATGAGATCAGTAATTGGAATGCCCCTGAAGGACGAAAAGCGGCAGTTAGGGCTTTGTAACAACAAAGGCAAGAAATCACACGTAACTTTTCACAATAGTGAAAAATGGTGTACAAAAATTGAGGAGGTTTTCGATTTTGTATGTCTTCTACTAAAAAGTGTCACCTTTTGTGGACAAAAAGATTTGTTATCACTATCTAAAGCTTTACCATTGGATATTCGTCTATTCGTTTTGAGGCCAAGATAAAAGAAGAATCTAATTCCACTTTTAAATACCAGAGGGCTGAATACTTCGGTTTTGGAGGAATATTAAGTCAGATAGCTTTAAGAATCTGCAGACTAGGAAGTGTTTACCAACAAGTTTTCCTTTCTCTAAAATATAGACCGCAGAAATAGCTGATTGGTAGGAATTGATTTTTCTTTAAGCCTTACCAGACACATAAAGAAATACTAGAAAATTGACTACGTCTACCGCAGATGCAGATATGGGATTCATCCCCCTTTTCAAATACCAGCTAACCCAGGAAGCCCAGGTGTATTAATAACTGAATTGAGTGGAAGGAGACCAGAAATTGTTGATGCCAATGCTTCTGAGGAAAGACCTGAGACATGCCAGCTGATCTGAAATCCTCCATGTCATAAGACTAAGATGTTCCTGGAGAACTAGGTTGTGAGGTAGACCCCAAGGGTTTGTGAACAGTTGAGGGAATAGAAGAAGTAGTATTGGAATGGCTACAGAGTTTCAGAATTTGAGGGAACCACACTTGTGACTGACAAAGGAGTGTTATCATTAATGAGGCCAAGATTGCTTCTGACACATTGGAGGGTTCGGAGAATCATTGTAAAAGGAGGGAAAGTGCATGCTTGGAGAGAACTTCATTGTTGCAGAAAAGCGTCCACTGTTTCCGCTTCCAGATCTGGTTTCCAGCCGAAGGAGCGTGGAACCTTGTGGTTGAGACATATGGCGAATACATCAATCTGAGTGGGCCCCATAGATGGAGAATCTTCCAGAAAACTTTGGGATGAAGTGACCAATCGCTATCATCGTAGAGAAACCTGGAGCCCCGGTCCCCTACAGAGTTGGAAAGAACTAAGCGATATTCCACCTGAAGGATAATCCTTCTGTCTAGGCAATAGTTCCAGAAGTCTTTAGCCAAATACGCCAAACCTTTGGATCTGACCCCTCCCATCTTCATTATGTAACAGACTGCGGAAACAATGTCAATTTGCGGACCAATACAGCACTTTATCTTGGAGGTGGCCAAACATGTTACGGCAGAGGTACCTGCAAGCATTTCTAAGCAATTTATGGTTTAAGCAATTTTTATTGAAATTGCCATAAAACATAACAATACACCCAACTACAACCACCGGCCGGTGGGGAATCCGCAGGCAAAATCAAACTTTTATTAATAGAAGAGAGAAAGACAAGAGTCCTCCGTGGAGAGCAAACAAGAAGAGAAAACTACAGAAGATAGGAAAGGACATTCCACCCAGGGATTGTGACAGGGTTGGTAGGGATCTAGACTTGGGGGGCCGGCACGAGAGCCTCTGTATCCGTCACTGATGGCAAAGGGAAGCGTAGAATCCTAAAGTATCGGGGGCAGGTAAGCTCCACGAACTCTGAAGAGAGATACGCCACTGTGGAACCCCAGGTCTTATCAAATTTGGGCAATGTGTGGTGGAGCCCCACTGTGAGTCTCTCCATGCCCACTATGTCCCACATCCTATGTAGCCAGTCAAGCTGGGTGGGAACCTCCGGTGTACCCCATCTGGCCAGGAGAACCTGCGTGGCCGGCCCCAATGCTAACGTAATCGCCCTCCCCCTACAGGACCGAAGAGGGTATGTGAGTGGATTGGGCAAACCCAGCAAAATATAGCTGGGGAACCTAGGAAGGTCTGTGCTGTAGAGTTGATCAATGATAGGGAGGACAGCCTCCCAGAACGCCAGGACCTTGGGGCACTGCCAAAAAATGAGGGAAAGGGTACCCTCCTGTCCGCAGTCACGCCAACAGAGGCCGCTACTCCGGGGTTTCCATTTCGCGACCCTCGCCGGCGTGTAATACCAATAGTGTGCAATTTTTAGGAGCATCTCCTTCCCCGATGTGCTGCACGAGGATGCCCGGGCCCTATGTACTATGTCTGACCACTCCTTAGGCGAGAACTCCCTTCCCAATTCCGCCTCCCACCTACGCTGCGCTGGAGGCTTTGTCTGGCTGCTTGCCCTGTTAAGGAAACCATAGATATCCGACAGAAGGCGCTTAGTGGAGGTGCGGGTAATATACCAGACCTCAAATTTGGTGAGGAAGCAACCTGCGTGCGGGCGAATCTGCGGCTGCGTGACCCAATGGGGCAACGTCAGATACTGTCAATAGGCCATCTTAGGAATGCCATAATTTTCCACCAGCCGGGGGAAGTCTAAAACCTCTCATCAAAGAGGTCTCCAATGCGTTTGCACTGGGCTTCCTGCCAAGGCAAGTAGGAGTCACCCCTCGCTGCAGGGGGGAAATCCGGATTCCCAATGAAAGGGGTCAAGGGAGAGACCACAGAGGACAACCGGTACCGCTCCTGTACTTTGTCCCACACCCTCATGGTAGCACGAAGGACCGGGGAAAGATATGCCCCCAGTGGCCGATGGCGGCGAGGGAGCCAGGGAACTTTCCAAATGTGCATCCCTGCCACCCCCCTATCTATAAAACACCAGTGCTTTTCGGTTTCAAGCTGTTACCATTCTATCATCCAGTGCAGTTGCGCCGCTTCGTAATACCGCCCAAGATGGGGCACTTCAAGTCCCCTGTTGTCCTGTGCCAGGTAGGTGAGGTGTCGGGCCATCCGCGGGCGTTTCCCCCCCCCCCCCCTCCCCAGATAAACCCATTAACCAGCTGCTGCATTTGAGTCAACACCCCAGGGGGCGGGCAAAGCGGGAGCGTCTGCATAATATAGAGCAGGCGGGGCAAAAGCGTCATTTTCCCCAGCCAAGAAAAAGCATGCCTCTTCCAGGTGGTCAACTCCCTGCGGACCCCGTCAAGCGCCTTCGCATAGTTTACCTGTGCGGTCTTCGCAGTGGTGGAGAAAACCCTAATCCCCAAGTAGGTGATATCGGAGTCCGCCCAGGTGAACGGAAACTGGAGTGAGAGTTGTTGGCGAGCCGCCGCTGGTATGGTAAGACTCAAGGCCTCGGTCTTATGGAGGTTGATCTTAAACCCTGATGCCCAGCTAAAGGCTTCCACCTCCGCCAGCAGAGGTGGAAGGGATTTCTCCGGGTGGGCCAAAAAGAGGAGTACGTTGTCCGCATAGAGGGAGATCTTATGCACCCTACCCCCCATACGGATCCCAGTAACCGCAGGCAGCTGGCGCACCCTCTCCGCAAATGGCACCATATAGAGCGCGAAGAGAAGGGGTGAAAGAGGGCACCCCTGCCTCGTACCGCACCCCACCTTAAACGGCCGTGAGGCCACTCCATTGACGCGGACTCGTGCCTTTGGGGAATAGTAGACACAGTCTATCCACTGTTGGAATCTCTCCCACAAACCAAAATTACCAAGAACCTGGCACAGGTTGGGCCAGTGAACCCAGTCAAACGCCTTTTCGGGGTCCACCGAGAGGAGTAGTGTCGGTATCTGTGTCCTCTGTCTCTTGTCCAACAAGTGGCACAATCACCATGTTCCGTCTCCGCAGTTGCGTTCTGGGATGAAACCCGATTGATCCGGGTCCACCATGCCCGGCATATGGGGGGGCGAGTCTGGATGCCAAGATACCTGTGAAAATGTTCAGATCGATGTTAAGTAGTGATATGGGGCGGTACGAGGCGCACTCTTTGGGATCCTTCCCCGGTTTAGGGATGACCACCACTTCCGCCATGTCCATCGAGGGAGTCAGCTTCCCCGTGGCGCTGAAAGAGTTAAAAAGCCGCGCCAGAAGGGGGGCCAGTTCCGTTGAAAAGGCCTTATAAAACTCGACCGGGAAGCTATCATCTCCCGGGGCTTTACCCACTGCAAGTCGTTGAATGGCTCTCTGGACTTCGTCTAGGCTAATATCAGCCCCCAGTGCCGCCGCTTGGGGAACCTCCAGGGGAGTCACCGGCGCCGCCCGCACATAATCTCCCACCCCCACAGGATCCAGAGTCTCAGCGGAATATAAACCTCGGTAAAAGAACTCAAACTCCCGTGCTATGTCCTCGTCCTGTCGCAGGGTCTCCCCCCTGCGGTGCGCAACTCCGCCACCCAGCACGCAGCCGTCTCTGCCCGAAGGGCATGGGCCAGAAGCCTCCCCGCATTATTCCCCCCCTCATAATAGCGCTGCTTGGTGCGGAGTAGGGCATATTCGGCCCTGTCGAGGTCCAGTGCACGCAGCTGCTTCCTAGTCTGTGTAAGGAGCCTCCGCGTTTGGACCGCCTCCGAATGTAGGTGTACCCCTTCCAACTCCTTAATTTGGTCCTCCAGGTCGGCCTGCTTCGCTTTGTGATCCGCATTCAGACCCGCCACTATTGTTATGCATCTGCTGTGGAGGACTGCTTTCAGTGCATCCCAAAGGATGCCAATCTCCACCGACCCATTGTCATTGAGATCCAGGTAGGCTTGAATAGCCTCTCTGAGCGCGGTAACATGGGCCTCGCTGTGGAGCAATCCGTGATTCAACCGCCATCAGCCCCGCCCGGTGGGACCCCCAGGAAGGAGCAACTTCAGGGTCACCGGTGAGTGGTCCGAGAAGGCCGCCGCCGCCCCTATCGCCACCTCCACAGTAGAGGCCGTAATCCTAGGGGAGGTCCAAAATAGATCGATACGAGAATACGTTTGATGGGCCGCCGAAAAAAAGGTGTATTCCCGCGCCGTTGGAAAACGGTGACGCCACGCATCCACCAACCCAGCCTCCCCTAACCTCCGGAGCGTGGCCTAGGAGATCAAGCCGGTGGTCCCCACCCGAGGCGTTGACCTGTCAAGGGCCGCCACCGGGACGAGATTAATATCCCCCCAATGATAAGGTCCTTATCTGGAGAAGCCAATAAGGAGGTAAGCGCATCATGCAAGAAGGTCTCCTGCCTGTCATTAGGGCTATAAACGGAGGCTACCGTGTGTGTTCACTCCCCCATCAGCACCCGCAAGGCCAGGAGATGGCCCGCCACCTCCGCATGCGTACCTATAACCTTCCCCTGGAAATGGGTGGCCAGAAGAATGGCCACTCCAGCTTTCTTCCCGGACCCCGAGGAGAAGTATTGCCTGTCGAACCAGTGGGATCGGAGTCGTTTCCAGTCTACCCGCAACAGGTGCGTCTCTTGTAGTAAGCAAATATCACAGCCAGCCTCTCTCAACAGGGCAAGAAGCACGCACCGTTTAATAGGAGAGTGGAGTTCCCGTACATTGAAGCTCATTATCTTCACCTTATGTCTGGGCATAATACAACAAAAGTAGTGCCAACCAAAACCAATCCAAATCCCACCTGGCACCCAGCAAATAGGGGACAACTCCCACCTTTCCCCCCAACCCACCCGCGATACCCCACTCACCTGACTCCCCCCTCCCGGAGAATGGTCAATCGGTTCCATGGATGACAGGCCCATCGCCCCCGTAAACCTGTGCAGGAGTGGACCCCCACCTCCAGCCTGGCACCCCGCCAGCCCCTGGCAGGACCCACCCTCAAATTCTTCACAATGCTCCCCCCCCTCAAACATAATGCGCCTGCCCACCTTTCCACAGTGGCGCCTCCTGTGCTACCCCCCCTCGCTCAGCCCCACCATACAATACGTGGAATATCCCTACCTGCCCGCCGTCCGCTGATATGTGCCGCTGAGGTGGAAAAAGGGAGAAGAAGAGAGAAATAACTAACAAATGGGTGGAGAAGAAAAGCGGGAAAGAGTGGAGCAAGGTAAGCCGCAGATAAAAGAAAGAAAAGTAACAAAGATGTATCTGGAACTTCGTCCGTTCTGGACAAAACACAACCTCGTGCAGGGGTCCGTGTATCCAGCTGTCGGTCTCCACCATCCTGAAGGAGGGGCCCCCCCCACCAAGACCGATACAGCAAATCCGTGGCAACGGGCCCTTCGTGGCTACAGCAATATCAAGGGGCCTCAGCCGCCAAGAAAGCGCGGTGGCTTCAGTCGCCTGGACACTCCCGGCTCTGCAGCTGGCTGAGGAGGGTGCTCCTTTCCCGCTGAAGCTCCTCCTCCGAGGGTTTCGCCTGAGTGCCGTTTCTCGGGCCCCGTCTCCTGTGCACTCTTTGCCGCCTCCCAGTCGCCGGCGCTCCCGCCGCCGCCTCCTCCGAACCTGTTGGCACCTGCAGTGCGTCCCCTATGATAGTCGTCGCCTCCTGCACAGACCTCACTCCTCGTGTTTCATTCTTCCATACAAAAGTCAGGCGTAAGGGGTGCCCCCATCTGTACTTAATCCCCTGGTCACGGAGGACGGAGGTGACTAGGCGCAGCTCCCTGTGCCTCTGCAGGGTGAGAGGCGAGAAATCCTGGAATACCCCCACTTGTAGGCCCTCAAAGTCCACCGTGGAACGGTCACGTGTAGCGGCCATGATGATTTCCTTCTGTCTGAAAGAATGCAGGCACGTGAGAATGTCCTGTGGTTGGCCGGGGCCGAAGCGGGCCATCCAGCCCGATGTACGATCCAGGATGACCTCCGTATCGCTCAGTTCCGGGGCCATGTGTCGAAAAAGACGCAGAACCCAGTCCTCCAATTTGTCTCCATCCGCCAAGAGTGGAAAGCCCTTAATACGGATATTAGAGTGCCGGGAGCGATTCTCGAGGTCTTCCAGCTTGATGTACAACTCGTCGTTCCTTTCTCAAAGATCGATGAACTCCTGAGTCTGAAGCGTGAGCTCCTCCTCGCGCCTGTCGCCATTGCGTTCTAGAGTGTCCCCAAGGTCGCCAAGCTCCGTGCGCAGTTGCTTGACCTCAGAGGCCAGTTCCTGACGAAGGCCGGCAAAGTCCCCCCGAAGAGAGCCAAAAAGCTGTGTCAGGAATTCTTTTGTGATGGGCTCCGCTGCAGAGTCAGCCCCCAGATCCCCACCAGGGTCACTGGACTTTTTGCTGCTCGATTTTTGAAGCAGATCTTTAATGGAGGGATCCTTACTCATAGTGTCCCTCCTGTGTCTGGAGGTGGTCATAGCCACTGCAGGGCAGGCCCCAAGTGTAACAAGTCCAGGGGAAGAGGTGAGTATCCTGCCAATCGGCCATTCCTCAAAGAGCCTGTGCTGCGGGTGCCGAGCGGGGCCAGAGCCCGGCTGTCCCCCACCTCCACAGCACCGTAACTGACTCCTCGAATCCACAGGTATTGCCCCCACCAGGCGGGACGCCTCCAAGTCACCGCCGAAGGCGCGCCATCTCACAGCCAGCGGACCCAACAGCCAGGGCCTACAGCTCCCTCGGGGATCACGCCAGCAAGACCTCCGATGACTCATGCTCCGGTGGGAGGTGCCGATTTCGCACCCCCCTGTTCCACTCTGCCGTCGGGCCCAGGCCGCCAAGTGCGTCTCAGGCCATGCACTCACCCTGGACAGGCCGTGCTGCCCCGCTCCTGCGCCCAGGTCAAAAGCCTCCGCCACCATCGCCTCAGGCTCCCACGGGCCGCAGCACCAACTACCACAGCTCCGGGAGGGGGACAAAGGCTCAAAGTTCTGCTCCGCTTTCCCCAGCCGCCACCGCTGCGTACCTAAAAATGTCCGCCACGTGGAGTCCGGCTGTAGGCCTAGAGTTGGATTCTCCACCGCCAGGGAGGAACCAGAGAATATCCAGCGGCACCGCTACTCCGCCGCTAACACCACCACCTGCAGAGCGGCCACAGCATGTGATCTGGCGGGGGCCGCCGACCGTCCAGGGCCCGTCGCCGCAGGAGTCCGCTGCCCCGGGGCACTCCCGCGCCGTCACAGAACTCGCGGCCGGCCGCCGTGTTTCAAGTGCCGCGGCCAGTGGCCTGCCGCCTCAGCGTCCACACCTCTGTTGACTCCCCCGTGCAGCAGCCCCACGCACAGCCGTTCCGGCACCTCTCGGGTCCCGGTACCGCCAAGAAATGCCAAAAGTCGGCCTCGGTGACCGGAGCCCCAGAGGAAACGGTGCTACTCCGCCGCCATCTTGACCACGCCCCCATCTAAGCAATTTATATGATATTGAGTTTCTTCTGGAGACCATTTGCCTCCTGTTATAACATGACTGCATCGCCCCCTTCTGTTCTGCTGTTGTCTGACTCTAAAGCACAGGTCTTCAAACGGTGGGGCGCGCCCCCCTGGGGGGCGTGGATGGGTTCCCAGGGGGGCGCAAAGGCCTCTGTAAGCACATGTAAATGAAGACGCCTGGAAGTGCAGCATGTTTATTTGCTGCATTTCCAGGCTGTCTTCATTTTCTCCGAAGCCCTTAGAGTGCCGTGGGGCCAGAGGTCAGTGGGTGTGCTGCTGAGGGATCGGCTGGGCAGAGTCTGGAGTCTTATTAAGACTCCAGCACGCCTGAGTTTTTCACAGGTCTTTAAAGACCATTTGCATACCTTTGGAAACTGGTTACTGAGGCTTAGTTTTTTTTTCTTTTTCCAGTACCCCCTGGGCCCCGACTCTGCCTCTTTCTTACATTTGTATTGTAAATTTACTGCTGTAGTGTGAAAATGCATTTCATGAAAAGGAATATGAAAAAGGGTTGCCAATAGAAAAAATGCCAGCCATGTATGTTTAAAGAGCCTGCAAAGACATTGCTTTGATACTAAATAGGGTCTTAAATAAAAAAAAGTATGTATTCATTTGTAATTTGACTTTCTGTCCCTTTTATTTTCAGTCATGAAACATGTAGGCAGCTCTAGAACACATTTAAAAGTGCTATATTTACTTCTCTGAGTACGCACAGATAAGTGCTGAAAATAGGGCTTTAGGTGACTGTTTATTTTTGTACAGTCTGCAGCATCAAAATAATGAGTTGGCAACCCTAATCATAAGACTGGAAGTTTGCTGCAGGATCAGCACATTATTTCCTTCACCCTCGATTCCCTGGTTAATTCCATAATAGCAATAGTTTAATTTATATCTGAAACCCTACGCCCCGTCAATAACATGCTGATTAACTTCAAGTGTCTGGGAATTCACCCTGCATTCAGACAACTCACTCCTCATTCTCACCCTTCACGCTCACCCTGCACTCACAGCGCATAGTTATGGTTTTCCCGCATTTGCCACATAATCTATCGTCTGCTGCATAATTTGCAGATTAAAAAATGCAGCAACACATGTTACCTCACAGTGGAAGGCCCTTTCTAAAGGTTGACTGGTCACCTTTCTGTTGCTTATTGCTATATGTGGGTGTTAATGTAGTACTTATGAGGGGCAATAAAGGCCAGGACAATGTTAACAAGTGTAAAAATAGCAAAATAGTGCAGTACTGCTATCACAAAATATGCAGCATAATTCGCCTTTGCTTGCTGCAATAGTTAGTCAACCATGCTGCATAATTTGGCCTTCTCCTGCCGCATAATTCTAATGGCCCTGTTTCTAGTGCTATGAGGTCCCAGCCTGTGGCAGAAAGCACTGTGAATATGTAAGTCATTATTTTAAAACAGTATTTACATACTCTAAGCTAGACCGCTGCAAAATGATGCAGTGATTGAGATGAAACAAGTTCTTACAAAACATACTTTTTAGTAATAAGTAATCAAACAGTATCTAATGCAGACATTTTTGTAAGTGTCTCCACTATTCCAGATCCCAGCTGATAACTCCTTTACATTACATCTTAAAAAGAATAGATCTTTGCCACCATAAAGCTTTAAGCAGATCCACTGGAATTATTCAGCAGAAGAGGATAACATTATGCGGCAGGTTTGACTAAATTATGCAGCAAGAAAAGGTAAATTATGCGGCACAATGCGCCACATTTTGTGGTTAGCATTACTTCATTATTTTGTCATTTTAACTCAGGGTAACGCTGTCGGGGGAAATATTTCTCCTCATTAGTACCGGTGTGGCACCCAAATACAGCAGTAAGCAACTACAAGGTTACCAGTCAATCTTTGCAAAGGGCCTTCCACTGCTCCAGAACACTTTGTCACGCTTTAAGTAACTTTTGTTCCGTTTGAGCTAGACTCAAGATTTTTTTGTTGAAATCTGCAGATTATGTAGCAAATGCAGTACACTGATAATTATGTGGAAAACGCTGCTGCTGCTGCAGAAACTCATAATTCCATGGTTTCTTTTTTAACTTTCTGCACTACCACCCACACTTCGATTACAGGCAGAGGCATCTCAAAGTCAGTATTAACCATTCAGGGGCAGTTTTTTTGTGAAAGCTGAGTCCATGGGGTGGCAGGTAGAAGGCCAGCAGGGTGCATTCAGATGCAAAGCCCTAATCCTCTCGATCCTTGGGGCCTCACAGTAATGGTCTAGGAGACAGAGGAAAGGAGCGAGATTCATAGATATTGTCAAAGAGAAGGCCCAGAATAGGGAGCACTGTATGCGGACTCATTTTTATATTTACAAATGGCCAGAGACCGCTTCTTCAGAGAGATACCCCAAAGAAGGGTGCAATATAAGTGTTTTTTTGTTTTTTTTTAAAGGGATATTCATTAGTGAAGCTGGTACTGCTGCCAAGTGTGTAAGTGGCTACTGCTGGTTATCATAAAGGAGCAGATGCAGCTGGACTGGGGCCCAGGGATTTGAGGGGCCCACTGCATCACAATTATGACTGTCTACCTTTAAAAAAAAAAAGGGGCATCAGAGCTTATTGTCCTTTCAAGCATTAGGACAGAGGTGATGATCCATCATGGAGGGGAAGAGGTAAAAAAGGCAAAGGAGATAGCCTGCTACTCAGGACTGCAGTTATCATTTATGCAGCAGGTATAGTTGCATTGGGGTCAAAGAGTGTGAGGGGCTCACAACACCCCAATTATGTGGAGCAGTTTGTTTGGGATATCTGGTTTTGTTTTATGCTTTTGCTGTTTTATAAGTCTCATATTTGGTACAATTCATAAGCTATAGAAAATATATTCCTGAAATCATCTCATAAGCCCCGCTCTCTGCACGCAGGCATGTTCCTCCCGCTCCCCCAATGCTTGTCATAAAGTTTTGGAGGGGGGCCCGATCTCAAAACATTTTGCTTAGGGGGGGCTCAGAATAAAAATGTTTGAAGACCTCTGCTCTAAAGTAATATCTGGGGCCCAGCCAAAAATAGATTTTTTTATTCCAGACTTTCATCTGGGAGAGCCACCACTCTAACTCTTCCTTTGCCCCTACGGAAAAGGAAATTAACGCTAAATAGGGTAGGCCTCTGCACATATGACGAGCTTTCAAACATTGGAGCACCTAATAATTAAAAGAAGCAGGGAAGAGTGTATGCATGCCAATACTATTTCTGCCAATTGTTGGAGGGAACAGCTGCTTAATTTTACAAAACCCGAAACAAACCAGCTTGACGTTAGTGTATATATATTACATTTTTGACTGCCGATGGAAATCAAATGGGAGCTTACAGGGTCAATCCTAAATGAGAGGGGTATGGTTGGAGAAGCTCTGTTCAGAGATTGGAGTGACTTGTGCATCCTAACCTGTATACACATTGGCTGAATCAATATATTGTAATGATCTCAATTTTTGTTCATGAAAACCTTTTGTTACTCTCCAATAGTTTTTGGAAACCGATACTTTGAATAGGCACATACACCTCATATTATTATTCAGTTGTTGTGTTAAGTTCCAACCAAGCCAGTGGTACATCCATGGGATTCGGAGGAGCTCCTTCGTACGCTAATATTTTTATGAACAAATTTGAGATGGACCATATCCTGGAGAATCCTATATGGACAAAGGGAATTGTGATGTACAAAAGATACATCGATGATCTATTTGTAATATGGAAAGGATCTCGTCAAGAACTGGAAAATAATATTTGCACTTTAAACACTTATAATGACCGCATAAAATTCACTCATACTATTGAAGAGAAATCCATTGCTTTTCTAGATGTGAAAGTGAACTTCGATCAGAATCAAATCATCACTCAAGTCCACACTAAACAAACCGATAAAAATTCTTGCCTGTTATTCCAAAGTTTTCATCCTGAGGCGCTGAAGAAACACCTACCAACGTCTCAATACATCAGAATGAAACGCATCTCATCTAAGCAAGAAGACTTACAGCGAACTCTTGACGAACAAACTGAGAAGTATCGCCTAAGAGGCTACCCTGAGAATGTATTAAAGACTTCTCTAGACAAAGTGTCAAAACTTGCACGGGATGATTTACTGAAAGAAAAAACGACCAATCCTAAGAACAAAACTGTATGTGTTCTGAAATACTCAACGGAGTCATCCAAGATCAAAAAAGTAATTAACAAGCATTGGCGGATGATACAATTGGAACCCGATCTGAAAGATCTATATCAAGAGAATGTCACCTTCGCATTCCAAAGATCCAAAAACCTGAAAGAAATATTGAATTCTCCACAAAAAATCATGAAGCAATGGCATGGGATGTTACAGTGCCATAACTGTACACACTGCAGTAATGTCATCGTTGGTAATAAATTCAATCATCCAACTAAAGGTTACCCTATAACTCTCAATCATACCAGCACTTGTGACACGGCCAATTGTATTTACGTTATCAAATGCCCATGTGGCAAAGTATATGTGGGTCAAACAGAAAGAAAAATTAAAATCCGCATTACAGAACATAAGAGTAACATCAGACTAATGAACTTGAAGTCTTCTGTAGCTAACCATTGGATTGAGGCCAAACATCAAATTTCCCAACTCCGCTTCACCATCATTGAAACGATCACACAACGTCGAGACCTGGATCCCCATAAACAAAGACTGCAAGCTGAATATTTTTGGATCAAAAAACTGAACAGTTCCCATCCGTATGGGATGAATGATCGCATAGAACTATCATGTTTTTTATAATATGGCATTGGTAATGAGGAAGGTTCTGGCCTGAACATTCTAATTTAACCTGTTGTCAGTATTATGATTTGTATTTTGCCTTGATTTCGCATTTCAGCATGCACAATTGAACTTTTTCACTTTTTTCCTACCCTTCACTCTTTCTACACTTTTTTCAACTCTTTATTGCATCCAACACGGCGACATTTCCCGCAGTTCATCTCTTCGCGATCATGTGACACTCACGTTCACATAGTATACACTTTCATTGGCCCCTCATTCACACGTCACGATTACGTTTCTCCTCCTACATCAGGTGATCATGATTTCACGAGACTATTAGACCTATCAGATTCTCTGTAAGAATCGTTAGCGCGAAATTCAACTTTGACCGCAGAACCTCTACGGTAATCGAGACCCGTCGGTCCACAGTAAGTGTAACGTTAGGGTTATTAGCGCACGATATCAATTTATTTTTTACGATTCACACTATGCATTACCCTGCGCTCATTTTGCGCTGCTTGCTTTTTGTTATCCAAGATCGTTTCCCCTACACGCTATCATGTACTGCCTTACATTGTCATTCCTTTTTGATTCCGTTATTGCATTTCTGGTATTGTTTCCCATTCACTCCAATTCAAATGTGCATGAACTGTATTTTCACATATCATGTGATTTATGTACCTGTGTAGCATTCTTTCTTTGATGATTTCCGATCCTGTACCACACTTGTATGTTTATTGGCAATTCAAGCTTATTAAGTGCTGTGAACTTAATGGTCCCTCTTTCATTTCATTCTAGACCCCTGAAGAAGGGTCAGTCATGTGACCCGAAATGCATTGGGTGGATATATTATTTTGAATATTACGCTTGTTCTACATGAAGTGGATTATGGTCACGATGTTGAAGTGTTCAACGAGTATTTGAAACAAAATTCAGTGATTAAATCTTCTTGCTCAAATAAATTTTCCGAACTGTGAGAAGAAACCGCAGTGTTTCATTGTTTATAGAGCGCACTTGTTCCAGTGGGAAGGTGACACTCCCCACCACATTCTCTACAAGTTCCAAATAAGTATCATGCCTTTTCTGATGTTTTATGGAGTTGAAGCAACACAATTTACTACCTTATCAGAACGGCAGTGGTGCCAGTCACTTAGAGCATAGTGCTGTTGTCCTATTTGGGTGTATCTGATCTTTGAAGTGGAGGAATAAAAATAACCAATCTATCTCTTAACAGACTATTGCTCCCTCTCATTTTCCTGCAAGCCTTTCTTTTTTATACTTAAGAAGATAATAGCTCTGCATCAGACTATTTTCCAGAGCCTGAAGTTGTAGGAATTACCAAACAGTAATGGAGATGAGAGTGCATATGTTCCCTGCAGAACAGGATGCTGCAATCCTTGTCTGAGACTGTATGTTGGGCCTCCAATGCCTCCTTGATGCTCCTGGATAGCCTGGTGTGTCAGTGAATGCCTAGTATATGAGACATGGTGTAGACGTTGAGTGAAACGCAGAATGATATACTTTATTAACCTACACTTTAACATTCCCAGATATGGTGTTCATATATTTACAACCATATGGCAAATTGTTAATAAAAAGCCCGGAACATGGGTTGTTGCTCGTGCACACCAGCACTGAAAAGGTAAGGGAAACTGCAGGATGAGACTGCAGTAAAATTAAGGGAACATTCAAATGTTTCTAGCCGAAACCAGTAGAGAGATGGTCAAGAAAACAGAAGTTGGGTTATGGCCTTGTTCTGTGGATTTTAGGCACACACGATTCATTCTGTGGTTCACTTGTACTAATAGGAGGCAGAATCTGATGGCACAATCAATGTGTCTTTGATATGGTTACCTTGGGCCTTATTTAGAGTTTGGCGAACTAGACACTCCATCACAAATGCAGAAATCCTGTCCTTTGAAGTACAAGTACATTATAGCCTACATCACTTGGAATACCTTGGAAACTATATCTGCCATATTTGTGAGATAAGAGGCCATCTGTCAAACTGTAAATAAGGTCTGTAGTGTTTTAGACTTCTTTACTATTAATTTAGTGAAATATGTCGAATTTGGCTACAAAATTTGGATTATCTAGGTTCATCTTCAAGCTCACAGTTGGGATTAGGGGTCGCTGTCACCTGCTGGACTGAGACTTATGGTCTAATAGTAGCAGTAAAAACAAATGTATCATCCCTATAGCTCTGGTAAACCAGGCTAGACCTCAGTTACTACCAAATCACACTTAAACTAGTGATATCTTTATATCCCTGGGTTACAGCTATATAACAACACCACTTTTCTAAGGGGAGGTCCTGGCAATATGTTGATTAGAGGAGTTTTGAGCTTTTAAGTACAGTATCTCAAAGGTATAAGTGAAAACCTACAGATTCCAATGGTCCTGTATTTCAGAAGGACTCTGGGTGTTGATGAAGGCAGTTAGTGGTGTAACCTTTATTTATCTCAGATACATATGGTAATCACAATTAGGGCCCCCTGTTTTATGTTTTTTTAACATTTCCGTCTGTATTTATCCAAAAATAATTTTTGGGCCATCTTATTGGTATTTATACATATTTATTTTGTGTTTTGTGAATATATGGAGTCTTAAAATGGTATATTTCCACATGTATTTAACTGATAAACATGCACTCATACTTTGCTGCCTGTAGTGTTTTAGCAAATTAAGCAGCCAAATGTAGCACACCACTACACCTACGGGTAAATATCCGCATTATAATACAAATATGTTAACATACACCTGCATTTAGGGAAATCTCAACCTGTTTTTAACTTCCCATGCTGTCTATCTGCTCAGCTGTTGTCCTGGAACTTACAAAGAACAGCATGGAGAGTCGTCAAAAAGAAGCACAGTTTCCATATTTTTCCGCTTTTAAAAATAAATACACACAGGAAACACATTGTTTTCTGTCTGTGTTTATCTGTAAAAAATCTCTAAAAAATGGAAAACTGGGAGCCTTAATTATAATCACACAGTAATCTCTTGCCACACCACACGTAGAAGCAAGAAACTCAATAATATCATAAAAGATAGTGATAATTCCAGTAATTGTGCCAAGTAAAATGGACAGGTTCCACGTAGAACAGGAACAAGTATTTCAAGACATCCCAGGTCACCGAATGAGCGCCCTAACACGGCTTCTACGTACTCACCTCGCAGGATCTGAAAGCTGAACTGCAGTAGGGCCCTATTGTGCAGATGGTATATGTTGGCAAGCGTTTGCTTTTAGGAGGACATTCACCCTCCACTGCTGTCTCCCTGAAGATGAAGAGGGAAAGATTAAAGAGGCATCAGCTCTTCCCTCAAGTATGGATTCCTGGATCCCACAGACACAGGAGGAAGCTGGACCCACCCTCCCCATGTATACCTTTGGGGTCCAGAGTCCACTCAGAATAGGCACAGCTGGAACAGAAATTGATACCAGGTGTCTGGGGCGTGAGAAGGCGTCAGCTTGTGGGGCCTGCAGGTTGTTTGCATAGTGTGTTGCATTATTTCTCTAATGAATAGGAAAAAATAATACAAAAAGAACTATTGATGGACAGAATGCAGAACAATGTCATACATGCACCCCAGTACAGAGATCTGGGCCTAGGGAACAGGGTCAAGACTGATTTGCATATGGGTGGGTCCAAACTGGAATGGCATGGTGGGCAAAAAAAGATGGATTTAGGCCCAGATCTCTGTACTGGGTGAATGTATGACATTGTTCTGCATTCTGTCCATCAATAGTTCTTTTTGCAGGAAAAAATAATACACATTACATATTTTTATCTGGACTGAAGAGCCCTTAAAGGAATTAATAAAGGCGTATACCACAAAGAAGCAGGAAGATTAGCAGCGAATCGAAAGTGGATCTACATTCAAAGAAAAGTTCAGTCCAAAGTCAAGAAACGGAGAAACATAGCTGAAGAATTTTCCTGGAACTACACTTTAAGGATGAATCAAAGTTTGAGGAATTCCAGCGACATCCAGAAGAAGATCACAAGGCAAATGTTCTCTCAGAAAGGTGCTATAAAGTACCCTATACCCAAGACGTTTTTACGCCCATAGTACCTCCCACGTGCACGTTTCTTGTGACAAGTTAAGTATTTTGCGATAGCCGCTTCCATAGCGGATTCTGCAAAATGGCTGCATTTTCTTGGGTAATCTTCGCTCTCTCGTCATGAAAACAATGCAAGGGCCACAGTCACACAGGCCGGGTACGTGATCTAGTGGACACAATATGCCTCACCAGTTGCAATAACATCACGTGCATCCGCAGCGAGGGCAATAAAGAGCCCTTTGCATTCAATGTTTCCATCCTGGACCTCGGTCAGACTGAACAATCCAACAGTTTGGGATCAAGAGTGAGAGAGGAAGATCTAGGCGACTTGACAGTCTCATTTCTGTGCTGTCTAAGTATTTTATCTCCTCTTCCAGCTTTACTTAGGCGTCGCTATGGAGTTTGGGGTTGATACAGAAGTCTAATCTTGCCCAGCACTTCAAGAAAACTCAAATATAAAATGGAAGACCCCTCAATAAAAGTCAGTGACAAAGCTGAAGGTTTGAAAGAGGCCATTTGTACCCAACATCTACACTAGATGCTGACACATAGATTCCTGCTGACAACCTGAACAGGCAAGAAACTCATACATATTCAGCCTTGACTCAGCCCTGACAGACGGGGCTCTTGAGCGTCTAACATTTCCTCAGGAAGCGCTGAAACCTTTCACCATCCAGTTTGTGTGACTGAAACCACAAGAAATGCGGAAGAGTAGAGAACATGTCCCAGGGCAGATTACGATAGAGGACTATAATGTCCTGTATGTCTGTTAATCGTCACTCTGGGTATTTAGGACACTAAACGCTTTGATTAAATCACATTACGAATTTAGTGTACTGACCCCTGATTTTTTTAATTTTTTTTTATCAATTCTGTTTATTACACATAAAAAAGATAAAAATAAACAAAGGTCATGCGATACAGATATTCGGATTGCACATTTACAGGGAACAGAATCTGCCCAGGCGTTAGTGAGTTTCATTTCGCTAAAAGAGTTACAACAGCAGTACATGCAATTGATTTCAGTTCATCAAGTGTTCGTCAAGGGAGGGTATGATAGGAGGTTCACATACACCTCCCCGGTATACATTCCATTTAGTCCAACCCCTGAATTTATTGATGTTGACATTCTAAGTATTTGTCCCTTGACTTCATTCACATGGAGTATGTGTGTTGACACCAGCAGTGAGGGTTTTGAGAAAAGTACATTAGACCATGCGCTGCACAGATATGAAAGTAGCTGAGTGCTAGCTGTATTGTGAAAAGGATTAAGGACTATCTGAAGGTTGTAATATCACAGTGTGATCTGTGCTACTGCTGATGCCCAGAGTTTGCCTCAATCTCTCTAGCCCCTCAGGCATTGCATTCTTGATAGCATGCCGTAGCTAGTGTTCTTAGGTAAGGACCCGCACCCCCATCTAGTGAGTTCTTGGACCCATTGTTCGGCCACTCTAGAAAGAAAACCCACAAGTGTTCCAGTGGCCCTACAAATATTTTTCAACAACAATGCCTCCTGATAGAGGGGTGGGATTCCGTCATTGGAAGTTGTTTTGCTTTTTCCCGCATCAACATCACTCTGCAGAAGTATGTCTCTTTCAGAAGTGTACCCTCCCCAAGTAGGATTTAATGTCTAGATAAATCGTGAACCTCCAGATGTCCCATACCACAAGCTCCCACATCAGGCATGAGGTTATCCTGAAACCAGCGTACAATTCAATAACATTGGTGTATATTTCGATGTTCTCTTCTGGAAGACTATCATTGCTGGTATCTTACCTGTTTTTTTGTATTTACAGAGTTTTATATAGCGCAAACTTGACCCAAATCGGGTATCAGAGCGCTTTACATAGCACCGGTTGCATTACATGAGGACACGTTCATTTTTTTTTTGTTAGGCACGGGGAGATTAAGTGATTTGCCCAGAATCACAGGATGACTCCTCTCCTCTCCTCTTTGTACGCAAGGTTCTCATTTATCGGAATTATTTGCATTGGTGTCACAGGTATTTGAAACTAATCACAAGACGGTCGCATGTCAGCTGGATGAAGCACTCTGTCATTGCATCTATCTGCCGGGCCATTCTTGGCCACGAGTCTAAACTAAGAACATTGGAATTGACTAAAGGACAGTGTCCTTGGGGCAAGTCATTGTTTGAGACATGGCCCTGTAAGTTTATGTGAGTAAGTAAAACCTCCATATGTTGGTGAGCCTTTTATGAATAATGTCAGCAGACTGACAGCATTGGCTTTGGAGGGTCCTTTTACGGGTCTACCTCTGCTCCGTTCAGCATTACAATGTGCCCAAAGACACTAGTTTTGGAGTGAAAGTAGCTCCTTTCTTGTTCAGCGTGAAAACGCGAATGCATGAGCGTTCTTCCTACACTCTTCCGTCGGTTGTTCTGAATTTACAGTTTTGAGGTAAACTAATTTTCTTCCTAACAGACCATTATGAAATTCTCGTAATAAAATTGAACAAGCATTGGCATAGCCAATAGGTCTCGCCTTTGGGACCTTATAAGTGTTTAGCCATGCAACAGTTGCATAACTAAATACTTATAAGGTCCCAAAAGCGAGACCTATTGGCTATGCCAAGCGGCCGTGAAAGTGAAAGTGATCGCGATCAAACATCAAAGCGGCCGTGCGGCCACGAAAGTGAAAGTAATCGCGGTCAAGAGCGGTGGCCGCGCACATGCACTGTAGCTCTAGGCTGGCCTGGTAGCACTTTTTGGAGCCCTCTCAATAAGTCTCGCCAGACCAGCGCATGCGCTGGTTCAGGCAAGACCTAAAATCATTTCAAAAGTAATTCAAAAGTGTCTGAGCCAAGTGCAAAAATAGGAGGCTATGGTAAACAGAGCTCCGAACAAAAAGAAGCATCAATCCTTACATATCTGTACACCGTATTATTTTTTAGCTGCATTTAAAGAGCACTTTATGCTCCACAAAGTGCTAAAGGATGTTTTCGGACAGGGGATGCTACTCTGCAAACACTAAGGTTGGAAGACTGCTTGTCACATGGCTTATGTTTGATGCCATGCGCGAGGAGCAGAGTTGTATTCTTTGGTCTCTGGCTGTTCCTGTAAGTGAACTTGAAGCGAAAAACAGTGAGAGACAAAACTCCTAAATAGTAGTTGCTAATTTATGGGTGGATAGAAAGTGTGCGATTATAGTGTGGTCTATGTGGCAAGTGTTTTGGTGTCGTTAGAGTATGGCAGAGACTTTAAACTGTTCCAGCAAACATGCCGCTGTGCCTATGCATTGGCGTAAGAGAGAAGTGAGAGAAAAGACACAGACGTGTATGCCGATACCTACGTCGATGGAGTGATCTTAACATCGAGTTTATACCCCTGTTCAGTATGGGCATATCAAGGGCCCCAAGGTGACGGCAAGAAGCAACCTTATTTGTGTTTTCGAGGCCATCTAGAAGCGGCAGGGAGCAACCCAATGAGTAGGCCTTATGCAACCTGCTATAGTATAATACCTGGGGCTCCAAGTAGGGACGCCAGTAGAGTAATCCAGAAGAATGGCCATCATACAATGGTCCATGGTATGTGTTCTGGGGGCTCTTCCAGGAACAACCCTCAGAATTGCCATTACACAACCAGCCACAATAATATGATCTGATGGTCCATCATGGAGTGAACAAAGCACAACCATTATATGACTAGCCAAGGTATATGCCTGAGGAGTCCAACCAAGTGAAGCATGGCGCAACCCATAAAAATGGACACTGTACAACCAGCCACAGTATACTCTGTGTCCAACATTGCCAAAAGAGGAGCTACCCCTCTACCACCAGCTATAGTTTATGCCGAGTATTCCATCCAGGTGCAGCAGAGGAATAACTTATAGGAAGTAGCAGCTGTAGAATATACTGTGTGGAGTCTATCCTAGTAGTTGCAACCAGTTAGAGTAACTGCTCTGGATAGGCTACACAGGAATGTCAGAAAAAGAATCCACGGTACTGGTCATTCACCAAGAACTAGCATAGGAGAAGTCCAGCAATCAATAGAGACTCTATATATAGCCTATAGGGTCCACCCAGCAGTAGTGACAGCACAACCCTTTGGTGCAGGTAGCTAAAGATAACGCCTAAATCAGCAGTTCTGTGAAAGGGATACATTTAGGTTACAGAACAGTAGATGGGAGGAGAGGGTTCTGGTTCAAGGCAGGATGAGAGAGAGAGTGAAAATGAGTGAATCTTGCCCGTGGCCGTGCCATACTCAAAAAGGGAAAACAGCACCTGAAGACACCTTTGACCATTCTGCCCCTAACCTGGACTTCCTGGAAACTTTTTGTTGAAGCAGGAGTGTCCACTGCATTGTAAAACGAGCATGTTTTCTTGCTCGACTGCAAGTGAAATTGGTATTCTAACTTTTATTTTTGCCCTCATGTCATAACGATTTAACATGTGCACTCAGGGCTAGGCCTGTCCCTTAGAGTGTGAGGTCTAGGACTGCTCCGTGAACTGGGCTACATGCAGTAAGCTTTGGGCTGCTGTCCAAACCCTGGGTGATTCACATAAAGCAGTGGTGGCAGCTTACTATGTTTTTGAATCTATATCCAAACCTTTTTCCTGAGCCAGTGAGAGTGCAGTCTACTGACCCCTCTTGTTTAAAGTTCATCTGTGATATGAAACCCTAGATCTTGGGCTGACCTTCTTTGTGGATGTCAAATTCACATATGCAGAGTGAGTGTGTTTCACATGAACCGTAGTAAAACTCTGCATGTTGTGTGAGTTTGAATGCTGGGGCCAAGTGGATCCATTTTGGATGCCCCTGTTTTTGCAAGGTCCAAGATGGAAGGATGAGGACAGCTTCCACCAGCCAGTGCATTGGCTCCATTGTTGTGGTTGCAGTTTGGTATCCCACTCACTCAGATGAGGAGAATAGACACAGGGCTATCTATGCTAATGTCTATGAAATTATCGTAAGGTAAGGACTGCTGATTAGTTCTTACTGAGCACTGCCATATGGTAGGGGTGAGGGTGAAACTGCAACCTTTGCTCAAGGTGAGTACGTTTCTAGCAGGGCCTACTCTCTGTGTGTCTCTGATTACTGCTTAACGAAAGCTAACGACAGCAAATAACTCACACTTCATTGACGCAATGTTTTGGGTTCTCCCAGTTGGAGCCAGCCGCATTGCTACCTGCTTGAAAGACACTGCTTTGCACAAAGGCTATCTCTGGAGTGCAGCCTGGAAATGGCACTTGGAAGAGAACCAACTCAAACTGGTTCTGAAGTCTTGGGCAGTTGATCCACATACCCTGTCTGGAAAATGTATAAAACAGTATGATCCAAACCATCCCACTTTGGTTTAGACCCAGGTTCTTCTTGAGCAAGGAAGGGGGTACGCCATAAAATACTCAAAGAGCTGCTTTGCAGCCAGTGCTTGTGTCTGCCCGACCAGCCAGTCTCCAAGAGGAAAGGGACATTACATGAACTGAAAACTTTCTGTTGGAGAAGCTGAGGGTCTACTAAAAAGAGCCTAGATGGCTTCCTGCCTGGTAAGAAAGGGACGCAGTGTGCCTGGCCCTGAAGGATAGATTGTCCAGGAGGAGAATGCTAGTGTGTTTCCAGCGTAAAAAGCACATAGAGAAAGTTGACAAACCAAGAGCCAAGCTAGGGGTGACCCATGCTTTTGCGGAGTTCCCCCAGATCTCTGCGCAGTTTATGAGTAAGATGTAGTAATTTTGTACCAAAACGTGGATTTGGATGTCATCTGGCAGCCTCTAATGGACTAGATTGACTGGTGCTGCCGACGAGGAAAGAAAAGCTGCATCACTACCAAAGCAGAAAGCCATGATTTGCCTGAAGGCTGCCACTGCCCAAACTTTCCACTGTGAGGGATCCGGCCTAGAGGCCGCAACTACCGCTACTGGGAGCCTGTCTGTATCTGCTGCTGCCAAAGACGTCTACCAATGCAAGTTCTGCATCACCAAGTCCGTCCCTGACACCTTGACCTCAATGAGGCTGCCTCTGTAGTCCACATGAAAGGAGAGTAATGAGGGTGGGAGTGCAACCTGCATTGGCCCCAAACCCTGGACTGCCACAAACGACCAACAGGTAAACCACAGGGCTTAGCCTGCACCTTGGAACAAGCGACTGAGGCACGCATTGGAGTCTCCTGCACATACTTCAGACTGTTTGCCATAAGGAATTAAAAATACTTTAAACTGAGTATCTCCTGAATCAGTGATAACATTTGAGCCATATGCACATGAGCTTAGCCGGTGCCTTATCCTACAATCTTTTGGGGACAGTAAAAGTGTAATTGCAACCATAGCAGGAGGGAGAACGGTAATTGGGAAGGAGGGAGTGTGGCACCTGAGTTTTAGAATGCTACTTATGATAAGCCTATATTAGGTACCCATCAACAAATTTACTTTTTAGTTCTACTGTGAAGTTTGGCATAAGGGCATTCATGTGTGGATAGCTTATTCAAATCGCTGAGAAGTAAGAGTGAGTTCAAGTGGAGGAGCAAAGAGTTAGAATGTAGGGCGAGTATGGACACCTTGGCGGCTGTGAGAGTGCTGGCAGAGCCATAGCCACCACCCTCTCGCTACACCAGGGGGAGGAATTGCAATGGTAGGCCTGAGAGCAGAGACCCAGAGACTCTGATCCAGGAAGAGTGCTCCGGATGCTGGGATCAGGTTCTGGAATATCAGGCAGAGGGCGGCTCAGTTCTGTCCAGGTCTGCTTCACGACCACAGTCTTTCCCTTGATGAGCCACCTGGATTCCCGGCCTCAGTCTTTCCCTTGGTTGGCTGCATGGAGTCCCAGCCTTGAAGCCTCCCGCTTAGGAGCTGGTGGCTCTGTACCACTGCCCCCTATATTAGAGACTTATGGGCTCAGACCAGTATGTTCCAGAGGTGGCCAGGAGGTCGAAAATTAAAAAGGAGTGGGGAGCAGCACAGGCAACCAGCGCAAGGAGTCCGGACCCCCAAGGTAGACTTGCCTTTCATGCCGCATCCGCCCTGCCAGCAGCAGCAGTTGCAGAGTCCCAGGTCAGCCTGGCCCAGCTTGGCCACAGCACTGCCACTGACAATTAGCTGTCCTATGAGTTAATTGCCAGCTTCACCGACTAGTTGTCTATTCCGCCACCACCACCATTTGTCACTCTTTTATTACCCCTGTCTGGCCTCTGCCACTGCTGAAGTGATCACCACAGCCTCTCAAGTGGACACTGCAGACCACTGACCATTGAAAAGTCTGGGGGAGGAAAGGGAGAGAGGGAGGGCTGCGGTGCCCCAGCAGCAAGGCGTCTGCACCTGGTGTATGTGGTGACTAGTGGGGTGGCTGGCGAAGGTGGCAGTCTGCGCCATGAGGTGGAGGCGGTGGTATCCGTCCTGGGTGATTCTGGCCATAGTGGGAGGATATGGAGCTGGTGGCTGGCTGCCCAGTACGGCTGAGAATAGGATTCTCCCTTAAAAGAAGTTCCTGGTGGGCGCAATCCTCGTGTGAAGTGACTGGGAAGATTGTTAAGTCTCACAGGTCATCATTAAGGCAACGAGGGTGTCAAGCATAAAGTAGAAAATTCAATATAACCACAAGTTACAACGCTTTGGTCTGAACTACCTAAGTCAACATGGAAATCTCATCATAGTCGTGAAATAGTGAAGAATTGTTGGACAAGAGATTTGTTCAGAATGAGAACTACTCCAGCAGTCATAGGAGCATTTAAATACATCTTGGATCTCCTGGCCTACCCAGTCAGCAGCTGAATGCATAAATTCTAAGGATCCCGAAATGGGAACTCTAGACGGAGTACTCACAGAGGAACTAAAGTCAATGGTAAAGGATATAGCAGATTATTTCAATTCCCCAGTTTCACCAAAGCGATCCTGTAGTAAAGGGAGTCCGGGGAGTCGTGAACCCAATAAAAATAAGCCCAATCAGTCTGGCCCCAATAAGAAGGTCCTTAGGACAATCCCTGGGCAGCACCCAGGGGTGGCTCCATCAATTCATTTAGTTGACAACTTAGACAGCCACTTAGATGACCTAACTAATGGACCCTGCCATAAGGGGTCCCCACCCACTGAAGGGTTCAGCAGGGATGAGAGCCAGATCATCAATCTTACAGAGAGCCTTGGCACAGAAACAACAGACACAAAGTCAGGTGATTCCTCTCACACCAACGATTATCATTAGAAGAAACCAATCTCTCAATTGCCATCTTAACTAAAGAGCTAGAAAAAGTCTTTGACCTCCAACCTAACAGTGCAATATAGTGGCCCTCTAACACATGCACCTGAGGTTAGCTGTACTCGTAACACATTGAATAAAGAAGGGTCAATGGAAAAACCAGGAAATACCCAGAGGGTCCTAGAAACAAAGTGCCACCACCTAGCCCAGGGGGGAATACCCATCAGGTGGGGAAAATGACCCACTCGATGACCAGTGGGCAGCATTTTCCTTCACACCGGAACGTCAAGCAGAAATAGAGACACTATGTATGGATAAAGACTCATCCATAAACTGAACCTCGCAAAAGATTCAAGTTGAGGCATTGTGTCGTTCCAGGGAGGACGGCCTGAATAACCCCCATCTAGATAATCCCCAACTGGAAAATGCAGAAATAAATATACCCAAACATCCTAAATAGGATAAGAGGCAATGTAGAGCGAGAAGGACTACATTAACAGAGTAACATCGGAAAAGATCAAGATCATCAGGCCCAGTGGTGGCCAGCATTAGACTCGGTCTTGTCCTCAATAAGGCGCTCAGCTCTGCTGCATGCAGATACATTAGAAACACAGATTGCTGTTCTTCACTCCTTAACTTTGCTCACCATGTCTACAGAGCAAAAACTGATCAATCTGAATAATTTGGTTTACAAAGAGCAGACTGAAGCTAAGGGGCTTGCGGACTATCGCCACTGCCAACGAGTGATTGATTAACGATATACACTACCTGACATCATGGAAACAATAACCCAAGATTTAAAGGGGGAGTCGCATCAAGTAAACATAAAGTGGGGACATAGTGCAGTTCTAGGAGGTTGCAGATGTATTAGAGGTTAACCCTTGGCAAATTGGATTGAATAGCACAGCGTTGACCAAAACTGCTGAACAGACCTCCCACTGAGACCTCAGTAACGATGATGTTGCTAAATGGGAATGGTGGTGAAGCTACACAAGAGGGCCTAAACGTATCAAAGAAAAACAGGAAGCGGATAAAAAAGCTATAAAGAAAAGCAGGGCGCACTAAGCCAATCAGGCCAATTGCTCCTGGGCAAGAAGTTCGTCCATATTTTCAATCAAACAAGTAAACCTACTGGGGAACAATGTTTAATAGAAAATCTTGTAGAACAACAAGGGGGGGTAATAACAAAATAAACAATTGGCTCAGAATAACCGAAACAAGGCAGCAGAAAGAGGTCAAAGTAAAAGCTCTCAACTCCTCCACCCCTCAGGATGATAGTAATGGCAATGTCTGTATCCCCTTTAACTAGTCGCAAGTTTGTCATTGGTTATCAAATAGTTCACACCAGTTTACAAAACAACACAAACACAAAAACAAATGACAGCACTACATCTTGGCTAATAGCTAATGCAGCTAATAGAACAGCACTTTCCACCCATAAGAGTAATCACTCTGTAAATACAAGAGAAGATTAGGAAGTTAAAAGAGGAATGAGCACCAATAATCCTGTGAAGGACCATAAAATGACTGAAGAAACAACAGTAAATGCCAGTAAACAGGCATCATAAGGAAACACACCAATTATGCGTAGGCCAGTCCCCACCACAATGACCCAAATTGAAGAGAAATCAGACCCAGCTACATCGGGCGGAGCAAGGGTAGTGGCAGAAGCTCCAACAACTAGGATACACTGGCCCTCAAATCATAGTGACAAGAAGGGCGTCCTGGACTTGAATCCCAGTGAATGCCCTGAGTAAACCAGTGTGTTCTTGTGGCCAGAGTACTGCTCTCAAGAATGGAAGGATATTCTTAACAGAGGGAACTTAATTAAACTTTGCAATGCTTTCCCGGGCCTGCGTTCGCTCTACCCAAAAGATATTGTGGCTGTTGCTTTTATTCTTTCAGCAGTAGGTGAGAACGACGAAGGCAGGAAAGTTACATTTATTAATAATGTGGGACAATCGTCTCTAAATTGGAAAAAAACATTAACAGCTAGCAGAATGGGGAATCAAAATAGCCCTGCCCCTCAAAATACCCTACAATTTCTGCCCAATCACAGCAGAGGGCTCTACGACTCACACTTCATAAAGCCCCATCTGACATCAGCAGTCCCGTAATTACCTCAATACTATATGATGCCATGGGGATGGAAGGGAATATTAGAGCATACCCTAGGTTAAAAGTAACTACTTGGGCCAAAGATAATATAAGAGCATGTACCTCAACTACTGCCCCACAAAATTGGACCTGGCTTCCGTCGACACTTCAAAATCACACCTAACCAGAATGATACGAAACTAAGGAGCTGTACGTATCTCTGCTCTTGTAACATTAGTAACATAAATAACATAATAAATGACCTAGATATGCTTAATTTGTTAAAGGATTTTAATATCATATGTCTTCAAGAAACATGGTCAACAGTCTCATCCCCAATAGCAGATTACACAGAGTGTACAACAAAACTTACAATAGAGAGTGCTGACATCATGATGGTCCTGTTAAGTCCAAGTAAGTCAGATGGCTATAAATAAAGTCAAACCCCTGATAATAGTCAATGTTTAGGTCAATCAAAATCCACTAAAAGAAAGAGGACACAACTGAAGCTTTATTAGTGTCAATCCAATCGTCAGTTGCAGTCCATTCAGATGTCATGTGGTTTCTCACGGGCGATTTTAATGCAAACCTTTTTCTTTCGGATACAGAGAGATTCCTGCATCAACTAGACTCAGAGGTCTTCAAACCTTTTGATGCTGAGACCCCCAGTCAAACATTTTTAGATGTAAGAACCCCCTCCTGACAAACATTTTTGGAACTTAGTACTCCTCATCACTGACAGCTATCGACAACCATAAATGCCCCCAATTCCCACAGCAAAAAAATTTACAATGGGGAAATAATATTAAACAGTGTTTAGCAAACCAAAGGTCAGTGAGCGTGGGTGGTGTAGTCAAAGGTATGGCTAAAAACAAAGGGCCTCATTTCTGAGGAATTGGCATAGGGCAGCGCCGCAAGTCTTCTTGCTGCGCTGGCCTACCCCAATGTGAAAGGGCAGGAATGCACCATATTTATGAAATATGTGCATTCCTGTCCTTTCCCCCTGTGTTGGTGCACAAATTGCTGCCTAGCGCCAACGTAGGCAGGATTGTTTTTTGTGCAGGAAGAAGCACTTTCCTGCACAAGAACAATCCCAAGAGGGGCTTTCCTCTTTCTATGAGTTCGATGGAAAGAAGAAAAAACAAGGGGAAATGAAAAAATGTCTCCTTGTTCCGCCTGCTGTGGGGAGGCGAAAGGTTTTGGTGCTGACCCTGGTTTACATGGTTTTGTAAATCTGTGGCAGTGTCAAAATCCATGGGTGTTGCGTGGGAACACCTACCACAATGCCCATGGAATGCCTACTTGACGGAGAGTACGGCAGAGCAGCAACTTGAGCTGTTTTGTCTTTCTCCATATCTATGAGTCCATGCAAAACCACGGAGGGTGACTTTGCGTCGCCTCATAGATATGATTGAGACCCTTGTGCTGCCGGAGCTTAAAATAAAGTGATGCTCTGGCGGCGCAAACCTCCCATAAATCAGCTCCAAAATATTTTGTTTCTTTTTAGGTCTTTCACCCTCAAGTAGATACATATAGAATAATGGGTAGCTTAAATTAAAAATACATTTAAAAAGTTGTTACTCAGTGGGAAATGCACTGTAGTACATTATAAAACCTCTATTAGTTAATGCATTACAGAGGTCTGTGTGTAACCAGAGAGCTACAGAATTGAATTTTAATTGGTGCAGTGGAGAATAGTGACTTGTGCATTTTTAGTGCTACGGGGTCACAGTCTGTGACAGAAAGCACTGTGAATAGAGTGCTACAAACTGTGCAAATAGTTTTAGGATAAAATGGAGCTTCCAAAATGTAGATTTTAGTAATACCAGACCATAGTTAATGCAGTTTTTTTTGTTGCGTAACTGTCCTTTCAACACCTCCTCAAGGTTACTAATCGCTGTGTAAATACAATTACGATTAAAAGCACACACTTCACAGCCCAGTTGTTAACTCTTCGTACTACCACTCCAAAAAAAAAAAATTCTTTGCCATCATGATTCAAGCAATTAAAGCAAGAACCGCTCCCAAGCACCCTTTACATTTGCAGATTAACTCATAGCGCACATTTGCATTTCATTCAGGCAAGCAGGTTCCCTGGAACGAAGGATTGTTTTACCTGTCTGCCCAGCCTCTTAATTTCACAGCGCAGGAGACTCAATTAACTTCAGCTGAAGCATTTTAACGATTGCAATGAAGCGTCATGGATGGTTGTCTATTTCCAAAAGGAAGCACACATGTTTTGGATTCCAGGCAAAAGTGAGGTCTGGAATGCGTGACCCCCTTCCCAGGACTCCATGCCCCCCCGTGGGGGTCGCGCCCCACAGATTGAAGACCTCTGAACTGGAGAATGCCTACTGCAAAGTGCAATCACATCAGTCAGGGAAAGGATAAAGAAGTGGTAATTTTGGCCAAAAACATGTGAAATTTGGAATTACTTCATTTAAATTGCCGTCTCTCACTAGATCAGCCTGCAGAGGCCACACATTTCACCCTACCCATGGGCTAGCTTGGATTATACCTGGGTTACCATTATAGATTTTCAAGCAATTAGGGATTTATCCATTACCCTGTGTTTGAAAAGTGACCATTCCTATAAAAAAATTGTTAATAATTTGTATGATGCACTAGTCCCAATAGGTCTGCAGACAAATATCGAATCATCAAAAAGAATTAATTGGGAGCTGCAGGCGATTTGGACGATTACAAAAATTGTAAGGAATTACATTGTCAAATTTTAAGTCTGGGAAGTCAGTCCTTCTTACCTTCTTTCTAATGGAAATGTTTGCCAATGGTCTTACCTAACTGCCGCCAAAGGTGTCCACCAGTCAGTGTTTGAGTTCCTGACTAGGTCCACGCGGCACACATGTATATAACCTAATGCAAAACCAGGATATTAAACTCCTGAAAAGTCAGCTTGCCAAACTAATGAGGCAAAGGAAACACCACCTGGGTGTTTTTTTTAATGTTATGTTATGTTAACAGAACTTCTAAAGCACAGCGTATACCATTAGGTGTCTTGGCGCTAGTTCAGCAAGCAAAGGTGAGAGAAGACAGAAAGCCTACTGATTGAATAGCCATGTTTTCAGGAGCTTCCTGAATTGAAGAGAGGGAGCTGACCTAATGTGTAATGGGAGGTGATTCCATGATTTGGAGGCTCCAGCCAAGAGACTGCTTCCTCCCCATTTAGATTTCTTGAATCTAATGGTATTTATTTTGAACTAGCCTGATGATCTTAAGATCGTAGTAGGGGTATACCAGGAGAGGGCTTTCTTAAAAAATAGAGGTCCCGAGCCACGGAGGGCTTTATATGTAAGACAGAGAGACTTAAAGTTAATTCTGTTCTTTACCTTCAGCCAGTGGAGATCTTTCAACGTAAGGGATGCCTAGGCAGTCCCAGTAGAAGTCTGGCTGCTGAGTTCTGAAGCACTTGAAGTTTGTTCACATATTGGGCCTGCAGACAGTTAAAAAGGCCATTGCAAGAGTCTATTTTGCCAAGTATTAAAGTAGATATGACTGTCTTCCTGGCAGTGGTGGGAAGAAAAATTAGTATTTTCTTAAGTATCCTTAAGGTGTTGTAAGATAAAGACACCACAGCATTTATTTGTTTACCTAGATTTAGACGGTCATCAATAATGACCCCCAGACTCTTGGCTTTATTTGTATTTTCAATAAAGAAAGGCATGCAAATTATTTAAAGCAAATTATAGGAAAAGGCTGTGGCCCCTTGAAAGGGATTATGAAGACAGCCAACTCCTAGTGCTTCATGAGGCCAGAAAACAAAAGGATTCCAGAAACATTCGGAATATAATCAGTCAGTGTTTTTCACAATATAAAGTAGTAACAATAACTAACATTGCATCGTTGGAGTGGTCAGCTATATAACCAGCTTGTATGTGGATAATTCTGTGCCAGTACAACCATGGGAATCCACAAAGGATGTACAATTGGTAGTACTGACTTCCGATCATAATCTAATAACTACAGCTGAAGTTGAGGTTAGCATCAAATCCTCTAAACGGTATGGGGCCCCTGGGCCCAATGACATTCCTGCGGCCATTTTTAAACTGCAGGACCTGCAATGTACTACCCTTTAAGCCCCCTTGTATAGTCACTGCTTAATCACAAGTTCCGTTCCTGAGAGCTGGTGGGGCTCACTTTTGCTCCCCATCCCATAAAACTCTGGCTAAATTGGTGGCTGAAAAACATCTGCTCCTGCCCTTCTAATTCGCATTTTCAGAAAGGATGTAACATGGATGACAACCTGCTCGCCCCAGCGATCCTGGCGGACCAATCAATGAAAGGCAAAGGAAGATGCTGCGTTTAATGACTGTACAACCACATACGACAATGTGAATTGAGGCTCATTGTGGGCTAAACAACTGAAATGGGAAATCCCACCTTAGCTGTTACAAGCAGTAATAAGTTTAGAGTTAAGATAAAATTGTACTTCCAAACGAAATGCATCTGAAAAATTCATGACGAAAAAAGGCTTGAAACAGGGATGTATATTATCCACCCCTCTCATTTACCTATATCTGGCAGATATACCTGCAGCTTTCAGATCCTCTAAACGTGTGCCCTGTGAAACTGGCTGGGAAAAGCAACAAAAATAAGGGCTTCTGTTCTTAAAGGGAAACGGGAGATATCGACATGTCGTGCTGGACTTGGGCATATGCACGGTGGTAGTCAGCAGGACTGTTTCATGTTGCCCTCACACATCCCAAAGGGATGTCATGCTTCATCATAGGGCTATTACTCCTATGATGAAGCATGACATCTCTTAGACCTGCACACCCTGTCGATATCTCCTCTTTCTCTTTAGGAACAGTGGCCCTAATTTTTGTTTGTGTCGTAAACCAAGGAGCACGGGCACTGGACCTCTCACACAGCTCCTAGTCCCCCCACCTCCTTTCTTTAGGAAATCCTTTGATACATACAATGTGCAGATGACAATATTATATTAGATCAGACTGCAGTAGGATTACAATGCTCACTGGATGATTTAGCTGGCTATTGTGTCAGTAACAAGAGTAATACCAACAATACTAAGATAATTCTGTTTGGTCAGAAGCACCATAGGGTAGGACAGTGGCACATAGATAATAAAACAATTGAAAGAGTGGTATCCTATAAACACCTTGGTGTATGGTATGATGAAAGGGATCACCCTGCACTGCAGAAATTGGAAACCAAAAATATTACTTTGTCATTGAATATATCCTTCATGAGACTACTAAAACAGCTAAACGGGGTTGATCTTGGCAAATTGTGCAAGGTTATTGACTGCAAATTAACTCCACCCATGCTGTATGGAATGGTGGCATTCAGATAGAACCTTGCAAAGTGGCTTGATAACATCCAGTGTAGCGCATATCACTACATATTTCACCTACCTGATGCAACATGCTAAGCCCAACTTCATTTAGAGTTTATTCTTACTAAATGTCAACTGATGTTCCGAGCCAGAATCCTTCCTTATTGTTTGAAACTCAAATGGGCGCTTTCCGGCACTTTAAATAGCACCTTATGGGCCTGCGTGACTAACGGCTGTTCCCCTTGGAAATCATATTTGGAGGACTCATTACTGGCTCTAGAAGCGGAAGACCTTTGCCCAGCCAAGTAAGCTGTTAAGCAAACTTTTGAGTAAACAAGTGAAACTGTTATCTGGTATTCAGGATAGGAAAGAACTCAGCAATCAGTAGCACTGTAATCTTGGACTTGCACTTGATGACTCCACCAATATTACAGACTATTTTAAACAGCCTTGGTCATTGGAACTAAAAAGGCAGCTGACAGTTGGCCTAATTCCCCTAAGGGCTTATTGGTATAGTAGATTAAAGTCAGGCCCGGAGACTTTGTTGGCTATATGGGGCAGAATCATTATAACACATCATGTGTACCTGCCCCAGCCTCCTGGTGCCACAAAATATTGTCTGAAGCACATATTCAGTCTTTAAAATATCCACATGTGTTCTGTGGCAGTGAAGTCCGGCCTGTCACTGAACCTCAGGTCAACTCCCAGCACCAGTGCATGAAATGAACAGATTTCATGTGTCACGTTGGTGTCACTTACACTGTTTTCATATTTGTTTACTACACACAACCTTGAAAAAGTCCCATTGGGGACAAAAAACATGTTGGCTGATGGTCATGTACATAGTTGTAAGTGTGTAAACACAATGAAAATATATCACATGACCTTAGACTTATGGACTTATGTTTCTGGTTATTTGTCCTCAAACAGTGTTATGATTTAGTGGTTTGTTATTCTTTGGAGTAACACAATAATTGCCCTTACAGGTATCAGGGGTCTATACTGTGGTAGCACTAGTCTTTGAACAAGTATTCTTTCTGTAGACTTTCTTCCCTGACCAGTTGAGTACTGTGTGACATATTTTAGTTATTTTCACAGCTTCCTATCTGTACGTAACATCACAGTAGAGTAGTCTGTACCACTCACAGATTATTTTTGCAGATCACAAATGCAAATACTTTGGGTGATAATTCAAAAAGCTACTTCTGACCACTCCCACTTTAGGTCCACACAGTGGTCAGAGCGCTGAGGTCGAGTCCGTGCCAGTTGCTCTTCAGAAAATGGGAACCCGTGCAAGATGGATAATCATCTCTGAGTTATGGGCGAAGGGTGAATTGTCCTGGAGGGACCACAGGACATACCAGCCCAAGTGCCACTGTAGGCCGTGGCAGTGGCCTAATGGACAATGTGGAAGGGATCATGGACAGGGGAACCATGTTAACTGGACACAAAATCAAAATAATGTAGACATCAGGGTTGGCAACGTCGAAATTTTAACACTCCAAACATGCATTTGAAGTCAATTAAAGAACAAATCTACAATACTGAAATACCCTATCAGTGTCCATCACCCACTTATTTCACAGAAGTAAATATTTTTGTTTGGGGGAAGGCGGGCATTTTAGAAACCTGCTCCTCAATTATACCACTTCATGCCCCAGCGGTGTCTGATCACGTTCCTGCCAATTATCCTACAGGGACCATATGCAAGAGAACCAATTAATGTAAACAACAGAGAGGGGAATCAATTCACACTTCCTGAAGACATGTTATCCCTAAGTTACGGGATAAAACCGAAGTTGTGGTGCCTTTTGGGGTTAAGGCGGCAGTGGTGAGCGTGGAAGAGATCCTATTAAGGCAGAGGCATGAAGACACCAAAGGAAGTGTTGAACTGTTACAGTGGAGTGGAGCTGGTCCAGCCTTCTGTAGCCAAGGGGAGATCACTCTCTTTGGCTCCCAAAATCAGAAATAACATTAAAGCTGGAACTACGGAAAGCACGGGCATGGGCAAAAGTGTATGGTGGAGACAAAGACACTGAGGGAGGAGAGGGAGTAAGCAGTGTCCTAGAGAAGCACGAGCAGGTGCCAGACTGCCATGCACAAAGTGAGTGACAGGCTGTCTGCTGAAAGATAAAGGAAAACCAAAAAAAGAACAATCCAAACTAGATATGGATCCCTCAAACCAAAAAGTGAAGTGGAACTAGCCCGGAAACAGACTAAAGATTCCACAAAAACAAAAAACAATCAGCTGCAGAAATACCTAACGTCCTTGCAGACATGCACACAACTCAGGAGAATAAAAATATAGCTAACAAAGTTGTCGCTGTTAGACATGACCACCTGCAAGGATTAACTATAGCTAGTGAAGTGAAAGAGTTTTGGATACCCAAAACACTACCAGCACTTTGGGTGATGTAATATGTGAGCTCATAAGCAGTTCACTGAGGGGTCTTATGTTATAGTTAGCTCAGGTAACTATAACTGCTGAATTTCTATGATTTTGTGTGTGTACAATCTGAGTATAACTATAACGTCCCTGAAAGCTGTGTCTTTTCAATGAATTTCTAAGGTTTTTTTAAATTCTATTTCGTAACTATAACGTCCCTGTAACCTTTGTTTTTAGTTTTTTCAGTGGGAATAAAAATAATATATATATATATATATATATAGTAGTCCTTCTGTGACCATAATCCGGCCCTGGCCAAAACATAGCCCTATTTCTTTGGCTGTGTTCCAGTTTTTTATTCTGACAATCTGCTCACCCAACTGACAATGGGAAATGCAGACAGAAACCAGAAAATTATGCCAATTGTCCAGATATTGTTCCCCCAACTGTGAAACAACTGGTATGCATGTTGAAGAAAGGGGATTACAGTGGCAGGTAGGCACCCTCATATTACTCAGTAGAATTATTTGGCCTGATGGCTGCCCACTACAAAACTGAGACAAATCCTGTACTTCCCAGTGGAGGCATTGAAAAGGAGATCTGCAACAGCGCAAGGAATGCTACCTTCAAAATAGGAAGTGAATATGTTTAGGTATTAGTGAAGATAGTTTTCACATTAAGCAATTTGCATTTTTATTGACATTAACATGTAACATGCAGATGTATTGATTGTGCATTATTCACATTTAGACTTACCAGAGCTGATGTAGGCTTGCATTTTAAGATGGCTAATATCTGTATTCCATCTTGTTTTATCGTTACAACAAACAAATGATGGACGGAATGCTGACAATGCAGACATTCTCCCCCAGTCAAGAGATCTGGGTTAAATCCATCGTTCTTTTGCCCACTACGCCACCCCAGTTCAGACATGGCCATATGCAAATCAGTCTTGACCCTGTGCCTCATGGGAACAGTCCAGCCCGAACTGCCAAGCCATGTCTTCCCTGGACCGGAATCAAGCATCCTAGGACCGGTTTCTGGATATCAGCCGTCATCAGCCAGGATAGCTTGACTCCAGTGGCGTAGTGAGCACGGGTC